>NW_024609880.1:72178194-72909370 GCF_016920785.2 Ixodes scapularis | reverse complement strand
TCTCATCTGCAGCGTGTAGCAATCTCTCCAATGATACTGGCGGCCTGAACTCATGCTGTCTTCAACATCTGATTACAAATTGGTCTTTTGACTGAAGTATGGAGCCAAAAGGTCGTGAGCGAGGAAATATGCGCATGTAGGAGCAGCCAAAGTACGAATCGCTCAAACACCAAGTGCGTTTCTCTGTCGATATCCGTATCCTTTCACTTTTTTGTTTGTTTTATGTGTGGATTCTCGTGCGTGTTTTACGTAGTTCTACGTCCAGAACGTTTTTTAGAATGCCACTTATTATTGGAAGTTTGTTCGTAGTTTCAGTTTATATCAACTGTTTATTTTATAGTATTTGTTCACGTGCGTTTCCAGGACACGAGGAGAGGATGGAGCGCATGCCCAACGTTAATCCACGCCCAGGACGCGCTAGAACAGGCCGTGGTCGTAAGCCTGGCTATATTCCCGCAGAAACTTGTCATCGAGAATAGGAGCGAGACCGCCAGTTCTCTTCTTACGATTATCCGGGCCGAATCGGCGTTCTCGTGGACCAGTGTACTCATCGCCGAATAAAATAGCCTCCCTGTTTCTGCTTCACATCCCGCTCTGCTAGTACGACCTTTTGCCCTCTTGATCGCACGTAGCCTTTGAATCGCTGACCTCCCGCGGTCGCGGACATAAAAACATCTATCTTTTTTTTTCTTTTTTTTTTGCAGAGACAAGGGTTGTGTCGACACTTCGTTTCACATCGGGCGCACAAACACGCACGGATCTATGGTTGCGCTTTCTGCAACCTTCGTGTCACACATACGCGCGCAATTTCGAATCTACATCGATCCGCTGATCCGCGTCCGACATCTAATTGCCCGCCAAGACGACCAAACGAAGCGAGCGTTGGAGCGAACGACGCATCGCGGAGCAGCATCCGCCAACGACGATGAATTCGCTTCTTAGTCTTTACGTCTTATCCAAAATGCCCATTCAGCCCCACCGTGGCGAACGTATGGCCGACCCGCGCAACGCCGTGCACGGCGCAGGTTATACGGCTCGTGCACGGAGACGCGCAGGTGATCGCGGCAGGTGCGCCCCGCGTCGGCCCTCGAATTTCTCAAATGGTTTCCGGGTCCCCCGAGTGCGCAGTCTGCTCGAAAATCGGCGCGTCGCACGGCGTGCAGAACTGTGCGCTCGAGCGCGGTGGTCTCACGACTCTCATTATTCCGCGGCGTTGTGTACATACGGAGGAAGGCCATGCGCTCAAGGCGACTCACGCGGATCCTCTCACCGCGGCGCGTCGGAAGCGAACAACAGAACGACTCGGCGCGATGTTTAGCGGCAGCCGACGGGTGCATGCGAGGCTCGTGTGTTCCGCGATGACCGCGGTTGGCCCCGACGTGTATACACGACGGGGTCTTCGCCGCTAGTCTGGAAAGCTGAAAGTGTGTCATCAGTGCGGTTCCCAAAGGGCTAGCGCATATTTCGCTCGTGAGGTGGGCGTCTGTTGTACGCCGGGGTCACACGGCTAACACATCGGACAGTCTCCAAAGACTCGTTGTATGACGGTCGCAATGGTCGTACAAAAACTGTCTGCATTCGGAGCATACACATGGAGGAACCAAGCATTCTGACATTATTTCTGCAGGGAACACTACGTATTAGCGCTGCGACTACGGCTTTAAAAGTCTTTTGTAATACGATTTTTTTTTTTTTTTCGTTGGAGCTTGTGAGAACGCTTTTTTCGGTTGCACTTCTTAGCGTTGACAATTGCGACGGCGCCAGTTCAAATCCACGCGACTTTATGTTTTTGCAGATGACACGTTCTCGTTATCGGGTACTATACCAGCGCCACCTTTCCCCCTAGAACGTCATTCCAGTCGGACGGCGCCAACTTGACAACTGGTTCCGAACCTGATGTCTCGAGCGTCCTCCGACGCGTTGATTGGTCACGAGGCCCAGCCGAACGATTGCGTAGCACTCGTGCCCAATCTGTGTCTTCACTCGATCTCCCCGTGGTTACGTCGATTTTTCAGCGCACGGACTTTGTGGTGTTGGTACTAGAAGGAGTATTCACTGGCGGCTTAGCTGTGTGCGCGACTGCTGAGCGCGTGCTGGATGGCGAGCTTCCAGTTATTTTGCAACGTACATTCCACACCATCAACATTGCCGGTCTTAGCAACCTATTAATATGAGCTCGTTCTGAGCATGCGCTGTAAACAGCACCCACAAATATGGCGTCCAGTGAATAGCTCCTATACAAGGTAGCCGATGCCGAGCAACGCGCGCTTAAAACAAAGATGGCAGGGGGTCTACCCCTCGGAAAGCACTGTAAGTAGTATAGTCGCTGCAGTCTAGGAGGATGCTATAGATGGACGACTTGAATCAGGAAGGCGCATAGACTCAGACACACCATCAGTGCTATAGGACACTGCAGCGCGATAGTGCGTGCGATCTCGGAGACTGACTTTCCGCGTGTTCGGGTGGTATTGGAGCGCACCGGTCGAACGTAAATTAATCTCACGTATCAGAATATACATCATATAATCACAAAAAAAAAATTAACTCGCCATTAAAAACGAAAAAAAAAAAAAAAGAAACCGGATTGAGGACATTATTAATACTTGAGCTTTCTTGTATACTCAGCACCGCTTTCATAAAGACTACCTCTATTCGTATATTTTTCTCCCCGTTTCAGTTCTAAGCTATCGGTTTTGTTTACGTCATTGTCGTATATAAAATACCTTCCAATGAACGCGTTCGCAAATCCGCCAGATGCCCGAAAATGCGCTTCCCCGTCATTTCATTTTGATCTGAGCGTGGTGTTTTGTGTCCCTCGACGGCAGGTATTGGTATTTAGAAGTTGAACCAACCGTTCACCTGGACAACTCAAGAAACAAGATTCTAAATTACGGATCATCTTTTTTCATTTATCTTTTGTGCAAAGCTATTTTATTCTCGCTCTGTCCGTTTTCCATTCGCATGATACGCAGCTTTGACTATCGCCAGGCTGCTTGAGAGCGCACATGAAAAATATTTAACAAACCCTCTGCCGCCGCCGGCTGAATGTCTCACACAGGTAGATGCGGTAGAGTTAGGAAGATGAACACAACAGAGAAAGAGCATGCTGCAATACACGTGTCAATTTCGACGGTACAAAAAAAAAATTGTAAAAATCACCCGCTATTTTTTTTTTTTTTTTTTGAGTGGGGTTATTCAGGTCTTCCATTTGGAAGGTGAGGTTTCATCGAAATATACTCGCTTTTATTTTTTCTATTTTTTTTTTCTTGCGTTTCTTGTAAAGAGACCGCGATCGTTCGATCGTTTTTCCGTTTATACTTTTTGATTAACCGGCGACACGGGTCTCCGTGGTCTTTTCGATGTCGCGATATTCGCGTGGCTCACCACGGCACCCTCTATACACGCGAGCACGCATCACCCGAAATCCCGGCATATTACCATCTCGCCACATCTCTTTCCCCTTTTGCTTAAAACCCGTACGTTTCGTATATTTTTTGTCCACTTTTTGTTTGTGCGTTACAAATGCAGCAGTTTATAAGCTGTGTACTAACTCGTCTCACGAAGTTTTTTTTTTTTTTTTTTTCGCTTTACTCCGCACTTTTTGTTTTCTTTTCTCTTATCTTTATTTAGTTATTGGAGCTTTCTTTGACGTAATTTGGTACCTTGCCCAAGCTGTGAAATTACAGCTTGTCTCTGGGCGAAAACTCACGGCGCCGAGGGGGCGAAAGGGGAGAAACTCCACGCGGCTTCGCTGACAGGTAAATAACAGCGGGTGGGCATTCATCCGTCCAGACCTGGCGTTTCTTATCTCCTGGATCGTTTTCTTATTATTCTTTTCTATTGTTTTTGACTCCTTTCTTCCTTTAGCCCCCGCCACAACCGCTGTGTACGCCGTATAGTGACGCGGTGTGGCACTTTATACAGTCTTGTGTTTTTTCGCACGTCGGAGGATGGATGCTTCGTCACGGTAAAATCTCGCTTTTTAGTGTTTTCTTTTTTATTAGGTGTCCAGCTAACACCACGTCCACCAGTCTTGTGCACGTTCAACAGAAAAGCGGGCAACGGAAGCACAATAGTGATCGACCTTTTATCGATCTTCTCTATCAGCCGGTACCTTTCACCAAGTCTATGTAGCATCATCACCTCTCCCTTTCGCCGATTATTTTTTTCTTCCGTACACGCAATACAGAATCTTGGTGTTTGTGAAAACGTCCGTTGGCCCACAGGACCTTTGGGTAGCGCTTGCACTCTTTTGATTGTTTTCCAAAGAGCAAAGCCTCGGCGCATGCGCCGCGTTTGCGTGACGCAGAGCCATGTTTGCGTTACGCCGCGTTAGCGTGACGCTAGAGTCGGGTTGGCATATTCGCAACTTCGGAGGAGGCGACGACACCCAGCGGAGAAGACGCTAAGAAGAGGAGCGGGAGCACTACGGGGTCTCATGTTTGCAGCGCGAAATTTCGCGGCCTGGCGGCCGATGTGTGAGACAGACTAACTCCTTTGGAGCTACGAAATTAGACAAAACCTGTGAAACGTGCCACAGTGAGCGCTACGAGCGTGGCCTCAGGCGTACGAGACAGCAAGGGGCACCTAGAAGCCAGAGCCGTGTATAGAGAGAGTCTGGTCAATGGGAGGCGCGGGCAGAGCCAGGGCGTGCACCAGACGCAGAAAGTGGGCTTGGCATGCTCTCTTGGCCAACCAGAAGCCGAAAAGAATCCCCTAGCGGTGGTAACGAGAAACTGTTTTTTAATCATAGATATGTGGTTTTAATAAGCGCATAACAAGTAAATGAAGTAACCCTTCATGGTTACTTCACGGGATGTTTCGATCAGGATCACGCAGAAAGATGTAAGAAACGAATTTGCCACTCAACTCTGTTTTGCTCGAACAGAGTGTGACCGGTCGGACGGCAGATTTCCGGCCCTCGGCGCTTGGCGTACGGATTATGTCTATCGTTCCGCTTGTCGCACTCTTCCACCATGATTTTAGATGACCGTGTTTGAAACAATCACTTGCATCATATTTTTAGTCATTGAGAGTTACCCCGACGCACTTATTAAGTTTGTTTCTCACGACCACCGCCAGGGTTCTATTTCCGGCTTCTGGTTGGCCACATTCGAATTTGTAAAGACGCCCTGGAACACGCCCAGCCCGCTTTCGGCCAATGGCGCCCCCTGATTTGCCTCCTATAGACCTTTTCCGCACGTGCGCCGCCATCTTGAATTGACGTCACTTCCAGTATGGGCGAAAACATTGTTTTTCCTTTGCCACGCCAATATAATATATTTAGGACATAAGCGTAAACGTCACACTTTGTCGTTTTGCCTCCCCTTAATTTTTTTACTATTTGCAGGTTGAAACGTTGGATTATTTTTTCGTCGCCCGTATTGGATACACCTATTAGGTGGCTGGAGACAAGAGTACACAGAAAAGGTCTATACTTCCCAACGAATGGCCAAACTCTCTACATATACGGCTCTGCTAGAAGCTAAGGCAGACACGTGTCACCGTAGCAGGCGCGAAACATTTGCATGCGGAGCAGGCGTAATCGCGGATAAAGAGCAATCCGCTCCACTCGTTGCCGCCTTGGCATGGCGCGGTTGAAGCGGCTTACGTCGGTAATCTCCCGAAATGCTCGCGAGCGCGGGAGAGCAGGCTACAGGTTGTTTCGGTCTGCCGACCCGTTGATGCGTTGCTGGCATTGCTGCTTCGTCGGCTCTTGCTTACCTATGCTCCCGATGACAGCAATTGGGGAAGCATTTTTTCTTCTTTATTTTTAATCGAGTTTTATGGTGTTGTGGCAGTTCAGTGTCCTTTTTAAAACGAATGCCATATAGTTTCGGCTTCTTCTTTCCTGATATCGGGGCTTCGAATCTGAAAGCCGTTGTTGCGATAAAATTCCCGATTTATTTCTTTGCTGCTAGAAACGGGCCTTGCTGCTTGAATGGTCCCCTCTTGGAGGTCATCTACTGAGTTGTTGCTGGGAATGAAAAATAGCCCTCGTAATCATGTATAGAACCCTGAGACTGAGGACAAAACGGACGGGACAATATTCATACGAGAAGGTCAAAAACCTAGCTGTCTTTGTGACCGAGTTGTGCGCTTGTGTGTGTATACTAAGTTCCAGACTTGTACCGTACGCATTACAAGTAATCAAATTACTTGTAATCGATTACTTTTTGGAGTAATTTTGTAATCAGTTGATTACTTTTATTAGGCAGTAATCACAAGAGTAATCTGATTACTTTTTGAAGTAATAAAATTAATTGTAACCATTACAATTTGTCTTCGGGACCTCCCCCCCCCCCCCCCTCTTCCGGCACACGCCTTGTTTTTTATAAAACAACAAAAATAAAATTTGCTTTTTTTTTTTGAACGGAAAAAATAAAGATTTTTGCGGAGCTGTAGGAAACGAGGTTAATCTCTTTCTATGTACAGTATCTGTGGAATGTCCGTTTTTTTTTTTGTTTTTTTTCGAGCTGGGATTGGGAGTGGGAAGCTCCAGGGAAGCCACAGTGCGTGACAAAGGCCATTCAGGGCGAAGTTTGAGGAAGCAGAATGTAGGGTGCCTTTATGTGCGCTTCGCAGCAAAGCGCACATGAAGGCTCCCTAGCAGAATGTAGCTTTGTGAGTCCTTCGTTCAAACTAGCCCCCTCACGCACACACACACAGAAATAAAAAAAATAAAAAAAAAAATCCTGCTTAGGGTACCTTCTCGCAGCCCGTAGAAGAACCAGAACCGAAGAATGCGTAGAGCGGAAGCAAAATATAACATAGGCAGTTGAAATATTTTCCCATTTCCCGTGCGTGGACTTTGTGACAAGCAATGTTTCGAGTTGAGAAGTGGTCGGGGCGATCTCTTCCGCTAATGGATACTACACATGATCCTTTTCAAATCCTGGAGCTGCTGCTCTTTTCTATAACATGCGAGCTCTCCACATGTGAATAATAAAATGAGCGGCGCAAACTTTGAGCGACTACCCTTGCCCAAGCTTAACAAGATCTAGAACCCCCTCCGCTTCCCCCCCCCCCCAACCCCCCCCCCCCCCCCCACACACACACACACTGGCGAACGCCCAAATCATTAAACGTCTTCAAACAAATTCTATGCTTGTGTCCGTATTGTGAAGGTGCAACGACCACGAAGAGGGAGCCAGTTTTTCTTCTTCAATACTTTTGCAAATGGGAATTATAGGTTGGAAGTAGTTCAATGTTATCAGCGCTAAAGATGTGTCTTCACACAATAAACTAATCGGAAAAGTAACGATTACTTCTTTAAATAATGTCCAATTACTTGTGCCGTCGAGTAATCAAGTAATCTAATCGAATGCTTTTTAGCCAAGAGTAATAGTAATTGTAATCGATTACTTTTTCTTAGTAACGTGTACAAGACTGATACTAACCACCCCCCTCCCCCCACAAAAAAAAAAAAGAAAAAAAAAGAAAAACATATGGTGTTCATACATTGCTTAAAACTGCTGTAAATTACAAATTGCCTAGTCAAGAGGCCGCCTCACACGCGCTTCTGAAACTTTTTTTTTTTATAAAATGTTTTTATGACAGATTAGATTGAAAAAAAAAGACGGGCACGTCAATGGAAACCTACAGTCGGTGACAAGTCGAGAGTTCACGGGAAGCTCGTCTCATCTCTGTCCCCTTCAGCAGAGTGAGCGCCGGAGCCCGGAGATGAGGTCGCTTCCTCTCCATCGTTCGTTCTGCTAAAGTGCAAAGAGGTGGGAGGAGCTTCCAATTTACTCTTTAGCCTGTCACCGACTACAAAACCTTAAATGTAGTCGCAGTGACTTGTTCACGCGCTGTAAAACACTTATGTACGCAACTTCTAGACCTCAGGGCGTTGTACTGGTTGTTGAGGAGTTTTTGTCTGCAGCTTTTACTCTAATGATACTCGAAGGGGGAGGCAGGTAGGTAGGTAGGTAGGTATAGGGTAGGATAGGGGGTGGGGTAGAAATCTAGACATGGACTTGAGTTCATTATCTGAAGCATCCTTTGAGGAGCGTGTAGCATACACTTCTCGTGTGCCAGTGAAAGCCAGTCACCTTGTTGTGAAACTCTCGGTGTTATAGCACGCTTTGAGCACCAACTCGCTCATTTATGGCCATCCGTGAATGCTACCCATTGGCTAAGTTCGACTCCTCTCGATGGGCTCATCTTGATCGGCTCCTCTTGGTCGGCTTATCTTGGTGGGCTTATCTTGATGGGCTCGTCTTGATCAGCCCTTCTACGCCTGCCGGGATGGGCAGATCACCCACGGAGTACGGTACCTACATTCCACTGCAGTTCGGTTCCTTGCGCGGCAGTTCCGGCGTGGGCGTCGAAAGCCTTACGACGCAGCTTTCCAACGTGCTCAGAAAGAGAACCCCCCCTCGAGGCGCCATTTCCCAAATTGGGTTCTTACAACTTCTTCGGCGGGCATGAAGACTGGGCCGGGCAGCCTGCAGCAAATTAACTAATTCCGTCTCGGCGCGCCCGGTCATCGGCGAGTAGGCGGCGGCAGCCTTTTTACTCGTGCCGTTTACGACGTGGGCCTTCGGCGAGAATCTCGCGGCTCAGTTTAGTTTTGCGGCAGGTTTACGAGCAGCAGCTCCGCACTGTTTGCCCTTCCTTCACCCTGGTCCCGACCAATCGCGGCCCGTTCGCCGATTGCCGACCCTCGTATTGCGAAAGTTTCGCCAACTCCGGCGCGCCCCTAGCTGCGGGCTTATATTATACGGCCCATATATGACCCCGCGTGCCCCGAGACGACAGTTTGGGGCGCTCGCACTTGCGCATGCGCGGTATGCGTGTGTTTATCGAGAGCCTCGTGTACGAGTGTCGTTACTCTGTGGGATCAAGTTGAGTCTCGTCTACTTGGTTTCCTAGCTGTTATCTACACCGAGTGTACGAACGCCGGCGTACCCTATCTCTGTGCTCGCGGGCTCCCCAGGAAACGACAGCTGATTGTTATTAGTTCTAAGCGGTAGTATACCTGTCGATAAACTAGTTGGTTATCCCTAGTTCGGTAACGCCGAAGTGCCGTAAAGGGTTGTCTGCAAGGCGCTTTGGACACGTTAGGTCAGTATAAGCGAGGATCGTATGCTCCGTTTCAAATTACGTCCGAGCGCAGCTATAGCCCCACGCTACGAGGCGATAGAAGCAATCAAGCGGTGCTAAAAAAGTGCCTCGTCACGGCGCTCGTCGTGCTTGTGCGTTTGTCGCGTAAACCAATCACGCGCAGTGAGTGCTGGTTGAATTCACGCAAAGCGTTTTTTCGTCTGGAGCGGTAGGGGCCTAGCTGCCAGCTTTATTACGGACAACTAAAGAAGGCCCGTCCTCTGACGTAGTTGACGGCCGTTCGCTGGCCGAGCTCCGGGCCAATAAACGGAACGGAAAAGGCGCCGACCCGGGGTCTATTGCAGTCCGGAAGCTGTAAAAGGAAGGGGCCTGCTTCGTTTTGATGGAGCAATATTGTTCTTCTCCGATTCACGACCTACGGAGATGATGATAGGACCCTCTCCTCTCCCCTGCCTTTTTTTTGGGTATGATGACATGATGATCACTGATCATATCTCAGATATTGAATCCGCGGCCATTGAGGACCTCTTCTGTATGCTCCGTAAAAAGAAGCATATGGCTTTCTCAGAACTTGGACTGTTTGCTTTACCAATCAGACGCAGTAGACAAGCACAAGCGTGACTGTCGATTAGTAGAGTCTTCTTAAAGCGCAATTTCGCTTTCCAATCTGAATTTTCAGTTGCACCAACCTTTCTGAGAGGGTTTATGTCTTCTCAGCAGTTAAAGGTTTTTACAGCCTTATACATCGCTCGCGTTTTTAGCAATTGAAATGACCTCAATGACAGAATGATCGAAACGTAATTGGTATGTATGCCGCGCGTGGCAATGCAAGGAGGTAAGGAGGGATGTTTGAGAGGAAGTGAGCCTACCTGGGGATGAGCTATCTATCAGAATAAAACTCGGACAACTTGAGCAGTCCTCTTGAACCCGTAAATCGCTCCCGCAGAAATTGCAGAACCGCCGTTGCCGAGCGTCGTCCCTGAAAACTTGAACGGGGCGTGATTTTCCTTCTGCGCCCTGCCACAACTGCCCGCACTGTATCCATGAGCGTGACTCTGAACTGTTACCCCACGCACCCTACTCTCCGGATTTGGCACCGTCAGACATCTGCCTGGTCCCGTGCACTCAAATGACACCTGAAAGGACAGTATTTACACACTGACTATACGCCGTCATGATCACGGAAGTGGCTGTGGCCGCGTTCGGGTTTCTATCTTCCGCTGCGAAACGAAGTATAAATCAAGAAGATCACGCTTATGCTTCTTCTCTACAGTCCAGCATATGCTGTGGCTGAAAGTTTAGCTGCTCATTGAATACATACACGCAACTTTGCCCACTCGAAAAGCAGGCATACGCACATGCTTTCTTTTTTCTGCGTTGGTCGTACTTTATTTGCGTTACAGGAAATGTTTTTACGGCCACTCTGTTCCGATGGTCGAAGGCGCAGCGGTGAAAAGCGGCTTCCAGTGTTCGTCTACCACGTAGCAATCGTCGACGCGGGACGCTGCTTCAACAGGTCCGCACCAGGGCGCAAGAAGAGGTCCGTCCTCTCAGCGCTGCTCCGCCGTCTCTCTCGGAGCGCGCCAGCGAGAGGCAAAAACGCGTCATCGTTATCGATGGTCTCGAAAAAGTCTACGGAGATCATAAAGATGGATGGCTTCCTTCCTCGATGAACGAGGGGAGGAGCGCGAGGGAGGGCGTGCTCCGAGGGGCGTGTAATGGGTGCTCGCGAAAGAAGAGCCTGAAGAATCGAAAGCAGATTTCGTGGTCAGATTGCGCCATGAATGCTGTTCACACCCGACGCTGCTCGGCGCCTTATAGCAAACTGCACGCGAAGGCTTTATAACTATATATATATATATATATATATATATATATATATATATATATATATATCCGTATACGCTACAGAGGGAGGGAGGGGGAGTGCGCGAAGCGGGTGCAACGAATGAGGAACAGCTGGGGAATATTTTGAAGTCCTAATTGTATCTCTTTCACTCTACCTCCTCCTTCTCGCCATCTTTTTTTTTTTGCCCTTCCTATTTGTTCTTTTTTTTTATATTCTGCTAAATCCCCTTCCCGTTTCTTTCGGGCTAAAATTCGGGAGGGAGCAAATGGCCTCCGGGGAGTCGCCTTCATGAAATGCGACCGGCGGCCTGTTTTACGCCCACGCTTTTAATGGATCCAAAACCGAAAATAAAAGGGGAAAGAAAAAAATGATCGCGTTCGAAAGAGGGAAGAGGAAGGGGGGGCCGGCAAGGTCTTCCTTGTTTTCCGATTACAAATGAACTGTATGACGTGTTTTATGCTCTGTTTTCTGTCTCTGCCTCGTTAATTTTAGCGGAGGGGTGGCGGCAGCGGGTGGGGAGTTCATGACAGAGAGTTTGAATTCGTTGCGCAGTAATCAAAGTTAATCGTCTCGCGCGATGCTGCTCGGCAGCGCGCTGCCCTGGATCCGTATTAACAACCTTTCTTGTTCCGAATGACGTTTTGTAAACGGTGGAAAAAAAAAAGAGAGAAAAAAGGTTAATCGGGTTGATTTTACTTGCCATGAATCCCGACCTTTGTGTGCGTTGTTTCGGTATGACTTTTTTTTTTTTTTTTTTTGCATGTCTGGTTTTTCGGTCAAAAGTCGTTTGGTCGTCCTCTTTGAACTTTACACTTCACCCTAGTGCCGCGCGCCTTGTTGTTCGGGTGGGCCAAGTGACAGCCATTTCCAAGATACCACTGAAGCACTCCTGCGAATAAAATAGGCCCCTCCATTTATTATCGTCGATTAAATCTACGTTGGCGGAAGTTAAGTGCACGGACACGTATTCTTTGCTAACAAAGTCAGGCACGGAGAAGAGTAAGGACAGCGGCAGACGCTTCTCACTATTATATGTTTCCTCGGAAGCGCTGAAACACGATGTGAAACGTCATTTTTAGTGTTCTAGCACAATCTCCAACTTAGTGCAGGCTCCATTAGGGTTTTTCAATACATAGCGCGCCGCGTGTTTTGTTTTTTTTTTCTTTTCACAAAAAACGACTTTTGTTTTTTTAACGTTTTAGAGCACGGCCATATTTTAGAGAGCATTGAGAAAGAGAGTTTGAAACTGGTCGCCCGTGGCACGCGTTTATGGCGGTTATAAATAGCCCCGAAGAGGCTCGAATATTTTACGCGAAGTATAGAATAACACTTTTCTTTAGATAACATTTATTCCGATATGATAGAAAGATTTTAAACGCGAAAAAGGGTGTAATCCGCCATCTCTAGCGCCGCCATTAAATTGCGAACGCTCTCCATCTCCATGGTTTGAGTTGAGCAGACTCTTACTCGAAGCTTTCTACTCTATTTTGACGACTGGGGCGCCGTCTTGTGGCCATTTTGCGGGGACTGGGGTTTAGCAGACATTTTTGCAGTTTTCGCTGGCGTTAAAATCAATGTTATAGACCTTTTCACCCTCCGCCGCATGGGCGCCGCCATCTTGGGATCACGTGATGCGGCCGCCATTAGGTTGCTTCAACTTGTTGCTCCGCTCTCCCGTCCGCGCCTGGGCGGATGCGTTGAATTCGTGTTTTTCGTCGCGTTTCACCGCGTCTCTTGCCTTACTCCGTAAAGTGTCGTCCGATACTTACACTTACCATGCAATTGCATTACATCATTATGCGCGCAACTTCTGTAGTTAATTTTGTAACACGTTTTGAATATATTTTTTTTTTTTTTTACCGTCGGCGTGCGGGATACGTGCGAAAAGGCTTTATGGGAACAGGAATCAGCGTTAGCACTTGCGCACATTGAATGCATATATGACTTGAAGAGAGCCTCGAGGGTTCAAATACCAATAACTTATGAAAACTGAGGTTAGGTTACTAATAAGAGTGGAACATTTGCAATAGGAAGCCCAATGTTATTATATATATGAGTGCGCATTGGTGTCAAGGAAGAAAACAAAAACACTCAGCGTAATTAGCCACCTGTTTTTCCTGAAAACATTGTGTTTTGTAGTTCAAACAGATAGAAAACAGTTTCTTTTGATTACACTAGGGAACTAGTGGACAAGGCGCCGGAACAAACATTTAGTTTGAATTATTTTTTATGCTAGAAATAATGGTACCTTAATATTAGGCAACTTGTTTGTTCGCAATATCGCACCTATATCTGTTTTACGTTCTTAATCGCGTGTGTGATATAAGCATTCGCTTTATCGGTTTATTTATGAATTCCACAGAATTTTATATCGTGCTTGGTCCCATGTCCATAGCCTTTCAGTTGCTTAAGTCATTTTTTAATAGAACCATGCAGTTTGAATTAATTTATTTCAACACAAATATTTGAACTCCCCGCGTAAGAAACTGCCACAGACAGCTTGACAGTGCCTATGATTCATAAAATGTGACGCCGAAAAGAATCCTTCTGCATGAAAATCACTCGAGTGCAGCCGGTTGTCGACTTCGAATAGGGAGTTACTTTCGGTAGGTGGCGACGTCAAAATGTGCAAAGCGCATCGTTTGGAATCAGTGAACAGCTTTCAACACAGGTCCATTGGGTGGCGCCTGGCGTTCGACTTCAGCCAAACTTATCGGAGATCATTTCTTTTGCACTCTTCAATTTCATTCGGAAAATTTTACGGAAGATGGATATCAGACTTTATTTGAAGTCTGTTATTCACTTATCTAACCATTCTCATACCTCGAGAACGTCGTAAGAAAATGTCCATATAACAAAACGTTTATTTCATAAGGCCAATATTTTGAAATGCTGTAAATGAGTACTTTAGTTAAAGAAATTTTCTAGTCAGCCTAGGCTGGTCTATCAAAATATTTCTCGAGCGCTTAATTTCTTTAAATAAAACAGGCCGAGACAATATCAGTTTCTTATATTATCTACGTGATTGTATTAAACTTTTCTAGTCATTATAAAAGACGTTTCCAGTCTCGAAGTTAGAAAAGGTTGGTGTACGGAAACCAAACATTGAACAGTAAACTTGTCAGTTCATCTGTTCTCGGTGATTCAGCAGATTGTTAATCATGTTGTCAACCTGATTTTTCACTAAGCACTCATGCAATATAGTCTGTTGCAATATAAGATGATCAGTTCACTATATGACTTGAGCGCGAGCTATCTACTTCCGTACCGCTCGGTGCACGCACAGCCAAAGCACGGCGGCAGGCAACGAGCGCACGCTGCAGGCGGAGCTTGTCCTGCTCTTTATTTTTTTTCTTGAAATTAGTGTCTGCGGGTGCGGCCGTGGACAATGGTAATCCACTTTGCGCATCAGCGCAGTTGTTTCACCGCCGAATCTGTCCGAAATTAATGATGGACGGAATCAGACGCATATCGTGTTCGTAAAAAAAGATCGCAATTTAGGCTCGAAACCACTTCGTGGTTTGCCAAGTGGCTCAATACTATTGGTTCATTCGCTGTGTGCTACTAGAATAAAATTCATATCGTAAAATTAATCGAAAGTGGCATGAAACAGCATCACAATCGCGTGTACGTTGAAACCGAAACCGACCAAATTGAAGCAACCTAATGGCGCCGGGTGCGTGAGCGCCCTCTGCCCGCCGGTCAGGCAACTACTGAAATAAAAAAGTCTATAGCCGCACGTAAAAAAAAAAAAAAAAAAAAAAAAAAAAAAAAAGTCACGCAGAAAGAAATTGTGTAGGCTGTGCGCACTGCGGCGTACCACCGCTATTTCCGCAATCCCCTATGCTGCAAGCCCCGTGCGGTGCCGAGAGTAGAGCGCTGCTGGCGTCTGCTAGCGAGCCGAACAGAAATCCGGTCTAACGCGTCGCAAAGTATATGGCGGCGTACGTATACGCCACTAAATTTAATTCGAAGATGCGGTTTCTATCCTGCGAAATGTAATTTGTCATGTGGGCTGATTATCATTACCTGTTAAAGACGACGCATAGTTTCGAGGGTCTTTACAATTACCATGCGTAAGCGTTGACAATTACCATGCGTAATTGTCCACGCTTTCAGATCTGTGGCTGTATGGTCTTGGTTTGCCGAATGGACAGTTCAGTTAAATACACATCGTCATTTTAACAATATCTTTTTCCTAAGACGTCGAAGCGTCAACCGTTTTTTTTTTTCTGTACGTACGTAATGTTGAAAGTGTAAAAGTATGTAATAAGCTTTCTCAATGTTCAGCTCGCATCTCGAACTGCCTGTAATACCAAAAATACGTTGCTCTATCCTTATGGAGAAAAGTAACTGTATCGTTACTTCGTTACCGAAAACAGAAACTAGATAGAAGTAGCGCGTCACCAGTACCTTGTTGCGTAGAAGTCTGGCAACCTGCCGACGTCTGCAGAAGCACACCGGGGGATCACTCACTTCTCAGGTTCGATTCCCACATCCGTATTACGTCACAGTATGTTTGTGCGCGCCGGATTGCGGTACACTTTTATCCCGCTTTTTTTCTTTTCCTCCTTTCCCCTTACCTTTTTTCCCCAGCCATGTTCCCATAAAGCACGCATGGTTGCCGCTTATCTTTTTTCTCTCCTTCTTTTATCTACCTTTTAAACGACTTCTGCGATTACCTTTTTTCTCTCTTTAACAGTCGCAGATCTAAACTTAATGACTTCGCGACGAGACAAGCGATTCGTTCACCGGGAAAGCCGCTTTCGCCGCCATTTTGAAACCTATATAAATATATATGCGTATAGAGAGGAAGCAGAGCCGGGGCGGCCTCATGACGATAAGAAATCTTTTTTTTTCTTCTTTTTTTCACTATGCAAGAAGGAAAAACGGAACTCTACATGAAATACCCACTTCAAAGCACAAATAAAAAAAAAAAATAAAAAATAAAGGCAAGAAAGAAACAAATCTTGACTTCGCATGGCATATCCTTTCGAGGCGGGTTTTTCGTACGATACGACTGCGTCGACATTTTAATTTTTTTTAAATTTATTTTTATTTTTCTGCGTTTGTGTGGCGCGTAAGAAGTGCAGATACATTTAGCTGATCTCGTTCGAGCTCCATTTATTCCTCATACGAACACGGAGATTGGAACTGCGCCTTGCGTCAGAGAATTACGTATAAGCACGTTTCTATAAGATTTTCAATTTTCATTTTTTTCTTGTTGTTGTTTTAGCGAAAACGATTTTTTGGCTCAGCGTCTTTTTTTTTTTTTTTTTTTCTTTTTTTTTGCAGTCGGTTGCCCCCGAGCGATCGTAACGGAGCGTTTGATGCTCAGTTCGACTGTTCGAGAAATAGGATGGTTATGAAACGACCCGTTACGAGTGATGACACGTATACTTTCCCAATCGAACGAAGACTCGATTAATTTCGCGTCAACAGTTTGCTAGATTTACGGTGCTCTTATCCGCCTGGAATACCTGGAGTGTCTGGTGGAGGCGGCACCGCGATTACTTTTCTAATGGCGGACCACTATCGGCTACTCGGAAGGTACATATCATGTAGCTCTAGAAGTAAGCTCGTCCATCGCACTTACTCAACTTCAACCAAGATCATCTCGTTTGTCCGGCGATATCAGGAAGTTACTAACTTTGTTGGTCGCGTCGAGAGGACATAAATATCGTCATATGTTATATTTATTTTCTTCAAAGACACCCAAATTTGCGTTAAATGATACATGAACATCAATACGAAACTTTAGGCCAAATTTCGCAAGTATGCATGGCTGTTCGTGTCGTGACGTCACATCAGGCATGGTGACGTCAGACTCGCGGGCGTTGACTTACTCGCGGTTTTTGTAAACATATTTGATGGTGCGTTCAAAGACCATCGTCGGAGAATTCAGCTTCCCTCAATATCGTAAATCTTGTCCTTCTTAGAACGAAGTTATCGTACCGAGACAGTAGTCAAAAGCTGAGGTCGCTATCTTTGACCGATGTTACGTCAGAGCTTTTGCCGTTGCCAACGAAAACGCCGCGTGTTTTGCTGGGGAAATTTGAGCAGTTGGACTCTATTTCAAGTTGAATTACTTGTGCGACGGAGGATTAAAAGTTCGAATATTGCGGGGATGATGTTCCTTAAAGCAATGATAATATAATTTCATTGTCTTCTCAAAGACAAAATTTTACCTAACAACAAACCCCTTTAAAGGCTTTTAGCACAGTTTCCGCCTGAATATATTTCGAATATTGTTCATGGAGCGACTAATGGAATTGATATTTTGACTACATTTTTACAATGCTTACAAATCCTGAGCCATGCGCGCTAGCTCTGCACACCAGCAGGTGCATGTTCGTCGCTTCGGAAAGCAAGTATGCGCCATACGCATGCACTGTAAAGATGGCGTCTGGCAGCTCTTTTTTTTTTTTTTTTCTTTATATACGTTAATTGAAAAAAAAAAAAATTGTTCTCGGAGTTTAATGTTAGTCAAATGCGGAAGGTGTTTTTCGGAGTTTATTTTTTGCCGGAAATACGATGTTTATCGGAGTTTATTTTTATTTGATTCCGAATACTCCGAAATCCGGAGTTTAATTTTGCAGTGTTTCCTATTAAAAATAAGTTAAATAAAGAAACAATATTCGGGTTTAAAGATATACTAGATAAAAAAAGCAAAACGAGCTTGTATCAATTAACACTTCTTAGTTGGATTTGGCGTTGTTGCCATTGCCATTAACAATACTAATTTGTCACACGAAAAAAGTTGTACACAAGTGTTGCTTCGATAAACTTCGATACCTTAAAATCAATAAACTTCCAAAGGTAGTCGATGGGAAGTTCGTATTTATCTCATCCTATTCCATGAAGCTATTCCCCGAGACCGCATGAGGTGGAATGGTAAAGGATAGAATAGGGAAGTTTCAACATCACCTCTTCTCCAATGCGATCTGTGTGGTTCATAGTTTTCACTGTTACAAGACACGGCCACTACTTCCTCTAAAACAAAAATAGCATGATCCAAACTGTAAACCAAAACAGTGACTTTTGTCGTGACCCGAAAGTGCAATGACCCGTTGTCCCGAATGAACCTTGACCAGATAAGGGATAAGACCCCTTTGACAATGCTAAGTGATTTGGAAGGTAACTGTGGTGGCATTTTTCCAGGACCATTGACCCTGTGCGGTGACAGTTAAAGTTCCGTGTTTTCGGATTTATCCGAAAACACGGAAGCTTAACTAAATCTAAACAATCTTTTTTATTTATTTTTTTATATTTAAAACTACGTCGTTTTTTTTGTTGTTATTTTTGCGCTTGGAAGGAGTGCAAAGTTGAAAAGTCAATGTCACGAAAACTTGGCCACGAAAGTGACGTCACGCATGTCAAAGTAATTTTGAACGCGAAAATGAGAAAACAAAAGGACCTGCCAGGCCTCATACTTGGCGACGCACTCCTCGCATCGCGGTACACCAGTGACGCGTCGAACGTGCTAGCGCGTCCTCCACGGAGGCAACTTCGTATCGTGTGTTTGAAATGGCCCAATCGCGCGCCCAGGTTTTTTCCGTCGAATTACTTCGCACGCAATACAGCACATGCGATTTAAAGATGGCGGCGCGGGGGGCTGCAAAATTGCTTCTACGGGGCTCCGAGCCACGGGCATTCACTTCTTGCGCATTCGCCATCGTCATGCGGCACGAGTCTGTGGAGGTATCTCCAGCTGCCCCAAACGACACGTATAGGACTAGTGGACAAGGCACGGCCTCTCTTATATCGCCCCCCTCTCATTTCTTGAGCCCCCCACACGTAGTTCTACGGAAATGTATAGGCGTAGTAGAACCCATATGCACCGGCCAATTTTCGGGCCTCGTTGTTAGGGTTAGTGTCGTTTTCGAAGCGCTCAAACACTGCCAAAGTTACTTGGCCGGGACTTCGCTTGGCATCTAATCCAAAAACGGGACGAGACGCAGACCTACCCAGTTGCTCTGGCAACTGTGGGGGCTTGCACTACTCTACAAACAACGCTAACCTTGACAGCCGTAACGCGCAACATAAAACAAAGAAATTACGCAATTTATGGCTACGTCAGAGGTTCTAACGAACCGTAGGCGCGTTCGGGGAGAAGAGAAAGAAAGAATGTGCGTTCATAACCCGCTAAGCCCATCACGCGGTTGATGTTGCCAGTTCCCCTTCACACCGAACTGCCTAAATAACACCGAGTGCTTACCTACCCCACCGCAGCCACCGGTATTTACACCCCCTTTTCCATCTTACTCCCAAAATAAAGCAGCACGGGGCGACATTTCGTGCGCGCGGAATCCCGGCGTGTCTCCGGCACGCACCTGTCTCCGGGGGCTGTGCCCGCGTCCCAACCCGGACTGAGAGAATAAATAAATAAACGAGTAGAAAGACAGCAGCAGCAACAGCCGGCGCAACAAAAATGTCCCCCGGTTGCTGGGAGGCCGCATTCCGAAGCCGGATGAGTCAATAAACACCGGGGCCGAAACCCTGGTCTCTATTAGTTTCTGCCTGGTCGCCGGTGCGGATGCACGGCGCCCCGGGCGGAAACCCCCCGCTTCGTCTGCGTCCTCTTTGGCTCTCCATGGGGTCGTAGCGACGCTCTCTTTCTTTTCCTTTTTTTTTATTTTTTCTAAGGGGGATTTTGGATTTATTCGTATTCTCTTTTATCTCTGACGTTTCAACGTTTTCATGTTTAGTTTCTTGCTAGGTTTAAGGAAAAATTTGATTTTATAAACGCCAAAGAATAAAAAAAAAGCTTTTCTTTTTGGTATGCTTGCATTGCACTGCTCGAGTGTTCGAATACAGTTTAGGTTTCCAGGGATGGAACAGTCCCTCCCCTAGCGGTTTATTTAAATGGCAACAAACATAAATAACTCGTTTGTTTCTGGCGCAGCGTTGTTCACGAGCCCCGCCGAAAGTTGGCGCAGCACTCGTGACCAAGCTGTGCCCTGTGCCAACGCCACCTAAATAATCAAAGCCTGTGCACAAGAATTTAGGACGTCATCGGAGTCGGGTATCCAGCGGAGACGCTGATTGGATACGAGTGCTACGTCAGTGCTCGGCTGGGCCTCGCGTCCAATGCACGCGTCGAAGGACGCTCGGCATCGGGCTCGGGTCCAATTTCCGAGTTGGCCTCATCCGACTTTGATGACGCTCCATGGAGGAATAGTGGTGGAGCGTTTGGAGGCCTTCATCAAAACCGTGCCGTATAGCCAAAGTTACAAGGGAGAGAGTGTACGCCAACCTGCTCAAGGGGAGGGAAAGGAGGAACGAGCGAGGAGGGCTGGGACTTCCCCGTTCCCCCTTTCTCTCCTCTTGAACAGGTCGGGATACACTCTCTACCCTTTAGCTTTGGCTCTACTGCCTGTGCTCGGTCGAGGAAGAATCCAGCATACAGGACTCGTGTTAAAAAAAAAAAAAAAAAAAAAAAAAAAAAAAAAAAAAAAAAAAAAAAAAAAAACTACATTTAAAAAAAAAAGTGGAAACTGCATATTTTAGTTTGTCTACTCGCCTATAGGCGGACATCGAACTATTAGTCAGTTTCTGATGAGACTTCTAATATACGTGTTGGTGAGTGCGCCGTGGTCGAAAGAAATGTTTCTTACGTCATAATCGCCGCCGGAAACAATTATCGGCGCATATGCACTGTTTCAAAAATGGCTTGTGACATCTATTATTTTATATCTTGACACGGGAATTCCATCGCGTGTTGAAATGACAGACACGTGGACTGTCAGTGCTTGCAGATAGCGGAATGGTATGTAATATGTAGTACAGTTCCAGGAAAATATCTCTGGTTGCACTCATTGCTATGCACATGAATAGCAATGACATTAGTGGATAGCTTCTGCACATATCTCCACGGATGATGGAAATATCCGTGAGAAGAAGTAATTTGCAGGGCTCGTTTTAACTATAGTAAGTTACAGCTCAAAAAGGTAGGGCGAGGGAAAAGAAGGCTGGTGAGGAAGAAGCAAGCGGAACGCTGGAGAGGACAGGGCGAAACCACCTCCTCTCTCCAGGGTTCCGTCTGCTTCCTCCTCCCCGTCCTTCCTCTCCCTTGGCCTTCCTTTTTGAGTTGCAACGGACTATAGATGGCTCTTTCTCTTTCTCTCTCTGTTCGAGGTATCTTTGTGAGAGAGGACTTAATTTCGGTATACGACGGTTTCGCAGAAGGCCGTTTCACTTCGTTCGCACATAACCGATTCCTCATTAGCAGCGTGTTCGAGCTCGGTAAAGTGCGTCAGGTTTACAACTAGCTCCGTCATCAAAGGGGGGGGGGGGGGGGGGGGGGGTCATAAGATCGGGGACCTATTTAGGTCTTATAAAAAAAACAAGCTTAATTTCTTTTTTTTTTTTCTGCTCAGAAGCTACCTTTGTGGCTCCTGCCGCGGGGCTAGTTTGCTCGCCGATGAACCGAGGTACCAAGTCTTAACAACCAAGGAAGGCCGATACGCATGAAACTCCAGTACGAGGCTATGCTCTTTTAAGTCACTGACTACTCCGGCTAGCGGAATCGATTACAACGAGACCCGAAAAAAGACATCCTGCGCTCTGGCACTGAGTATGGTAAAACGTCTTGCTCAGTGTCCCAATGCTGACGTTTTTTCATAGGTGTAAACAGATTCTCAACCTCTGAATTCGCCGAGCTGCCTTCGTATATAGGGACTCAGCGATTGGTTCTCCCGAGAGCTTTGCTGGAAAGTAGACGCTCCAGACTCTTTAAGCCGCGACGCCGCTGTTTATACATACAAACAAAGGACAGTCTACAGACTCGGTCTGAGGTGTTCCTTGTATGACAGCCCCGTCACGCTGGTCACGCACAAAAAAATTTTGACGGCATCCATGTTTTAAGCGTATCTGAAGCATTCGAACATGCTAGCCATCTTTGCTGGTAATTTGCTCCTCATTTCTACAGCGGACGCTGTTTTTAACATGAAACGTTCTTTGGCTGTTGTTGCTTCGGATTTCGTGGAGCCGGAGTTCGCGAAGCCGTGGCCTGTGACGTGCAATAATGCAACGCGCTGAGTGTTGCACTTTGGCCCGTCACATATAGTGGGAACATTAACGTGACGTCACCTACGCAACAATTCGGATTCCCCGTTAAATTTAACGGAGAAATCGACGTCACGTGGCCTGATGTCACATGATGCTAGAACGTGCAACGTATGAAACACAATTGCCCGGCCACCTGTCGTACCATTTTTTTTTAATGACGTATGAGCAGTTTGATTGCAGTTTTAGAGTGCAGATTTGCTATATGAACTTGACGTCAAGTGATCCCCGGGAGCGACGCTGACTGTGCGCCCACCTCGCCAGGCCGCTGCCGTGCTGCAGGGCGTGCACCCTCGGGGCTTGCGGCGCCCTTCTGGGGCCCTGCGATCGATGCTCCTCTTACGTACGTCGACGGGGCTCCGAAGCCGGTCTGGGGAAGTCGAGGGATCAATGGAAGGAGGACGGCGCGCAGCCGCTCCTACCTTTTGCCTCGAGGACCGGCGGCGGGGCAGGTGCTCCTCCGTCTCTCCTCTGGCACCTGGGGCTGGATTATTTGCTCGGCGATGCGCGGTGCACTTCATGTATACAGCACCCTCGGCGTTGTTCGATCTCTCGGGGAGGGTCCGGGCACGGGCGCCTCATCCGTCTTTCGTTGGCAAGCCGTCTGCTGTCACGCGAGGAAGGGAGGTTGACTCAGGCTCCGAGAGTTAGAAAATAATCGGGGGACTCGAAAAAAAAAGGGCCTGGGGGAGAGGGGGGGTCTGAAATATTTGAGGGAGAATTATTACGTTATTGCGGACGTCTAAGTAGACGAGGGATTAGGGAGAACCTTTTCGATAAAGTCATATTTAATAATAATAAAAATAATATATTAAGTCGTGATTTTAGGTGAATTGTTGCTAGCTTCTAAACACGTTTCTTGTCTTCTCCTGTGCAAGCTCGCGATCTTGAATGGCTCATCGTGAGCTCGTGAATGTTGAGGATTTAGAGATGAGCCGCTGCGAGCCATTCCGCAAGTATTAGGGAAATAGTGAGTGAACGAGGAAAGTAATGTGAACATACTAACTCACGATCTACGTTTTTTAAACTGTCAGCGTCTATAGCCATTGTGTAGCCATTGTGTGCGCTGTTACTTATGTAGAAGCCAAGTGCAGTTACCGCGCGGAGTTTGTTTGTCTGTTTATTGTTTTATCGATGATGCTCACCAACCGCAGCGTACCTTTTCAGTGGTACACCACAGCACAGACGAAAATAACCACATTCAATATTCTAACGCAATATGCATAAAAACATTGAAAGAAGTGAAAATCCGCATATATTGCTAGAGCTCCGCCATCACCCTAAGTTGTTCAACTTAATCAAAATCATGAACATCTTAATTGAGGATGATGAAAAACTATTAAAGAAGATAACATTCGCTCTCGCGGGGTAAACAGGATACGGCAGTCGGAAGTTGCAACAGCAAGAGTCGATCTTCCATTATTCGGTTCAAGCCAAGCTCCAATAACAACCCAGTCTCAGTGGCACAAGGAATGGACGCCTTTTGCCACTGGATCCGCACTGCCATTGGAACACGGCACTGATGTTCCCAGGGCATCGTGGAGCAGGACTCGAGCGCTAGCATGAGAGTGCACTCCGGAACAGCCGGTGGACGCTCCGACAGCGGACGCGATCGGAGCGCCCACTGCTGCTGTTGCAACTCGTGCCGTTCGAGCGCTCCCGGACGTTTCGACTCATCGATTCTCTATTAGTTTGCAGCAGAGGAGTGCCCCCGTCCATTTTCGTGGAGCTAATCGGTGCCCGAGCAAGCCTAGATCCACCCAGACCCCGAGATGAGCGGGTTTGGGCCAAGTCGGAGCCAGGACCATCGGGTGTCCGAACTTCGCCCGAGACGAGTACCGCGTGGTGCCGTGGAAACGATGGATGCTTCCGTCTTCGTCACTGCTGGCTGCGGAGGCATCTCCCTCTCCCTGTTCGTGGCCAACTTTCGGTAGCCGTTGCCGGAGCGTGGAGGAAGCAGCTGTCAGAAATGGGCGCAGAGTGTTGGAAAGATCGAAACTCCGCGAGATTTCTCTTGCCCCGCATCTTTACTCGTTGGTTGTTGCTTTCATTTCTCCTTTTTTGTTGTTCTAAAGATTTCTGACGCTTTCCTTTTCTTTACATATACGGGCATTCGCACGAGGTGGACGCGCGCCGCATGTTATTGATGGTTCGAACAAAACGTTAACGCACCCTTACCATCCGCGGATTAGCGAGGGGGAAACAAGTGAATTGCATTGGTGAATACCGCATGTATTCGAAGGTGCCCGTCGGAAAAGATGATGTGCCGCTTTAAACGAAAGGAAACGCTTCATTAATGGAATAACTGTATAAAGTAATTCATCGATGTTTTTTTTTTTTTCCTGTCGTCGTTCTACAGGTCACCAAACCGTTCTACACGCAACGCCTCCTAATAGCCTTAGTGCTTAATGAGATAGCCTTAGTGCCGAATATTCGGCGTCAGCTCAAGAAGCCCGTTGCAGGCCACCGATTGGGCACGAGGGCTGCGTCAGTATTCGGCTGGCACTTGGGTCTTCGCTGATTGGACACGAGTCCCAGCCGAACACTGGCGCGGCCCGTCCAATCGCTGCCCTGCAATGGCCTACTTTGGGTGACGCCGAAAATTCGGCATTGCAGCTTTGTTACGCGGAACGGAAGGCACTGGTTTGACCCCTTTATCCGCCCCACTCCTCCTTTTTTTTAAATTTAAAATTCCACCCTGCCTTAATAATTAATAACAATACTTTTTATTTAAATTATCTAAAATTCAACCCTGCCTTAGTGATTTATAATGATAATAATAATATTATTATGTTATTATAAATACTCCATAAAAATAATTTCGGTAAAAATGCTTATATATGAAGTTAAAGAAGAAAGAAAGAAACGCTTCTTTTTGTACCGCACCCTCCAAAATGTAACCAGTTCCCGTACCAGTTTCACAATGCAAGATGGAGCGGAGGCGTTCCTCCGCTCCTCCTAAAAGGAATGCGTTATACGGAACCGTTAGAACACCGTTCCGTACAACACTGCAGATTGTCCAGCACAAAGAACTGTCTAAAAAAAAGACAGAGAAATGATACTTTAGATTTTTCTTCCGAACCACTCTGACGCAAACATTTACACGTGGCGCCAAAAAAAGAAAAAAACAACAACAAGAAGTTAACAACGCAGTAGGCGTTTATCCGTCGATGACGCCTCGGCCAGGCGCCGCCAAAACTTTCGTCATTCCTAATCCCTTTAGCCGGGCGATTAAGGCGCCGTCGTCTCGACGAGCACATTTGTGGAGCCAAGCTTCAAGCACGGCGGTCCGGGTTTCGAGGGCCCGCATATTATTCGCGACGACGCTCTTTTCCCACTCCATTTACAAGCACACTCGCAGTTTTTATCCGGACCGTCGTGCTGAAAGCTTTCCGCTGCTTGGTCACCAACAGCAGGTTTCGTTGTGGGTTGCACTCGCACGCTTTAATTGCGTTTGCCTGTTGTCAGTGGATGAACTGGGCAGTCAGTAACGTAATTGAGCACGTATATAGTTTCGGAAGCGTACAACGATTAAGCAGGGAAAGTTTCCAACAAAAACAAACGATTGGTATTATGAATTAGCGTTGTTTTTCTTTGTGCTTGTAGAGCTCTTGTTCATCGAGAAACGACGTCTAAAGCTGTTATAGTCACTGACATGGTGAGGACGGCACGGTTGAACTTCAGTCATAGCCTCCTCTATTCGCGTCTCCAGCTCGACGCTCGCCCTCCCGCGGCGGAAACGGGAAGTGGTCTAGTGAGGGTCCCCCGATTCTCCTGCTCAGCGGGCATGGCGGAACTGCTCGCGATCATGGCTCGCGAAATGTCGTTTCCGAATGCAAACAACACTCTTCACTGTCCCGACGTAGTGCTGCAGCCGGTATGGGATTGTACCCTACTGGAGAGTTTTAGTATTGCGCATAGAAGCAAACGCAAGCGGTGTGCGTTTGCGTTAGAGTAGCGAGCCCCACGTTTTGCGCCTCATCACCATGCGCCATTCAAGACCGCAATTTCGGGTTCTGCGCACGCGCAGTGTGGAACACGCAAAACTAACGCAAACACATAGGGCTTGAGTTCGCTCGTATACGCAATATTAAAACGCACTATTGTTTCACCGGCTTCCAACGCCAACGAAACGTAGGCGTTCCTTCAAACTGGAAAGGCTGAGATTGGCAAAACGGCGGCAAGCAAATACAAAAGTAAATAAAAGTTATATAAAAACTAGTGATTAAAAAAAAAAGTTGTTTTCTTTTTTTTTTTTTTTTTACTTTTGGGCATTTGGTCTGGTAGTATAGTGGCGGCTACTTTGGACGTTTCGCCGATTGTCAGAAGTCACGACTTTGATAGCACAATATACTTTACCCATAATTAATGTAATTTTACATGGATTTCTCACATTAGCTAGAATGTTTTCATTGATTTTAGACTATTTTTATTTTATCGGTAATTAAAATGCGGCAATTGGAAGCAGTGATGATAATTAGCACAGTTTTCATTGTCATATTTCTTCGCGCGTTTAAAATTAGATGATAAGCAACAAATTAGATTAGAGCTTTCAGAATTACTAATTCAAATATGTGAATTTTAATATTATTATTATTATTAATACAAATCGCGGCAATGTATACCTTTAATTAACGCCAAGATCACGAGAATACGCTATTTAACAATACGCTATTTAACTTCCAGAAAGATAAAATTCTGTTTTGTTTTTAGCATATGAGAGAGAGAGAGAGAGAGAGAGCAACTTTAATGGGTCTCCTGCAGTAACCCCTATCATCCCACCCTCTCAGGTGGGTTCTTGGGGCGACGTGGCCGGACGTCTTCGTAGCGGGGAGAGCCGCTCGCGGCGGGCTTCAGCGTACTCGGGTTAACCCTTTCTGCTTCCATCCCGTCCGGTCGCTGCTTCTCGAGTGCCGCTAGGATCTGCTGGACGGCCGTGTGTTGGACGTCGTAGTCTTCGGATCTCTTCGCCTCCTCCATGAGGGGCGGGAGAACGTCTGCACTGTTGTCCGCGTTCGCGCATTCGCAGTCTTCCAGGATGTGGGCCAACGTGGCCCTTTCCTTCCCGCACAGTCTGCATAAGTCTGTTACGTATACCTCCGGCCACAGGTGCTTTGCTAACACTGGGGTTATCACGGAGTTAGTCTGTAACTGGCGGAATACCACCGCCTCCTCCCGCGTCAGACGGGGGTGGGGCAGGGCCATCGTTCTTCTGGCTAACCGGTACCACAGGGTTACCTCGTTGTAAGCGTCCATGGTGTCCTTCTCGGGGCGATCCACCACGTCGGCGGCGGCCGTTACCGGGGCGCGGCCGGCGAGTCCACGCGCCACGGAGTTGGCCGTCTCGTTGTGGTTGGTGAGCCCCAGCGAGCCCGCCACTTCCGCGCCCGCGTGGGCGGGAAACCACTTTATCACCGCACTGGTGATGACTCCGTTGACTTCGGCCTTTCGCAGGATGCGCGCTGCCGCACTGCACACTCGCTGTTTCGCAAAGTTGCGCACTGCCGTTCGCGAGTCGCACAACACCGTCTTCGTTCTGGGGTCCGCGATGGCGAGGGCTACCGCCACTTCTTCTGCCTGGCTGGGCACAGTGGTCCGCACGCTGGATCCTGATCTCACCCGTTTTGGCTCCGATCACGCTGACGCTGAAGGCGTCGCCGATGTTCTTGTAACTGGCCGCGTCCACGAACACGGCTGCCTCATCGCCGGCGTGTAGCGCGATCAGCGCCTTGGCTCTCGCCTCTCTTCTTTCTTGATGGAATGTGGGAGTCATGTTCCGCGGGATTGGGCTCACGACGATGTGCTTGCCCAGCTCCCGCGGTATCTGCTCCTGCATCCGGTGGTCGTCTTCCTTGGCTCCGATGCCTAGTTGTTTGAGGATAGATCTGCCGGTCCTGGTTCCCGACAGTCTGGTGAGCTGCGCCGTCTGCTGTGCCTCGGCGATCTCTTCCAGGCTATTGTGGAGTCCCAGGGCTTCGAGCTTCTGCGTGCTCGTGCATCCTATCTTGATAACGATGTCGTCTGACATCGTTATCAAGATAGACAAACAGTCAAACACTGGATGTAATATGAAGTCCTACGCGTCACGCGGTGCTATAAAAACACACACACACTTCAGCTGTCTGACTCGGATTCCGTCTTTGGGTTGTTGCAGTGAGAGCAGCGTTTATTAGTTTATGTGTTTCGTGGACATATTGTAAAATTGTAATTATTCTCTTTTTCTTGTGCTGGGATAATTCTCATTATTTCCCATGACAATTATCTGAGCGAGAAAAAGGGAGCGAGAACGCACAGATATCAGCACTGATTTTTTCAACAACTACAAATATCAACCTGAATCGACCAGTATGACACAAAATAAATTTTCTGCGAACTACTTTTCTAAGTAAATAATTACGATGTCAGACACATCTTGCGTCATGATAGAATCTGAAATTAAGACCTATATCAAGAAATTAAATCCAAAATAGAGGTAAGTTTCGGTTTCGCTCCAGAATTAAAAGGCGCATCCTTCCGTAAATAATACGCTAAACACCTTTCTTGTTTTCAGGTTAAAAAGGTGACCTGCGCTCATAAAACATTAGCTCCCTCGTATTACCAGAAATAATTTATGTCGCTCGGTGAAGCCAGCACACTAGACAGGCTCAACAGTGGCACGCATCTCTGACCCTCACTAAACCCGCCATCTTGGAAAAAGAGTGGCGCCACCTATAGTTAGTTGGAGTCGCGAATACTCACAAAGCCTGACAGCTCGACGACGGAGCCATAGAGTTCCCGGTCGCGGATGTTAAGTGCGAGGATCAGCACAGAGCATCAAAGAGCCATTTCTCGGGGAACCTGTACGTCAGCGCACATATTTTGCGAGGGCGACGACCCGAAACAGACTTTTTCGCTCGGGAGAAGTGTATTTCGGCGTCTCGCCGCAGCGGGGCGCCAATCAGCTGGCTTTCCTCTCATCCGTTGTCTGCCGCTCCACCTTTTCCATTTCGGAGGCCGCTTCCCGTGGCAATCTGCCAGGCTATGTCAGTTTATAGAAGGCTATGTTTCAGCTTTCCAGTCACCAGCGCGAACTTCATACCTTAGACGACGCTTGGGTGTCACCTCTCTCTCCCCCCTCCCCCCGGTTGTTTCCTCGTTTCCTCCTCTCCCTCAGTTTTTACCCTCATAGGATCGAGATCCCTTTCCATTACATAACATGCCTGGCGCTTTTTTCTCGCATAGAACCATAAGGGCACCGACAGTTGAGGCCCGTTCACTGTTAGGATTGCATGCCTCGAAACCTCCTCCAATCTCTTGTAACGTATAACGAAAGAGTACAGTGGCGCCACCTATGGCGGGCTTGCGTCGCGACACTTTTAGCGATCTGTGGTCACCTGACGTGACCACGGTGCCACGCCACGTGATGACTCTACAATGTTCTCTTCTACGCACAAGCTTTTTGTAAGCGACGAAACAGGTTGCGAGACGTTACTTCTTTTTTCAGTTTTAGGTATACATTCCATGCATTAACTCGGGTGATAAAGATTTATTGCTATGTGGCAAACTGTGTTTGCATGCCAAAAAATAACAAGCGCTTGCTGCATTTTTTTTTTTTTTTTTTTTGGTTAGACACACTGGTGAAAGCTCGTTGCATTTCCCAACACTGATCCCACGCAACAAGATCTTGTTTTTCTTCTTTTGGCTACATCGAAACGTTTACACTCTGATCGCCCGCGGCCTAAGGGGGTTTAGCGGCACAATCCAATCCAATTGAATCCGATGGCACAGGAGGACGTTACTCTGAAGCATCCTGCTTAATTGGCTCCGTCGGGCGGAGCAATATAGTGACTCTATCCAAGCCGTCCGATTAACCGGAAATTCCGTTTACCGAGACGTCGGGTAAGCGGGCGTCGACTGCTCGCGCGCGTTTTGCCGGTGGATTTGCATTTGCGAGAGCGGTTGATGGATCGCGCATTTCCCGTCGCGGGACGTTTGTGACGCTCGAAGCGAGCATGATAGAAAGGGACTCCCCAATTCATCGCGCAGGTGTTCGTTTATTGAGCCCTCATGGTCGCCGGAACACCCACGCAAGCAGACTAGAGGCTACACACCCCTGGCACTCCAGAAAAGAGCAGTGGACGCTGTTCGCGACTTCGTCATCGATGCTCACACCGCGCAGAACTATCTGGCTGTGTTCGACCAGAACTGTTTAGATAACTCTTTGGGAATGGACGTAACCAGGATTGCGTCATCGTGTGCCATTACGTGCGTTCTGTACGGGCTATATCAATTTCTTTGCCCTTTTTATATTTTTGATTGATTTATCCCGTGCTTCTTACGTTATCAGTTTGGCGTTCGCGTTCGAACCCTCGAAGAGGCAGTTCGAACGCTTCCGCAGCAACGTGCACTCAAGACTGGCGCCCTGGGTAGTTGATGTGTGTCTGAAAGCTTGCTTTGACAAGGGACAGCGCGCTAAAAAAGCACCTTGTTACTCTCCACAAAGACAATGAAAATTGTTACTTCGTTAACAAATTAAAAGAAAAACGTAAAGCGAAAAAGAAAACTTCGGGCGCTCTAGGCACTGCTGTCCACGCATGCGTAGAAGGGACGCACGCACGATTACGCGTATAGCATCGGCGCTTCTCCCATTTCTTGGGCTGCCCCGCAGGAGAGAAAGACTCGTTAGCTCTTCTCCAGTTCTCGTCTGCCGGAATCGTTCGCAGCACCTCGCCGAGTGCGGGGAAGGGAGCGGCCGAATTCTCCGGTTCGCGGGGTGCCCTGGTGCGAGCACGGCGTGTGCGGAGTCCAGGAAGGCGCGAGTAATGCATTTTGCATTCCATTTACATTCAGAAGAAGAAGAGCAACGCACGCATACTTGGACGCCCTTCTCGCCTCTCCGTCGTCGTCCCTCTCTTCTTGAGTTGGTTTCGTTTTCTCTTTGTTGGGTTCCGCCATTGTCTTTATTCGAGAACGAACTTCCGTTGATTCAGGCTCTGTCCGCCGTTCTCTCCCCTTCTTTCTTTCTCTCTTGCGGAAATTTTGATATGGTTTTCTTTTCCTTTTTTAAGCTCAGTAGCAGAGAAGATATAACTTCCACTTAACATTTTCTTTTGTGTGTGCGTATGTGTGAAGAAACGTAATGTGTGAGAATATTTTACGCTTGGCGCTTCGCGCTCTCTATCCTATACTTTAGGCTTTTTTCCATGCGTAGGAAAAGGGGCAAAGTCTCAATGTATTTTTTTTTTTTTTTTTTTTTTGCGTAGCGCGTTATATAGGAAGTTGAAAATGTGCGAAATCTAACGACGCTCTTGGGAATGCGAAAGCGATACGGTCGCTGCGTGAACAAACACAGTAACGTGCCGCCCCCCCCCCCCTCCCTTTTTTAATTAAGGCAAAAAATAAAAAGGTTTCTTGTTGCTCGCCACTTCCAGAAACTCTGCCATACGAAGGAAGTCGTTCTTGCGGACGTCGTTGTATTCCTGCGAATGGTACCCAGTCGAAAAGACACTGCGCAAATCACTGTTTTGTTTTTAGGAAAACAACAAAAATAACAACAACAGCAACAGAACAGAGCGAAACTCGGTGTAGTTAGTGCGTTTTTTTATATATTAGTAACGTGTTCTCTTTTATCATACCTGAACAAAATAATTTTCTGAGCTGTAGCAGCAAATAACATTGCTAAAGTTTTTTTTTTTTTTTTTTTTTTTTTGTGGTGGGAATTGGAAAGTTTGTGTTGGACAACACAATATTTTCATGGTTGCTGAAACATCAGAAATGGGTTTTTGTTTGTTTCTTGTTCTCCCAAGATTTTAGTTTTGTAATTTTAATTTTGAACCTGATCTTTCTGCCCTCCAAGCGAAGCATCATATTATATATGCATGGACGCCGAGAACCTATCGATACCCAACCCGACACGAGACGGCCGAACAACTTTGGCCACATGTTCACCGCTTGTTTTGCCCTCCCGTCGTTTTTTTTTTTTTTTGGGGGGGGGGGGGGGGAAGGGGGGGGGGGGGTTTCAAACGTGCACCACCGTTCGCCCCGGATGTGTACAGTATACCCAGAAACCAGAACACTGCAAAAAAAGGATATCTCACGTCTGACGGTTGAACATCGCGACGTGGGCGACAGCTGTGTGCCTCCAAAGACCCGATGTACTCGGTTCCCACGTCTACGTGGAGTGAAAACTCCACCCCTTCCGCATTTCGGCGCGCTATCGATTTCATTTCTCGTCTCTCTTTTTTGTTTTTTTTCTCGTTTTCGTGCTTTTTTTTCCTGCGCGGGGCGCCGCCACGACAGTTAGTCAGTCCCAGCGCTGCTAGGCTGCTGCTGGCGCCTTGTACACGAATCGAAAGCGACCGACAATCTTCTATCGATCGCCCTAAGTGACTCGAAATGCCGGGAAACAGACGCAATGCAGAGAGGAAATGGCAAAAGAAGTAAGCCCACAGAGCCGAAACGGTAGACGCGTCTTGGCGAGATTGTGTTTCGCCATTTTTTGGGGGGTTTGTTTCTTGTTGTTGTGTGTGGGAATTTTTCGTTCTTCCTCCGAGGCGATTTCAGCGTCTATACGTATTTCCTCCGCGGGCTCTTCTGGTATTGATTGAATTTTGAACTTCTTTATAGTCTTGCCGGAGTTTGGGAAAAAGGATATCTCTTCCCCACTGAATGTATACCCTCATTCCATGCAGCGTAGGATGAATAGGGCCGGTGCGGTCAGATCAGAGGACAGGTATCCTAATGCTGTCGCTTCTGGGGTAACCGGACGTTTCAGCTACTTTTTTTCAGGGGGACGGCCATACTGCTTATACATCATACAAAGGACACTCTGCAAACACGAGTCAGCGCAATATCCGTGGTCCAAATGCCGCGTGTAAGTTTTCTCCTTGAACTCACTGCCGTGCGGCATTCGAAGCACGGATCTCGCGGGAACTCGCGCTTTCGAATCTGTATGCAGACTTGTCATTTTGTATGATGTGTACGCAGAGTGGTGACTCCGGCTCTAGTGTCACAGCGCTGGTTCGATGATTTTGGTGGGAACGTGCCTTCCCGGTCTCGCCGTTCGCCGGGTTTCCTCCGCATGTATAGCAGTGATTGATTTTCCGACTTTTCTACAGGAAGTTGAGAGCACAGACAAGTTTTAGGCCGTAAGCACATACAATACCAGCCTTCTCGATCTTTCCTTATTTTGTTTTCCATACGGGATTCATTGTGGGGTGAAAATGGGAAATTACAGCCCAGCTTGCTCGCACTACGTCATGTATTTTGGCAACTTTCGGACCTGCCATTCAGGTTAGCTGAAATGATCGTAATATCTGTCGGCTGATCGATCCATCGATTGCTCGATTGGTTTATTTTGAGTTGATGACGGGTGTGCTGCACGGCTGGTTGATGTCGAATGGGTTCTAAAGTTAAATCAAGCGGCATGCAGTGCCTCGTTGAAAAAAGGCTTCACTGATTTCTTTTAATTTCTTTTTTGCATGCGTCGATGTCTTGTCTTTATCATGCTCATTGTTTTTGTTGTTTGCCTGTTGTTTCCAAACCTATCGGAGCTGCAGGCGAGACATTAACATCTCTACAGACAGCGGGGTTGCTTGTTAAATCGAACCGAGGACGCGTAGTCCAAGTAGCTATGCTACTAACGAAGATGCATGGGGGTGTTAGACACGGGAAAGATGTGGCTGTCTATCTCCGTCTCATTTAATTAATTTAAAACGGACATGTTAGCTGTTCCCCATTTAATTCTGTTTTACTATTGTTTTTTTTTGTTTTTTTGTCTAGCTCCGATATCAACCCGAGGAATTTTTCATAAACCCATAGATTTTGGACGTCGTGTAGGGAGAAAAGAAGAGCTTTTCCCTAATCCAGGGATTTTTCATGCCTTTAATCGAGATATTGCTTGTACTTTCAGTAGAGTAATTTTGTATCTTATTCTTTAGAACCTTTAGTTTTGTGCACACGATTTTCCTTACCGTTTCGGGGTGCTGTCCAAGACGTTTTTGGGTTATACTCACTTTAAAGTATAGAACGGCTGGTCGTGTGCTCTTTTTTTCTGTACAGCCGCATGAAGCACATTGTCACCGTCACGTGATATCCTGCCGAGAGCTGTTATCTTCGCAAACTCGCTAAAAAAAAGGATTAAAAACAACAGTAAATACAGTGAGTGCGGAAACGCATTTGGGGCGAAGACTGATGCGATCAGGTGCTTGAACGGCAAAAACATGCGAAGCAATATCATTTCTTTACTATTACTTCGTCCAATATTCTCCATGCGACCATGCGGCTCCTCGTTGCTTAAAAATCATACCCAACATGGCCGCCGCGGGAGAGCCCTCTGCCTTAAACCTTTAATCGAATTCAGTCTCCCAAACCTCGTGACGGCCTTCGCTCTGTCCCCGCTTAATTATTCGCGAGGCTTCAAAGGCGCCGGCCGCATTGTTATGCAAATTGAATTGTTAAGTATGATAGATGCTTTGAATTTGCTCGACAGAACGCCAGCCCCATCGGAGTAGAGGAAAAGGGGTCGGTGTTTCAGCCTCGCCTGTCTCATCCACCTGGTTTAGGCGCACCAGTTTAGCGCTCGACGATTTGCCCCGGCTTTAATTATACCGTCAAGTCGTTAGCTTGTTCCGCTCTACTCTGCTGCGGGGGGAGAGGGGGGGAGAGGGGGGGGGGGGCGCAGAGATGTTGCCTGTTCACGCGCACGTTTTGTAGCCTTTAGAACTCGAACCGAATGAGCGTCCGCCGTAGCTGCCGCGATACGCTATTGCGTGGAACGTGCTCAAGAAGGCGACCGTCCAGAAGGCGGGATCACCATTGGCACCGAAAGTAGAGCGACTGGCAGTACTTCGCTTTAAAACGCACTATTTATGCCCGAAACACAAATTTAAGTGTTCAGATTAACAATAAAACAAACAAACAAACAAAAAAATCCGGCGCCTTCGTTCTTGTGCCACAATTATATTACTATTAAAGCAATAATTTCGAAGAAAATATTACCGCAAAATGCATGTTCACAACACTAGCAACGCCGTGTTTGCTTTCTGTTGCCACCCAATCAACCTGAAGTTTAAAGAAAATATATCGAAATCGTTCCAATGAATAATTGTGTAAACTGTATAAACATTAATTTAAAAACTGGTATGCATCCTCTCCAACTTTGGGGAGACAATTGGAGGCGCACGGCGGGTCAGTCCAGAAGAAACTATACCTCAAAACGTATACGGACCCCAGAACGTCGCTACGAAAGCATTCTGGTCTAGGCCCAGATTAAACAGAAAGGGCGCAAATCACTTGTATAAAACGAGACTAGTTTTCATGACAGATTTGGCGCTTTTGTTCGAATGTACAAGGAGATGCTTTATTGACTCTTTGCCAAGGAAGTCACACCAAAAGCAATAACTATCAGGTGTTCTGACCCTGACATTGAAATGAGCAGTGACAGAAGGTTATCCCCGAGCATCATAAAAACATCATGCGTGAGGGTAAATACCTACCAACGCTGTCCACAATACTAACCCAGCAGAGGACTGAAATAAACAACACGTTTCTTCTTGTCCCGGTGGCGTCGAATGACTGGCTCGACAAACCTGACGACGCCAAATGTCTCTCCTGTACAAAGTGCACCGTCTCCGCATCTTTTCTACACCCCTCCTGTTAACACCTGTGGCGATAACGTTCCTGCAAACAGATCCCCCCCCCCCTCCCCCTTGTACTCGAACCACCAAATTAAGCTCGCTCGGAGTCACATACCGCCGCTTCTCGGCACCGTCGTCGTTGTTCGTGAAGAGTCGCCTTTTGCTAGTTGAGATGGTGATTTCGCAACACCTCCCGTGTCACCCGTGGAAGCTCAAATAACTTCAAAGAACGTTCGAGACGCACACAGCACCGAACCCATACCGAACCAATCAAACAACCTGTCACCATATTTGCGCGTCCGCCGCTCGCCGCTAGGCGCGCAGCGCGAAAATATCTGGCCGATCAGATCGGAGCGGCGCCGCGCCGCGAGGCGTGTACGTCACATGTAACAGTGACGTAGAGACGCCCAGCACCGGTTGCCATGGATACTGGGCGGCCATTTTTGCCGCTTATGTTTTCCCTGGTTTAGAAGCGCCGCAAAGTCTCTGCGTAGCATTCTCGTGTCTTCGTCTCGAAAGAACGCTCATATCGCCGTCGGACCCGACTCGCTTTGTAAGTAGGTCGACACGTTAACATATATATGTCGACATATCCCATGGAATCCGGAAGAGAAGAATGTGGATGCACCGTCGTCTTTCTTGAAATCCTCTTAGCGAGGTGACTTTCTAATTTTTGGAACGAAGTCGGGCGAGTCTTTGCCGCGGCTGCAGCCGTGCTCCCCCAACCCGTCCTTTATGAAACGAGGGATCTCTAGCCGAAGGATAAATGGAGGGCCATCTTTCCAGTTCCCCCTTCCTAAACACAAAAGCAAAAACGCGGTGCAGCGTCCCCCGCACTGCTGCGCGCCGCTCGGACAGCCGGAAAAAGACGGAGCAGCGTTTTCTGGCGGGCAGACTGGCCGCGACTCTATCAAACCGGCCGGGAGATTACGAACCCGGCTGGCGATGGAATAGAGAAGAAGAAAAAAAGGAGAGAGCGGCAGCGGCACTGGCGTCAATGGGCCGTGCAACGAGAAGAGCACTCCGAGACGGAGGATCCGGGGGCGCTAGCTTTAATCAGGGGTAATGGAAAATAAGGAGAGTCAGGCGCGGGAGAGACAGAAATGGCGCCCAACGTGGGGTGCCGGCCCGGGCGCCGCTGAGGGCCGTCTGCCTTTCGTGGCGGCTCCCTGCTCGCAGCAACCGTTCCATGCACCGGGGATGGCAGTTCTGGTGCATGGTGGGCGCCACTCATTTTCTGAGTTGAGCGAGATGTGCGGAATTCAACTCGATTCAGGGCTTGTCGGGAAAAGTAGGGAAAAATAAAAGGGGGAAGGGTTGTGAAAGGCATTGTTGTGACCATCAGGAGTCACTACACTTGAGGGCAAAGAAATAATACAATACGAAGGATTTTCCGATTGAGATATGGAGTTGGGCGCGTTCTGCCGTGCACAAATTACATCAGAACATTCAAACTCGTTTGTCTCATTTGCTGGCATCACTTCCGGTGCACCGACCGAAGGGACAGTGTCCCTCTTTCTGAAGTATATTTTGACGGGCCTCATGAGACACTCTGTTGTGTGGTTGCGGTGAAGTGTCCGACGAAATATAGTTCATTGTCTGCAGCTGTATTATGTCTGCAGCTGTACTTTATTCGCAATTGTATTCGCTATAAAAGTAATATTTGCAAATCAAAATTTTCTCCTTAATGATTCTTTTCAATTTTTTACTCGTTCGCAGCGCTTGTGCTCTGGATAGGTATTTCAGGACCTGCACGTCGTTCGGTCTTTTAAAAATGTGTGACACGATCCTTTTTTTTTTTTTCACCATCACGTTACACCTTCTGATTTCCTTCTCACTCTTGTATAAACCACATGAACACACACACCAAAAAAAACGCATTTATGCTGGAAGACATTTACGGAGCCTATAAAAATGGTCTTCCGATCGGCCGTGGCTTGATACCTACAAAACATTTAACCATTTTACTCTATACCGAACTTAAACACACGTTTACGAAGCAAATCGTATACCATACTTGCGGCACATTGTGATTTATTCGACCTCTATACTTTACTGTTAATGTTTTGTTCTTCTTACGTTGTTGAATGATTGCTTATGCCCCCCTTATTGCACATGGTTTAACCCTTGTCGAGTTGTCACGAAGGAGTGGTAGTTACACCGGTGAGGAACGCCGTCTCGGTGGCTCCGAGTCAATGCGCCGGCCTACGAATCCCCTGGTGGCGGGTTCGAATCCCTGTCGAGGTGCCAGCAGTCTGACGGATGTTTATTGCTGAGGTGGTACCGTGTAACCAAGCTTTCGGTTGCGCGTCGAAAGACCCCCGGGCGGTCGAAATTAATCCTGAGTCCTTCGCTGGGGCGTGCCAGATGCCCTTCGTTGGTTTGGCACGTAAAATACCTCCAAATTTGACCTTGACCGGAGAGAAGCGGAGAAAGTCGCACATCCTTTTCCGCCATCTCCAAAGTAGTGGCCCTCCCCCGATGGAAGAGTAAAGATCGTCTAAAGAAGTAGAGTGATCGCATTAGGGCGTAAAGTGTATTTTATTCCTTCCATTTGCTTCGCGCGGCACAGTCCCAAACAAGCCGCCGACACTTTCCCCGAATCAAGTCAAGCCTTCCGTGTCGTGAGTTCCCAACAACTTCCGTTCCTCCCCCTAACCTCCCCTCGTGTCTCCTCGTTGTTGCGCAGCTCTGCCCCGAAACAAACAAACAAACAAAATCGGCCACTCAAACAAGCACCGAGGAACGGTAGGTTAGCGACGCAGGCAACCGACGAAGTCGGGAACGAGCGCTTTACGCCGACATGGCGGCTTCGCTAATTAAAAAAAACAGCGTCTTCCTTTTTTTTCCCCTATTGTATGCTTATACGCTTCGTTCGTTCCTAAAGTGCGCCGTATAGCGAACGCTACAGGTCACCCCGGTGGAAGTTCATAAACAAAGACTGCACAAGGAGCGGCAACTTTTGCCGCGTCGAGTGGTGTTTTTTGGGTAGGCTTCGCGGCGCGGTAACAGCAGTAAGCTGGGAGTGTTCATGTACTTCCCCAATATACGAGTCATCAGGCCTCTTGATGCAGACACTATCAAGGGCTCTCATTCGTAAGTTGGACGGCCAGTAAATGCCACGCGATTTTTCAATCCGCATATCGCCTTATCTTCTATAAAATCACTTGAGAGAGAGAGAGAGATTAGGAATACAGTTTATGGGGAAACAATAGTAGAGGGTACCGGCAACTTCATAATCAGGGAAAGAATGTCATAGTGGTATTGGCGACAACTGTGAACTCGACGGCACATATGGCGGCTAAAATAAAAAGCTGTCGCGGCAGGCTCGCAAGCCAACTTTCTCGAGCGAATCGGGACTTTCACAGCGACTGGTGGTTTAAAGACAAAGCCTTGAAAGCAGGTGAAAACAAGCACGCAATGAAAATCGCGAATAGCGAGAGAGAGACAATGAAATAAACAGCATACAAAGAAGAGAACATAAGTAATTACGCGCAGCCCTGTTTTTCCCTCCCGTTGGCCTCCCGCGTTTTTTCCCATATCTTCGCAGTCGCTTCCTTCAGTACTGCAACAAACTTCGCCGGTTCTCGGACCGACGAAGTCACTACACTATTGGAACCACTTGCTTAGTTCCTCCTGTTTCCTTTTTTTTCTTTCTTTGGAGGGGGGGGGGGGGGGGGGGGGGGCGGTGGGTGCTAGTGTTGGTTGCTGCCGGGTAAATACAAACTTGGCCCTCTAATAAACGTTGGATGTCAGATCTATCTCCCCAGCTGTCCGCTCAATTTTAGTCGCTTTAGAAATACCTCTCCTTCCCGGAAACACCCTTCCACCAACTTTCCACCCCTCCGCTCTTCGCTCTATACTCCAATGAAATATCTGCTCCGCTTTCGCGCCATGCTTGGGTTTGGATGGCGAAACGAACAAAAGGCTGCATAAAACGCTCTTGTCTTCGGGCGAGCTGCCTTGGTTTCCTGGTGTTTCTTCCGTTCATTTAGGGAATGCCACGTGCTCGTAGTCCACTTTGTATAGTCGGTGACCTCGCTTATAAAGTTTGACTCCGGCTATTGGGAACTCCCCTGCAGCAGCTGCTCACGCAAATTCTTTGTAACCGGAGTTTGACCGTAGCCCGAATCCGGATAGTACTTGCAACTTTGAAAGCGTACATTTATTCGTATGTTTATTTTAATGCCCTCGTGTTCCGGCGGACTTACTGAAGGGAGGGGCAAAAACAAAAACAAATTAATTTGATATAAACGAGTCTAGTACAAATAATACAGTTTAAAACGTGAGCGGTCCATTAACAAAAATGAATGGTTGTCGAAATTCTAAATTAATCGACTGATTGTATAGACACTAAAGGTGCTGGAAGGCGGTTCCATTCAGATGACGTTTTGGGAATGAAGGAGTCAGAGAGAGCATTGCTGCAACAGGGATGATTTCCGAATTTAAATCGATGATCATCGTGCGACCATCAACCTTTAAAGCTCTTTGCTCTCTCTTTTACGTTTCGACCGCCAGGCCGCACCAATTTTCGCTGTGCACTGAGATAGGCGTTAGCTGCCCGTTTCCCTCCTTCACGCTATTTTCCTCCGACGGGCGCCGCGTCCGGGTTCCGGAAGAAATGTCCCCGGAAAAAACGTCCCCGGAAAAAATGTCCCCGGAAAAAAAGTCCCCGGAAAAAATGTCACCGGAAAAAAAGGCCCCAGGTGGAAAGTAGGAAAAAATGTCCCCACAGGGACATTTTTTCCACTTCAAGTACAATCCGTTTTTGACTTTTGTGTATGAATCAAGAGTTTGTCATTTCATTCCTGATTGTGCAACATTGCATCTCAACTGTTTGTGTTTGTTTTTCATTGTGAATAAAACATTCATAACACTTCTAGCTAAAACCAAATTATTGTGTCGGGAAATTTGAGAGGTACTTGTGTACCCTTTTCCAAATAGGTAAAAAGCGCGACACTTAACACAAACAAGCGATCGCTATTTTATTTTTTTAGGGGGCGAAGTTTTTTAGGGTCTAGCCTTGTCCGTCCGGCGTCCGTGCTCACATCGATTGCCATCCCATCTGTCTTCTTAAAAAAAGAAAAAATGTTTGCGCAGTCGACAGGATTCAAACCTGTGCGGGAGACCCCAATGGATTTCTAGTCCATCGCCTTAACTGCGGGACGAGTAGGGGCTCTGAGATGTGGTAGTAACTCAAGAGCTGGGGATGTCATGGATGAAACGTTGCATGTAGCCGCTCAACGTCTATACAACAGAGGGCGCTGCGGTCAAATGCGTATGTAATCGCCTTAAACTTTGCATGCATTGGCTCAACGTTTATAGAGGAGAGGGCGGAGGGCGCTGCGGTCAAATGCTCAAATGCGTATATAACCACGTTCTATACCACACATTCTCTTTCTGACATGGACGTGGAGATGCTTTCCCACGGCATCCAGCGGATCCAAGCTGATCCGCTAGAAGAACCACTGGCTCTGCATTTCACTGACCATAAAGCAGTAATAATGAAGTCGAAACGCAACCCGGAACTCAGCAATACCTATGAGCAATAAAAAAAAAATCAGCACCATCAGCACTACATATGAACAATAAAATCAGTATCATCAGCACCACCAGAGCTTCGCCCCAATCAACATAATTCACCACGTGGAAATGCGGTCATTTTTTTTATAGAAACGAGAGGTTAATTGTCATCAAAGTTATTATAGGTATTGAAGGTGCTTATTTGGGGATATAATGCAAACGGTAAAATTTCGTTCTCACTAATCCTCTTTCGGAGCCGTTTTCCCCTACCTGCCACACGGTGCCTTTTTTCCCAGGACATATATGACCGGACCGCCCGAAGCACATGAGGATCAGGGAAACCCAGAGATAGAAAATCCGTTGGGGACATTTTTTCCTACTTTCCATCTGGGGCCTTTTTTTCCGGGGCCTTTCTTTCCGGGGCCTTTTTTTCCGGGGACATTTTTTCCGGGGACATTTATTCCGGGGACATTTTTTCCTACACCCGCCGCGTCCTCTGGACTTGCGAATGGTCTTTGGTTTCGGCAATCCACATGCTTGCCCCGAATGGAGAGCGAACTATTTTCTCCACTGCGAGTTCGTGACTATTAAAATACAACTTTTCACTTCTGACTCTTCGTCATTGGAGCTGGGGGATGACTTTTAATTGATTTGGGTAACCTATAGGGCCTTGCTTCGACCAGAGAGCGAAATATGTTGCCTGCGTCGAGTATATGGCTATTATAATGCAATGTAATACAATAAAATCACATGTATTACTCATCAAAATAAAAAAAAAACAGTTAAAAGAAAAAGGTAGCTCCGGAACATTTTGACGGGTTTTCGGCCCCTTGCAAGTTGCGCTTTCTCCGCATGACTGCTTGCGCACTACGTGCGTCGTCGCTTCAAAGAAGCGGGACTTTTGTCCACCTTTCCAGCGCTTGTCACCCAGACAAAAAGGCGAAGTCACTGGGCTGTGTTTCGCGTGCGCGGCTTCTGGTATTGCGCAGAAGAGGGAGCCACCTCAGACGCTCAGGGCACGTTCCACAGCCCATTGAACAAAGACGACTGCGCGCAGAAGGTGGACAATGCAACGGTCTAGCTACAGGACTGTTGCTCTCGGCCAGGGGGCGTCCTGAAGACGCGACCATGTAATACTTGTATTGAGTCTAAAGTGGCGCGGCAGTATTTGATTAAGCACAAGTCAAGGTGGTTTACAAACCTGTGTGAGCATCTGTCTACGCGTGGTAGCAGCGTATAAAAGAAGTAATTGAGAGAAAAAAAAAAAGAAAAGGGCAGCTTACGTTTTTGGTGTCTTATCAAAACGATAAGAATGTTTCTCTTGCTGTTTTTTTTTTTCCTCGCTATTTTTTTCAATTTGTATCAATCCAATCCAATATCAACTGATGAAAGTTTGCCATCTTGGCGCCCCCGATCTAACTATAAAAGCGTAATGACACACAACCGAAACGCGACCAAAGACTGTTAGATTTTGCTCGCCAGAGGCGCTGCTCAAACTTGAGAGCTACGGGCCTGTATAGCATGTTTTTCTTCAAAACGAACTAGAGTCACATTGTGAGCTGGAACTAAAATGCTGCGATTATAACGAGGTGGCTCTCTGTAGTAGCGCGCATTGCAAAGCACCTAAACGACAAAAGAAAAGAAAAGAACCTACAAATAGTAATGGTGTCCCCCACCCCTTTCTTATCTCCGATTCAGGCTCTCGGCGACCGATTCGTGGGAGGCCGTGCGGCGCGATCGAGCACGTAATCCTGTCGGATTCCTCTACCGATGGACTCTGGGAAGCGGACGGCCATCGCCCATCTCCGGCTTCGATCGGGTGAGTCTGGAAGTCTCGCTCTTCTTCGTTCGTGATCCCACGTTACGCAAAGAGCGTCAGATACGACTCGTAAACGTCCGAGACATCGAATTTTAACGCGCGATTCCTGCGTCACGTTTTCTTACGGAGCCAGTTACAACTCCGCTTTCGTACGTTTTGAACGCGATAGCGTTAAGAAGCTCGTGTCGGAGAAAAGTCGGCGTCTGTGGCGTCGTGACGGGAAAATCCTGATTGGTCGATAGGGTCATGACGTCACAGCCAAATTACCTCGCGCGGGAATTTCAAACCACCTACAACGCTCACGTAAAACTTCACGTCGCGCGAGGAATGAAAGCGATTAAAACATGTAAGGCGAATTAAAGGTGTCTCAAATGGTTTGACTTTATGAAGTGATTCATTGACTTTAAGGGAAAAAGAAATTAAGACGTTTTGGCGTTATTCGAACCCACTACCCTTCGGTTGTAGCCGGACAGGCTAGACTAGGCCACCCTGTGATAATTTTTTTTTAAATTTTATTTATTACATGGTAATAGGTCAGAAAACAAAAGGCACTTCAAATCGCGGTACACCAATGTTGTCGCCAGATGGCATGTAGAGGCGTCGACATACATTTCGTTCATCTAAGGTAACACTTGCGCGGTCTGGGAATGGGCGGGAGTTTATATGTTAAGCTATCGCGTTCCACTGTTCTTTCCTTCGATATACCCAAAGTGCACATCGCGACTAAGGAAAAAAATATATATACTTCGGCGATAATTTACGACGGGTACACGAGAAAGAATAGCAGAGCTAAGAAGCAAGTATTAGTAACAGGCAAACCGAGCGCTGTGTCACGGCATTGTATGAGAGAAACTAACCGAAAGCAGGGATGAACACGAAAGGGTGAGGTTTTTGTTTTCGTTTGTTTTTCTAGTCAATCTATGATTTTCATTACTAACATGAACAATGAGGACTCTGGTTAATACGGCATGTCTACCATATTACTCTAGCACCTGTGATTATTCCAATCTCCATGTCGAATATTCAATCGATTAAAATACCATTTTTAAAGCCCGACGACCAGTTCGCGCTTTCCACTTTCCCCTCGCTTCCTCCTCTCCCCCTGCTACCCTGTCCACCGTTGCCGGTTTCCTCCTGCCCATGGCGAGAAGGATCTTCTGCCTTGCAGAATCTTGAGTCTGGTCGTCGGCCTTTAACTCCCGATTTTCCACCCTAGCCGGTATAATGTAGGTGAAGCTAGTCCTGGATAGCGTCATAAACAGCGGCGAAAAAAGCGGAAGTTTCGGTCTGGTTATTTTTCGAGAATTCCCGAATTATCGATATCGCTCCGCGTGGATCTTAGGCACTGTTACTTTTGATTGAATTCGTTAGAAATGAGGCCCATGAAGAAGCCGTGCCGTACGTTTTTCGTCACGTATAGCTTAATTTTTATTTAGTCGAAGTGAAGTTTGCTGTCGTTATCGCTGGAAGACTCGAGAGCGTAAAACGTGCGGTAAAACTTTATCTTTACGCGGAGTTAATTAAGTAACGCGTGCATGCCTCTACAATGTTATTTTTGTGTGCCGTGCCGAGTTTATAAGGAAAGAACGCCCCCCCCCCCCCCTTTCTTTTGATCTGAAAATATAACTGCTCTAATGTTGTTGTTTTTTTTTTAAACAACGTGACCGGTATAGTTGTTGCCTTATCTTTTCTTGCTCTGTTTACCCGCACAAATCTAACGGAGCATAGCAAGAGCTGTCGGGAACTTGAAACAGTGTTTCAAGAAAAGGAATTGTCGAAGTCGAGTGAGCCGGTAGATATATAGATTAGGGAGGACAGAATGATGGAGAGGTGACAATGGCGAACTAGTCAGGATGTTCACTGGTGTGTGCGGTACCGATCTGTTGTTTTTATTATACATTTTCTCACTTTTGAATTCACGACGGAGACTGTGTTTTCGGGTCGCGTGTTTAGAAACAGCTCTCAAACACGCGTTTTATTTTCTTTTTTTAATTTTCGTCTGTGTGGCGTATATGCGTTTTATTATTTTCTGAGCACGAAGTTTAACTGTGTGCAAAGTAGGCCATATTGATGTTTACAGTGAGAGAGGAACGTCAGAACACCCGCCGGTGGCCTGCTCCTTCAACGTCCGAGGATGGGCGGAAGCGTGGCCGATATAGGCTTGCGGCTGCAACAGTTAGGAGCCGAAGTTGCGCGTCTGTTTTCCGCTGCGCCGCTATTCGCCGAGATTCGATCACGTGAGGAGGAGGATCAAATGCCATGCAGGAAAGACGACGCTGCGGGGATGAACGCGCAACTCGGGCTCCCCTAGGGAGCCTATACCGGAACTCGTAAGTTGCAGCAACTCCGCGCGCCATCCTTCGCGGCGCTACGTGATTATGTGCGATTTATACTGAGTTTCGGCTTGCATACCAACGCCTTCGTTGAAAACGGCCGTTTATTGCACTTATAGTCCCGATAACACTTGTCATCCCGAAAAAAAAAACAAAAAAACACTGTGTACGGAGGCAGTCCTTTGACATATCCACACTGTCTACAGATACGACGGGGAACCCATGAACTTTAGAAAGCCTCGACTTGCGAAACGTGCTACCAGGAAGCACCAGCGTCGTTCATCCCGGCGACCGATGCCTTCTCTAGCCCTGGAGCCATCGGACGCCGCAGTCAATTACGCGAGAAAGAGGGGAAGAGGAGGGGGGGGCTCAATTCGGCACATCGTTCCCGAACCGGGCCGGCTGCCAATTTGCCCCGAAACAATCGCGCCTTTCCTCCTTTCCCGCGAAACCTCCTCGAGAAGTCAATGGTTTCTCCCCTGTCCCCGCCACAGCGGGCCTTCCTTTCCGTCCCTAGCGCCGTGCCGAGGAAGCGACGTCCTCCGATACTGTATCTAAATTGCTATCCGTCCGCCGATGGTGGCAGTTCCCGAGAAACACATTTCCGTCCTCCCCTCCGTCCTTTTTTTTTTCCCCCTTTTTTATTGTGGCTGGAAGAGAGGGACATTTCGGGAAAAAGAAGACGCTGGTGAAGATAGGGGAAGAAAAGAAACTGGCTGCTTTTCGAGAGAAGGAAAAGCGTCGATGTAACCGAGAGAAGGCGAGGAAGACGCCGCCGCCGCGACGGAATCAATGCGAGCAACACTGGTCGCATACGTACGTTCGAGTTCAGGGAGAGAAAAAAAAAAGGAAGAAAAAGAAAGTGAGAGTTCCTTTAGAGACGGAGGTGGAGGGATGAGACAGACCGCGCCGAGAAAGAGGAGTTGTTGCTGCTGCTTCTGCTGCACTTTAGATCACTTTTTTTTTTCTTCTTCTGTAGAGTGCGTGTACGCGCTTTCTTGCTAGTTTGAAATCTTTTCTTTTTGGCGTGCGTGCAACGTGGCGTGCCTCACTTTCCCAAAACGAGCCTTCGATATCCAAGACGTGACTCTCCCGAGATTGCTCCCCGCGATACTTTCCGTCCCTTGGAATATGTTCTGTCTTTCCCTTTCTTTCTACCTCTTCCCCTCCGTCTCGCTTTCGCTCCGTTTCTGGACCGTTGAGGACCCCGTTCCTTCCGTTCTGGTGGGACGCGGCGCAAGGTGTATATCCTACACCCTACAAAAATCCTACAGAGAAATCCTACAGATAGCATCCTACAGAGAAAAAAAAAAAAAAAAAAAAGAACTCGAGAAGCGAAGAAAATGAACATCAATAATATTGGCAGAAGCAACAACCAAAAACACCGTAAACAAACGAGTGAAAAATGACGTAAAGAAAAAAAAAAGATGAATCCAAAGTGTGGGAATATAAAGGTGCTCTGTTTTCATATTCGGGACGTATGACTCTTGTGTATAAACAAGGCGCAGTTTGTCTCGTCGGGAAAAAAAGGTATCTTGGGAGAAACTCCGACCTTTTTGAAGCACCAAATATTACAAAATGGCGCTCGGGCGCATAGCTGCGCGCTTGGCTCTTCATGCACTGCTCATCTTTTTTTTCCCTCGTTTTCCGCATTATTCTCGAATAGGTTTCTTTCTCTTTATTTTTCATTCATTTTTTCTCGGGGAGAGAGTGAGAAGGGAGGGGGAGGGGGAGCGGACCATTTTTGATAAAGGGAGCGGCGGAAAGGCGATACGCTATTGGCCGCGCTATAAAGTCGGCCATCTTTGTTTACGGTCGGTCTTTTGTTAGATCGTGTTGCGTCCTGTTCTCTCTTTTCACGCGTTCCGCCTCGTTTCTTTCTTTCTTTTTTTTCTTATCCTGCGGTTTGTGTAGCACGCAGAGGCAGAGCCCAGCCGGCGCTCCCGTTTTTTTGTGCCTTCAATCTGTGGCGTCCATTTGGCTCGCCTTCTCTCCATCCGCCCCCTCTCCCCTAGAATCTCCCACCGTTGCAGGGCAAAGATTGGATCTGCAGAACGCGGAACTTCGTTCTCAGACCAAAAAAAAAAAAAAGAAATCAAATAACCGAACAATTTATATATGTATATATATATAAAACAAAAACAGAAAAAAAAGATACTCACCACTCTCCCCATTCGTTCCATCCGGCGGCTCGCGGTATATGAGTTTTGGCAGCCCTTCCGTTGGTTAGCGAAGCTGTATATTATTGCAGCTTCGGCGCGCCGCTCAGAGAGCGGATGAAGCTCTAAATGAGGCCTCTTCTATTTTCATTTTCGTAACGACCGCGTTTTTTTTTTTTTTTCTTTTCTTGATTTTTTTTTTTTCGTCTAGCTGTTTGAAATTCTGGGCTGTGGTCCCTGTTTAGATGACCGCACGGCTATTAAAGGGGTACGGAAACGAAAATTTCACACTTATTTCTTTGTTTAGATGCAGTCTATGTTGTGCCGCCAGCCTACAAAAAACTAGCCTAGACTAGTTAGTGTCTCTGGACTGCCGGCAGGAAAGTCAAGGAAACTGATCTTAAAACAAGTTAAGAGATTTGATATTCCGTCTGGTGGCGGTCTGGGAAGTTCCCTTGGAACGCTGTCACGTAATGAGTTCCTTAGAAGCGGCGCCAGTTCGCGGCAGTATGGCTACAGTGAACTAGAAATCACTGGGTGGGGTGAGCTACAGGCTCCGCATATGCTTTCAGTTAAAGGTCATAATGTGGAAACTTGGCGTGGTGGTACTGCGATCGAAATGGCTTGCTTCGCTTGGATTTTCGTCGTGACGTCGTCGCAGTCGTTCGCCATCCTGACGTCGCTTCGCGTGGAGGACGACGCCGTTATGTGACGTCAAGTCGCCATTGTAACGCGGTCGTGACGTCGCGCCGCGTCAAGACAACATCGACGTGGTCGTCGACGTCGACGCTCTGCGAAACATCAGACGTCGTTATGATGTCGCGTTAATGTCGTCCTGACGCCGCACGACGTCGTCGTCGCGTTCACGTTGTCTTGACGTCGAGTGACGTCGTCGTCAATGTCGACGTCAACGTGACGTCACTACGACGTCACGACGAAGCCTTGACCTGTTGTGACGCGGTCGCCTTCGCCAACATCAACGTCGACGCGCCGTCACGACGAAGCCTTGACGTCGTGTAACGTCATCGACGTTGACGACGACGTATCGGATGCGCTGTGAATAGCGCGTTCAAATACGGAGTCCAAATCTTACAGGTATCGCCATTACTGGGCACTAGCGGTTATTTCTACTTGCCGGTTCCCTCGAGCTCTACTTCTGTGTAAAGCTAACACAGTGAACTCGTGGCACATAAGGTACCATTATGGCCGCAAACGACATTACGGGCAAGCTAGGACGTAAAGACCTCGGATATTACTAGTTACTACTAGGCGAGATTGTCACGCGTTAACGCCACCAAGCGGCAACGCACGCAACTACGGTACCCTTGGCAGTGCTGGGACTATTGACGTCACAAGCGCGATACCGATTGCATTTCTCGCTTGCGGACTTTGAAGCGAGGCGTAGAGAGCTCGCGCTCACGTCGAGCTTCCACAGTTCTTTTGTATCGTGTTTTCCGCACCCTCAAGATTGCTCGTCTTGGCAGCCTATTAATATGGGCTCGTTCAGAGCATGCGCTCGAGACAGCACCCACAAATATGGCGCCCAGTCCAACAAAAATGAGAATTTCCTCGTGCGGCGCGGTGATCGCGTTCAATAATGTAGACAACCCAATGGTGTCCGTTTACGAACCTTCGGATCGGTAAATGCGGCAGATAAAGCATTTGCGTTTCATTTGTAACCGAGGATATCGCATAAGATGCTATCGTTGCGCGCTGCGTGAATGAGTTCGAACACGTCGTTCTGGCGATGCCTCTTTCTGTAGCCACGGACAGCTTAAGGAACACGGGACGTGGCGATAAATGTGAACATAATGAACCACCCCCCTGCGTCTTTTAAACTCTAGGTGACCGTAGAGTTTGAGTTCGCTTTACGCGTGTGAGAGATTGAGCGGACATTTTCCTGAGCGTGCCCATTGTCACCGACTAGCGAAGAAACGCGGGGCATGACTTATATTTTATGTTCTCGTCTTTCGCTTCGTGATTTCTTCTTTGGCGTTCTTGTCGGCGATTGCCGTGCTTTCATTGGTTACGGAGCGACAATAAGTTTCTCGGGCCGAGCCACCCCATGCGTTTCTTAAACTGTCGCTGCTGCCGTAGGCGTAATCGCCGATGTGCAGGCTGAAACTGCGCATGTTCGACTGCAGAGTTAATAATTAAAATACGGCCCGTGCGCCTCCTTTTCCCACACAGCGCATAGAAAACAGTTCCCATTTAAACGCAAAAAAAAAAAGCTGGCTGTAATGCCTGTTTACGTTTATTTTACGGCAGTTTTTTTTTTTTTTTTTGCGTTGATTTTGTTTAACGAAATTGGAGGCACAATGTGGGAGCATTGACATCTCTAATTTTACGAGCTCCTCCGAGGAAACAAATAAATACGAGCAAATAAAAATAAAACAGATCCACAAATACACACAAAAAAAGGCCCACGTATGTTTTTTTTCTGGTTTTTTTTTTATTTGCTTCCGGATTTGGATGTTAAAAAAGAAAGTCTCCCCCGTAAAACACCTAAGCCCCCTTTTAAAACAAGCTGCCTTTCCAATCCATAAAAAAAAACAAAAAAACGTGCATAGATGCCTTGTTAAACGCTCATATAATAATAGTAGCAACAATGCATACAGGAAACAAGTACACTTGCATGTGGCTCAAAATGCATTGAGTGAAAAAGGTCGTGTATTTTTTTTTATGCGTGTGTTCGCCTCAACTCTAGTTGCAACGATGCCATCACTCGCCAGGAATGCGAGGATGCTGAAACGTAGCGGCGTGGGGCCGTAAACCTGAAACTAATCAACTTGGTTTCCAAAAACAGACGCGGTTGGGGCTGCGACAAATATATTCGGGCGTGCCCAAAAATATGTACGAGTACTACGAGTGTACAAACCTCCTCCGGTTGAACGAACGCGACTAGTTTAATAAACGTACGCATTTATCGTCGCGACGTTCTTGAAGGGCGTCCTTTCTTCTGCACTAAACATCTTTAAATAATTTGTTTTTACGTTCTTTTTTCTTTTTCATTTTCCCGCAATCTTTTTTGCAAATACTGGTTATACGAAACAGGTTGTTCCTGCGCGGCTGACTATGTCGAAATACGACAACATTTCGACGTTTCTTTTATGAGGGCCATATTCTACCGAATAAATTTAGACTAATCTCGTTCCTTCATTCATCCCTTCGTCCTAGCAGACAAGCGCTCTATATACTTCTGCTTTCCTAGCCCACAGCCAGACTGCGTACGGGCTATCGCTTCTTCTCTTGCGGCCTTTTCAGTCGCAGGAAAGAACATGAACGCAATGCAACGTGTGGGCGCTGGAAGCCAACTATAGGTTACTTTACAGCGCATGCTGGGAGCGAGCTGCTACTTATTGCATCTCCAGCAACAAGGGGCTCAGTTATAGCCGCCACTGAATACCAGCCGCCGGTCACAGTTTCATGCACCCTTCAGTTCAAAGGTTTGCCTCAGCGATGGTCTACTGTTGTGTCCCGAACTGCCATTCGAGTTCGGGAAAGACTCCATGGTGTGCCTTTTCACCAGCTGCCCAGAGATAAATCTCTAAGCACCACGTATAAAAAGGAGATACCAAGAGATTACGAGAGTTCATACTCTGGTAACCAGTCAAGCTGCTTGGACAGCATTTTTCCTCAGCCCCCACCATGCTTATACATGGTAAATAAAGCTATTAATATTATATTATTTACGTTCACCGCCAGTCACCGAGAATATAAGGGCACCTTAATCGCTTGTCGCATTTCTAGCGCAACGTTAAAAGGAATAGGGCATAGGAGGCTCTCCGATAGTTTCCTACCGATTACCACGTCGCTTCTTTTTGGTCGGCTTCTCCAATGTGCGTTGAACCAGAGTCTATGCGCAACTTTTAGCGATGGCGGTACCGTGGTGTGAGACTCGCGCTCCCTAGTTCCTGGATGATGGGCTTCACTATAAAGGCCAGTTCACACATAAAACAGAGCGCTAAGTTAGCGCTACGTGAGCGCTCGAAAAAGCGCTCATGTGGCGCTTTCTATGCGCGTGACGTAGCGCTCAGTTAGCGCTTCAGCAGCGCTCTGTTAGCGCTTCAGAAGCGCTGTGTTAGCCCTCTCATGCCCCTTGTGCCGCGCTTGCTGCTGCGGAACAGCGGGTGCACGGCGATTCCGTTGTTATTTTTCCTTTGGCGGGGAAAGAAGAGGAAGTCAAAGAGCTGCTCTCCAACCAAACGGTCGGGCAGATGATCCAGCGTCGTGGACTCTGAGTGACTAATTGATTAGGTACGACCGCATCGCTTTCTATTCGATGTGCGTGACCCTGGTTTTAAAGACACGCAGTTAAAGAAATAATCACCTTTTAAAGAACTCTCGTCCCTCAGCCTGGGAACAAGGTTCGCTGGATGCCCGTCGGTATCTCATTAGAACTTCACGCGCCAAGAAGCGCCACAAGAGCGCTCCCTGGAGCGCTCATTTAACTTAGCGCTCCGCTGTATCTGTGAACAGGTTAAAGGCCTGTTCACACATGCAGCGGAGCGCTACAAGCATAGCGCTGCCCTCGCGCTAGGCGCGTGCTGACGGGAGCGTTTACCAGCTTTGTATCGAACCGTCAAAAATATTTCTCATGGCAGACTATGAGCCGCTGATGACACGTGAGCAGCACTACATAAGCGCTTCGCTGCATGTGAGAACCGGCCTTAAAGGTGCTCGTTTCGCGGATTTTCGATCCGAAACTAGAGTTTTCGTTCTTTCTCTTTGCAAGTAAAGTTCTAGCGGGAATTTCTGTCGGTGTTTTGAGCAAGCACTCGAGGGTTATCTGCTTTCGTTTGTGGTATATTGACGTGAAAGAGCAGTTTATATAGTGCTTGCTGGAACTCAAGAGTTATTCGGATGGCGAACATTATTTCTTATTTTTGCTAACCACCAATCCTTGTTCATGTCTGTGGAAATAGTGTGCATGGCGCAGGGCTGTAAAATTGAATAGCAGCTACACAAAGGTATACCTGTTGGGCACCGATGACTGCCAGGAGATATTTGTCGTATTTACTTTAGTTTATAACAAAAATTAGTTGACGCCGGAAAGCACCCTCACCCCCCCCCCCCCCCCCCCCCCGGCTCCTATTAAAAGAACAAAAAAAAAATCTGTTTTATGCGCTAAAGGTTGTTGTTTGTAGACTTTACCTCCGTTATTGCCGCCGTTGATTACTATACGTATCACGTCCTGTTAGATTGCGGTCTTCGAAATATAATCATACTAGATCTTCCGAGCAGGCAAAGCAGGCCTGCCTCTACTAGTCTTTACTAAACGCACCACTGCAGGAATAGTTACGGAATTCTTTATGGATGCAAGTGGACTGCTGCATTGGATATAACGGTTGGTTAGTTCCGTAGTCCGTGCATCGACTGCATGGAGGTCACGGTGATGGAGGTCCACGTGGCGCGAGAACCTACCACAGCTACCCGCTCGCACGTTCAACGTTTCTTGAGGTCCATATGCCAGAGCGAGACACAGTTATGTAGTTCGACGACGCCACAATAAAGGCGGAAGACAGCGCGGAGTGGAAAGGGGACGCGCAGCGAACCTCAGGATTTTGCTTTTCGGTACTTTTGTTTCTTTTGTTTATCCTTTGGAGCAGCGCGCGGATGGCATCTCTGTCGAGGCCCACGCGGTGGTCTCTTCTCGCGGATTTCGTCTTTTTGGCTTCGGCGTGATGGATACGCCTAACCGAGACGTTTCGCCGGGACCATGTGTGACGGATCGGCGTGTAATACAAGAGACGCGCGGGCCCTCTGACCCGGTCGACATGCGCCTGTGCAACCCAGGCGCGTGGGCCTGCGTGTGCGGTCTTTTCTCTCGCGGGATCTCGAAGCGGGACCCAAGCCTTGAGGCTTTTGCAGATGTCGATTCGTAGGGAGAACGTTTGCTGTGTGTTCCGTGATGCTTGCTAAAAGCGTTGTGGAAGGTATCGACACATACTCATAGCTGTGGAGTGGGCATGGGGGATGGTGAATGCTCTTTAGCCTCACCGTTTCGTTTTTGGTTTCCTTAGAAACAGGCTTCTAGCTTTCTTCGCAGATATCGAGAGCAGTGTGACCATACTGGCGCGGGATTCCGTCGAAATCAGCGGAATCCCATATCCTGCCCTTACATATTCTTCGGAACTAGCGTTTCGCGATCTTTTTGCATTAACGTCGCTCAATAATGTCTAATTAGATCGCAGGAGCTCTATATGTAAATTGCACCCTCTTCATTGCTTTCGTATATACGGCTTGCACCTCCGAGAAATTCGCTTGATTTTGACTTTTTCACTTCCAACTTTTAATGATGTCTCATCTGAGCAAATTCATTCCATACTTTTATTGTTATCATTACAGTTATTCTTTTGGTACGATGCCATCTTTCAATTAGACGACCCGAATCGAGCAGCAAGAGGCGCGCGCTCCTCCGTCAATCCTCTGGGCCCGAACCCCCGCGGCAGCGATCTAACGATTGCCGACTGTACGGGAGATCCGTGGGGCGCATCGATCCCCGATGAGAAGATCGGCGAGCCCACCGTTGCTCCGTCTCGAGGGGCCGACTGTTTATTGGGAATCGCGGCAGAGTCCGGTTTCCTCTCGGCCCGCTTTCCCGGCCGATCGGAGCCCCTCTTTATTGGACCTCCGTGAGTCAACAATTACGCTGCCAGCGTCAACAGGAGAGCCGTGCTGCTGCAGCCGCCTTGCGCTCAGATGACCGCGGAAGTGGGCAGTGGGCCAGCAGTGGGCCTCTTTTTTGCTCCGTCGCTGGGTGGTTGAAGAGGGAGAGGAGAACGTTTGACCGGAGAGGGAGAGTATCAAGGTATTGCCAGCGCGATTTCAACTTTATACAATCAAGCTTGAACAGCCCTCGACACAATTGGGCATCCAACGACGCTCCGTAACTTCACGACTGAACACCTTGGCAAACGTTTGTGGAGAGATGTTCCTTTAACTGAGCACCCTTGCGCAGCTCTACGAAATCTGGCCCGTGTACGGGGTGTTCCCCCAAAAATGTACACTGTTTGTGTTTTGTTTTGTTTCTTTTCACCGAAGAAGCAAACCATGCTTCACCGAACGCTCATTCTCTGTATAAATGTAGCGCTACAGGTCAGAACCAGGTGCCAAAGTTTCCACAATAACCGTTATAATAATCAAAAGTTGTAAGTGGGTTCCTAAAATTTTCAGTGGAAAGAAGATGAGGCCCATTTTCGCCCGGTTTCGGTCACTGGCGCCATCGAGCTCCATTTTTTTCAAGAGAGTTCTGTCGGCCGCCATTTTTCCCATTCAAAAATTATTTAAAAAGAACACTTATAATTAACTTTTGAATAAGATAGCGGTTACTGCTGAAATTTTTGCATCTGGTTCGGACCTCTAGAGCTACATTTGGGCAAAAAATGAGCTTTTTGGCGACTTGTAAATTATTTTTGCCATTGAAAAAAAAATACAGACTTTTTTTTTTTGTTTTACGTTGTGGTGACCGCCAATGTTGCCTGATGGGGGGGTTTGAAAAGTAAAAAAAAGTGCACTGCTGCAATCTACGAGGCTGAAAATATGTTTAACCATAAAAGGCTGGGTGTTCGGCATTTCGTGAAGCCCAGATAAAAGCGTGGCCGCGAGGCTCGACACTGATTGGTTGACGGGTGGGAGAGGAGCAGTGAGGTGCTCGACGCTGATTGGTTAACGGTGAGGTCGCGTGACCAGAGGGGTAGGCGAGGAGGAGTGAAGCTTGACCATCTGTGCGCTCTGAGGGAGAGGAGCTCGGGAGTTTGCGAAGCTCTGGAAGATCGCCAGGTTTGTCGGCTCGATTTGCGGTAGTGTCGCTTCATTCCAGGGACAACTATCGAGTGTACACATGGTAGGCTTCGAACTATCTGTTAAAGAGCGCCATGAATGTAATGGCCTGGCATCTGGAAACTCAAGAGTATCGCTAAACGTTTGTGACGCTAGAACTTTTCACGTATGCAACACGATTGCCTAACAATTTGCCGTAATTTTGTTTTTAATCTAGACCTATTTCACGGCTCGTCTTTGGCCGAGCTCCTTGCGTAGCTTGCGGCGATTGGCTGTTCCATGTGCTTCGCGCGAACGTAAACTCTCCAGATTTCTTAGGGTGCCCCTTTTTTTTGTTCTTTAGATTCTGGGGGAACTCTTTAAAAGAGCAACGCCTACGACGTACTAAAATACATCCGAATTTTGACCACCTTTGCGTACGTTGCGCGCTATCCCGCGATTGTCGCTAGTTTCCAGCTTTCAGAGTTTGGTAAGCGCAGCTAGATATAGACTGATTTCCTTTTTCAGCTTTCTTTTTATATCGGCGACTTCGACGTCTAGCTACGCGCACCGCACTCACTTGTTTCGCGGACTCCCTCTTCGAAGTATCTGTTTGTTTGTTCTTTGTTTTTCTTTCTTACTGTTTTTGCATCTTTTGTTTTTGTGTGTGGGCACTGTTTGTCCGCCTCCTCCGTCGACTCCTTGACGGCCGCGTTAAAGGGCTCTCAATCAATCTCGGTTTGCAATCTCCTCACAACAGGCGGAAAAAGCCAAAATCGATTTTTGTTTTCCGCCTCGTCTTCACGGCTCAGCGAGCAGGACGTACATATCAGCTCGGTCAAGCCAACTTGCCGTTTTTTTTTTTCTTTCTTGCATATTACTTTTTTTTTTATTATTTTCTTGTGTTTTTCTATCGCCTCGATATCCGCTCTATGTGTATATAGAGAACGTAGACAATATGGAGGGAAGGGAAGAAGAAAAAAAGTTTCGGTAAATTGATTCCTTCGCGGCCTTTGTTTGCTGCGCCTACAGTTCTTGGCCTGTTTTCTCCCAGAATGCGGCTGGTCTTGGGGCGAAATACCGATTTTATTCTAGGCAAACTCTGTAAAATAATATATAAAGAACGGGCTTCTGGCCGGTGCCATTTTTAGCGTTCTTGCGTATATGGCACGTACTTTGCTCGCCTTCACAAGCGGGTAAATGACGCGTGCTGGGCTGCGAAGATCGCACGCCGGGCCGTGATTTTGCGATCATTAGAGAGTTTTAGTAATACGTATAGGGGCAAACGCAAACCCCCTACGTTAGCGTTAACGTTGCGTCGACGGAACGTCACGGAGCGCGTCGAATAGGCTCCTTGCACATGACGTCATTTCCGATACCCTCCAGAGAAGAGGGGGAGAAGGAGCTCCCCTCTTATCAGGACCCTCCTTTGTGCCTTCCGGATTTGCACAGGCGTCGCTATTCTCCTCCCAGAAGATTATAGAAGATTAACCCGTCACTCAAAATTCTTACAAAAGCAGCTTCCCTCTCCTCCTTTTACTTGGTGTGCAAATGTGTGCGATGTGACGTCAATGCAAGGAGCCTATACGCACTTTTAGTACAGCGGAAGAAGAACGCATACGTAGAGACTTGTAGCGCCATCTAGATGTGCTCCTGTAAACTGCTTCAAACAATCTAAGGTGGGTATTCGGTCAAGCAAATCCAATGCCCCGATTCTCCTCGCTTTGTTACGGAAGGACGAAAGTGCGTGTTTTCGTGTGCCTGTTGTGTACGTGTTTTTTTTTTTTTTTTGTACCGACCGCACGGTAAACACCTTTTTGGTTCGACGGCGTGGCCAATGTTCTTGGCTATCGACACCCATCGTTGTGGGTGCTCGAAAGGGTTCGTCGCGTTGACTTCTTTGAGGAAGTTGATGCCATCTTCAATGGTAAAGCGAACCCGTACAATGCGCGTAGCACTTCCGCTGGTTTGCCTCACCGCCGCCATTTTTCAAACTGGGCTAGTCTCGCGCTCTCCCGTGCGCGACGAGAGCAACGAGATGGCACGCAGGGGACCGCTACGTACGTTCGCAAAAATCGATAGCGAGCGTACGTACGCAAGGCTCGCCGCAGTACGTACGTATGGCGCATGCGCAGTGTGGAGGACGCAACGTTAACGTTAACGTATGGGGTCTGCGTTTGCTCCTATACGTATTACAAAAACTCTATTGTAAGTTGTGTATACGCGAAGAAAACACTTGGTGAAACCTATCTCGACCGTTGTGAGTTTTTCCGTCATACCACTCCTTGTAACACGAGTTGCATCCATAACAGGATGCAGGTAACTGTGCTATCTGTACATGAGATCGAAACGCTCGCTTTGGCTTCATCGGGGCTAAGCCGAGATCGCAGCTGCTTTGACCGGTTCGTCGTCAAGGCGGACTTTGTTTATGATGCATTAATCGTGATGACCGCATGTGATTAGACGAAACGCCTCTTTTTTTTTTTTCGACGATGAAGTCCATGGGAATTCACGTAGGCCAGACAGGATTCTTGACTCTGCGTATACACGGCGTTCCACTTAACTCGTTCGTACCTTCTCTTCCGTCGGTGTTTCAATTTTCACCTTTAGGAGATGAGTAGCAAAGTACCGGTTTGACGAAGGTCCCACCCCGTTCGAACACCCAGCCGCGCAATATCTTCGACGACTTTCTGTATTTCTTTCTCAGACGACAAGTCCGTTGCGCCGAAACGCCCGTCTCGCGACGGCCCCTTCGACTTCTTTCTCTCGAAAATCCGCGAGGTGGCAGGTACGTCGCTGGAAATAAATAGTGCGCCTAGTTGTCAGAGTGTTTCCGACGGGTCGATCGGGGTCACGTGGTCATGCGAGCTGAAGAGATGACAAAAGCGTTCATCGTCTCAAAGCGTCCCTCTGTCCGCGCATTCCTCGTCGCCACGCGAGAACGCAGCGCACGCGCACTTGCGACCAGTCTCCGCTGGAGGCATCCGCCATTAAATTGCAAACGCTCCCAACGGTTTAAGAATTGAGATGAACCTGCTCTTTTCGGTCTAGGCTCTCTAGAAATAAAGTGCGAGCGGTGGAGGCGGACATAAGGAAGGGCTCCGGCGATCGCTGGAAGGAAGAAGAGCGGTCGTCGGCGGCCCTTGCGGCTCGCCAGAGAAGGCTGGCCCCCGGGAGACGCTTCGCGAGAGGTTTGGGGCCGTGATCGATGCGTCGGGGAGTAGAGCTGCTGCCAGCGGAAATGACGCAACGTAATTGATTGCCAAATAACGGGCCCGTGCCGTTCGCGCCGACGGCTACCACCGGCGGCGCTGGAGACGGCCGCTCCTCCGCCGCGTATTTATTGCCGCGGCTCTTAGTTGCCTTCTTCCAATCAGACCCCTTCTTCATCGGTTTTCGTTTCTTTTCTTCCTCTTTTTTTACCTATTGGCCCATTTTGCTGCGGGTTTTTGTAAGGATGCTTTATGCCCCTTTGTGTTCCGCGGTCCTGATGGCATACAACAACATATATTCGCGACAGTTGTTCCGGTGCCTTGGGGCTTCGCAGCCTCGGTCGCTCTGCTCGTACATCATACGAAAGGCACGGAGATTCTCTGCGGACACGATGACATAATTATCTTCGGATACGCATCATGCATGTTTGCTTTATACATACGTATGCTTAGGAAAGAATATGTCTACAGACAGGGTTTGTCTGTGCATTGTGACCGGCATACTAGGAACAAACACGCATGAGACAGTGTCTCTGACTGTCTGTTGTACGATGGATTAGAAGTGCGACTGCGGTTTGAGGGAACACTCACGGAAATGATATGAAAGGCTGCGAAGTTTTCGTGTGCGGAACGTACATAGTTTGTGTGTTGGGTTAGAAATGTTTCGTGGACACCAGCTGTTCTACTGTTCTCGATACAAGGGATGATAGGAAGAAGCAATCGAAAAAGTTAGACTTGAGTACAAAAAGTGGGAAGATAAAAGTGATTAGGCGCGATATTTTCTCAACGAGGGCATAACAAAAATCAAAGTGCATCACCTAACCTCGTTTGTTTTTTTTTTTATAAAGTTCTAGTACACACTTAGTTACAGTACTGCGAGCGCATACGTTCTTGTCAACTGGCTCGCTACGCTCATTATAGCCTTTCCTGCCCTGATTCCCGCGGACCTGGTCATCGAGCTGGCTTCTCGTCTCTAAATGATACATGGCGTCAACTCACGAGCGGACGCACCGTCCCTCGCGTAGTTCTTAGAGAGTTTTAGTAGATCGTTCCCATGACTCCGATAACGATACCCGATACTCCGCCACCGCCTCCCTTGCGCATGCATAGTATCGTTATCGGGGCTATCGGGGGTATCGGAACGATTTACTAAAACTCTCTCTTGTTTCTTTTGGGGTCCGGTGTGCAGGTGCAAAACATCTGTATATTTGGCAAGGCGGTTTTACAGCGTTATAGCCTGTAATGCCCCACATGATCTCCGTAACCCACAAACTACATTCTGACAACGTGCCTCATTTTCTTCGTCATGCGTTACTCTCATCACCGCTTAACAACACGCTGTACGCAACGAACCATGCTCTCGGTGTTCCACGCGTTGTCGCCCTCCTTTCTAATTTTTTTCGTCAGCTCTCCTCTCTCTCATACATTATATATATATATATATATAAAAAAAAGAGATACACCGTTGACAATCCGTTCCGCATAAAATCGGGCAACGCCAGATCCCCCAATCCTTAGGAAGAAGACACAACTAAGGCGAACAAACTCACAATATTCTCGCACATTGCAAGCTCGGCATGTTTGTAAAGCGCCATCGCGTTCTTCTCTCGCCGCGCTGCCGCCGGCAAAAATGAACACGGAGCCAAAGGATACGCTTGCTTTCATATTTTCGGATCCCGTTTTAGGGAGGCCGAAAAAACAACAGCGCTCCGGCAGCGAAACGAGCAAACTCGGCGTGAAGACAATACGTCGAACGGCGCAAAAAACAACGCACGAAACAAACCGCACCGACACTCGGCACTCTGTATTTTTTGTGTATGTGTGCGCGAGCGCGCTTAATCCCACGTCCGCCGCCCGTAGCCGTGTCCTATCGCACCCGGCGGTACCCAACCAAGCACCCGGAGCTATTTTCGAATTGCTTTCCGTGTCGCTTGCCTAGTCCCCCCTTGCTCTCTTTCTCTTTTCACTCTCGACTTATCTCACCCTCTTTTCCCTCGTCGATTTACCTTGCTTCTCTATACGTTCCCAAATACTACTTTTTTCCTTTTTTTTTTCAAAAGAAACTTTAATTTTGTGTTTTGTTTGAACTTTTATTGAGCTCTTTTTGGGCACGTTGTTTCTGATCTCGTTTATTTTTCCCTGCCGAAGATTTCCCCGCTATTTCGTTGTCGTAATCCTTTTTCGGTTTTTATTCACGAAGATTGGGTTTAACGCTGTTCGTCGCCGCGTCGTCGGCTTTTCTTCGGATTTTTTTTTGTTGGTTGTTTAAGTTCCCAGAACGAAGTAGGAGTGCTTCCGCAATAGCTTTGGCTCCGTCAAGATGAGTCTGATTGAATCAGCAGTACGCGTCTGAATCGGGTGATTCCTTCCTTTTTTTTCCCCATTTTTGTTTACTCGGCGAGTCTCTCTTTACTTTTTTCTCCCGATGTTCTTCTCTAGGTACAGTTAATCGCAACCATGACGGTGGTTGACGTCGGCACACTTTTGTGTGTACGGGTAGGCGGCTATTGTAGTATTTATTACCTCGTCGAAAGACAATCAGCTATTTCTCAGTTAAGGCGCTTGCTGGAACTCCGTATTTGAAAGACTTTGATCATCTGGACGTTAATGGGATAATTTATAACGTATATATGTTCGCTGCATTGAAGCGATCGAGGAAAAAAAATTAAACGGCAAGCAAGACTTTAAAAAGCAGGTCCCGTATGCCTTGGAACTTTTCATTTCTCAATGTTTTACGTTTTCGTCCTCCCGTTTTTCCCGTGTACTCTCTAAAATCCCTCATAGCCCGCTCGATCGTAAGCCGCTCGCACTTTCAGCGCGCCCTTTGAGTAACATTTATTTTCACACTTGAACCGTAGTAACAATGAGACCCGACACAGCCCTTGACCTTGGTATCTCACCGCCATCAACGACGCACTTCCCCACAAAGCACCTCCATCCCACAGCTTAGTGCGAACACTCTAGAGCACTCGATAGTCTGGCGTTCAAGATTTTTGCATCCATCCATTTTAAGATTTACGGGGGGGTGGGGGGCAAACGCGTGGCCCTCTTGCACGTACGAAAAGGAACAATACGCCGAGTAAGGAAGAAAGAGAAAAACCTGTTTTTGTTTATTTTTATTGAGATTCGGAAGATCGGGATGAAATCGGGCGCATACCGTCGACGCGGCCTGTGATCTCCGAATGCTGCGGTTTTCCTTGATCGTCTCGACGTGTCTGGGGGTGGGCGAACTAAACAGAAGTGCTTTCCCTAAACACCAAGAAACTAAAAAAAAACAAGAAAAAAACAGGAAGGTTTTCTTGTTTTTATTTTTTTGTAATAAAGCGGAAGGGGATTGAAACGACCGCCACCGAATATGGGAAGCAGGAAATCCCCACGCAAAAAGCCCCAATGCTTTTTTTTTTTTTTTTTTTTTTTTACGGGACGCGTCATGTTTTTGATGCGATATTGAAGCCTTCTCTTGAGCCGCATGAGCGTTGCCTTTTCTCAGGCGACGGACGGAGAGCAGCGAAGCATCTATTTGTTTAATAGAGCATACATTTTCGATTACTGCTTCGGTATAATATATATTTTCTTGTTTAAACTCGTCTTGCGTTAGGTTAGAATTTGTTTCGCGAAAAAAAGAAGGGGGGGGGGGGGGGGGGGCTAGGGGGATACAGACACCTGCTTGCTTTCTCGGATTTTTCGGGTAGTGTTTGTAGCAATAAAGTGATAAAATAACCACAATAGCGTGCGCCTAAAAATAAAAATAAAAAAAAATGAATAAAAAGTTGCGCGTGCCTTGTAAAACGGGCCTTTTCTTTTACGGATTGTGATTTCCGGTCGTATTACGCTCACTCTTTTCCTCTCTTTCTTTAGGGGAACTCTCAGTTTCATGCCTGGCCGGTTCTTTTAACGTCTTTGACTTCTATTTATTTTTGCTGACTAATTTGCTTTAATTTTGTAAGGACGAAGGCGGCCAATATTACAGTTCGCAGCACAGGAAGGATTGCTTGCCTCTCCGACCTCCTTCATCTCAATTACACCATTGAACTCGGAACTTATCGTACGGTCTGCTTCACTTTCGCTTGCTATCAACTTGAAGCGACATGAATGCGGCAGAAAAAGCCACTTTTATGCAGATATTCAGCCTTATTATCAAGATGATTTTGTATTCTCATATGCTTTTTATTTTCTCCTCGTCGTAGTCAATGAACTAGATCGCGTGCGTTATGAATATGACGTGCTTTCGCCATTATGCGTCACGAGCCCTTGAGGGGTCTCCATCAGTCCCTCACTGTAGTGTTCTGTTTCAGTAGATGCTTGCGTGCTTGCCTCGACTATTTTTAAGACCATAGTGCTTTTCCTGACCCGAAGTTACCACTCCGGTTTTTGTCGGAACAGAACGTTTCGTGGAAAAAATGTGACTGCTGAAACAGAATGTGACATGATAAAGAGGGCTCAGTTCTCAATCAGCGTCTCGGGAAAGATTAAAATGCTTAAGAAGGGGACATTTTATCTTCAAAGCGACGCTCGCGTTGTCTAAGCGCACGGCGTGCTGCGAAACGGAGACCGCCTGTAGGTTTGATTATGTGTACTGATGTACAGTGCCCGTTGCGGGACGGTCTAAGGAATCGGAGCTTGCTGCCTTCGGAGTCTGAAACAAAGTTTGAAATGTGGTTATATTTGCCAGAATCATCATTCCTCAATGATCGCGCGCTCGTGAGGGGTTGACGCACTAACTTTCGTGCAAGGACCGAGCATTTTGTTTTGCGACATATCTCACATTACTAGTAATGGAGCTGAGGCTGGAAGAAATACAGCTAGTAAACAGAGAGAATCATTCGCATTTCAGCAGAAAAATAGAGTGACCAAGCGACAGGGTTGCTAGCGTCGACACGTATCTCACGTTCACAACCCGTCATCTCATTGAACGCGAAGATGGACCACCACTGTGGAGATGAATAACGATGTTTTCCGCTTCGGCACTGGACAACGCTTTTCGCAACAAATGAGTTCTCGTTCAGTGAGATGTCACCAGAAACATGCGAAGCACACACATAGAGGCGTTGTCCAATCGCCCTGTGACACGTCGATTGGACAAGATCACGACGCCGAACGAAGGAAAAACAGGAGAGATGGAGTATAGCAACAGTTCCACATCACCCAAATTCGCCGGGTGTCCAAAATGGACACTTAACACCTACACGTGACACATCGCCACGATGCATCGAACTGAACCGAACCGCTGCCGAGAAAAAAACAAAAATAAAGAAAATAAAAAAAAACACCCTGGGCCTCCGCGGCGCATGATGCATGGATCGCGTCGCACAAAGAGACGAACAGGAGCATCAACAACAGCAACAACAGTTGCCCGCCGCCATTTATTTCGGGAAGAACGAATTGCCGCTCCGTCCGCAGTGATACAAGCGGCGGCACTAGCTGTGATTGCGGTTTCGCCATAAATCGTTCGCTTCCCTTCGTTGCCCGTTCCGTTCGTCGTCTACTTTGTCTTTCTTACGTCGGTCTCCCGTCGTTTTGAGACGCTTTTGTTTGCGTGCAAGCGCAGCAGGCAGCAGCAGCGCGTTCTTTCTCGCCGAGACCGACCATCCCTTGCAGCGATGAAAAGAAAATATATAAAGAATAAATAAAAGCAGCGGGAGTCGCAGGGCCACGCAATCTGCGGACCGCCGGAATTCTTCTTGCTCCCGTTTCCTCCTCGGGCGCGCACGCCACGCCGCTTTGATCTCTATCCATTATCTAAATATTATCCCCCGAAGTTCCCCTCCCAAATGGAGGAGGACCCGCTGCGAGTTGCCCTGGTAGTGCGGGTTCCGTACCTTTTTTTTTTTTTTTTTTTTTGGCGGGCGCGTGGGAGGGTGGTCGTGCGGTTTTGGGGAAAGGGGGCTGAACTGATCGGTTTGGTTCCGAGTTTGGGCGCGTCGTTTCGTTCGGGAGTGGAACTGATGGAGACATTGATGTTGTACGGACAGCGCGGCTGGACGCTGTGTGTTTTGGCCCGCTGTGGGGGACGAGTGGATCTCGGTTCGTCCCGTCTCATCAGCGTGCGGGAAAGGGGGGGTCTTCACTCGAGAAGATGAGCTCCCCTCCCGCGAGACCAAATGACTTCGTTGGGAATTGGAGAAGGCTCGGGATTTTCGGCGCTCGCACTCGGGGGCGGCCTCCGGCTTGAATGTTGGCGTGAGCGACGTCCATCGTCTCGCGTATTTGAACGTAGCCCCGGAATAGTCTGAAGCCTACTCCACCGCGTAGCTGATTTGGAAAGACTCGAAACGTACTCCACTATGACGTGATCTGCAACCGGTTCTGTCGTGTCCGTATTCCGAAACGTTTGATGGATCCTTCAAAAGAGAGAGTTTTCCGGTGCTGGAAACATTTCTCGGAAGATAGAGAGGAGCTCAACTCTTCATAAAACTGCATTCTGATATCGATGCAACTCATTCTCCTAAGCTCAAGACTTGGTCAGCTGTCTTCCTCCAAGCCCCCTCCAACCCCCCTCCAACCTCTGAACAGGTTGCCATAGTCTCTTCGTGTCATCGTCAACTAAGTGATTATTCACCGAACGCCATGTTTGAGGGCGATGTTTAGAGCGCGTGTTCAGAACGAGCTTGGGTACCGGATGTGATGACTCCAAGCTTCCACCGTGCTTTTTAAGCACGCCATAGAACTTGACATTCTCAGGTGATGATAACTGCCTTCTCGACACTTGTTGGCCACGAAAAATTCAAATATTCGTCGACGGATTGATTGTGGACGAGCACACACGTCCGAGTGACGCAGTGCTCGTTTCCGATGCGTGAGCTGGGTTCGGCTGACGTGGTTGGTCACCGCGGACGCACCACGTTGAAAAAGCGGAGAGCTCTCGGAAAAGGGCAAGTAAATAGTTTGCTGAATTCGCAAATTTTCGTACCGAAAACCAGGCCTTTGGTTTTCTATTTTTGTGTGCTAGTTTTGTTTATTGGCGCGCTAAACGATGTACGATCAGTAAAATTCCAATCTAAAATAATATATCCCAGCCCAAAATTAATTTCATTGTCCCTTTAATTTCCTGCTCTTATTGTTCCAGTTTCTGTATTATCTTCATATTATTAAAAGTAACGAGTAATTAAAGTAATTCGTTATCAATATTTAGTAACGGAATTACATTAAAATTACAGCCCCGAAGAGGAAATAACGGGGCAATCACAAAATTACTCGAAAAAGTAACTAATCGGAAGTAATCCGTTACTTGTAACAATTACTTCCCTAGCCTGCGTCCGACATACTGTAGAAGCAAACTTCGTGTCGAGTATTATTCTTTTTTTTTTCAATGACGATTAACATAACTTCAACTAGCTTATAACTAGCAGTCTCGTTCTATATATAAAGTTTATGTACGAGTTTTTCGTGGAGTTCGCGAACTGGACGAACTCTGAAGCCGTCACAAGCCTCGCCATCTAAGCTCCTCTCCAAGTCCATCTGTTCGGTCCTCTCAGAAACAAAGACACAAAAAGTTAAAAGCAAGAAAGGAAAAGAAAATGATGTTGTTTTTGCACTCTCCGTTCTCCCAAAACCAGCTGCGCCTAATAGACTTTTCGGGCCGACCGGGAGTTACTGCTGCATACTCCACTGTGTCTCCACTGACGGCAGTGAGCTTAAAGTTAGCTACTCCTAGCACCATTCAGAAGTCGAGGTCCGTGGCACGTGACAACGCTCTCCTCCGCTACGCACGCAAAGAACGCGTAGTGACCTGATAGAAGGCGGAAAAGGGAGGGTTCTTGACAGAACCACCGCGTAACTCGCGTTCTTCTGTCATCTTATATAGCGAACCGTGTTTCCCCGAGCGCCTTGCAGGCTGCTGCTGCTGCTGCCCTCGCTTTGCTGCTTCCGCGGGCAGAAAGCGGTGTTTTGAAGTCGAGCTAATTAGTCCTTCAGTCTCGCTGTCTCCCCAACAACCCTTTTCTTTCTCTCTGCCTCTCTTTTCAGCATCGTTGGGTTTCGGGGTAGGGAAAAAGAGTCGCGCCCCTCCCGTGCGGAGACAGCTTTTATCTCTCCGCCGACAGACAGCGAGCGGTGTGCGGTAGAGATCCCGCGCCCGCGAGCGGCTGCGAATTGTTTCGTGTAATGTCTCGGAGGGCTGGCTGCCTTTCTGCGGGCGCTCCCCCACTGGCGCCACAGTCGGGGCGTTCATCTATTGTCCCCTCGAGGTAGTTGCGCGACCGCCGCTGCTTCGTTTGCTGGCTCTCGTCGACTTGTCGAAGCGTCGCAATAATTATATTTGGTTGCCACCTGGTAATTCCCACGAGGAAGCCAGTACGCCGCTCGGAAACACTATAATGCGCTCGCTCGCTCGCGGGCTTTTATAACGCGCGGTTTCGCGCGGGGTGTGTGCACGCGCTTTTATGTGTGTATACTCCGAACGTGATATTGTTCTGGGACCTGGCTAAAATAAGAGTGAGTTTTAAATTAAAGGACACGCGTCTTTATCTTTCGTAAAGCTTGTCAGTAAATTTCTCGAGGAAGTAATCCTCCGTTCACACGATCATAAAGCTGCCTTCAGCTAAAGAATCTTCGTGGTCGGGGCCAACGTTGGTCGGGGCCACGTGGTCGGGGCGAATCAGTTCACGATTCTTTGCGCGTGGCACGTGCTTGCGACCCAAGAGCGCGGGCTGATCAATGTAAAAGGAGGCTATGGTAGAAAGTATCCTTATGCTGGCTGTGTGAATAGGGTATTAAACGGGGTGCGGAAACGAAATGTTTGCACTTTTATTTATTTGTTCAGATGGGTCCATGTTGTGCCGGCCACCCCGAAACACTACCTCAGACTGGTGTTTCTGGGCTGCAGGCAGAGAAGTCAAGAAAACTAATTTTATAACGAATTAACAGATTTCAAAATTGCGTCTGATGGTGGTCTCTGAAGCTCCGTTGGAATGCCGTCACGTCATGAGTTCTTAAGAAGCAGCGTCGGTTCTCTCGTGGAGTTACATAGTGTGATTTGGCGGAGAACGCTCATAAGCTGAGAGTGCAGCCAAAGCTACAAGCGCGAGCCATCCCGCGCTCCTGGCTTTGAGACGTGCATTTGTAGCGCGAGCGCTCCATCGTTCTGCAGAACAACGCTTCAAAGCGGCGACCGCGAGCTCTCGTGGTTGTGGCATCGGCTGCAATCTCAGCTCCAGAGTGCTTCTGCAACGTGCATTCCACTCCATCAAGGTCGACGTTCTTTGCAGATGTTAGGTAGGAGCTTGATCTGAGGATGCGGGGACCTCTGTCAGGCCAACCATACGCCATTGCTGGGTACTCACGGTCATTTCTACATACTGGTTCCCTCGAGCCACAATTTTTGCGGTGCGAAATTAACGTGAGCTCGTTCCAAGCATGCGCTCTAAACATCGTCCTCAAATATGGCGTCCAGTGAATACTCCCTATAGGGCGTACACTCCTCAGGTATTTCTACTAGGCTAGATTGTCATGCGTTGAGGCCACCAAGCGGCAAGGCTCGCAACTACAGTACCCTTGGCAGTGCTGGGACTATTGACGTCACGAGCGCGATACGCATTGCGCTTCTCGCTGGCCGACTTCGAAGCGAGGAGTAGAGAGCCCGTGCTCACGTCATTTCGTTTCCGTTCTCCTTTAAGGCATGTCCAAACAGGATACTTCAGAACGCGTGACGCCACACTTCACTGCCATTTAAAGTGAAAATTTAGGTTTGGCCGGTCAGCCTCCTTATTTAGACATCCACCTGGCAAACATGACGACTTTTCTCCCCGCCTCCTCTGCTTTTCTTTGGCGTCGGTGCTTGTCAGACTTGACGTCCCACGCCACCTGCCAATGGGGTGTTTGTTGCCTGTCCACCTGTTCTGCCGCACCTTGCCCTCGCATCCTTCCCTTGTCCGTTTTCGGGACCAGAACAGCAGCGGAAGCCTTGACCGATTGATTTGAAATCCGACTGAGCGCGTGAGGGGCTGTCCGGACCCACGGGATGAGCGTGCTTCATGGGCCTTCGTGAAGGACAACAGCGTACGTTAAATTGAGGGAATGCTTCCCCCCGGTAAGAATCACTGACGCATGCGGCAAGGCTGAGTTCTGTGGCTCCACGCTTCTTTGAAGTCTCCTGTTTGGACAGACTTTTACTCACCTTAGAATGAATCCCTTCGTGCGCCCTCTTCTGGAATGCACTTGAAGTGAAAAATGCATTTCTGCAATTAAGTACAACCCGGTGACAGTTTTCAGATTTAGCAATGGAGGAGTTCCCCTAACCTCTGAAGAAGTCAACGTAACACCATTTAATTCGCTAGTTGTACAGTCCCGGTATGCCTTTCTTGAGAGGGCGAGGCGAAGAGAGGAGGAAACGAGATATGTTCACGTCACGCGCCTTGTCGGCCTCGTTCAATCTCGACCACTTTTTCCCAAAGTACGGCCGTCCATTCGAGATATTGCCTTACGAGCAGTGTTGTAGGGATTGTAGCGTCCCGCCTACAGCTCCTGCATTGTCACTTTAAGTCGCGCGAGGAGCGGCCTTCGAATCGTCATCTTCGATTTCCCGGATAAAAACAAATACGAAGATATGGTTTGTTATCCACACAGCCGAAGCGTACCGCTAGAGGCGTGACTGTTCCATCTTCTTCCCAATACTTTTCAAGCAGGAGGCGTTCGTACGGTGCGAGCATCGTTCAGGGCTACAGGCTCGTTGTTGTAGCTTCGTCTTCGCTCCCGCAGAAAGTAAAAGAGAGAGAGAGAAAGAATAAACATTATTCGAAAGTAACAAGAAAAAAAAAAAAAAACTATAGACGATTGCAAGCAAGGCAAGGCTGCCATGTCTCTTGAGTAGAGACATGGCAGCCGCCATGTCTCTACTGAAGCGGGCAAGTGCGTGCGATTGTAAGCTTGCCAATGCTACGTTTACGCGCACGCTGCACATGCTTGCACGCGCGTGAGGCACCAGTAAGGCGCCATTCTTGCAACTGTGTAATTGTTCTTTCTGGAATGCTTTAATTTAAACAGACTCTTTCACACGCGCGTGGAAGCCGAGTGCTACACTCTATTTCTAGGCGTTACTTTCTATGTCGATATCGCTCGTTTGAGGCACACGTTAATGCTCCGGCGGACGTCTCGCCTCACCATCATCGTCATCGCTTTCCCCCACACCGATCGTTGCGGTCACGGCAGGCCCCTGGACAAGCATCCATCCCTCGGTGTTTTCTGCAGCCGCTTTCACATTGATGTTTGCTCGGTAAATAGGAAACGGCGCTCCGGTTAATGTCATTACGATGGTGGTGGCTCAAAATGCTACCGCAATAAACGGAGAGAAGAGCAAGGTTGCGTCGCACCTTGGGGGGAGAAGTCAATTTGTTGCCCTGTGCAGGCACGTATCCATGGGGGGGGGGGCTTGCCTCCGCCCCCCCCCCCCCCTCTTAAATTTTTCAATTTGCTGGGGCCTCCTCTCGCCGCTCCCCTTCATAGAGCATAGGCTAAATGAATTACTGCCGTGCAGTAACCTGTTTTGCGTGTGGGCGATTTTCACCGCGTATTTTCGAACCGGCTTTCACGGCTTCGCCAGGCGCTGTGAATATCTGACTCGCTCGAGAAGGCTGGCGAGCGAACCTGCCGCTGCAGCTTTCTTTGTTACCGCTAGGTCGTGTCGATTACTCCGGAGTCGCTGATAGCGCAGTTAACGTGGCCGTGGGGAAAATGGTACAACGAGAAGTTTGTATGCTTCGAAGTATGGCGTCTGATGTCTTCACTGTAGGGATGCTTTTTGTCGCACTATATAGGCTACTCAAAGTTTGATCTTTAAAGTACATCACACAGTTGCGCTGTCACAAGCCTTTAGGCTGTTCTCTGGTCAACTTCACCGGGTTAAATTCTCTTGTACCCGTTTTGGTGAAATATTCTAAATGTTCACTGGCGGCCATATCCGTGTGCGCTGCTGCTGAGCGCGTGCTGACGGCGAGCTTCCGCAGTCCTTTTTGGAGCGTGCATTTAGCACCATCAAGGTTGCCGGTCTTAGCAGGCTATTAATGTGAGCTCGTTCTGAGCATGAGCTCTAAACATCGCCCTCAAATATGGCGTCCAGTGAATACCTCCTATATACTCCGGTTGGAAGGCGCTGTGGAGTTGGAAACGCTAATATCGCAGTTTTTTAATGAATATTTCTGTTTTTATGTTGTTCTTTGGAAGCTCAGTCAACAGGGCGACGGTTCCAGGGGGCCGTATCCCAAGCTTAACTATATATCGCTTCAGAGTAAGTAAAGAGTAGAGGACCTTGACGCGCAGAATCTTACCCGCATTCACTGTGTCGTTACACGACATTACCCGACGTAGTTACTGGAACCTACTGAAGAAAGATTCAGAATCCAGTCCTATAATGGAAGCGGGTCCACTCATGATGCCAATAGACCGATCCCACCAAGTGTTCGGCGCATGCTTGACGCCGCCATAAGTACCCAGAAAGCAAACGGCAGTGCACGAGAGGGCGCGCGCTGTCTCGTGCTCCGCTCGCGCAGAGCTAAAGCGGGGTCGTCGGACGTGCAGAAAGACTAAAGTTCCCTCGATGCATTGCGGCAGCGGTGGCGTAGTTCATACTCGTTGGTGAGATCGGTCTATTATTTCTTTAAGCCCGCTGCACGAACTCTCCCTCCACGTGCTGCAGGACCATGTAGAGCGTGTGTGATCTCTGTAACGGTGTGGATTATTCACTAGCGGCCATACTTGAGTGCTCAACTGCTAAGCAGGTGCTGACGGCGAGCTTCCACAGTTTTTTTGGAACGTCAATATCGCCCGGTCTTAGTAGCCCAATATTGTGAGCTCGTTCTGAGCATGGGCTGCAAACAGCGCCCTAAAAAATGGCGTCCAGCGAGTACGCTCTACAACCACATATCGGAGCAAACGCAACGGGTGTGATAGTACGCCGAGCGCGGACAGTAAACGGCTAGCCGTCGTCCCCTACGCCCGGAAGGCATTCGCGAGGAACGGCGACCACACCCTCCCGAGAAACGCCTAATCTTCGGCGGCCGTCGTTAGGGTAAATATTTATCGCGTTCATTAGGGGCATCGCACGCGCCCTTCGCACGAGTCACTCGATATATACGCCGTCCGAAAATCAGTAAAAACGAAAGAACGACAATTAGAGAGCCTAGATTAAAGAGAGGGGCCCTTCTCAAACCGATGGGAGCGTTTACACCTCCTGCGGCGTTCGGTCCCAGGTGCGCATGCGCCGCGTTTTCGTTCTCAGCGAAGAGGAAAGCAGGAGGAGGAAAGGCGGAAACGTTCGCAGACGCCCAACGCGGTCGTCACCCCCCCTCGCAGCTCGTATTGCAAACGCGGTCCATAAACCACGTGACCCCAAACGAACTGTCGGACACTTTCTGGAATATACAAGCTCTCTAACGAAAATAAGAGAGAGCGTTGCCTTCTAGAAAACAAGATCCCCCCTTCCCCCTTTCCCCCCCCCCCCCCCCCCCCCCCCCCCGACCTGTGCAACGCTGACACGTGGCGTCGCCAAGCGTCGCCAAGAGAGATATGCGTCTGCAACTTTCTTGTCGAGGGCGGATCTCGGGGATCCACCAATCGACCCTTTCCGAAAGTCTACCCACCCTCTGCAAAGCCAAACCCGACGCTCTAATGGCGGCGATACACAGCTTCTCCACACCAGAAAAAGTGAACGTCTTCGAAAGCGTAAAGCAGAATTCACAAAATCGAGGGTGCTCGATTTAGCCGAGCATGCAGGATCTCCTATCACCGCCATTAGAACGGCAATATTGGAGTTTTTGGGATTGCCACGAGGTTACTCTGACTAGAGACCACGAAATGACTTTTTGGTTGGGATAAATTGGGAATTTACTAATCGCGTATCGTGTGGGTTTGAAGAAAATTAGTACACGAGGGTAGATAAAACCAAAAGCGTGCTTTTCAGTACTCAAATTTGAATATATAGCGGACAATACTTCGTACCTCCTTTCCTTCGAAAGCTCTCCGCCTTTTCACGGCGATTGACTCCATCGAGTACGGCAGAATGCCCTCTAGACGCTGTGCTTCGAAACGTACGTATTCCATAGCATACACTGCAGTAACCATAGCAGCCGTCCGGCGCATCGAACGACGGGAGGCGAGTGGTGGTGAGTGAGGGGGGGGTACTGCTCGTGCATGCAGCCTCTATGAGCACTTCCGTAACTGAGCTAATCCAATAACGTTTGCCATTACGGCACGTACAAATGTAATGTGCTCGGTGATCTGGGAAAGAAACCTTGAATATCAGAGCAAGCAATTCAAAACACTAAAAGATCCTGCATTACAGAGTCTCGCGTCGCTCAACAGGAAGCGTAATAAATACCTTTCTAAGATTTGTCTGCTAAAACCAACCAACAGTCGGCTCGTCGACCCCTGCGGGGAGTTTCGGCGCCTGCCTTTCGGAACCCGTGGGTGGGTGGGGGGAGGGGGGGAGGGAGGGGAGGGGGAGAGTAGGTAGGTGCCCACCGCCGATGCCTTGCCGTTCAAGAAGTAGTGGAACGCATTTAGGGGTTTGTAGGTTTTAAGTCCTTCTAAGGTATATGTACCAGGCCAGTCGAACAGGTAGTCCTGAAGATGAGCCCACGGTACCTTCGGCAGACTTCTCATTTCCTCGAGGAACAAGTGCTAATTATTTTCATCCGAGGGATCAGGAGGGCATGTTGATCCCGTATAAGTAAATTTTACGAGGTACCGCAGTTAGCACTCTACGGTGAAACTTTTAAAGTACTCGCTACTCACTGCTGGTCCTCAAAAACAAGCAAAGTAACATACTCCCCCCCCCCCCCCCCCCCCCCCGGAAATTCCGCCATTATTTATTTTTGTTTACCTTCGCATAACCTGTATAGTTCTTTCTAGATGGTGTCTTCCTTCGACGCGAGGGTTCTGCAAGGGGTACTTATTTCCATAAACGTATTCAGATTGTTACTGCCCTCGATAAAGTAACTAAAGATGTGAATAAACTTGATCGATCTAAAATGAGTAATGAAGGCTTCTCGACGTAAATGTTTTTTTAATTACCATCCAGGTTGTTAAAATCCAAGTCTTTTAGCGCGATATCTGTCATCCATTGTTCGTAGCTAGAGGAGAGCTGTTAGAACAACGTAACTGCTAGGAATGAAGATGTATCCGGGGTTGTACGTGTTGCGTCGCGCAGGGAAGAACCGCTGCGCTTGGGATATGAGGCCTGTGGCGTCGGTTGGGGGCTGCTCCGTCATCGTTAACGCTAATCGCTGCACTTCCTTCGATCGTGCAGTGTGACTTTCGGCTACTTTTTTTTTTCTTTCTTTTTTTATTCCACATTAACTCCCGTTTTCACGTTACGCCAAGGTGGCAGAGCTTACTGTGGGAAGTGCTCTTGGTCATCTTGTATACCCTTTGACATTCTGGTTTCTACTAGGCCTAGCAGAAGCATCTCTCCGGTCGGTCCTTGCAGACTAACCTATCCGCAGCCCCCAAGAAAGGCGACGCCACTTAGCGGAAAAGCCGCAAAGGAGAGAAGTGAGGAGCCGCCGCATATCGAAGTATGCAAGGAAAACTGGTGCTGTCCAGTGGCCGAAATGAGAAGCAGACGAAAGGGGAAAAAAACGAGCGTTGCTGGAGTTGCAAATAAATTAATCGCGATGTGGATTTTTTTTTTTTTTTTGACAAATGAAGATTGCTGGCGAGAAGTATCAGGCTGTTGCTGCTGAGAAGTGTATTGAAGGAAGCGGCCTACCTCGTTTGGTGCACTCAGGAGTCGGGAGTCGACACTGCATTTCTTCACCGTACGCAGATTATAAGAATTCTAGGGGATGCACTAGCCTGCCGTTGTTGTCACACGTATGTGAGCCGTCCCACCGCTTTTGCGCCTTGCTGCGAATGGAGAGTTTACGTATTCGTAAAGTTACAATCTTTCAACGTGTGCATGTGCGCGCGCGCGTTTTTTTTTTTTTTAGTTGGAGTTGATGGAGGGGAAAGGATGGGGGGGAAATGCGTCTTCTTTAATAAATAATTTTTCTATTATTTTTTTTTATTAAAGACGTTGTTGACACTGTTCGTGTATGTTGGCTTTGCAACTTGTTTTACATTTTGCGGGTCCACGTGTTGACCCCTAAGTTTGATTTTCGTTTGCTTTTACCCATCACCGCCTTTCCACAGGATACGTTTTCTATGACCCTAGATAAACGTATACACTTCACGCACGCACGCACAAAAAAAAAAAAAGGAAAGTACGTGTGTGGGTGAAATTTCTCAAAGACGGAAACGGCGACCGTAGCCCAACTTTGCCGGGTTTTATTAGCGTTTGTCGGCGACCTTTCTTCTTTTTTATTTTTTTTATTTTTTAAGAAGCCAAGGCCGCTCTTGATCGCGCACCCCCTTTCTCGACGCGGTCGTCAGCCGCTCAATCGCCGACTTCCCTAATGAAATCTGCATCTCATTTCGAAGCCTATTATTCGCTTTGGAGGGCGCCCATTGAATTTATTAGCAGCTTCAGCCGGCCGCCTTCTCTTTTCTCGCGTCTGAGCGTTTCATCCCTCTCCCGCTTGCTTAAGCGTATTTGAACCTCTGGTGCGCGTGCGCGACTTTGGAATCGTCGGCGTGCGCTTCTTTTTCCTGGCGTGCTGGCCGTTTATTGTTCACTACGGGAAACGGTTTCCTTCTTTTTGTTTTTTAAGCACGACTCGGGGAAAGCATCAATAAAAATATACTGGCTGTCCGCGAGAAAAATAGATCCGTGTTTTTGACCCGCGTAAACAAACTACATAGCGCAGGAAACCTGAGACTTCGTGAGGATATGACGCAGGCGGTTGGGTTGGAACGGTAAAGCTTGAGAACATGACGTTACCTGGGTCAAAAGATAAAAGGGGAAAAACGAGACTTTTTTTATAAGCCAACAAAGTCCACTTAAGTCTAATATCGTCAAAACATGAACTGACATTGTGCACGCTTGAACTGACATTGTGGACGTGTAATAAGGGGGAAAAAACAAAACACCTGGCAGCAAGAAAGAGAACGTTGTCCCCTAACTTGCTGGCAATTTTCTTTTCTCTCTCTTTTTTACTGACAAATTTTAAAGTAATTGAGAATGCCATTTTTAGTTTTTACGATATCAGGCTTAGGTAAACGCCGGCTTATTGAAAAATTCGATATTTGTCTAATATCATTTGATCCGGGTTACGTCATGTTCTCACAGTTTCGCATTTTGTCCCAACCACTAGGGTCACATTCTCAGGTAGTTTTAGCTTCCTGCGATGTATAGTTAATTTCCGCGGCCCGAAAAATGCAGTTATTTTTTCTGAGAACGCCCGGTATAAACCATCAAAGGCTGCGCTGTGAAGCGGATATGCTGCGAAAAAGCGACGAATTTCGCGCGGTGGTCTTCGCTACGCGCGCGACTCCAGAACGGTTGCGGTTCCGCCGCGCGCAAAACGAAGGATCGACCGGGACAAGTTCGTCGGTTGCTCGCCGTTGGCCAGCATTCACCTGTCCTTATATTTTTGTTTAGCTACAACCACGTTTCTATACCCTCGAGGTGATCTCCAGTCTCCAATGTCACATCGATAACCTATTGGGGCGTATATGTCTCCCCGCAGCACCGCTGTGCTTTGCGGAAAAGTAAGACGCACTGTCATCATTCAGGGGACCATGAACCCATTCACACAGTTGCGTCTGACCGCGTTTGACATCGTTGCGTATCGATACGAGCGTAAAGTCCCTACGTCGTAGGCCGCGTGCCACGCTACTTCCTGAATCGTTTGACGTCGTTCAAACGAAACACGAATGTCTCGGTAACTCGCAGTCGTACTTCGACGCAAGTCGCCGCAACGCGGTCAAACGCCACTGTATGGATAACCCTTTTAACGGGTCTCACACTGCTTACACATAACACAAAAAGGCAGTCTGCGTACAGATTCGAACGCGAGTCACCGCGAGAGATCCGTGCTTCGAATGCCGCATGGCAACGCGTTCAAGGAGAAACTTGGGACGCGGCATTCGAACCACAGATATTGCGGTAACTCGTGTTTGCAGACTGTCTTTTGTACGATAGATGAGCAGTGCGGCCCCGGCTTTAAAGCCCCACACGACGAGGGTCACTCCGCAGCAGAAATTGTCGTCGACGCCGCTGTCTGCCCGTCACATTTGAGTTTGGGAACGTCGTTACATCGTTGATGCCGAGGCATCAGCGCGGCGTGTACGAGCGTGCGATTCGCCGCCGAAGCTCACGCGCTCGCTGCTCGCGCGGAGGCGCGGGTATCGGAAAAACAGTTGACGCTTCCGATGCACACGTTCCCCGGAAGCGAACATGCGACGGTCGTCGTGCCGCCGCGGGGATCGGACTCGGCTCCCGCCTCCCGGTCTTGACGATGACGAATGATCGCGTGGACTCCGTCCCACCCTGTCGCGCGCTGCCTGCATCGCTGAGCACCGCTCTCTCCCTCTTTCTCTCTCTATCTTCACTTTAGAACAGAATCCGGAACTTCCGAATCACGTCGGGGGTCCCGTCATCGGTGCCGCATTGCGCCGTTGCTCTTACGCGGATTTGGATTTATGATTGCGTGTGCGTGTGTGTCCTTGCGTTTCTGTCTGTATCTACGTGTCTTTGCGTGGGCATGCAGGGGAAGGGGGATAACTGTTTTTGACGCCCGCTTATCGACTCGCTGCCATGGGTTGCCTTCTCCCACCCTACGCAATTTTCATGCGTCGTTGCCGTATGTATACTGTTCGCTTGCAATTCGCGGTTCGTCGGTTTATCCGTATTGCGCGCGAGTGCGACGTCGTGTGAGCGCGCATAGGAACGTACCATGCGTTTGTCTATATTTGAGTGTATTCGTAAATATGTAGATGGATAGCGCGTTCGCGCACACCATGGTTCTTCTCCGCAATTGTCCGGCGCCATCTATCGGCGAACACGAAAGCACATCTCATGGCTTTCTTCGAAACCTTAACGGGCTACTACGCCTGTAGTTTTATCGCGAACGAACTCAGATGGCCTGTTGTAATTGGAACGCTCCCTTACCCCGGGCTCCACACCGCCACCGACCGGCGATACCTTCCCGTAAGCGCCACCGAAAATGGCGAACGTCCGCGTCTGCTACCGCCACGCGTGCGCACGAGCAGCTTCGAAGAAAACCGATTGTTTCGCTTCAACATCTATATGACACACCGCACGCTTGAAGGAGATCCAAGAGCGAGCCGCAAGCTCCAAGTAGCCACGTTCCGCGACACGTGAACGGTGCTTTTGAGGGACGTTACGTGTGCGACGGGCGCACGTAACCCGAACACGCCTACCAATCGCCGTTGTCTCGGTCAGCTCAGCGTCTCGCATCAGGGCGCGGCGTCCAGTGTGCCTCGGTCCCTTCGTCCCCAGGACAACCGTCCTAGGGCGCGTTCCAGGGAGGCAGCCTCCTCAACCTGGCGTCCCGCGGGGACCGGCTTTTATGTTCCCAGTCCAGCCTGTGATTAGATTAATACCGTGCCCAAATGGAAGTCGGGATTTCAGCGGCTCCTTGTTCGTCTTATCCACCCATCTTCTCATTCTATCTTTTTTTTTTATGGCTCCCCACCAACTTCTTTTTTCTTTTTTTTTTTGTTTTCTTTCTTCGACATATTGGGGTTTTGTGTTCGGTCTTTTTCTTTTTTTCTTGTCCAACGGAGTTCTTAGTATGTCGGGTTGCGGAGGCAGAAAAGAACTTCGACCCAAGAACGAAAGCGAGGTCAATAGAAGAAAGGCGCGCGTTTCCTGTGTGTCTGTGTGTGTGTGAGTGTGTGTGCGTGTGTGTGTGCTTGTGCGTGTGCGTGTGTGTTGGGGACAGGAGATCGGAGTGAAGTCGGCCCCTCTGAGCCGACCGGTTGCGACGCATAATATTGGAACGGCTGTTCTTGACAGTTCCGTCGCTTGGATTGGTCTATTACTTTTCTCTCGATTACCTTCTCCTTCTCTCCTTTCTGGCTGGAGCTTTCGTGCGTCCGCTGTCTCGAGTAGCTGCCCCGTTAATTCGACGTATTTGAGGTCGCTTGGCGCCGGCGAATCCTCGCACACTTGACCGGTTTGCTTCTTCGGATGTGCCCTGCATCTTTCTTACAATGATTAGGAGAGTTGGGGTTGTTTTACCACTCCTATTACTTACTTTGGGTACAGTAAATCCGCATTCATACAAAAGACGTTCGTTACAAACTCGATTACATTTCGGACACGCACCAAGCATACTCGAAGCCTGTTTGCTTCATACGTATTTAGGACATGTCTGCAGACAGTTCTTTAGGACCTCGGACAGTGTCTGTAGCCTCTGTTTTGTGCGGTGTGACCGCTGTCTTTAACATTGCCTCGGGAAGACAACGTTGCTAGACGCACTGTCTCGTTCCGTTATAGGCGGCTTCTGCGAAGTCGACTGTACCTAGCGGCTAGAACAGAAAGCTGTCGCGCCAGGTTCGTTCGCCAGCTTTCTTGAGCGAACAAATACTCTCAGCGCGGTCCATAGACTCAGCCGTCTAAGTATAGGTTCGAAAACACGCGATGGGAAATTGCCCATACTCCCTTTGAAGCTTCAGCTTACGATGTACCGCGATGGGTGCCCAACGAGGCGCCGAAGCCAGCCTGTAACACGTAGCGTGACGCGTGACTTTCTCTCTTTGGCCGAGCTACGCGCGGAGCTTCGAGTCAAGCGTGAAGCGCCAAATCGGCAACATTACTTGCACTTTCCTCTGCGGTACACTGAGACGGTGTACAGAGATACGTGGTCCCTGCGCCTTGGCGCATCCTGGAACCTTTCGGTACGTCCATTTCGCCCAAGAAGTCGCTCTAGAGACCTTTGCAACAATTGCCTTCTGCGCGCTGCCATCCAAATGTCTGCTGGGCTGTATGGAACGCCTTCTGAGCATGCTTGTTGCTCTGCACTGCGGTATTAAAAGACGCTGCGCATGCGTCAACAGCTCAGTGACTCGGCATTTCTTTACTTGGGTGGTAAGCGATGGAAAGGTCTATAGGACCTCACTCTATCGCAATCCAGTACATCGGCTGAGGCTGAGGCAAGAGAAAAGTAGCTTTAAGAACAAACAAAAACAAAACACTGCAACTTCTAAATGCGGCTCCACAATCTGTAAATCGCGCGCGAAAAAATAAACAAACGGCCGGCGCAGACCACGCGGGGGTCGATAGCGAAACGCCTGGCTTCACTCCAATCTAGTTTTACGTTTCGATCCTTCCAAGTAAAGCAAACGAGGGAACAGAGTAACTGCCCAACAAGCCCGGGGAAGGAGTAGTCGCTTGGCCGTTGACACGCGACACCAGTGTGTCCTCCCCTTTTTTTTTTCTCTCCACCCCGTATCCCCCTCACGTCGATTCCGTTGCTTATTCGGCTGCCGTTGTTGTTGTTATATCTCGCGCCGCCACTGGGCGACGCCATTTTGAATGTGAGCGCGACTCGCCTGAGGTCGGCGGCGGCAGCTTCTTGTCAGTGGAGTCACGTCGGAGTGCCCTTCTCACGATGTTCCTGCGTTGCTGTTGTTATTGTTCTTGTGCCACGGGCCTCTCGACGAACCTCTCATACTGACTCTCCTCTCCGTTTTTCTCCTTATTTTTTTTTCCTTTCCTTTTCCCTCTTTCGCCGTGCAGTTTTCGGCGGCGACGCTGGGTGCCGGAACGCACACACTGACCGTGACTGCGATGCCTGGCTATGGGACTCCCGGTGACTTACGACGACAGCTGCATAGCTCGCGGAACATCACCGTGCTGCGCTGTGTCCGGGTGAGAGCCCTTCCCTATGCATGACTTGCACGTGACGTCACTGCCACCGTGCTGGCGGTCTTTCCTACTTGTTCTTGCCGGGCAATACAAATGCGGTGGTGCGAAATGCGTGCTGCGGGAGGCACGCGTTCAGCGTGTTTGGAACAAGCCAATTCTCTCGGTTCTCACCCGTCGTACCGGGCTCTCTCGTTCCAGATCTCTGAATTCTCGGCGGTCCCCGTGGCCCTCGGCGGAGACGCAACCTTCAAGGTATCAGTTACCGGAACACCTCCGGTCTACATCCGTGCGGTCTTCGACGACGGTTCGCAGCGGAGGTGGACCATCTTCCACGACCCTTGGACCTTCAGATTCGATCGGCGCTACACCGAGACCGGGAGCAAGCACGCCTCGCTGAAGGCGTCCAACGCGGCCAGTTGGACCTCCGCGTCCGCGGTTGTGGTCGTCCAAGAACCCGTGTCTGGTCTGAACGTCCGACTGCTGTCTCCGACGTCGCCGGTGCCGCTGCTCCGGGAGGTCGTGGTCGAGGCTACTGTGGAGTCCGGCACGGGCCTGAAATTCCGCTGGGACTTCGGCGAGGGGGAAATGCACGAGCAGGACACGCAGGTCCAGAGGTGAGAGATTCACTCTTTCTGTCCAGTCCTGGACTAGGAGCTGCTGGAGGAGCTCAGTGGACACTGGCTGAACAGAATGCCGTTGGGAGCCTCAGAGTGGCGTCTGACGTTGGCCACGAGCCTTATGCCTGCGTCTAACCTTGTCTTCTGTTTCTTATAATATATTTTCAAATTTCCTTCCCTATCTCAGGGCTTAAGCATCATGATTAATGCACCCCAGCTCGCCTGCACGTTGACCATTTTTTCATTGCTTTTATACACTTTTCTTTGCAAACGCTACCAGACGGTGCTCCAGCCTTTCATGTCCCAACAAACTTCCGGTTCATAAAAAAAAAAAAAAAAAAAAAAAATCCCACTTGAACACTGCAGCTGGAAACGTCGATGAAACATTTGACAACCAATTCTCCAGGTGAACGCCTAAAGAGCCTCGAAGCGGGAGTTCTGTTCAAAGTTCTCGAACTTGTGTCCCGCAATACGTCATAATCGTACAGCCGAAGGCCCTTGCTAGATCTCCAACTTTTTTGTCTGTGTAGCACTTATGCTTTCTAGCACTGGTGACATAAGCAAGCTCGACGGGCTTGCAAAGACGGAGCGAATGGAAGTCGCTTGGGACGCAAGTTGCGGTTCGGCGTCCTCTTACGGCTCCAATCCTTGACGTCACGACCAAGATTATTAGAAGAGGGCGACAAGCTTGACAATACGTAAAAGGTGCAGTGGAAGCATGACGTTCCTCAATCAACACCGTCAGGGCTGAGAGTCTATGATCTTATTTCCGTCGATGTGAGCCGAAATAATCACACTAAAGACGTCATGGCGAGCGTTTGGCCACTCGTGGAAGACCGATCCCAGGGACGCTCTTGGTCACGAACGCCGCCAATACATCACGCAAAAGACCGTCTGTATGCAGATTCGAACGTGAGTCACCGTAAGATGTGTGTGCTTCGAATGCCGCATGGCAATGAGTTCAAGGCGGAAACATGGCACGCGGCATTCGAAGCGCTGTTAATGCGGTGACTCGTGTTTGCAGACTGCCTTTTGTATGATGTATCAGAAGTGTGGCCCAGGCTTTAGCGACTTCAGTATTTTTGGAAAAAAAAACATTGTTTATTAAAGTTGTTCCTTCCAGCTTCGATATCCGTATAGACCGACACGCTGTTTACTAACAAGCCCACGTTTGCCCACACCAGGTGTGGGCACTGCGCGTGCGCACAAACCGAATTCGGGAGGAGTGAAGCATCTGCGCATGCACAGTGCCGTCGACAGCGCCACCGCAGCTGCGTGACGTCAGGGCCGCGTGTTGGTCCATACTCTGTTTGGTGCACACCAACGGACACTTCCTAGATGATGATGATAATAATAATAATAATAATAATAATAATAATAATAATAATAATAATAATAATAATAATAATAATTATTATTATTATTATATTATTATTATTAATAATATCATGAGTAGTAGTAGTATTTATTTGGACTTCTTTAATCATGCACTGCCCCCACTCGCCCCCCCCCCCCCCACCCAAACCCTTAACGCAACAGAAATAATAAATTCATAAATGCAAGGTAGCTTAAAAAAAAAGTCTTATACATAAAACGAAATTTATAGCTTCATAAATATAGTCAGCTTGAAGAATACGAGTCTTAGGTAGGTTGGATCAAGGGGGGAAAAAAGAAACGAGTGAATACATGCTCAGCGCCCACAATCCCCGTGGCAAATATATGAATTACGAGTCTGTGTTTAGTATTCCACGATTGTCCTTATAACGCGCACCTCCTTGACCAGAAAGGCTTCTCTGTGGGTCTGTTATGGCTATGGGGACAGTGCATTACTGATCAGAGCCGCACATTAATGCTGGCTATATAGCACACAAACATCTAGCCAACTCGGCTTTTAATCTCAACCCTGGGGGTCTCTCTGGGCGAAGTGTCGTAATCTGGCAGACAAAGAGTTGCGGTTGTCAACAGACGCCGCACCCTTATGCCCACGTGCCCGAGTCCCACTAGAGCGACAAACAGAAACAACCGACACGGACAAGCCCCAAACACATGCAGCAGGCTCGCGATGGTACCTTTGGCAGGCGTTTAGTCGTTCATTGCTTGTGAAGTACGCACGAGTGACTTTCCCCTAGTAACTGCCAAGATATCTTATTTAACCCATCTCAATCCACATCTTTCCCTCCCTCTCCCCTTTGGCTATGCGAGTCTTTTCCCTGCCTGGAGAATAACATTTCGCATAGCCATTAAACCCCCTTTCCCGTTTTATACACCAGATCCCTCCCCCATTGGAAGCCTGTTGAAGATACCCTCGCATGCATGATGCTCGTGTTTGAGCATGGCCTCCTTTATTTTACAAAGCCTGTCAAATCGCGAAAAACTCTGGTTTGAGGCTTGTCGCTGTCGTTTGTTTCTGTTTATCGCTCTAGTGGGACTCGGGCATTGGTGGGTTCGCCGGCGACAAGTTTTCCCAACTTTTCAGATCTGAATTGGCTCATTTTGTGTATTGAAAAAAGGTTCATATTTGGAGCTGGAATTGTGCGGAACACAAAGTTCAAACAAAAACCAAAAAAAACAGACATGTTGGGTTTACAGATATTTTACCTTCAAGTTTGAGGAAAGGCAAACATGAAACATCAACGTAGTTCCTGCGTTCATCTTGCCCGTTTTCCCTGGTCACTGGACTTCAAGCATTGACCTTGAGACATGATATCTCTATATTACTAGGTAATGTTCAATTCATCTTGTAATGTTTGTTTAGGAATCGCAAGATTTCTTGTATCTTTATTTCGGAATCGCAAGCCAGAAACGCATTGCAAGACATGACACGTCATAAAAAAAAAAAAAAAAAAAGCTTTTAGTTTTGCATTGTTGTATTTAAAAATGTAAACGCATCTCCCGCCCCTTCTCGTTCGCAGTCGTGGCCGCACCAGCGTGGCTCGTCACGTCTACGGCATCGCAAGCACGTACAGCGTCACCGTGTCCGTGTCAAACGTGCTGTCGCAGCACAACCTCTCCGCTCGCCTGGAACCTCCCATAACAGTCGTCGAGGACATCGACAAACTGCGTGCGGACGTCGTCGGTGGCCGCTACGTCGTCCTCCTCCACGACTGTGACGGCGCCGTCTCCGACCACCCACCATCCGACGAGGCCGTGTCCCCCACAGCGTACCAGGACAACTCCTGGTCATTGAGTCCGTCAACAGCAAGAAACGATGACGTGTCAGGAGCGTCGAAGGTTGTGGGTGACACGTCGCCGACGAGCGTTGAGTGCGAGACGAGTGACGAAGTGTTGTTCGAGGCCTGGGTGTGGAGAGGATCTGACGTCGTGTTTGTCTTCGACTTCGGGGACGGCCAGATCGAACGTGTCGACGCCGTGCTCAACGAGAGGTCGATGCCTACAGCGATCGTGGCCCATCGCTACGCCAGAGGTGGGTTTCTTTCTTTCTCTTTTTTTATTCTTTCATTCCCGTTCGCGCATACCGTCTTGTCAGCCACGTCCCCTCTTTGGCGATCCTTCATTCTAGTCACGAACTCGCGGCCGTGTGAGATTGAAATTGGATATTATGTATCACATTCGCGTTGCCAGCGGGGGGGAGGGAGGCCATCAGAGGAAGCAGCGATGTGTGTTGCTCGCGGGGTATTCGACGCGTATACATCTGCCGCCGTCGTGCGCCGCTGCCAACCTTTACTTCAGTGGGCGCATCATTCGTGGAATTCGGCGCTCCGTTTCAAGACCGATGAGTCCAAAGAGAGAATCACAGAAGGAAAACGTTTGCGGATCAGTAAGGCAGCTGTGAGGCACACGGTAGAGAAAAAAAAAAAGAAAGAAAATTAAATGTCTGACATTGTAGCTTGAGCAGAAAGTTAAAACCAGGACACTTTTCTGAAACATGGTTCAGACGTGAGCGAAATGGTCTTTGTTGCAAAAAACGAACTGAGACTCTCGATTGCTTACGAAAAAGACAAGAGGATGAAAGGTAGCGCGGTCTTTTCCTTTTTCTTCTTATCTCTTTTTACCTTTTTTTGTGCTTGTATCTTGCCGTATTCGACAAACGTATGGAACGTTTAATGTATTGTTTCCAAATAGATCGCCATAGTCGAGCCTATGAATGATACGCACAATGTGTGAATTATGATTGCCAGGTGCGAGTCGCGTGCACGCGTCGGTCTGTTTGTTTCAGAGGCGAAGGCAAATGGCCATATCCTAAGGAGGACTGACCTCTCTTTTTATTAAGATTGATGCAGTAAGTATCACGTCGATAAACACATATCTAAGGCACTTTTTTTATCGATATTCAAATGCTTGCCGTTCGGACTTGTGGAGTGCGTACCCCCGTCAAGTACCCGAGTTGAGGCTTCGCTGATCCCAGACTCAGCACGATCGGATGGTGTCCGTTGTTTATCCCTTCGAAATATTTGAATATCCTCGGTTTTGGCGTACAATTTCAACGGCCATTTGTACTTCAAGTTAATGTTTTGTATTTAGGAGGGCATGGGTCTCTGCTTCTAGGGTGTGATCATTGAATAGTGTGCAAAATCGCCGATTCCTCGATCTTTCTTGAACCTCCTAGTCCTTGGAATTTCTCATCTTCCATGAACGTTTGACGTGTTACTCGTGCTTACACACAAAAGAGAAAAAGAGAATACATTTAGGTTCTTGTTTTATTTTCTCCTCAAAATTCGAGGTGAGCCAATGCTTACACTTGGCCAGAAGTTCCTTTTTTCTTGGCTTCTGGTTGCACGGTTGATATATGCAACGTTTTGCAGTATACTGCAGCGTTTCTCGTTTCAGCCATTCGCTAATGAGGACTGCCAGGTTGTGCATTAAGCTTCCTTTAGTCGCTTTGTGGACGAACCATTTCCAATGTTGAAGAAACGTTATCGTTAGGCTTGCCCCAATACGTTGATAGAACTTGCACGACACTTCGGTGTCCTTTCTGAGGAGTAGCAGGTGAACGTTCGCTAAAGGGCGCAACTGTCGAAGCCATGATGGCTGCAGTGCGACCAAGCCGGCAACACATTTTGTCGTATCTATGACTTTCTTAGCGATGCCCTTATATTTGTTCACGAAAGAGATCGACGATCCTTATTGCTCTTTTCTGTGTTGGTTTTACATGAACCATTCGTGTCTTCCAGACATTGCATGTCCGAACGCCCCCTGCAAGCCGCTTGGAGGGTTTAGACGTACTTCACTACACGCTCTTGATTTCTTCGTAAGAATCTTCAGGTTTCATTTGGAAAGATAAGCGCGCCCGCCGAGTGAGTGCGTTTTGTTTAGTATACGACGCCGGAGCCTCCCAACCGCTGCTGCGGCGGAATTACTCCTCAGACCCTCCTGCCGGCCCTCGTCGTTTTCCCCGCACGCAGGGGCAACGCACAACTGAAGCCACAGGCGCACAAACAACTCCCGCAGCCTCCAGCCGTTCGACACGAAATCTTGCAGATCCACGTCGAAAGCTCGATTCCCCCCATCTTTTCCAGCCGTCTCATTTCCTCTCGGAACAAAGGCCGAACACGGCTGGCAAGCGGCGGGCCTCCCGTTCTCTCTCTATTCCGTTTCACCTCATGATGGACCGCAGCGGAAGCTACGATCAGCCATCGCAGCCAATCGCAGCGCTGTGAACATGTCACGTGACTGCGCGTCTCGCTTGCCGCTTCTGTCTCTCTGTCTCTCAAAGCTCACATAACGCTCACACGGTATTGGATTGGCTCCGATGGTTCGTAGCGTTCTCTGCAGTCCATCGTAAGGTGAAATGGAGAGGAGACTGCCGCCGCAATTCCTGCATTTCACGCTGAGCGGGGATCTCGCGTTCTCGGCGTATAAATTCTTGATAGATCCGTCGATAAAGCCTTTCGCTTCCCCATCGCACCCCTGGCAATGCACCGTTTTTTATTTTTTCCTTTGATGTTTTTGCGTTTTCCGCTCTTCGTTTTCTCTTTGTGTTCCTATTTTCACCGATAACGCTGCGGAAAGTGACACGTGACCTGTGCAGGGCGCCATCAAGCGGCGGCTTTATTCCCTCGCGCGCTCGGCGATTCTCAATGCATGCGTTTTGTGCGATCCGTCTTTGTCAGAAATGCCGACACCTGCGTGCGGTTGCATAGCGGCAGTTCAGCTCTTGCGCCTATCGTCGAAGCCGAATGATGTGGCTTGCAATGAATAGAAGCGAGATTAGCGGCAAAAGACGACATTTCTTTAATAAAAGATCGAACGTTTGCGCGCGTTGAGCCGAAGAGCCATAAACAAAATTCGAAGGAAAGAAGACCGACGGACAAGAAAAGTTTTGTTTCTGTTTTTTCTTTGTATGTTTTGTTTTGGGCTCCGATTATCACCGCAGACAGCCTGTTGTGTGTGTGTGTGTTTGTGCGTGCGCGCGCGCTTGTGTGTCTGTGTGTGTGTGTGTGTTTTTGCTGCGCTTTTGCTCTCTTCAGCACCGCCAAAATCAAACACGAATTCCTGCAAACACGCTGGTCATTAAGATCCTTCTTTTTAGCTTACATTTTATTAGCCCTTTGTTGTATGAAACTTAAACTTAACACAAACTTCATACCAATCTAAAGCGACACTTTCACAATTTAAACGGACGACTTAAGCATGGAAACATTCCAGCTGTACAATCGTTTTAATTGGTCGGACAGCGTGATGCGCGAGGGGGCATCAACATGGCCGAGCTACTGGACTGTTGGATGAGAAAAAGAAAGAGAGGGTGGGGGATGGAGGACACACGATAGAGAAGGAATGACCAGACCCGAGATTGCAGCGCATCAGAGCCTCCGCATGGCCTCCTCTCCCTTTTTGAAACGTCACCAGAATCGGATCGTGCTAACTCGGCTATTGTGTCCCGAGTCCGACCTTCGACGCACTGATTGGACACGAGCCCTGGCCGAACACTGACGCAGCACTCGTGCCCAATCGCAGGCCTCGATCGATCTGACTGTGATGCCGGTGCGGACGCCTTCTGCTTATCTAGGTGGTGTTGGCCCTACTCGCTCGCCGAACCAATGAACCGGCCCTCTTTCGTCACCTGACCCCGCTCTGTGCGCGTGGGCACGTGCGGCAGCGTGATCACGTGGCAGAAGACAAACGCTTGACCGGTCCAGCGAGCGCCCAACTTCCGTCGCACTGTCGGCGTAGGGGAGTGAGCGGAGTCATAGTTACGCCGACTGTTATTGCTCTGCGCCCCGGAAATGGATGATCCTCCCGTGTCCATTTGCCGTTAATGCCGGCGCCCATGTTCCCGGGACCCCGTGGCCGTTCTGAGGTCACGACTCCGACGTTTGTCATCTTCGCCGACCCGGGTTTCCTTCGAGGGTTCCCCTCGAGTGTCCTAGCTGCGCGGCACCGCTCTCGGGAGGGACTCCTCTTCGGGGACCTCTCTCTCGGTGCCTCCGCGAGGACGCGCCGACTGGACCTGATTGGATGGCCCGGACCCTCGACCGCCGAGTTTGTTCCGAGAAGTTTCGCGATTGCCCGCTACGCGAGGAGCGGATATGGAGTCGTCGTGGATCATTCGCGTCTCTCGAGGAAAGAGGAGCGCGACCGAGTCGCACTCCTCGTTCATCACGCGAGAGACACGGCGTTTGCCGCAGACGCGAGGACAGAGCTATCGGCGGACACGGCTCGAGCATATTTGCTTCAAACATGCGTGCAGCCATTTTGTTTATTTGTTTGTGTGTGTGCGTGTGTTTGTGTGTGTGTGAGAGAGAGATTAGTGCGACAGGCCCGTTGAATACAAGGAAGAAACAAGCCTGAGATCGGACTGTCTTTTGTATTAGCTATGTAACCGCGGCTTACAAGGGACAGTGCGTTGGTTTTTGCGTTCAGCCCGTCTGCGTCGTAATTCCTTCTTGGGCATTCTGAGCAGCTAAAGCACGATCCAAACCAACGCCTATTTGTGCGCGCGTAGATAGTGGGCTTCCTGTGACGTAGTAGGGCGCTCTTCTCCCATATCACCTCCCGGCCTATCGAAGGGAACACCAGTTCCGTTTCCACGTTTCTTCACCGTCTGGCGCAGATGCTCTCCGCTTGCCCTAGAGTTCCTGTATATGCTCCCCCAAAGGAGAAGCAGAGTTGCGCATCATGCTTTCCGCACGCCGCTCGCATCTCTATTCGTCGAATGAGATCACGATGTTCAAAAAGCATCCACGCGCTGCAGAGAGGCCAAAACGCCGAGCACGAGTGCGTCGCTGCCACCGCCGACTGCGGCAATCTTTTTGCAAACTGTTTATTTAAAATATTTATTTGTTTGCACGAGCGTGGTGTGCAGGCTCGTGTTTACACGAACATGTATTTACACGTTCATAAAAAGCGTAATGTGATTGCCAAAAATAAAGCAGAATGAACGAGCGCTCACCGTCGGCGCTGCGCCGAGCCTATACCCGACTCCTGCAGACAGGAGTGTGGCTTTCCTACAAAACACCTGGATGGTTTTGAGGGCAGGATGGCGGACCTATGCGCAACTCTGCTACCATAAAAGGTAGCTATATAGAGGAACTCTAGCTCGCCCGAAAGCGCACCGTCCTGATCAACGCGCACGCTTGTGACTCATAAAGCGCGCCGGAAACAGCAAAAACATCATGAAATACGCAATTTCCGAGAAGTGCACGACGTACTACGCGCTTACAAAAACGCGTTGGTTTGGATCGCGCTCAGCTGCGGCACGATGATAAAATGCTTGGGACTGACCACGACCCGCATTTCTTAGCGTGTCGGTGACTGTAGAGCCAAATTACGATGTTTGCTTCGTCGTCAGTTTGAGCCTATAAAAAGTGTTATCTACTTTTTCGCCGAGGCACACCGAAAGCTGCAGTCGCCGCTATATCTCCGGATGGGGTTGGGTGATTCACATTGGCATTTTAGTTTTAGATGCATGCTGCGAGATACAAAAGAAAACGATATTATGCCGTGCTATATTGGACAAGGAAAGTATGCTGCGAGCAAGTTCGTGTGAACCTTGTGCTCCTCGTGTTTGTTTGTTTCCCCGCCGAATAAAGAACGTTCTCTTTGGCTGTCCTTTGATCGGTATGCCATTCATTGCTTTTCAATACGTCAAAAAGATATTTTGCAACACTTTCTGACCATATACACTTCTGAGCTTCCTTTTTCTTTTATCAATTCCTATCGTATTATTGCCGTCTACAGTTCTTCAGGGGAATGTAACCATGGCCGCACTTGCTGGGCTGCAATCAAATTTGTTTTAAAGGTTTGGCTGAGGTGCGAATGTCCCAGAATCTTGTGTATGCGGGAGCCGAAACGGGTCCGGAGAAATGCTCGGAATTACGATTCGTTCGCGTCCCGTGTATTACACTGTATACACTATAGGCTGTGTCCTATAGGTCGATGCAAAGCGAGTTAGTGACCGCGCTCTTGGACCGCAGGAGGAGCGTTCGGGGTGTCCGTGACGGCCAGCAACCCGCTGGGCAACGTGAGCTGCGTGATCGATCGGCGGCTCCACGTCCAGCGGAGCCCCCGCGGACTGTCCCTGGACCGGCCGTACTACGTCGCCCGGGTCGGCTCGGCGCTCACGTTCGGCGCCGCGCTGGAGCGAGGCACCGACGCCTCCGTCTCGTGGACGCTCTCCGACGGGGTCCTCGCCAGTGGCCGCACGGGTGAGTGGAGAGGGAGAGAGAGAGGCTCGGCACAGGGACCGAATTAGGCCGCCGCCAGCCCGTTCGTACGTCCTACAGGACAGAATTATCTGCGGGGACGCCTCAGAAATGTCCGAAGCATGCTTACTTCACACATATGTATGCTTGGAACATGTCTGTTGACAGTGTGTACGATCAATGGGTCAGGAATGTCCTGCAAGGAAGACCTCAGACACTGTCACTGTCTTTTGTACGAAGTACGAGCAGTGTGATCGTGGCTTTAGGGATGTCGTGAATAACCTGCTGAGGTTCGGCGTCCAACCAGGTTCGTCTTTTTCAAACATCCAAGTCGAAGTTTATATGTTTGCTCTTATATTATGTTAGCATTGGGCTATTGTATAACCATCTTTTATTATAACTTCAACAATGCTTGTGTAGCAAGCAATTGGGCAACAGTTTAAGAAAGCGAACTTCGCCTTCTTAACGAGTAAAATGCAACGGGAAAAAAACGTGGGAACCGCTATGAAGTGTACACGACCGACCCGTGTAGCAGCATGATGGAAACTTGTTTATTGCCAGAAAGGAAGGCTTGAATAAAAGAAGTAAACAAAATGGAAAGAATCACCGACACGTGCGAGCTGTGCTGAGAATGCTCCTGCCATCACGTCGCTGTCCGCAATTACTTTGAAGGGGTTGGTTGTAACATCCTGAGTGTTTGGCAACACCACATGTAGTAGAGTTTCAATACGTGAACGAGTAGTGTAGCCCAGTAATCTTTGCGATGGGGTCTTCCCGTCGTTTCCTGACGTTCTGCTGTAGCTGTGTAAGAAGCGAGCTAATCGTGTATGCATGTTGCCCTCTTTCAACTTCTTGAGACCCTCTTTGACTGTTCTCACGGCTCTCTCAGCCAAACCATTCGACTGGGGAAAATAAGGCGCCGTGCGCATATGCAGGACGTTGTTGCGCGAACAAAATCCTGAAACTCGGCACTAACAAACTGAGAATCATTATCCGAAACTATACGGTCCCGGGCAGTCCGAAACGTGCAAATATCGCGCGCAAGGCCTATATGGTAGACTCCACTGTGGCCGTCTATAACATCGCCACCTCTATCCGCTTACTGTGCGAATCTACGACTATGAGTAACATGTAGCCATCTACTGGGCCTGCAAACTCGATGTGAACTCGAGACAATTTCTGTCTTGTCTCTGGCCAAGGCTTCGGTGTTTGAGAAGGTGGTAGCGACGCTACCTTAGCGCATGCGACACACCTCCGCGCCACTTGTTCAATGTGTTCGTCTAGGCCCGAATACGAGAGCAAGGTTCTCGCGACTGCTTTCATTCCCGATGCGCCAACATGGGTGCCATGTAGAAGCTTCAACAATCTCTCACGTGCGCGTTCGGCGATCACCACCCTCTGCCCCCAGTAAACTAACCCGTGGGCCACTGTCATGTCGTCTCTTCGATTGTAAAACGGCCTTAGCTGGCTGCTGATCCTCTTCTTGTTCCTTGGCCAGCCCTTCAGGATAAACCTCATCACCTGACGAAGAACGGGGTCACGGCAGTCAATCGCCGGAGTTCTATGGAAGGAGTGAAAGAGTCATCCAAGGCCTCCATGACAATAACATACTCCTGCAAGTCTTCAGAAGACGCTTCTGTTGCTGGTTGTGGCAATCTGCTGAGGGCATCCGGATTTTGGTTCAGCTCTCTTTTCGGATACACTATCTGATACGAGTAGGCTCTTAACAGCAACGCCCACCGTTGTATTCTTGCAGCCGCCGTGTGAGAGACAGCTCGATTTTGGTGAAAAATGCCCACCAGAGGTCCGTCACCAAAGTAAATGCACGGCCCTACAAGTGTTCTCTGAACTTTGTGACCCCCAATACGAGAGCCAATCCCTCTTTTTCTAGGTGCGCGTAATTCCGCTTTGTCTTCGACAAGGTACGTGAGTGAAACCCAACCGGTCGATAGTCATTACCATCCTTGACTGATAGCACCGCACCGATGCCGTACGGGAAGGCGTCACATTTTAATCGAAGGTGCTTCGCCAGGTCGAAATGTGCTAGAATCTGCGACTGTTTCAACTTGAGCTTACCTTGTTCAAAAGCTCCATCTGCGTGTTTCGACCAGTGCTATTTATGCCCTTTGTTAAGCAGTTCGTGCAGAGGGGACGGCAGGGTTGCCATGTTTGGTAGAAACTTGCTTTAGTACGTAATCAAGCCGAGGTAGGAGCGAAGTTCTGACACGTCCGTTGGTCGCGGTGCCTTCAGAATTGCGTCTAAGTTGCTCCAGAGGAGGTGTGTAGGTTCACACCTCCTGTGGAACAGAGGTTTGGATCTGAAATATAGCGAAGTTAACATCGTTCACTGATGAAGAAAAATCCGCTAACTAAAGCAAATACACTTTTACGATGTTCATAAAGGTACATACTATTCGGTACGACCCAAAGGACAAAAGTGTTCCACGTTATTTCCCTGCGAAGATACAAAATGCACGTGCGTTTGCCTAAAGCAATGCACAGGAGCACCGCTAAAGTAGACTCGTCCCTGTCTGCTTCCATTTGCCTCCCGTAAGTCGCGTAGACACTAGCGCCAGTTGAACCTCTATACCGTACATTATAATAACTCTATGGATCTGATTACTTCGAGATCACGATTGACTCCACACTGACTCTCGGCAACCATTTTCTCATTGAACGGCATTAAAATTTACGTCTAACAAAGTCGCAACCCTCAAGCTAAACCTCGAAACATTTATTAATAATAAAAAAGATCGGTATCCTAACGCGTTTGATGTTTGCACTTAGAATATTAACTGTCATTCCCGGAAGACAAGGTAAAAGTTTCATCGTCGAGAACAACCTACTAAGGTAAGAAATTGCAGTTTTCCCCGTTTCTCCCATAGAGTCGCTTGCATTAGCTGGTGTCGAGCGACGGCTGCCGCTGGTGCGGCTCGACCCCAGCGAGACCAGTCTCGATCCGCGATCCAGCCTTCTACAGTAAAAATCAGTCTACTAGTTACCATTGTCCGATCACTTAAGAATTTACCCAGTATATAGTGGTGCGTTTCAACTAAAATTATGCCTTTGTAAACAGCTCTTACGCCAAGTCAATCAGAGGGCTCGCCTTGGAAGCAATTCGGTAGACGGGTCACACGCTCAGCCAATCGCTGTTTGCCACGCAAAACAATATAACCACCGCGTTTGCCTTTTTATACGGCACCCCGCCGACTGTCGAGTGACACTTCCACAGAATGCCTTGCCGCCTCTGCAGGGACCATCCATTGGCTGTTTTTATTGGAAGCGGCGTGTATTCTACACCCTGTTCACCCCTAAGCTGACATTACAGTGGAAGCTAGGTGCTCGTTAGATTAGCGTCTATCGAATAAAGCACGTTGTTGGGCTAGTTGGTGGATATTTAGGTACATAAATAGCGCAACAAAGTCAAGTACACGGGAGTAGGTAGGACAGGCACCTGTCCTGCCTTCTCTCTTGTCGTCGTCTCTTTTGCGCTCTTTTATTTTGTACCTAATTTTTTTTTTCGGCACGGAATCACGTTCTCGTCCACCATACTAACGCTCAGAGAAGCGGGTGAGGTGATGAAAGGGAAGGCCGTTGATTAGTGCGGCGAACGCGTCCACTTCTGAGTCATACAAAAACTGACTACAGACATGTTCGAAGAATACGTACATACATGTTGAAAGGAAACGTGCTTAGAACCCCGCCTGCGGCTTTTGTACGACGCATGTGCGTTCATACTGTGACTTTCGAAATGAACGGCCGAGTGTGACGTATTCGCGCCGTTCTTAACCCTCGACTTGGGGATGGGGGACGGGGCGGGGGTAGGCTCCCGTGCGTGCGTGCATGCCAAACGAGACGCGTGCTCATTGCGACCGCCCCGCATGCGCGAGGGCGCTCGGCGACGTGAGTCGCCTGCGCGGGAATTAGGTGTACGCGCGGCTCTCGCCCAAGTGCCTCCCGCTCCTAAATCTCTATGCCCTGTCACGGCTCGCTTGCGACGCACCCAACCCCCAAAGAAGCCACGAGCGCCGCGCCTGAATTACGGACAGAAGTCACGAAACTGCGCGTTCGTCGATGCCTCCGGCTCTACTCCACAAATATTTATTTATTTATTCGTTTATTTGCTTATGTTTAGGTTTCTAATGTCGACTCGATTGCTCTTCTCTTTTTTTATAATTTTTTTTTAACGTTTGGTCTGGGGGTGATCTTGGCGTGTGCGGTTCGATTTGGAAAGCAGGCAGCGTTTTCCCGTTTTTTTTTAGTTGTTTTTTTACTCTTCTCCCGGATCGGTCGAGAGAGAGAGAGAGAGGGGGGGGGGGGGGTTAGGTTTGACGATGCGTTTGAACGCCTCGAGTGCATTGTGCGAGGAATTTTCGAGTAGTGCGCGGAGGGGAATCTCTTCCAAGAGCCTCCCCAATTATGCCGAAGAGTTGGGGGCGCCTGTTTGTTTATTCCTCTCCTTTTCGTTTTGTTTTTGTTTTCTCGCGTTTGCTCAGTTCCTTCGCAAGGGGCGGATTCGATCGTATTATTCTCGATTTAAATTACCGATTTTAATATGCCCGCAACGCTGCACCAGCTTCGCTTGGGTGTTTTTGCTGTCGTATAACTTTCGAAGTGCGCGTGTCCAGCGGATGAGTTTCATTTGGTATGCGTAAGCTTTCTTCTCTTTTACATTTTACAATCTTAGACGTGATATAAAATAAAGTTGTTCTACATATATAAAAGATAATTCTGTTTGGCAAGCGTGTGGTCTGGGGGCGCATACTCCTTTCTCATCGTGATTGAAAAAGCCTTAAAATCGAAGACTTTTCAAGAATTGGCCAACCAGCGGATACAAGGTGGAACACGTAGAGTCGGTCTCTCTAGGTCATTGTCTCGAGGGAATTTTATGTGACACGCATACCTAAATAAATGTGCGAAAATAGCGGCGAATCTCCCAGCGACACCGACCATGCCTCTGCCACTCGGCGTGCGCTAGTTCGCTGATTCTATAAAGTCGTCCGGGAAAATGCTATTCCAGGTGGCCGTCTCGAGCTTTCACGTAAGGGTAACTACGGTATAAGCTTGTATTTGAACAGATTAGCGGAATGAAACCAGTCAATTTTTGAACGTATAAATAATTCGCATTCAACGCGTGCATACTCGTTCAAATCATTAAAAAAACTGAGATGTAAAAAAAAAAAAAGGACAAATGAAAAATTGTGCTTTTTCTATCAAAAGCAAACAAACAAGCTAAAACGTCTCTCTTTGCTACTGAACTTTTTCGATGGGGTCACATGTACCTCGTACCTATACCGCCCTGTCGAACCGACCATATATGCGGATATCGCATGAGGTCACGGTTCGTTGGCGTCAAGCGTGTCCAGGTCGTGGCAAGACATTCCCGTTTCCGCGTCTACACACTGATTGCCGTGTGCGCGCGCGCCTATGTGTACGTGCGGTAGTATGTCTGCAGCACGTTATGCGTGCGTATCTATGTGAAAAAGGAAACAGATGGGGAAATGGAGTGTGAACTGTTACACTCAGTACCAGTGCTTTGTCGGCTTTCGGATAAGGCTCGTGTTTTCAAGATTTGAACACCAAAGATCCCAGTTGAACGCTGACGCGGCATTGATATCCAGTCTGTTCCCCGCACTTTAGGTGACCAAAAAAAGAAAAGGCAGCACACGCGGCTTTGCAGTTGTGCAATGGGTGTTGTTATAGCGAGGACAAGGGGGCTGGTTGCGAGAGTTTCGTCCACTCCGATCTCTTGCCCGAATTAATGACAGGGCGGACGCGAGGTGCCGGCCTGTAACGCCTTGTATACCTCGCGCGCGCGCGCGCGGGGCGAGGTATACGGCCTCGTCGTTGTGGCGAACGCAGCACTTTCGCCCGAAGCGTTCTCTCATCGCGCCTCGAGCGCTGGGCGGGGCAGCTTGCATTGCTGCCGCCTTTCATAAGAGCCGGTCCGTCGCCGCCGCCGCCGAGTTGCGGGGTTGCCAATGCGCGAGCTTCGCACGCCCGGACGACTTCGTTCTTTGCGGCGGGCCAAATTGCGCCTCTGGAAAGCATGGCTCTCGGTCGGCTGGCTCGCGCAAACTGCCTCGCCGTGCAAGTGTGCAGTCGAGCTGCAGGCGAACTGGTGACACGGCGCGTTTGTGTACCGACTTGGACGGGTTGCGGCACGGCACGTGTCGACGTGTTCGCGCCCTGTACGCCCGAGACGGGCTGTGAGCGCTGTCGCGCTAACGCGAGCACAATTGCGTTTGTTTAATATCCGACGTTAATGTTCGGCGTGTATGCACGATGCAATACCAACGGGCAGATTCTCGCGTCCGGCTCGTGTATCTTTCCTTCCAGTGAGATCGAAGTGGGTTATGTTAAATGTTGGAGTTCCACCCAGATCCGTATATGTAGAGAGTTTGGTCAATGGGAGGCGCGGGCTGAGTCAGGGTGTGCGGCAGAGTCGGAAAGAGGGCTTGGCATGCTCTCTTGACTAACCAGAAGCCGAAAAGAATCCCCTAGCGGTGGTAGCAGCAAGCAGTTCTGATCAAAAGTCTATGTTCGTATATGGTTTTAATAAGCGCGTAAGAGCGAAGTGGTAGTTTACTCTTCGGGGTTGAAAATAAGGTGTACGTGTTGTTTTGATCATGATCATGCAGAAAGATATAAGAAACAAATGCGCCGCGCAACTCTGTTTTGCGCGGACAGAGTGTGACCGTTCGGACGGCAGATTCCCGGCCCTGGGCGCTTGGCGTACGGATTATGTCGATCGTTCCGCTAGTCGCACCCTTCCACCATCATTTTGGATTAACGTGATTGCAGTATCACGTGTACCATATCTTCAGCCATTGAGAGTTACTCCAATGCAGTTATCAGGCTTGTTTCTCGCGACCACCGCCAGGGTATTATTTCCGGCTTCTGGTTGGTCGCATTCAAATTTCTGAAGACGCCCTGGAACACGCCCAGCCCGCTTTCGGCCAATGGCGCCTCCTCATTTGTCTCCTATACTTCCCTACGAATGGCCAAACTCTCTACATTTACGGCTCTGGTTCCACCAACATAGATTGGAGCCTGCTTAGAAGCGTGAGCTATTAGCCCCGTGCGCGACCGAAAGCGTCGCTGTGGTCGGCCTTCCACGATTGGCCCAAAAGCTGACTATGACGTCGGAAAGGGTATACCATCGACGGAAATAAGAGGAATGAAAGAACTTTAATTTCGACGGTGTTGGCAGTGTTGCTTTGAGAGCGCAATGATTTCAGGCTTCCACCATGCTATTTACAAACACCATCGAACTTGTTGTTCGCAAGGTAATGACGTCACAAGGGGGAACCATAGGAGGGCGCCACCAAAACATCTCGCCGCTAATACTTGCTTCAGAACGCGTTTCGACTGCACGAACTCTCGTGCATGAAGTGGGGCCTTACTTCTACAATGGTAAGGCCTACCAAAGGTACTCGCTCGCGCTTGTATTAGGAAGTTTTAGAATAGCGCACGCTAAAGCTTTGTGTACGCAAAGGATAGCGTCATCGCCACTTCGCATGCGCCGAACGCTAACCACGTTTTGCGCTTTGCGTGCGCTATTTTAGCGCTCGCTATTTCTCGGAAATTCCGGGCGTACGCAAAGGGTCTTTGCGCTCCTCCAAGGAGGATTCGTTATGAGAAGTTGGCTAAAGCCAAGACGAGCACAGTTAAAAAAATGGCGGCCCCCAGGGCTATGACTGCGGCCGCTCTGGCGGCGTCGTGAGCGCGATGTCGGCGGCATCCTCGTGACTGCGATTTTCAACGCAGGACGACGTTGCACTCGGTTCGGAAAACCCAGTAAGGTGGGCAACTATCACCGGCAACTTGATGCTTGCGACGAGCGAACATATATCGGCGAAGGTCAGTACACTCTTGCCGAGGCGACCGGTCGACCGCCCTCGTCGCATTCTCACGTTTAAACAAATGTAAAATGTTACTCTGAACCAAATTTCTTTTCTCAAGTTACAGTATTTCGTGTGTGAAATAAAAATTTTGACTGTATCTTGGTGGCGCTGCAAGCGCGAGATGCTTTTTGCGTCGCGGCGGAGAAACTCTATTCTAAAATTCTCTTGCGTCGCGTGCGCTAATAGCGCGAAATTTAGCGCTAGCGTGCGCTAAAATTGCGCACGTTATTCTAAAACTCCCCATTAGTGCAGTCCACTACCCCCGCAAACGCTATCGCTATAATCAAGACAGTTTGTGAGGGGATCAGGGAGGGGGTGGGGGGCACAGACGCTTGGTTAAAGCATAATACGGTCCTGTGGCATTGGTATAATGCAAGAACTGCTTTCAGACATGTTCAAGTCATGCATGTATATGAAGCAGTCACGCTTCGAAAATACTTGAGGCATGTCCGCCGATAATGGATCTTTTCCACATACCGACGGCACCAGGCGGTGGCTGCACGAACTAAAAATCGAGGAACTGACCTGCCTGCCAATCGAAATTGGGAGCTACGCTACCAGTTTCTTCGCTCTCTGGCTGCGGCGCGTGCCAAACGCGACTTTAAAGACTGCCATCCGTGGTGTTCACCCAAACGTCGTGTTTTTCTTTCTGCCCCTATTCTTTTGTGTAACACAATTATATATATAGGCTGCAATTACGTGTTATAGTCGCTGATCCACAGCCTCCTCCCGAATTCGCTAGATTTTTCGTGCCGACTTCCGCCGCTTGGCATCGGGCGCTCGCGCGTGCGCAAAACGCTTCTCGGACAAGGTCCATTCTGTCATCAAATCTACAGCGAACACTGTTTCTTTTTTTATGATGTCTGAGCGGTGTGACTGTATCTAGAAATGAGGGAATTCGGCCTGAAACATATCGCCGGTACGATTACACAACCCTACGCACATCCGAGCGTCAAGACGCACTTTCTTTTCCCTAGATATATGGTATATCGCGACCATGTATACAGGTCCGTCCAAACATTATGCCGCCACGAATGACCTCTCCTCCCCCTTCTTTTTTTTTTTTTTTCGTGGCACAATTAGTGTTTTTTTTTTTTTTTTTTTTGGGGGGGGGGGGGGGGGGGCTCTCGATGGATCTACCCGGTGTCATTTCGAATCGCCTACCATCACCCCGCCCGGAGATGACATCCCAGCTGTCCGATGACCAATTTATTCTTGAGTTGACCGCCAATAAACCAAATGTGGGTTGCGGCGTAAAGCCACCAGCGCATCGCACAAGCCTCAAGCTTGTTCGATGTATTTTTGCTTCGTCCATTCGTACGCTTGGAACATGTTTGCAGACGGTGTTCGTACGAGGACCTTCATACGAGGAAGGAACGCGCATCAGAATGCGTCACCAGACTGTCTTTTATTTGTATGGTGTATTAGCCAGCGTGACCGCGCCTTCGAGCGTGCTTCCTAAACCTTGTGCACCTGCGCTGGGACTCTATGGGCGGCTGGTGGCTGCAGCGCGGGACGCCACGTCTTATTGATCGGTCGACGCCGCCAGAGACACTCGCTTCCGCGCACATAACGCGAGCTTTCGTTATGGCGCGCACTGCCCTAATTAAAAGACCCCGAGGCGACGGGCTGACGAGAAACGCGAGCTGAAGGTAATTACATTTCCGTGAATGCCGCGAAGAAGGCTCTTCGCCCGCTGCCCCCGGATAGGACACTTTTTGGTTTCCTACTTTTTAACCGGGGGAGCCACGTGGCTCCCTTTTGTAAGACGGCCTAAGAAGGATCCCCCCGCCCCCCAGGGTACGTGGACCTATTGTGGTTCGCTCGTGCCGTGCTTGGTTTCCGACCAGCTACAGTCGGTTGAGCCTGCCAGGAGGGGAACGCGGACGTGGGCCGTTCGAACGTTCACTTCTTGCCTGCAGCAACTGTTGTTTCGGCGCCTTTGAATGCGCGCGAGGTTTAAAATATTATCTTTCCGATATTCAGTTTTTAGCCCAAACATTGAAAGTTTATCTTTGCGTACTTGTCTAGGATTTAATTTCACCGAAAATTTGTCATGAAAAAAGGAGGAAAAAGCATATTTAGCACACTATCAGGGAAACGTCTTGAAAAGATATATATATATATATACCTGAATGCCTTAGCATTAGAACGCTAGTTTCTTGTCGAAAACCCTGCGGTGTCTTTCGTTTGTCAACTACAATGAGAGAGGGAGGAGGAGGGGGAAATGACGACACTTACGACGCTCCCATTGATCCGAAGCGCTGACGTCAGCACGCGTCAGCCTCTCCCGCTCCTTCTCCCTCTTTCCCTGTGGCTGACAAACTGAAGGACACCGCCGGGTTTTCGTCAAAACAAGTCCTTTTGTTTTAGGCAAAGTCACGGGCACAGCTGGCGCGGAGCCACAGAAGTGGAGGCGCCGCGCAACACCCTCTAGATAACAGAGCCTTAGTTGTGAATGAGGTCGCGCCATCAGAGAAGGCCAACGCTCTACACAGATTGGAAACAGCGAGTGCCGCGTCAGCGCTCGGCTTCGTGTCAAGTTTCAACTTTTAGCCGAACGTTGACGTAATCGTACTGTTCAACCTGTGCCCAGCTGTGGCCTTTTAAGATGACGCCATCTCATTCAGCACTACGGTTTCGGTATTAGAAGGTGTTGCGCCACGGCGCGGTGGAATGCCGATGCAGTGGCGTCCCTATACGGTCAGCGGCACCCGGGATGGGTGCCACTGCTTTAAAATGCTCTTTCTGCAGACTGAGCGCTCACGCTAAAAATGCACGTCTCAAAGCCGGAAGCGCGGCCTAGATGGCGTTTGTAGCTTTCGCTGTAGTAGCAGTTTAAGGGTGAAAGAGTATGTAATCGGTGCCAGTTTAAAGGGGCGGAATAAGTTTTGTATTTTCAATAAATACGGCTTAGAAAGATCCCTTGATATTTTGATCTCAGAAACACACATTGCTTTTTTCTGTACGCAACAACAATCTAAATAAATTCAGAAAAAAAAAAAAAAAACCAACGCCGTTTACTTTTTTAATTCGTAACCAGAAAAAGCGGCCACGTGATCTGGACCCGATTTTATGCGGCCAATGTTTTTAACGTAGCCGCTCGTTGGGGTTGGCAGAGCACAGGGCGCAAGTTCCGAGCAATTATATATGTACGAAGCATTACCCGAATACATTGATTGTCACGAGCCAAAATCGAACACCTACGCAATCTTCGTGTCCACTGCATGAGCAGCATTTAGATATCGTCACAGGTGGTATCGCATAACTCCATGACGTGCTCCTGGGGATCGCATTGTTGTCATTGTCCCCACAGCTCTGTCATCAAGTTTTGCGAAGAGACTGAAATATAAGGTCCGCTTTTATCCTTAGAACTCCAGCGGTACGAAAACGCTTCTTGTTCAGTGGCGTTGCGTTCAAGTATTCTTCGGTATCACTAGTGCCAGTAAAATGGTGTAAAGTGAGTAACGTTCCTACCCACTATTGTTCCACAGACCCTTTAAGGAAAAACTGACGCGGTTTTGTGTTTGAGTAAAAACGCTTAACTCGTCTTCGTTTGGCCTCCAGGATCACGAATATCGAGATTGTTTCTCTATTTGGTGCACGGAGGCTGCGGAAAATAAATATCGAAGTACCGCTGAAGCCCCTCCTTCCCGGTGCGTTACGTCATAAAATGAGTTTTAGGAATGTCCGCTTTCGCGCGTTTCAGCGCCTATCAAGGCTACGCACGCGCCCTCTTGCTATTTTCAAAAAGGCCAGAAAAATACTCACGACTGGTGTCTGTGCGGGGGAATATACGTGGGAAGCTTGCCATTGCACGCGCTGCCCACATGGGCGACACGCGCTTGGCGGCCAAAAGATCTTTTTCAGCCGTAACGACTGCACGGAATAGTTTCGTGTTTTCTCGCGGTTATTTACATCTTCTGGGAATACGAACTTGATACTCAGATTCACGGGATCAAAATACTCTGGAATTCGCCTCTAACGCGTTTCTTTTTCCAGGATTTCTTTAGTTTTTATTTAAGAACGCAGTATATGCCCTGCCTCCATTACGTACGTGCCTGAGCCCTTCCGCCTGTTTTTGACTACGCGTGGGACAAAGTGCTGTCAGATGCAGAAAATTCCCTCTCGAGGCGTAGCATCTAGAAGTTCTTATCCCGCCACCGACTATATATTGGTTTAAAAAATGCGCAAAAGCTCACGGGGCGGTAGATAAACTAGGGCTGTCGGGGTATTTCCTTGTATTGTTTTCCGATATCTCCCGAGACTTTGATGGCTGTAAGGTCCACCGCGCAGTCGCTCTCAGACCGCAGAATTAGCTGCACTTGGAAGAACAAAGGGCGGGGACCCCGGGTTGTCGACGACGGGCCTAATGGAAAGACTCGATTGCGGGCCTGTCCGCGCCTTCACTTCCCGCCGGGAACCTCTAATAGACCGGGCCCTGTTTGTCTCCCCTGTCGAACGGTGCGCCTTTTTTGTTTGCATCCGCTCGAAGTGGACCATGGCAAAGGTTGCAAGCGCACCAGGGTTCCTCGTGCGGGTCACCTGACCTCGTAGTCGGCTGCGGCGGAACGCTGAGCGTGAAGTCGCGTGTCTCATTCGTGGCCCCAGATTGACTAGGAGTGGTCGTTCGGGATCCCCTGCGGTTCACGCTCGGGTACGACGGAATACAGTTGAACGCGGTGCTCGGTGTGTGTCAGAGATTTTTTAGTTTTTCTTCGTTCGCTTCGGAGTGAGTTGGAACCCCCGGTTTGTCCGATTTCGCTTGATGCGTTGGTTTTAGGGACCGAAGTGAGAGTGGGACTCTGTGATGTGAGGGGATGAAAGAGGAAAAATGTGGTTTGTTCGGTGGCGTGTCTTTTGGGTTGTCTGTCGGTTTGGCGAATGAGGGGACGACGAAGGTCAGTTAATGAACGAGTAGTTTAAATGGTTTGTCGAAAACGACCAGCAAGCGAAAGTAATACGTTTATGTAAAGGTCAGTCACAGCTTAAAATGCGCAATGGCTTGCTTTATTGTGTTCACTCTTCTTGCTTTGCGATTCGTTCTTGAATGTCCTTATAGGCTAATGTCTGAGTCTGATTGGCTTCTTAAGGCGTCATTACGTTGTACAGAAGGTCTACCCAAACGTTGAATCACCTTATAATCGAACACATACACGGGCTAACATCTACATGCTAACATACACATGCGATCATACACGCACAGGCTGAAGTTTCGAATGCGATAGATGAAGAAAGAGAGAGAGAGAGAGAGTGAGACTGGGAGAGAGAGAGAGAGAATGGGAAGAGGAGGAAAGTCAGAGGCGACCATGACGAGCCTCAAGACCGCAGTGCAGTGTCAGCAGGATGGGCAGGGGGAACTGGCAGCTCGAAGAGTTCTCCCTAAAATTTGATGCGATCATTTTTTTCCTCCCGGCTGTCAGCTTCGTCCACCCTCGTGTGCGGCCCATGCTGCTCGAGAGAGATGGATATGGGATGTAGGGAAACTAGCCGGGAAGGGTTTTCTCCCTGGGAGGAAGAAAAAAAATTATTCGAAAGAAGAAAAAAAGAGAAACGCGGTTGCGACGGCGCTACTGCCGGCGGCTCCGCACCCAGAAGAGAAATGTTGCGTGTCCGGATAGAATCCAGTTGTAAAACACGGCGAATTCCCGATCCGGAAGCTTTCCTGCCCGGACTTCCCCATCCCTGTATCATTTCTTTTTTTTCGTTCGCCTCGCAATGCAGGGTCCGTGTTTTTTTTGTTTTTTTTTCTCTTTCTAACATTGCTCGCTCTGGACTTTGTAGCACGGTTGAGTTCACCTCATTCTTCGCCAGCTCTTCCAGCGTTGTTCCGCACCTCTTTTTTGCTGATTTCTTTAGGTTCACAAATTATTTTTGTTGGCTTTGTTTCCTATTTTGGAAAGAAAGCAATAAAAAGCGCTTTCGGCACAGCGCGGCCTGCCCGTTGCCGCGACACAGTTGTCGTTTGTCTAAAAACAGGTGACAACTCAAATTGCTGGTCATACGTCGTCGTCGTCGCTCGACAGCCCGCACTACTCGATATTTTTCAGTCCCGGGAGAGCGGCAAAGCTCGCCTTAAAAAGCAACACTAAAACCCGAAAAAGAAAAAAAAAAAAAAAGAAAACCAACAAACGCGGGAAGGTTTGGGGGGGGAAGGGGGGGGCACGCCTCACTCTTGAACACACTCTTTCACGCGTACAAACTTCAACGCACATTCTACGCATTCATTTAGAAGGACGCACCGCCGCGCGCCGACATGGTGACAGATAGAGGTACATACACAGGTATACGAGCAGCAGAGTATTAGCCCCTGATGCGGGTTCTTTCTCGTGTAGTTCATAACTCTCCGCTCCATGTGACACTCACGTGCACAAACGCTAGTACACACGGACGTGTAGCGAGGCTTGATGCACCCAAAACGCGCCATTTGTTACGCTTGATCTCGGGGCTCAAATCCGCATAGCGTCTGGGGGGGAGGGGAGGGGAGGGGAGGGGGCATTTTTTTTTAAGGGAGCGCCCATGGCTCGTGCACCTGGGTGCAGAAGTGCTTTTCGTGCTTATAAGTTCCCCTCGTCTATCTTTATCTTCCTCTTTTTTAGGAGAGGGAAGCAGGCGTTTACTATACTTTTTTTTAGATTACTTTCTTATTTACTTGGAGCACTTGTTTAGGTATTTGCGTACGTGTCTTTTTTTCAGTTTCTGCGATCGTTTGTGTGCTTGTGTGTGCGTGTATTTTTCTGTTTGCGTATGACTGAGTGTATGTGCTTGTGGAAGTCTTTTTCTGTGTTAGTGTGTGTCTATTTTTGTTTATGCGCGCGCGTTTAAATATATATGTGTGTGTGTGTGTGTGTGTGTGTGTGTGTGTGTGCTTGTTTGCTTGCGTGCTTTTGCGCGTGTGTTGTACGTGTGTGTGTGTCGTCCCATAGAAGCGGCGCGTACGGAAAGTGCAAGGTGGCTCGCCGAGTCGTATTATTTTGCTGGAAAAGTCCCCGACAGCGAGGCCATAAATTTGAGCGCGAAATGTGGACGTGCGGTTTTTGATTATGATCGACCGAGGGAGAAGGAAGCTGGCGTGAAAGCAGACGCGTTCGCATTCGTTTATTATTCACAATGTGATACCGCGAGTTCATTTTAGGAAATGCTCTAAACCTAAAAGGAGGAAAAAAACATGGCGACTACACAAACCACAGAACACTTCTCTATAGTGGCTCAACCCTCTGTGTTTCGTTTCCCCGGTTATTTTTTAGAGGAAAACCTCCGCGTATTTTGGTGTTTATTTTGGTTTGTTTCCGGGCTCTTTTGAGCGGCATCTTTTCGACGAAAAACCTTTTTCGCCTTTGGGCAGTTTGCGCAATTGATTCCCGCTCAAGCTTCTTCGTCTTTATCCGGGCAACATTGAGATTCAGTGCACCTCACCGTCGCTCGAGAGGAACGCTGCACACTGTAACACCTGTTTGTACTATCCGTGACTCAGAAAGCATCTTGCTCAAAATGCAAAACTGTCCAGCGAGGGTTCAGAAAAAACACGTTCGAAGACGCGAATGGTTCGTTTCACCGCAAACGAAGCTAAAGCCTGATCCACATCATGCGATTTTTCTTGCGGTTTCGCAGCTGTGAGGTTGGAAACTAGCACCTCAACTACACTTTTTCTTTTGTTTATTGTTGTTGCGCGATTGACGTTGCAACTACGAAATAGGAAGTAAAATGGCACCTTGTGAATCGGGCTTAAAAAAAAAAAAAAAAACTCCACGTTTTTTTTTTTTTGTGTATTATTCTTTAATTGTTTTTATTTTCTCTCAAATCCTGGGTTTCATACCGTCTACCGTTCGCACAACTCTTAATTTTCCTCTCTGGTTCCTCTTTCAAAAGAGCTATGATGCGAATAAATTTGATGGCTGACTAGCGTTCCGGACTATGTGGGATTCTAGTTTACCCCAAAGTCCTCAGTGAGGCAAATACCCACTCCGTAACTCGTCGGATGCAATAAAGTAGGTTTCGACTTACCTTGCTGATCGCTGTGAGGCAACACCCACTCCGTAGTTCGCTGCTATGGCGGCTACGGCCGGGTCCGTCCGTTGACTGCCGTTAGGCTCCGGTGGACGGGAGACCACACCAAACACAGGGATACCGTAGAAACGTGTTTATTGGGCTTACGCCACACGCTTTGCGCCCGTAGGCGGAACAAAAGAGAAATGAGGTTGGCGCTGCCTTAATTGACAGGATCGCCAGGAGAAAGGTCCGCGCTGCCGGAACTGGCAGGATCACGGAGAAGGGGGAGCAGTAAAATAACGATGAATACTCCGTCGAGCGTAGCCCCCCCTAACCAAGAGCCCCTGGCCACAGGTGGGTGGCCGGCTTATGTAGCCTGCGGGAAATAGACGCGGCCGGGGAGGCCGGTAGAAGGTCACTCGAAAACGGGACGCGTCCATAATCACTCCCAAGGGTGTGCCGATGGCGCGTTCACCCAAAAGGGCAAGGGAGAACCGGCCCCTTCGGGGAATTCGGCCTCGTGGTTCCTTGTATCCGGGAGGCCGACGCCATTGGTGACGACGACTCCCACGGCCTGCTTGAAGCTAGGCCTAGATAGGGATAGCGGGAACCCAATGGTTCCCACAACTATCACACTGTTTCAGGCGTATTTCTTCCTCGCATAATGGTCCTGCAACACTTGTCATTCAGAACTGTCTCCAGACATGTTGGAAGCGTTCATATGTAGGAAGCAAACATCCTTCAAATGCGTTTGAGGCCTGACCGCAGGTAATTTTGTCGTCATGTCTGCGGAGAGACTTCGTGTCTTTTGTATGACGAATGAGCAGCGAGGACTGCGGCATAAGGTTGCCCGTTTTTCTTGCGTGTAACCCTTTAAAGCACGAAGGAGGAACAATGAAAGAGGTCATTGTGCTTTCGTCCCTCCCTAACGCCATTGCGGTAGAACATGGGATCTGCAAATTTTGTATTATAGTCATTATCGCGAGACAATTTCGAACGCCAGGCGCTACTCGTAATGCCGTGTCCGGGCGTTTTTTATATTTTTTTTCTTCGAACGAACGAACGAATTTATACGACTGAAGAGATGAATACTGCGGCTTCCTCTGAGTGCGTGGTTTTTTTTTTTTTTCTACTGTTTTGCAGGATGGAACTTCACTCATCTGTTCGAGCGGCCCGGCACCTTCGACCTGTTCGCCGAAGCGAGCAACTTGGTCGCCCGAGAACTCGCTCTGCCGCGCCCGAACGCGACGGCCAAGGTCCACGTTCAGGAACCGCTCCAAGGTGCGTTTTGGCTCTTTCGTCACACTCTAAGCAGCGACGGTGCAGCGCGATACAGACCTTAGAGAACCGTGGAACGGACGATTCATCTACTTACATTCGTGCGTGTGTGTGCATATATATATATATATATATATACATGTGTGTGTGTGTGTGTGAATGGGTGCGTGCGTGTGTATGAGAGAGAGAGAGATGACACCACTGCAGCGAGTCCGTAGGGCAGCGATACTATCGTTGCGCACGCGCGGGAACCGCAACCGCTCTTTCTGTAAACCCCTCCCGCGATGTAAGGTAGAAACGGTTTCTAAGAACTAGCTATTGGACAGTTTTAGAATAATATTTGACTCGATACGGATGTCACGAGGGACGTTTAGACGCTTCTGTTGCGCACTCCTCGGAGGGGCCTTTTCCCGTACAGTTCACAAGCGCAGGATGTCGGTTGTAACCTCGTCCCATTGACCATCTGCCAAGCGGTTTTCTAGCGGTCTTGAGTAGCGGTTTTTGTTTAATGATTCAGACCCGCCTTGTGACGATCGTTAAGCTGACGGTCGGTGAGGGGTCGTTACTGGTGAGTTTCCAATCCTTTTAGCTAACCAACGTTTCCTAGCTCCTTTTTTTTTCATTTTAGTGGGGTTTTTGGGGTTTTTTTTTTTGCAGTTATACCGTTACAAAATATTTACCCTCAACCACTACCTTTCTCGCTCATTACACGAGTAATAAAAATGTTCCGTGTCTCCCCCGTCCAAAGACACATTTCCACAAATTTATACGTTAATTTTTCACATCCTTCGATCGTACTGTAAACGTAACCCAAATTGCCGTATCATCAATCCACTGTTTTTTTTTCTTCTTATCGTTCGGTGTATGTTTTTATTCGCTCCTCGTTTTTCCTTCTTTTTTTACTTTACGTTCTTGTTTGACTGCGCTGAAAACCGTATAGGTATATGTAAGCGAAAAGGGGGTTCGCAAGTGCTGAGGGCGGCGGGCAGGCGGAGTGATTAATTCGGGTTTATGAGGGCAATAAAGTGACCGGGATTCGGCCCCGGGGAAGGGAAGCGGCGGGGGACTCTAATCGATGACGGCAGCACGACAACCCGCAGGACCGGGCATGTCGCTGACGTTTTAAATTGGCTCCAAGTGCGGCCGAGCTTGAAGGCGCCGCCTTGAGCTGCTCCCCGATGCCTCGAGAGCCGAGAGACGTCGGGAGGAGTGCGCCGGTGTTTCGTGTGTATTTTCCTTCTCAACTTTACGAGGAGATAATCGTGTTGGTTTAAAAGAAACAAATAAGTAAAAAAAAGAACTAAAGGGGGAATCAAGCGTCTAACGCGTTGTCAATTCAATTTAATTCAGTTTATGTTTTTTTTATGTTCATAAACAGCTAGTCTCGGAAAGGTTCCTGCACAGAATCTGATAGCAGGAAAGGGCACGACACTGTTCACACAAACGAGCCGTAAACAGTTTTTTTTTTCCGCAGCCAGTTTATTTTTTTTTTTGTACCCTATTCTTCATCGGAGTCCGGTGTACGAAGACAGATTTTGTTCTCGTTTACCCTTCATTTTTTTTTTAACTTTTCCTTTTCTCTTGTAAGGAAACGCTGTCATCAAAGCTACTCTGTCGATGAAAAGAGTTTTTCTTTGGCACCAAACGCCAAACTTTTTTTTTCATGAATAGAGCGAGCAAAATACGATGTCGATGTCGTGTTTGCGGTACGTCGCGCATCGTATAAATCCCCGGAGACATTAGGAAACATACGCCACCATTGCTTCCAATCAGTGACACTCATAAGTCCCGTAATATGACAATGTGTAGACAAAAACACAGCAAAAAACGATGACCTGCATTTTGCCCAAGCAGACCCAATCCACTATCCCCTCTCAATCTCACGCACCTTCTTTCTCCCTCAGTGACTCTTAGTTACTCTCACTCACCCTCCCTGAACCTCGGTTACCAGCTTGACTCAAGCAACCCAGCAACAGTCCTCACCCAATCTCATTCACCATCTCTCCCTCTCAATTACCTTCAGTCACCCCCATTGAATCTCAGTCACCCTCACTGAACCTCGTTTACCTTCACCCGCTCTCTGGCGCATCCGAACGGGAAGGCAATAAACGGATGTTCCGGCTTGCCGAGCCCCGCCCCCTCCCGCGCCGCAATCGTAGCGACTCGACAAAAACTGACACCGAGCTCCCAGCGGCGTTCCTCCGCGTTTCTTCGCGGCGTCGCCGTCGCCCTCCCGATCCCCCGCTGCATCACGCGCTCGTTCTCCGATAGCGGCGCTCCGTAATAAGCTTATAACAAGCTGAACCCGACCCTGAACAGATCCCGGAAGCGCGCCCGAACACATGGGCGCACGCACGCACGCACGCACGCACGCACAGGGATGCAGAGGGCTCGCGGCCCGCTACGATTTCCAATGATTGACGAAAAACTGCTTCTCGGGCGATTGGGCCGTCGGACGGAGTAGCGTCTTTTGGGGAGGGCTGCAGTGTGCGCGCCTGTGTTCGTGCGAGGGGAAGAGGGGAAGGTCGGATTCTTTCCTAATTGGCCCCCAATACCCTCGTCTTCTCTCTCCGACCGCGCCCGGGGCGCACTCGTCGATATAGCGTGGAACGAAATATCCTCCCATAGCTTCCTTCATTATCGTGAGCATATGACCCCCCCTCTCTCTTCTTTTCCCGCTTTTGGTCCCGCTCGCTCTTAGATGACTGCTACACTGAGGACGGGGCAACTAAAACTGGCAAAGAGCGAACGTTGATCGATTCGGACGTTTTCTTTTTTGGACCGTCTTGTTTCATGTTGAGCCTTGTCAAGCTCCGAGAGTGAAATAATAATAATAAAAAAAAAATATTGAAAGGAAAGCGCGCTGTGGTGGAGGTCGATGCGATGGTGGTCTGTTTTCGGCTTGAGGGTTTGATACACGAGGTGGGGCGTTTTGAGGCTCTTTTTTATTATTTTTTTTATTGGGAAATTGATGTGGATTATAAAACGCATATTGCCATGTGTCTGTCTGGTGGTGGAAACGTCTTTCAATATGTGTCTCTTGTTCGGTAACAGCCTGGGATGCTATATGACCGCAACGTGTTTATCGTGATGTTTTTTTTTGTTTTTTTTTCTACGCTTTTATACGCGTGTTTCAGTTTTCCCTTCGTGTCTGGCGAGGGCGGTAAGAGAACCAACGGATGTTGGTAAGAGCAAAGGTATTGTTTGTGGTCTTGTTTAGGAAGTAGGAAAGATCGCTCCACCATAAATCTGTCGATCGAAACGTTCAGTGATTTTGTGTATTTACCTTGTGCCAATCGTTTGTTCCGGCACGAATATTTTACTCGCTTATTTCGTAATGTTTGCCCTAGTAAACGCGTTGGGTCTTTTTTTCGTAATGTTTGCTCGAGTAAAGGCGTTGGGTCTACTTACATGACGCATTTATAGCTCCTGTCATGGATCCACGCTAACGTTCTGTTTTAATAAAAAAGCGTTTGTATGTTGGGGTCAGTTGTCTGAAGGCAATAAAGAGATTATCACCTAGGCTCTAATGGTTCACTGCGTGACTCAGCTAGCGCGGACCCGTTATCCGTGTATTTTTGTCAGAAAATGCGCTGGGGAATCCAGCCAGATGAACCCTTTTCACGGCGTTAATAGTTTCCATGTCAAAATTTTCATTCTACATAAATACAAGAACGAAGAAGAAACAGAATCCGTCGATGGTTTGTTTGGGCTTAAAGTGTGCTTGTACTGTGCGTGGTATTCCATGCTGCACTGGGGGTCTTGTTTTGTATTGCTCATGTAAATCTCTACGTTCGCTGCGTAGCTTCCTGCAAATAGCAGCAGCTTTTTTTTTTCCCCTCCGGACCCCTCATCATCATTCCCTTGCTCGTTTTCGTTGTTCGTCGAAACTACGCGAAACAAATTTTTTCAGCGTCCCTCAAATTGACGAACTCGGCGAAAGTCACGACGTTTTCGTGTTACAACGACGTCGCAGTTGTAGCCGGGCAACATTAATCACTCCACCCATCCGCTCGTTTCAGTAAGATAGCACAGGCACCCGTCGATCAATCTGCAGCGAGAGTCTGGCCCGGGGCGCGCCCCATCGCTGTTACGGAGGAGCCCTTGCACTCGCTATCGATAGGCGTGCAAGCATCGATTTACGCGCGCGTACGACCTGGCCGATAAGTATGACAAGTGGTTGCGTCCGATCAATGTTTCAAGCGCCGCATACGGCGCTGTAGCGCGCCACTGCACGCGCCGAGAAATGGTTCGAGCTGCACAGTCACTCGCAGGCTAGAGACGTCTCGTTCGCCTTTCCCCCCTCGGGAGTGAAAGCGATCAGTGTGACCTCCGCACGAGGAAGAAACACGCCCCGGACCTTGTCTGCAAACTGTCTTTTTGAACGATGCGTTAGGGATGCGACCGCATTTTAAGAATCACAAGGTTTGGCGAGTACCTGACATCATCTTATCTGTCTGGGTCAGGGTGTAAGATAGACAGGTGGGGAAACGGCCCATAGAAGCCTACCGCAGCGCCGTGACCGGATTGTGTACTCGTCTGCTTGCGGGTACCCCCGACTTGCGACAGATGGCGCTGCGGCGAGAGGAAAAAAATTGGAATCGGATTTGCGTGGAACTCTATGGGAGAGTGCGCAAAATAAACCGCGAGCAGGACAGTCCTCCATTGAAAATCAATGAGAAACCATCTCCGTCAGTTTAGCCGGTCGCCACCGGTCGCCCACCTGGCGTGAGAGTTCGCGGTGCTCCACATAGATGGCGCCACAGAAAAAGAGAAAACCGAGAGGGACACAATCCGGTCGCTCATTGGCTCTCGTTTCCCCACCTGTCTATTTTACACCCTGGTCAGGGTTCAACTTAATAAACACTACTCCCTACTAAAGTCACTGGACCCTAGAAATGTCACGCAAAGCACCCCCCCCCCTTTCCTCCCCCCTCCGGTATGGTCGCCATTTTGGTTCATGGAACGAGCACTCTCTCTTTCACCTCTCCATTCTTGGTGAGGCGATCAAAACTCCCGGTGAGAGGTAGCTTTATGTGGACATTTTTTTGTGTACCGAGATTTGGTTATCCACACCCCGGTGAAACGATCCCACTTCTCCACATGACCACCAGATGCGGCGACATCGGTCCCTGACGGCACGGAGAAAACTAATTTTCTTGTTTTGAAATACGCGAGAAGAACAATCTCATTGTAAGAGATCTGCGGAGACAAGCACGATTGATAATTTGATTGCGTACCTATGTCAAAAACGCTTCTCTTGGCGAGGAACGCCTTCAGTACGATGAAACTCTGAATGGATCTTGGCGCGATTGGTTCAGAACGACCCTTTCGAAACGTCGGAAGATTTGAAAGGACCGAAATGGCGATTGCCATGGCCACAAAAGACAGGCCAGCCGATCGTCTTGCGAGGTTTTAGTCGTTTCCATGTTAGTATATGTGTATGCGGGATCTGTTGTATCGTCGTTGCGACTGTGCGTTTTAGCATCAAACTTTCCGATGAGCAAAACACGGCTTTGTAGAATTATAACCTGGGGCATGCTTATTGAGCGTGAAAAATGGTAATAAGCATTGACGAAGAAAATAAAAATTAAGTAAAACTTTATTGCGCACTGATTTGCATACATTTCTGCGAGATCTCGAAGGGAATCTTTTGTTGTTGTTGTTTATTTGTTATTTAGTGTGAGTGCTCGGTATGTCTTAAGTATGAACAAAGGTAGCAAACAAAAATGCGGTAGAAAAACATAAAAAAAATAAGAAAGCATAAAAGCAGCATTTCTTTCCGCCGCCGGAAGGCATCTTCGCTCCGCCTGCACAAGAAGTGGTGACAAGAGCTGCCTTTGTACAAAATAAAAAAAACAAAAAAATGAAAAAAAAAAAAACGGAATAAGAAAGTTTGAAACGCGAGATCGCCTTATCGAGCTTTATATCTCAGTCGCGTACCACACGGATGGGAATTCCCTATTTGTTGTGATAAGAACTCGAATAGTTTAAGCAACCATAACATTAACAACAAAAACAGTAACATCAACAAATATTTCAAGGAATAGTTCCAACCATGCTCTATGTTTTCCCGGTTTTTTTTTCTCATATTCTTTTACGTTTTTTGTGTTTGTTTTTTTAAGAAAAGGGAAGGGGAGAGGGGAGCTATTTGTGTTTTAAATGGAGTCGTGCACGCGTACTGGAAGTTTTCGCCCTCAGACGTAAAAACTGCGGTCTCTCCAGCGTTGCTCCGTTTTCCCGAGGGGACATCAACATAAAGATCAAAATAAAAACTAAAAAAAAAAAAAGAAAAGATATTGTGGACGTCGTAAAACCCATTTATGATAACAACGCGCGGCGAGCACGGCGGCGCACGTATATAAAACCTCAGAGACGCAGACTCGTCGCAATTGCCGCTGTAAACAAAGTGGACGAAAAAAGCGACGCGGGAGCACGCGAACAAACATCGCTAGCAGCGACGAACGGGAAAATAGAGTAAACTTGTCTCGACTTATTGTACGCGTTCCGGGCGCCGTAGCTTTGTAGTCGTTGCGCGGGAGAGCTGACGCACTCTTACGTCGATATCTCTCACTTCTCTTTTTTTATGCTAATAAGAGTTTTGCACCTTGGAACGATCATAGGGGTGAAAGCTGTAGCTATGTAGCAGTGCCAAATTTATTACTTAATTTGCGCCTGAGTCCGGCATGGCGTCCTTGGTGCGTGGTAGCTGTTTGGCGGATGCTATAAGCAAGGCTCGGTAAGAGCGACGCAAAAGGAATAATTGAACTGCAAAAAAGGGTATACTTTTGTGGATCACTAATTATAGCTACATGTGAACTTCGAGCTTCTTCGAAGCTCAGACTCATCTCAACTTACCTTTTTTTTTTTTTTGGAAGTGAAGTCGTTCAAAAATGTGAAGACGCGAATAAATTGCGATGATGGCTACAAACGATGGGAATCATTAAGATGCCATGAACATGCCTCTTGAAACTATGCGCATCAAAGAATACGATGGGCGTCATACGGAAGGCCAGCTTCCCCGCATTTAAACTCTCTGTGCGGTGAAGTACCCTTTCCGGGCAAACTCTACGAAGCAGTTCACGGTAGTTTGCGATCTGTCGAAATGAGGAAGGTTACATGGGTGACTAGTCAGATGAGGGAAAGCACGCAATTAATGTGAACGATAAATGTACTGTGGCGATGGCTACAAGCAGTGGGAATCCTTAAAATTCTATGAACATGCCACGTGAAACTAACCGCATCCAAGAATCTGATGCATGTTATACGGAAAGGCAGTTTCCCCCCATGGAGTCTCCCCCTGCGGTGAAGTACCCTTTCCGGGTGAACTCTGCGGGGCTGTTCACGGCTGTTTCCGATCTGTCGAAATGAGGAAGGCTACATGGGCGCAGCAAGCTCCTGGAACCACACAGTTATTGTGCACGATATAGCTTTTAATTGAACTATAATTCGCAAGTAGGCTGGAAAGTGGGGAGGGATGACTTTACCATCAAGAATCGACTGATTAGAATTGCGTAGCTCACATAGACCGCCTCGTTTCTAATCAACACGCGCGTTTGACTACACAGACCGTTGGGGCCCCGCTTATTCGCAGAGATTCCCCCCCCCCCCTTTTTTTTTTCACAGGGCAAGACAGTTTAGCACGCCCTGTTTCACAGGCAGCGTCACCATCCTGATGTGACATGGGGCAATTTTGAACGAACCTCTTAAATATATCGAGGCATCAGGCGGCAGTTGTCTTCGGGCTGGAAGAGAATATGCGCGTCATAATTTATCCTCGGCCTTCAATGCCCCCGAGGGCTTTTGAACGTGAATGATGTTCCTCAACCTTATCACCGGAAGCAGCTTGAATGTTGCTGGAGGCGCGCGAAATGGTAAAGAAAGAGAGAGAGAGAAAAAAAAAACGCAAAATAGGCGAATTCGACTTTCACGATCCAATGGAATCTCATCCACATCAGATGTACGTCAGAAGTGACGCGTTAGAAAAAAAAGAAGACTTTTTGTTTTCTTTACATTGCCGCGTTTTCTCTCGAAAACAAGAAAGAGTGTGGGCTTCCCCCTCCGATCGCTCCATAATCCTCTGGTGGCGGCAGTTTCGAAATGAGCTTCGCTGCGTCCGGAAGCGTCAGGCCATCATTACGTCAGGGCGCAATTAACGTGTCAGATCCCGCTTATTAGCGTGACCTTGCGCCGCACCCAGGCGCATGCGTGCCGAGGCACGACAGGCGCTCTCCGTAACTTCACCGTTTCATGACTGCGCTCCCCTGGCACTAAGCGCCGTTAGATCCGTCCCCGTGGCCGACCATGCGTCCTGTCGGGTGTAATTATAGATCATCCGGCGCAATTAAGCCCCTTTTTGAAGCTCTTTTACCTCCTTTAGGGAAATTGTTTTCCCTCCCTTTCGGGAGGCAGGGGAAGGCTCCCTCCTGTCTTTTTCCTCCATCGCTTCCTAATTATCGGGGCTTTATCGTGGGCTGACGTGAACACTGCGCCTCCCGCTATCTTGTCATTGTCTCGCTTACGATTCTTTTGTTTATTAATGCAGTTAACGCGGTTATAATAATTTCGCTTATAGTCACAACCCTGTCACTATGATAATTATGACCTCTAAAGAAGGCTGCATTGAATCTGTAATATGCTTCATACGTTATAATTATTCACGTAATAACCACGAGTTACGTGATCATTATATTTGTTTCGTAAAATATCTGCTTAAATTGTGCGAACTATACAGTGTTGCATAATTATTGTTTCAGTTCAATTAGGGTATGGCAACTAAATTCTAACGCTTATTTTATCGCATAGATATCAACAATGTTCTGTCCACACCACAGACACAACACCAGTATTTAAAATGAATAAAACGATTCCCAGATTGCCCCTGGTGAATCTTCGCGAATGTCACTACGTCAAACTTCCCAAAAGAGCTGCTCGGAGCTAGTGTAGACTGTCAAACTTGGCCGAACCAGATTTTACTTTTCTCCCCTGCCTATTCAAATCCTGTGGCGAAGTTGGGAGAGTAGTTTGAAGCGGAGGTGAGTCACTCTTTTGACTCGGCTGGGATTGCAGAACCAGTCATCGGCCACCCCGAACGGCCAGGTTGTAACACGTCGACGCCATCAAGTGGCGAAGCTCACAATTACGCCAGCCTCCCTGTAGCCTTGTCCGATATACATGACGTCACGGACACTCTGGAGGCGCCGGATCTCCCGGGACGCATCACGCTCTCCGATGGCTGCTGTGTGATCGCTCGCTGGAACCGGTCGTTCGGAACGAAACATAGAGCTACCTGTTCAAAATACAAACGTGCGATAGTAAATTGCCGATTTTGTTGATAATATTTATCTTATTTCTGACTAGGAAAAGTATTTGAATTTTTATTTCAGTATTCATTTAAAATCGACTTAAACTATGATGTATGCAACTTTAAGCAGAAGCTCATGGCTGCTTTTACTCCAGAAACCGACTACGTCTCCAAACGCAATGTATTCCTACAAACAGTGTCAGACTGGCGATGCGGTCTCACCTCGAGGTGCCACCGTCTCTACAGCAGGTCGTTCGATCCAGTGTATTGTATAGAAGGACTACGAGCACGGACTGTGTGCGGTTTCCGCCTTTTCACTGTTCGAACTGCGATTGCAAACATATTGGAGGAACATCGGTAAGTAGATCAGATATTCGTCTTTTTATTTAATCTTTGTTTGGGGAAGCTACAGATTGTCACATTATCGAATGTACTTATAAGTGGCTGGTACTTTTTTTTTTTTTTAGATTACTCTGGTTTGAAGGGACATGGGGGAGGCTGCTCATTGAGACGGAACCTAATGTGTTCTTTGGGGCGTTCAGGCTCAGAACTGTCACTAATGCACCAATTGTGGTTCGAAGACTTTTTTCGAGCGTCCAGATGATAATCTTGGAAATATCCTAGTCCATAAGATTATCCTCTCGCGTTGCTGTTTCCCTTTTGTGTGTGGGGGTGTACTTATAAAAAGGCATGTTTGGTGAAGCGAATGTGAATCGCACTATCTGAGATTTTGTATTGCCTTTTTTTATATACGTTCTTTGCATAAAAAAGGTAAAAAGAAGCAAATACAGAAAGAAGGTAAAAGAATTTTGGGGTTCAGTTTTATTCTATACTCTCTCTCTCTCTCTCTCTCTCTCTATATATATATATATATATATATATATATATATATATATATATATATATATATCCTGGGGAGTTCCTATGCTAGGACTTTATTGCAAGTATTACAAGTACGGATCTCTGACTCCGCGGATCTCCGCAAATACGGATCTCTGACTTATTACATTTTCCAGGTCCACTGTTCTCAAACCACTCTCTCTCTATATATATATCTTTCTCTCTCTCTCTCTCTCTCTCTCTCTCTATATATATATATATATATATATATGACGCATCGCACAGAAAAAGGTCGATACCGTGTGTGTGTACCCAAGAGCCTATTTAGAAAAAATAATAACGTTTGGAGACAATAGCTTTTTTTTGTTTTTGAGAAAGTAACTTTTAATTTGTTCATTTTAAGGCCATAGTTTCAATTAGAAACTTATTGGGCATCATCAATAACCCCTATATCAACCCTTTTTAGACAAGTATAAAGCATGCCGAGCATTTTACCATGTTATGAAAAACCCTTCAATACTGACGTGTACTCTGGTTTCGGATTCTTATCCAAGCGCATCTCGGCGGCAGCTGTCCTGCCCCCCGAAGCGCGGAACCAAGGCCAGACAATTCGCGAGTCTCGCCCGCCCGCCTCCCTTACCCTATCGCGTAAAAAACAGAGTAGCGCGCGTGCGCGCGTGGCCAGGCGATGAGGAACGCCTCGCTCGCTGTTCGAAAGAGCATGACATTGCAAGATTGAGCTTTGACTTTTGGGCCGGCCTTGGTTCTGCGCTTCAGCCGTCGGAGGGCAGAACCAAGCATGCCGACCATTTTCACATGTTCAAAACATGTTAAAATGGTCGGCATGCTTTATACTTATCTGAGAAGGGTCGATAGAGCGGTTTTTGATGATGCCCAGTAAGTTTTTAATTGAAACTATGACCTTAAATTTAACAAAAAAAAGTTGCATGCTTTATACTTATCTGAGGGGGGTCGATAGAGGGGTTTTTGATAATGCCCAGTAAGTTTTTAATTGAAACTGTGACCTTAAATTGACCAAAAAAAAGTTAGTTTCTAAACGAAACAAAAACTATTTTTTCCAAACGCTATTATTTTTTCGAAATAGACTCTTGGGCAGACATTAACACGGCATCATATAAGGAAGACGAAACTAAACGAATACGTTTGTTAATTGTATTAGTGAATTCAGGCCATTTTTTTTTTATTTTTCTCAATTAACCAAATTATTAAGATTAATTATTGGACTTTTGGAATATTCAATTTAGAACAAAAGAAACATCCAATTCAGTGTTTTCTTTTTGTTCATTTTGTCAAGAAACTTATAACCCGGTTTGTTTTCCTGGGCTTCAAAAAAGAAAGTGCCTAAGTTATTAAAAAAAAAAAAAAATACGCGAATTGGTCAACAGCTCTCGGTGCTCTATTCAGCATGCAGGACTAGTTTGTTCAAGCCACAGCTGAGAGCGCTGCAGTATAAGGTGCACACGCGCGAAGTCACGTTTTTGTTTTTTTCATAATTCGCAAACTTCTTTTGAAGCCCATAAAAAAAAGTGTTAAGGTTTCTTGAAAACAAAAAAAAGCACCGAATGGAATGTTTCTGAAGACGCTCTACAACTTTTTCATTGGATCTTTTGCTTTAGATATAATATTTCAAAAGTTATAATCGACACACTTGCTTGGACGCACGGGCAATCTTAGACTTACACAAGGCTAGCGGCCCGTGAGAGAACACGTGGATGCTGCATTTTCGTCACGCTCTTGCACCGACCTTGGCGGCGCTTCCGCGAAGAGATTATGTCGAATGCCATTTTCGCTCATTTTGTTTGGAGAAAGCCAACTCTAACAGACAAAACTCTTTCTTTTTTTTTTTTTTTGTCGAGCGAGCATTACGTAACGCATTAAGGGCATGCTGTGATGCATTACGTAGTAACGCAATATTTCCTTGTGGACCTCCATCACGAAGAAGGGCGTTGACGTTTCCAGTCGCCCTAGCGAATCTCAGCCGTCTTTTACACCCGGAGATAAAACTAAACTTTCATAACAACCAGTTTTAACTCATGATTCATATTAAAAAAAAAAAGGCAAACCACATTAACATTTTTTTTTCTTCTAAGATTTTTTAGCGATTACTTTTTATCGGTATACTAGTTTTAAGCTTCCCATTTCCGCGTTCGTTAATAAAACACGTTTGGAAATTGAATCGCATGAATACGGGCCGATCCACGAAGAAAAGCTGGCATCGGAATGGAGGACTGATTCTGCGCGGAAGAATGCCGACAACAGTCCTCCGTGTCCGGTTTGCTTCCGGGAGTCTGCACGGCCATACGGTGTGCAAGTTCGTCTGGTCCTCGCGCACCTCGTGTACTTGTTTAGCCGCCCAATACGCCCACGGGAATTTGTTTACCCCCCGACCTAAACCAACGGCCACGCGAGCTCGGCTGCCTCGTCATAGCGCGTTCCCTGCTTGTTCGGTGTGTTGCGCATTGATTGGCGTTCCCATGCCCCAAAGACGCATTTTGGTGGCAAACTTGCTCGCCGTATTGTCACGGACATACCAAGCAAGTCGGGGCGAATTATTATGGTCATGCTTCGGGATTCTTTCTTCGGCTTTCTTGCGGGCCGCTGGCGCAATCCCGTTGCAGTAGTGCTTGAGACTCACCAAGCCCTGCGTTTTTTTTTTAGCTGTGTCTGACTATAAAAAAACGGCTTCACTATTATTCGAGAAAAAAAACAAAAAAACAACGTGTGCAACACAAATATAAACAGGGTTCTCTCTTCCCCTCTCCGTTTTCCCCAGCCTCGATATATCTGGAAATGAAATACAAATTATACACGGTGCAAGAACAGAGAGGCGGAAAAATCAGTAAAAGTAAGAAAAAAAAGGAGTACATGGGTTCCGCGTCCATCAACCCGTAAGCAAACGATCGTGTCTGGTTTCGTCGACAACTTTATTTGCATTTCTCGGCGGCGAAACTTTGCTCTCGAGGCTACGGCGGGCGAATCTCCCGACACTTGCCCTCGTCGTACTGCACCGAGTGGGCCGAGCGTGTGCGCAGAGGGCGCGGCTCTCGCTGCCGGCCGTCTCCTCTTTCGGTATTCTTCGTTTCTTTTCGGCTCTCTTTCGGTATTCTTCGTTTCTTTTCGGCTCTCTTTCTTTTTCCCCGTCCTTCGTTCGCCCTTCGTCCCGATGAGTCCGCCGAGTGTTGGGGATGTTTGCCAACCGGATCGGCCGCCCAGCTCGGGACAACCTTCCATTAGGGGTGTCCGATTTTTGTCCCGCCTGTCGTCGCTCTCTTTGTCTTTGGCCCTCCATCTTTTTTCCGTCCTCCTTTCCTTCTTTTTCTGGTTTCTTTTCGTTCTTTCGTTTCATCTATTCTGCAGCGACCTGAGGGCCGTTTTCTGAGACTGATTTTTAATTGTTTGCTTCGCTGCGCTGCCCTCGTGTGTGTTTTATCTGTTGTCCTATTATTATTTTGCACGAACGCAAAGTTTACCGACATGTTCGCGCTCTTGCTCGAAATTGAAACCACGTGTATTCATATATAACAAAAAGAAAACGAGAAGCTTTTTTTTTTTTTAATTTTTATTTTAGTTCTTCTTTCGCTTTATTACTCCTTTCTTTTTATAACACAACAATATTTTGCGTGTGTATATTTGTGGGACGCCCTTGTTCGCGTCCCAAGAACTTTAGAGCTGCTTGATTTCTTTTTCTTTTTTGCGCTTTATGTTCTCCGGAAAACACACACAACGTTGTTTAAACAGCAATTTTAGCAGCCTCGAGTTTATTAGGTGCTTCGGGATTACTCCGTTCCTTACTGAAACTTGCACTCTGCGCTCACAGTTTTTATATAACGGTGAAACTTACTTTGCACCAGGAAACGTCAATAGCATTAGGGCGCGGAACAGCGAGCTTATATGCCACTTCAAAATTGTTGAATTATTCAAAGTAGAAATTTGTATTAAATTACTCCAGGAAGAAGTTCTGGGCTTTTGACGCGTATTGCATTTGAGATAGAGAGAGAGAGAGTTAGAGAGAGAGAGAGAGAGAGAGGTTTGGAGGGGGGGGGGGGGGGCTAGATAGCACAATGAAATAAGTGAAGTTGTTGGTTCGTCGTCCTAGCAGCCTGCTTTGTTACTAGAAGCCAATATTAAAGGAGGAAAAAAAACATGTTACAGAAATGTGCCCTGTAAACTCTCCTCATTTAAAACTATCAAAATGTGACAGCTATCCGAGCTTGGAAAATGATTTAGAATCCTGGTAGTAATATCAGAGTAATCCTAACATTGGCTTAAGTATCGTACGATATGGATATGCTGGTACGCATGCGAAACTCTCCGTTAAAGTACCCTTTTTTATATCCAAGCTGAAAATTAAAACGAAAGTGTGGGATAATAAAAATCAAAGGCTGGAATCAAACAAATACAACAAGAATGCCGTAAAAGAACGGACGATGGCCGTCAAAGGACAGCTTTTCTCAAACACTTCTTCAAAACTGCCCAACCACACACACAAAAAAAGAAAAGAAGTTCTACGTCAAGACGCGGTATGATCCGATAAATTTATGGAGCCGTATGGCGGAGCCGCGACTCGTTTCCCGGGCTCACTCGAGCACATTAGTCGGGGGGCCTTACTTAGCGGCTCGTAACCCAGTTTTGATTCCGGGAGTCGTTTCGCGCGTCTCGTCGATCGCTCCATTACCAACTGCCTTCGGTAACCGCGGGCTGCGCGATTTTACGACATTTACGGCTTCGTTCTAGTCGGTTGATTCTTTTTTCTTTTTTTTTCGTTTTACGCACCTTACGCGTCGTGCTCGCTCGTTTACAACCGGCCGTACGCTTCAAATTGACTTGGCGCAACATCAGCGGCCTAACGGAACGTATCTTTAGCGCTGAAATCGTAAACCGAAAGACAAAAACAGGCAAAACTATGTAACTGAATGCGCTACTATGAGCTCCGGAGTCACAAGGACAGTACATAACCCAACTAAGACTGCTTTATCTGAAGTGTGATAGTACGTTCTGAGTTTGGCTGCTACATGTAACAGGCCTCAAAGAAAGTTTATATTTTTATTAAATTTTATCTAGCCTATCTTGTCGCGCTTATTGTAACGCTCATTACAACAACCAGGGTCGTGATAACGTGGCTGTACATATGGTAGATATGAATAACTAAAGGAACACGCACACCAGTGTAAACATATGCCGAATATATTGTCATGAAGTTAAGAAAAAGATCGATTCCTCTCTTGTTTGTGCAGTGACTGTATGCTTCGCTAGAACAAGTTATTTGCCTGCTGTACATGTGCCCTTTGCTTAATTTTTCGGGATTTTAAATCAGAGGTGTAACCACTTGTGATCCGAAAGAGTTGACGAACAAGCGAGCAGTCTTGACCTCTGACATTCCACGTGACAGGCTCTCATGATCGTACTGCCTTCGATCTTAACCATCTGATGCACAGCGCTGTCCAGGAGCAACAACTAAAAAATAATTATTTTTTCCTGCGTCATGTGCGACTCGATAAATACGGCAAACTCTATCGCGATGGCGAAAATGTCTGCACTTGGCAGTAAAGTATTGTAATACGTCTTCAAAAGAGATAACTCGTCCTTTCAAACCAGAGTCGACAGATGATGCGAGGTATGATGGCGTGCAGCGCTGGCCTCAAAACTGCGGCAAGAAAAACCGGCGCAAATATCGCAATTGTAGTCGACATAAAGTAGTGCTGCAAATGCCCAATGTTGCTCACGAGCAACATTTCGAACACATATGCACGAAAAAAAGATAATTTTGTTTTCTCAGATCAGATTTCTGTTCTTCTGCGTATTCCAAAACCATGTCTGGGTTTGTAGGTCTCCATAATTTCAAGTAAAGTTTCGAACATGAATGGTTAATGCCTTTTAAATGTTCATGTGAAAATAGTGCATGTGCGGCTCAAACTGCTACAATGCCGCTTGATTAACGGAGCTGTACAGAAGAGAAGCTCATAGGAAGTACGCGCACAAAAGAAAGTCATTCACATCTGTCCTTACAACTGATTTCAGTCTTATCGAATCCATAATTTAATTATTGGCGGATCAGTACGGGTCAGTGTTTTCTCATGAAACGCTGACCCGTACTATGCGTTGCCGAGTCGTTGGGTGCTTCCAAACGTATGTAGTAAACTCTCTCGACAGCTAATGAGGCCGAGTAACTCATCTTACATTCATTACCATTTAGTCGACGCGTACAGCCGGTTAATGCTTACAACGATATGTCACTCTAAGTGGAGTCGACCGTAGAGCGGCGGCCGGCTGGTCAGGGCGCACAGTCGCACCGAGGAGCCCAACTCTCGGCGCAGTTATTTACGAGTATACCGTACGACACGATCCGCTCTGCAGCGACGAGCCTTATGACTTGGGGACGGCGCGTAAAGCTCTCGGCGTATGTCTTCATTCCACGCCTATTATATAGGCGCCGGTGGTCGAGTCGTAAAGAACGACGCAAAGACAGTCCCGCCGATGACCGGGACACGCTCCAAGGGGCGCGCCTGCACGCTCGCAATGCTGGACAGCCAAAGAAAGATGGCGGCGTCGTAAATCGCCAGGCCTAATGGCCGCGGCGGCAATCGCAAATGAGTGCTAACGGAGACCGCGAACCCCGGCCCTTTACAGCGCGCATAAATACTATTTTCCCCCACCGCGGATGAAGCAGTAATAAGGCCCCCCCTCCCTCCTTCTTTACAACCGCGTCCATAAACCTGTAATGGCGTTCATGCTTGTCGTTCCTCGGTGTTATGCATGTGCGCTCGCGCGCGCGCGCGTGTGTGTGAACCGAGTGCGGTGGTTGGCGCGAGTTGACATAGCGGCCAATAGGGGGCCGCTATGTCAACGCGCTTAGTGACGGGGGCGCCGTGATCGGGAGGCGGGTGAACGAAACTGTCTGGGGACGTGTTAGTGGAAAGGAATCTCTGATCGGATGTTCGTGGTTGTGTCGTTTGCATCTTTGCTTTACGCTTAGGGCTGCACTTCATCATGATCTTCCCGAGGGAGAAGGGAAGGTCGTTAACTTGCATAGACGTCGTTTTGTTCATCTATGGGGGGCGAAAGTTCGGTAGCGATCATATCAGAACCCCGAATTCTTATTGGCCGATTGAAATCAAATAGTCGGTAGACCTCAAGGCATCTAGCATTCAGGTGTATCCACTGTCCTTTCAACGAAAGCCAATCAGAAATCGGCATTGCCTTAGCGTCACCGGAACTCTTGGCAAGAAGCAGACGACTTGCTCTCCGCGTTGCTCTTTCGAATAATCACGTGGTCGGGGTTGTTCACTCTAAACAAGTCGAGCGACAGGGTAAGCCTGTGAACGATCTAGGAACGACTTGTGCGCTCGATGTCGTGAGTTAGAAGCAGCGTCACGAAAGATGCACTGCCCGACACTGTTAACAAAAACACAACATCGGCGCTTCTCTTTTTTTCTTTTTTTTTTTCAGACTGAATTTAAACGGACACCAAAATTAGCAGTTTAGATTACCGCCCTCAATGAGGACTTCCCGCCACGCTAGTAGTTTTTATGACAGTTATTGACTTTTAAAAGGGAACAAGAAAGAAAAAAAAAAAAAAAGAGCGTCGATTGTTCACGAAAATAATCACGGGAGAAGGGGAACAAGGGGGACAAAGGACACGCACAAATCTCCAAAAACAGCTAGGTGTCTGGTGCGCGACCGAAAAAATCCACCTGGTCCGGGTATCGAATCCGGGGCCTCTCCATTTTCTGTGGAGCGCTGTACCAACTGAGCTAACCAGGTGTTAGACGGCAGTTTCGATCCAGCACCAGTCACCTAGCTGTGTTTGGAGATTTCTGTTTGTCCTTTGTCCACCTTGTACACCTTCTCCAGGGATTATTTTCGTCATTCTTGTCCAGCTCGCTTGCACCTTTGCATTTAATTGCTTTATAGTCGATTGTTTGTTTGCGCTAACAGTACCGCGAAGTGTGCATGCGCCAAAGCGTAGCTGTGCAATACACATTCTTTGCACGACACTCGAGTTCTACTCCTTAAGCAAACGAACTCGTACCCGCGCCTACCGCAACGTTCTCAACATTTCTTGAGCCGAAAAGTTTTCGTGTCACTATACGTGCCACATATAGGTCCCAACTCGAAGTCTTCGTGTTCGAGGCAACACATTGTATAAACTTTCTTAACCAGACTGCGGGGCACGGATTGAACACGCGCGACTCGTCAGCGTTCGGCTAAAGCTCGTGTCCTCTTCACTGATCGGACAGGGGTCCCAGCAGAACTCGTGTCCGGCCATCGCGCGGCGCTGTTCTCCAATAGGTGGCGTAGAAACTCTGACACAATAGGTGGCATAAGCTACCGCCCGATCCAGAGGGCTCAGCCGCATTCATCCATCCATCCATCCATCCGCGACCTTATCTCTCTAGGAGGTGTTGGCTTTATGACCCAGTCACACTCCTGGTATGCAACGCACAAGACAGTCTGTGGACAGTAGTCCTACAGAAAACTGTCTTCAGAGATGTTCGAAGGATACGTTTGAACCGAACCTGCCTAGAACATGCGTGAGGCGTGCCACACATGGTTCTATGATACACGCCTGCACCGAACACCGTGTTCATTGTACGATGTAAACAACCCGTGGCGACTGCGGCTTTGCAGTTTTAAAACTTGGTCTCGTCCGGTTTGTTGGTCGGATTCACGGATACCGAGTGTAGAACCCCAGACATACAACGCAGAGCAAGTCGTCTGCTTCTTGGCACAGGAGTTGCGATGACGTCAGAACGACGGCGTGCTCTGGTTGGCTTCGATTGAAAGGATAGTGGACCTTAATGCTATAGGTGCCTGGAGGTCCACCCGCCATTTTTTTTTTCCAATCAGCCAATGAGAGCCTGGCGTTCTGACTTCATCGCAACGCTTGTGCAAGAAGCAGACGAAGTTGCGCTCCGCATTGCTTCCGACGCGAACGGAACGATCTGCGCAGGGATACTGTCCGGCGTCCTACGTTGTCGGTAGCCCGTCGCGGATGGAATGTTAGATACCAGTACGTCGTTTCTGCCTCACCGTTCGCTAGACTTACTGCGTGCATCTCCCTTATTTTTATTTCCACTGATTTCTGGATTGGCAGGTGTTTGTGCGGTACGCGTATTTACGTAGGCGGCGACCAAGTTTAAAAATGCGCGCGCGTGTCTGGTTTCCCCTGTATGGGAGATATGGGATCGATCACAGCGATGCCTATGGAAAGACCCCAACGAGCAATAAAGCTATATATATATATATATATATATATATATATATATATATATATATATATATATATATATATATATATATATATGTCGCGCGCCACAACTGCAATGGGACACTTGAGCGTGCCGTTCTCTTCGCTCAGTATATCCCAGCACAGCTTTGTTTTCTCGCAAAACCATTTTTCTTTCTTCGGCTACTTCGTTCGATGTGTTAATTTTTATACATCGCATTGATTGTTTCTTAACTCACTAATCGAGGTAGAAACGCAGTAGTAGTTTTAATTTTTTACAAGCTGACTTGCCTTGACAAGAAACTCGCTTTCGGAAGAATCTTTCTACGTTCTTCTACGAGTAATTACGGGCAAGTTTCGAGAAAAACATTTTTCTATATCGAATTTTTTTTTTCTTCTTCTTCTTTTCTGTCAGTTGCATCGGCGGTCTGCAAAGTGTGTTATCTGCCCTTGCGCATTACACCGACCCGGTTAACAACAAATACGACGAGCGGCCAAAACCTCGCAAATTCATAAGAGGAAAATAAAAGAATAGTTGAAGGACAGCGAGGCAGCTTGGGCGGCTGTTCAGTGACGAACTCGTTAAACCTTGCTTCTTTTTCCTCCCGCGCCGATACATCCGGGGTTCCTCTCCGGTATCGCTTTCGTGGCGGCGAAGAGCCGATGCCGGCGCACGACACGGATAGCAAAGTCTCTTTTTTCCCAAATTATCGCGTGCAATCAAGCGTTAATTTCCATTTTAGATTAGAGCCGCGCCATGCGTCTGCCTCCTACTCCTGGGCCCTGCGCTCTTCTTTTTTGACTTTTTTCTCCCCGGAAACCGGGAACAAAAAGAAGCGGATCCTGACTATGTATTTAGACAGAAGAAGAACACAAAGGACAATAAAGTTTCGGGCAGGAGAAACTGTCAGACTCGTGATGGTCCCTTCTTTGGCCTTTCGCTTTCTTTCTCTTTCTCTCTATCTGTCTTTCTTATATACACAAAAAACGTTCCCTCGCTCTCCTTCGTTGACTCTCTCTCTCTCTCTCTGTCTCTCTTGCTCACGCACGCACATGACCGCGGCTCTCGCTTTTTGTTTCCTTTTCCTTCCCTACTATGCGTCCACATAGACACTATTTTCTACACTTTAATTTACCCTCGCTCGCGGACGAACGTAGTCTCTTTCCTCCTCGATTCCTAACCTTTATTTTTGTGTTGCTCGATCATTCTCACAATCGAACGCCCTCTCTTCTCTTTTTCTCTCCCTCTCTTTCCCTTTTTTTCTTCTGGTCACCGTCGGACGTGACGTAAATGCCTCGGGTTCGAGCGCATAATGGCCGATCTCCTTCATTCTCTCTGCGCCCTGCGATCGGCTCGGGGCATCGGAGCGCGTATCGCGGACCTTTCCTTGATATCCAGGAGCGCTCGCTTCTTACTCAGATGGGGACGCGCTTTTTAGCGCATCCAACGGCCCGGCCCTCTTCGTTAAGGTTCTCGACAGATTCGATCGAATTGCGGCGAGGCAGTACAAAGCAGCGTTGCCCGCTGCAAACACGCGCCGCACGCATTGACTAACTCCCTTTCCAGAGCTGTTTCAAAATGCCTCGAATTTAAAGATAGGTAGGACTGTTCGCTCGTTGCCGGAATCGTGGCTGTTGATTCGCTTTTATAGTTTGGTTACTTTATAACCCGATACTCCGCTCGAGAGCTACGACCCTTGCGCGTGCGAAGAGGCTGAATTCCCGCGAAGGGAAGCTTGTGCGCATGCGCCGTAGCGATTGCAGCGCCACCGTAGCTGCTTGGTTTTGCATATGTAGTGTCTCGTGCTTTTTTTTCTGTTTTATCGTTGGTTAACAAAGTGCGCGCTAAGTTTTTTTTTTTTTTTTTTCACTGTGAGTCGCTGACGCAAGATACAAAGAAACAAATACGGAAAGAGCGAAAAGAAAATGAGAGATAGACTGCTTAGACGGCAGCGTGAAGTCAGACTGCCTTTGAGCTAGTGTGGTGCTGGTGCTTATAAACGTTATAAGTGCGGTGCTTGTGGAAGTCATAAGTGATTTTCTGAAAATTTCAATGAAAATATCGGGTCCGTTTTCGCCCGTTTTCGGTACCCGGCGCTATTCACCTTCACGTATTTTAGAGCTCCGTAGGCCGCCATTTTGCCATAAAAAACAAAAATCAGTTATATATATATTTTTAGTAATAATATAACGTTTAGTTTTTGAAACTTTGGGATCTGGTTCGACCGGTAATGCTACATTTGGGCGGAGAATGAGCGTTCGGCGTTCCGTAGTTATTTTAGCGGGGAAAAAAAAAATTAAAAATGCGCCAAGTTTTTTTTCGGCACACCTTGTGCATGACACGAGGGTTCTTTTTTTAATTTTGTTGTCACCCAAATTTTTCAGCTGTGTTTCGTCCGACAGGTTGAGTTTAATGAGTCCTAATTTGGTCGAGATCCTATTTCGTTTCGGCATTCTCTTCGACGACGTGGTGAGAAGTGGGACCTCGACTATCTACGCTTAATTCGTCGGGGCAAAGCTCGTGGATTTAATTCGCTTTAAGCGAATACCTGTTTAATGTACCTTTCAAGCCCATCCTTACCGGCTCGAAATTAAGGAACGAGCCGCTTGATGCGGGGCTACCGATAATGAGGTCGGTGGATGCTTCAAAATAATTATGCGGTTAATAACCTGCGCCAGACATACGAAGTGACGGTAAAGATAATCATTCTCGTTTATTAAAAAAATAAAAATAAAATAGCCCACTATACGCTTTTTACTCCGTTCACCCCCAAGCTGACAGCGCGGTGGGAATTACGTGCTTGCCGGACCGGTCACCTGCCTTCCTTTCGTCACCTAACTCCACTCTCTGCTCGTGGATATGGGCGGGAGCGGAACACGGGGTGAAAGACAGACGTACAACTGATCCAACGAGCACGTAGTAGCCTCCACCGCGCTCTCAGCTTAGAGGAGAACGGAGTGCGTGGACATAAAATACAAACACCGAGCAAGAAGAACGACGCGCGAGAGGATCGCTTCTACAAGACCAGAGCCCCCTGAACGGCGCCCCCAGCACGCTCGGAGGCGCTTCCCTGCCTCCCCGCCGACGCTCGCGGCCCTGGAATAATTTCCTGTCAGAGCCGTCCACTCTCATTTGAATCACAAGGCGCCCGGTGGGCTTCTCTCCAGGTCTCGGATGCGCTGCGGGGCAAGCTGCCGTGACGGCGGCTTGTCCTTCCCCTCAACTTCGCTGCGGACCATCTCCATTCGTTGCCTTTTCCTTCGCTCTCTCCCTCGCGCCCGATTTTTGAGACCGCATACAACGCGCGGAGCGTTACCCAAATCGGGTTGGCTTGTCATCGGTTTCCAGATTTTGTGATCCCATTTTTTTTTTATCTTACTGTATTCTTCCGCAGTCTCAATGTTTACCATCATGTAGTTTTTTATTTGCTTTTTCGTCTTGTTTTCCTCTTTTTGTCTCCCTCTATTGAGGAAGTGCTCTACACCCCACCGCGCTTGTTTGTTTGTTTTTTTGTTTTTTTTCAGAACATGTTTTTGTTGTTTCTAGCGCGGTTGCTGGATTGAATTCCAATTGACGAGCTCTCTAACTCGCTTCTACCGTGTGTGTTTTCTTTTTTTAACAAGAGTATTTAACGTGCACGCCCCTGGCAGCGTGGGGAATAAATAGATTTAAAGATTTCCAGCTTGCGTGACTTCCCTTTGACTGTCAATCATTCCAACGTAGTTTTTGTTTCTTTTTTGTGACTGTCTCTGATGATATTATGGCACAGTTTCCCCACGGACGCGTTGAAATTAGTGGTGTTCGATATTCACACTGATTTTCAGTTTAGCTACGTCTATAAATGCCATTGCATGATGTCTGAACTTAATTGTGGCATAATCTAAACATAACGATAATAATCTGCGGAGAAGGAGAACAAAGGACAAACTCAAATCTTCAAACACAGCTATGTTAGTCTTGTCCAGCTCGCTTCCACCTTTACATTAATTGCATTATCAGCTCAATCTAACTTAGGACTGACATCGAAATGATGCGAGATGACTGTGGCTTATGAAACTGCATTGTAATGGGCTATACGTCGTTTATTTGCATCTGTGTGTAAGGAAACTCTTGGGTAAAGTCGGGGTGAGTGGCGTCAGATTATTTTAGTGAATAATACACTTGTTCCACGGGCACACTTACAGGGGTCATGAAACGCTTTTTCAACTTCTTCCTCTTCAAATTTAATCCTCAACTCAAAAGCGAAATGAGAAATCACGTGGTCGTGACGTGCTTGTGGTGCACTGGGTTCTTTCCGTGCTTTTCAATCACAGCATGAAACTTGTCATTCGCAAGTGATAAAAGTGCCGTCACGGCACTCATTGGCCACGAACGCGAATCCAAATGTTCGTCGATGGATTCATTGTTGACGAGTGCATACATCCAAGTGACGCAGTGCTCGTGTCCAATGCAGTAATAACTCAAGTCCAGTGTACTAGAGTCTAGAATACAGGGTAGCATTTGAACTGATGGGGATCGGTGGCCGAGTGGGCTAGCGCACACCAGCTCGGAGCACGTAGACCGAAAGCTCGCGCTCCAGAACCCATGATCCTGGGCTCAGTGCCCATCCCTGCCCGTTTCGATCTGGATGAGCATCGTACCGGCGTGCGGTCGTGTATCACTACTGCGTGGTGCAAGTTAAAGTCTTCAGGCCAGCGGTTGTACTGCACTGGCTAAATTTCTCATCTGCAGCTAACACAATTATTTTTGAATTTATGTTGTGTTACTTATAATTGTGTTATTTAAAAATAACACAATTATTTTTGTTTGGACCGGCGAGACTCAACAATGGGAACTTGTGAGGCTGCGCGTGTAGACAACAATCGCAGCGCTGCGGTGGTTGTGGGCGTGCACGCGGTGCACGCGCACAACCACCGCCATACTGACCCTGCCGATGCGCCGGTGTCGATACCTGTCGCGATCTACACCCACTGATCTCTATTGTAGTCGGCTGGATCGCGGACCGAGGCCTCGGCAGATGGGGCCGAGTGTCCCCACCGGCGGCCATTGATTCACACCAGCCAATGCATGGGACTCTATGGAAAGAACGAGAAAAAGTGCCGTTTCCCCCGTTTCTAAGCTGTTGTCGGCACTGAAACCTTTTGGAAGCTTTTCAATAAGCCCATCAAATAGCTCACGTACAAACATTAAAACCTACAGTCCTCGCAGTTCTTATAAATAAATATTTTCTGGTCGAGAGTGACTCCGCTGTAGTGCAGCTCATTGAGGCGAGAGCTACCTAGAGTTACCGCGGAGTCGGTGGTGGTTTCGTTGAGTTGGGTTTAGCAGACGACAAGCTCAAAGGCTTTGCTACGCGGAATTCGCTCACTCCCGGAAAGCCGCTGTCGAGATGGAACTTATATCACCTTCTGGGCTTCCCCGAGGACGGTCTCATTGACGGCAAGTTCCTTTGTTTACTCCACTACGAGAGCAAGTTGCCAGCTCAGCCGTAGGTGCTCCGGTACGTTTGTTCTTTTTAATCGGCGTTCGAACGTTTGGCCGATACCGATTCGATCTCCAAAGACCCGACATAAGGATCGCAGCACACCATAAGATACTCGCCTCCAACCACAGCGTACATGCTTCAATATTCTTACTTTTGTGCGTTTCTCCCATAGACTCGCGTGTATTGAATGGTGTCAAGCAATGGCCGCCGGTGGCGATGCCGACGGGCTCCCGATCCGCGATCCAGCCTACTACAATTGGCGAAATTGGGTTGTGTGTGTGTTTATACAGCCTAGAACTTGGTCTGCCTCACAGGGGCGACGAGTCTCCCAGCTGTAGATGAGAAATTTAGCCAGTGCGGTACAGCCGCTAGCCTGGGGTCTTTAACGTGCATCACGCAGTAGTGATACACGACCGCACGCCGGTACGATGCTCATCCAGATCGAAACGGGCAGGGGTGGGGCTCGAACCCAGGATCCCTGGGTTCTGGAGCGCGAGCTTTCGCTCCACGTGCTCCGAGCTGGTGTGCGCTAGACCACTCGGCCACCGATCCCCCCCTACAATTGGCGACGTGCGCGACCGAAAGCGTCGCTGTGGTCGGCCTTCCACGATTGGCCCAAAAGCTGACTATGACGTCGGAAAGGGTATACCATCGACGGAAATAAGAGGAATGAAAGAACTTTAATTTCGACGGTGTTGGCAATGTTTCTTTGAGATCGCAATGATTTCAAGCTTCCACCATGTTATTTACAAACACCATCGAAATTGTTGTTCGCAAGGTAATGACGTCACAAGGGGGAACCATAGGAGGGCGCCACCAAAACATCTCGCCGCTAATAGAGAACAGTGTCTACACCACGCGCCTCACGCGAGCCGCTCCGGTCTCAACACTGCCCCTTGTTCTAGTACACTCTAACTGAAGTGTATTAGGGAATGCGTACGTTTCGGCAGCGCAGCGTCTAGATGGCGTTCTACCGTACTCTATGGAACACAGTTTTGAAACGAAGATCTAGATGGCGCTTGAAACGACGGGAGGCGGACTGAGGTAAGTGAGGAAGGTTGGGGGAAGGGGGCGGGGGGGGAGGAGGGGGGGGGGAGGAAAATGGGGAGTTTTACAACTGAGGTAATCTAGTTATGTTGGCTTTGGGGTCTGCGGATGTACCGCAGGGAAAAGGCTGAGAAGTTTCGAAGGAAAGGAGGTACGAAATAGTGCGCTATATTTTTCAAATGTTCGTAGCGAAAAGTGGGCTCTTTACTTTCTACTAACCTTCTTTTTGCCCACTAAGCGACATGCGATCGGTAAAATCCCAATATGAAATAATTTATTCCATCCCCAAATCCATTGCATGGCCCCTTTAACTGCAGTTTTTTTTTTTTTTTACCACAGATACCACACTATATTTCCGGACATCATTCCGCGGCTATGCAGTCAATGCTATGAGAGCACGTGCGCTTGAGCATCTTGGGCGCCCGTGAAAACTGTGCGCGCGCACTCTTCACTTCTTGTGAAAAAGCTGTCCTAGGCAACTGTGGTGACGCATAACAGCAGTTAAAGGTGACATAACAGCGGTCAAGGGTGTCTGCGTAACATGACTACTAGACTGCACGCTGAACTTTTTTTACTGCGTTCTAAACAATCTGTCAGTAACCTTACTTTTGTTTTAGTACATAGTCTGGTGGGCAATAGTCGCTAAAATAGCAGCTCGCCTAAATAAAATGGATTAGCGGTTTGGGCTCATATGAGGGTGTTAATTAATGGTATTCAAATTAAAACTGGCCGTCGCTGAGAGAGATGTGAAATGTAGGTACCTCACGTTGCCTTACTTTACGTTTCGAACCAACAAAGGGCAGACATTGTGCCTTGAAAGAATGGCATTATTGGCTCTTGTAGGTTTCATAATAAATGGACTTACCAGTTTTGCTTCAATTCGCGTCGTTCCAATCCCGTACCATGCACGTGTCTTAATTCACGCAGGCATTATTTGTGTGTGTGTGTGTGTCTCTGTGTGTGTGTGTTTGTGGGTGTTTGTTTGTTTGTAAACGGTGTGTACATTATTGGTGTCATTTTCCTTTTCTTTATATATTTCTACTTCTACCGTGTAAAGGTCTGACAGTATAAACGAAATAAATACCTTTTTTTTTTGCACCATGGGGATCTTTTATTCAGTCGAAATCTTAAATTTAGGTTCCAACTGATTTTCGATTTTTGGTACTGGGATGTCTTTATCCGCACGTGACTTGGCCATAATTATAGCTTGGTGACGTCGATCGGCGATAACCCTCGCATCAATCGCCTTTACAGACATGGACCTTTGCCTCCTGCTGTCGGAGGGTGAGGTGTGTGCTCCCGCCGACCTGACTCTTCCACTTGAAGACAAGATGATGCTCCGAGCCACAGCGCAGCCCGAGACGGAGAAGATGGTCCGGTTCTTGTGGTCTATAGGCAGCGAGGAGGTCTACGCCACTTACGACGGACACATACTGCTGGGCCTCGATCATCCGGGAACGTGAGTTTAGATAGCGCTTTTTTTAATACAACTGAAACCCCCTCTATAAGGATGGGTAAAGACATCTTTCGAAGAATCCCGCCTGCTATCTTGGGACAACTTTGGCGGCGCCACCGTCGATGCGGGAGCGCGAAAGAGAAAACAAAGGAAAATGATAATGTTTGCGCGGTGGAGGAGTAGGGAAGACTAATGCCTACCCTCAGAGCACAGTGAACGCCATGTTCGGTTTCACTTGAAGTCTGACGGCAGCCCACGCTACATTTCGATGAAGCCAGTCTAGCGGCTCCGAAAGTATATCACTCGTTGTCTATCCCAGTTTGCCTATCGTCGGCAAAACCAATCACACACGCAAACAAAAAAGCAAACAAAAAAGTTGTGGCTCCAATCCACGTTGTGAAGGTGGGTGGCCAGCGAAGCTGTGGTATCACCTGCAAAGATTGCTCACTACACGTAGACCCTTTTGTTGGCTAACGCCACCAGGCGGTGTTCCAGTCTTTGACGTCCCAGAGAACTTCCGGTTCATAAAAAGAATGAACAAGGACCACCCTAACACCGCTGCTTGAAATGTCGATGACGTTTAACCACCAATTGTCAATGAAACGTTTAACCACCAATTCTCCAGGTGAACGCCAAAAGAACGAAGAAGCGCGAGATCTGTTAAAAATTTTCTAATATTCTTGTAAACCAACTTGCCTCCTCCGAGACTTTGAATCGTCCAGCCGAAGGCCGTCGTTAAATCTCCAACTTCGTTGTACGTGCTGTATGTTATGCTTTCTAGCACCGGTGACATAAGCAAGCTCGACAGGTGCGTACAGACGGAGCGACCGGAAGTCGCTTGGGAACAAGGAGGCAGTTCACGCTCGTAAACACCAAAATGGTCTATACCGAATGAGTGACGAAAGAAAAGTGAATGCACTGTACCAATACTTTTTATATATGAAACGCTAGAAACGTCACCTTCCACGTCAAAAGTTTACGTCGCCGCGGCAGCTTGTGCAGCAGTAATCTTTACCGTGAAACGTATGCGGTGAGCGCTACGTGCTTCGCATTCTTATCAGGAGCACCTTATAATCAGTTATATTGTTCGGATGCTTGTTTTGTGCTTGATCTTTATCGAAACGAACGCTGTGCTGTATGTTGTAGGCGTGATATGCATTTTTCGCTCCAATCGCTGAGCATTTTTCTTTTTGTGAGGACGACGACAGTAGGAAATTCCAGAAATCCGACCTGCGTTCACATACAGCTTCGCTGTAAAAAAAATGCTCGTGATCGTGTCTAATCTAATTAAGCGCAAAGAGTTCGCCATGACGTTGCGACTTTAGTAAACACCAACAGTGTTTACATAAAGCCAGCTTTGTTCAAACCAGGTGTGGGCACTTCCCGTGCGCAGAAACGAAATACGGGAACAGTGAAGCGTTTGCACATGCTCAGTACCGACAGCAGCCCCACCGAAGTGGCGTGATGTCAGTGAGTTGAGTTGGTCTATACTCTATAGGAATGCCGACTTCTAAATTGGTCCTTATAGCAATGAAAATGACTCGCGTTTGCAGTGGTTCTAGAGACAGCGTGTTTCTTGCGGGTCCCGGCGACCATTATTATTTTCTAAACGCGTGAGAACGGTGTCACGTGGGAGTTCCGGAGAGACAAGATGGCGTCTTGGTAGCTGACTTAGCCGTGGCACCGCCATGTTGTTCGGCCAAGGGCCGCACGGGGCGAGTATGCACTCCGTGACAGTTGCCACAAACACCCGGCATCAACACGCGTTTTCTCGAATGAATCGTACTTGTTGGTGTGTTGCACTACATTTTAGCGTCGAAATTGCCGTCTAAATGTGGAGATTCCGCGACAATCGTAAGTAAATTGAATTAAACTGTGAAAAAAAAAAATTCCGAGAAATTTGCTGTTGTCTGTGCTATGCGTAGTGCCCTCTGTACTTGTTGCTACTTGCACGAAGAAACGCTTCAATGGGCTTCAGCATGCAGCCGCATTAGAGCGACCCCGAATGCAATTTCCAAATTGGTTCCAGAAATAGTGTTCATCACTTCCTATTTGTTTCCTTCTGCCCCGTTTTTGTGTCTTTACACGCCATGTTATCCAGAGCATGTTCGCGGCTATATTCCAGTACATTCTTGAACATGCCGGGATTTTTTACTCCCTTCAAAATAATGTTTCTAAAAAAAAAAAAAATTCGGACAGGGTGATTAAGATGTAAGAGGTTCGCGTAATTTACCTTCGTCACGGCGAGGATTTTCTAAACCCTAAAGCGTGACAACGACATTTTGTTTTAAGGCAAATAAATAGCACACAAAGCGGCAGCCCTGTTGCGGAGTCGATTATCCAGGAAGGGATGAACTTCTTGAAAGATTATTTTATCTTTCGCTGGCGACTTCTTTTTCTTTTCTTTTTTTTCCCCACGGTTTCTAGAAAGTCTTTTCTACGCTTCCATCGACACAGCCCACTGATGCTTCCGACAAGAGCTTACCCTGTACCCGTGTCGGCGTAAGAACGAGACACGAACCCGAAAATTCCCTCGCTAATTATTGAACTTTGCAACCATCCTGAAAAATAAAAATAAAAAAAGAAACGGGACAAGAAACAGGATCCTCTGCCAAGCCAGATAAGCTTTCCCAACATTTGTTTTAAAGTTTTTGTCTTTTTACTCGTTTTTCGCAATCTCTCGCTCCAGACGTAGGAGCTCCTTCCCCTGCCAACTTGCTCCAGACTTATATATCTTGCAGCTTAATGCAAATCTGTGTATCTGGGAGATCCGTTGCTCCGATGAGTGTACTAGCCCTCGCAATATTTAGCTCCAGCGAGGAACATTTTTCTTTGTTACCGCCATCGTTTTGTTTTGCATATTATTGTTGTATTCCTTTTTTCCCCCACCGAGCATGTTTTTACGAAATATTATCGGTATAAAAGAAATATCAAGAGTTCACGAACGCCTTTCCAGATTAAGAGTAGTATAACTGCGACGTATCAATTAATGAATCAATGAGCCAATACACCAATTGATCAGTCAATATTTTATTTGCACAAAAGAAAAGGGGGAACGCAGGCGACGCGCACAGCTACCAGATGGGTCTATAACCCGTATGCAAAGGCACCTACTAGCCAATCCTCTGAGCACACAAATAAATACGAGTAAGTGAAGGATGAAGATACTTATAGCGGTTGACAGGTTTCAGCGTTCGCTCTGCTAAAGGGGAAAGAGGTACAAAGAGCTTCCCCTGAATACTCTGCCTGTTACTGACTATAGGTAGTTGTTACTTTTCGCGTCCCCAGTGGGACCGTAGGGCTTTTGTGCGCACTCTTCCGCTGTGCACCGCGGCTCCCACGGGAGTATAAGCACGCTTATTACGAAGTTTCAGATGATCTTATCGTTATCGGGTATCGTTATCGAACGTATCGCAACAATCTGCAATACACAAGTGCATTCTTAGGGAAGATGACAAATTTCGGGAGAGTTCTTTTGCACGCCTTGGCCTAGAACAGTGGAAGCTGCCAAACTCTTGCGCTACGAACCAACTGCGCGTGTTCGCACGCGTCATACTTGGGTGAATTACTTCGTAAATGTAGTTTAATTACAATTACAACTACTGCGCTCAAAAAGTAGTTAATTACAATTAGAATCCCCACTGCCTGACAAGCAATTCATTACAATTACTAATTATTTTTAGAAAGTAATGCAATTACTTCACAATTACTCCTTTGAGAGCTACCCGACTTAATGACGCTGATATAAGATCATTTTTGGTCACACTAAAATGCAACTTTCAATTCTTTTCCTCGCCGTTCAGGAATCAGTATACAGCGTTTCACAGTCGCCACATTTTCGGCCTCTGCTTCACCGCTTTTAATTGTATGATAGGGTGTGGAGTTCTGAGTAGGACATGACTCACACCAGCCCGTTGCTTATCAATTTGCAGATTCATCATTTCGAGATAAGAACACATCGTGCAGGCGCTTTTCATATAAGGCAGATTCTGGACTCCTCTGCATGTGCTTTGACATTTGCTAATGGGGTATCCACACGAAGGAGAAATCCGCTCCTTTCCTCCGCGGAGCGCGCATCACCTGAGACATACGTCATCCCTTTTGGCACCTCCCGGCGCCGTTCTCGTCCTTGGCGGAGACGCGGAGGCTTCGTGCTGTCAGCACGAAAGCTGCTCAGGTGCACGCGGCGGAGCCGGGGACGGTGTTTCCCGTGTTGTTGACGTCACGACATCCGTCCGCGGAGTTCTCCTTCGTGTGATGATGATGATGTAATCTTTTATTTGAATATGAAAGTGGATACCCCTTAACTACACAGTCGAAAACCCACAACGTGCAGAAGAGCATTAAGGCAGACGCCCAGCGCATTTTGTCCAGTCAACAACTCCATAGAACCGAGGTTGAGCATGACAAAATCATACAAAAGTAGCTGTAATTGTAATTCAAGACTTGGCAATTACGGACGCTAAAATTAAACTGCAATTACAACTACTTTCGCTCAGAAGTAATGAATTAGAATTACAAATTACTCGAAAAGTAATTGAATTACTACTTAAATATGGCACGCGTCATGCGTTGACGCTATGTTGAGTCACCCCACGCGACGCTGTCTCGCCTCAGTCTGTGCGTTCTCCCTGTTTTTCTTTTCGTCCACTTTCTTTTTTTTTTGTGTGTAACACAATTATATATATGCTGCAATTCCGTGTTCTACTCGCTGATCCACAGCCTCCTTCCGAATTTCCTCGATTTTTTGTGCCGACTTCCGCCGCTTGGCATCGGGCGCTCGCGCGTACGCAGAACGCTTCTCGAAAAAGGTCCATTTGATTTCGATACAGATCGATCAAATTGTCATATCCAAAATTGCGTTCTATAATAAACGCGGCAGACGCCAACTGCAGTCTCAGCGTTCCTGCACGCGACGCCGTGTCAGCGTCGCCACGTCCTGTTTTTTAAGCCTTTTCATGGTTTTGTTTTCAAACATTTGAAAGCTTAATTTTTTTTATTTATTTATTTTTTTTTTTTAATTGTGTATTGCGGTTGGTGGAGCTCTCGACGCAGCTGTTTGGCAGCCGGCCAACTTTCTCCAACTATCTTCGACCTTGCACGCTTCGCTCACTTTTTTTTAAGGCTAAACGAGAGTGAGCTTCAGTAAGAACGCACTTCATTAAAAAGGACGATGTGGCGACGTTTCGAAAAGACGCGGCGGCCCGTGCCAGGAAGGTGGATACTGAACTTGAGCCTCATCATAATTAAAAAAAAAAAAAAAACATCAGGCAAAGGAAACACCACCGTCTCATATTATTGATTGTGTACCAGGTCGCCTGCATTTTGACTCTTATTTCAGAACTTAAGCGTCGGCTGCGTTCCCTATGAAATGCAATTCTGCTTATGACAGTTTGATCGATACATCAAGATGCAGCTGCATATTTTTTTTTTAAATTAACAATGAGTGTGTGCATAATGTCTTCTAAACGCCAACTTTCTTCGATGTTGATCCTTCTTGTAAGTTGAGGCGAAGTACAAAAAAGGACTATCAGAAACAGGCAAAGACACAAAACGCAAATCTCTCGGCGACCCTTTCTTGTCGTACTCCCCGTTCGAACAAGTGTGCCACGAGATTAAGCCCGGGGCTCCGCAGTGCGTCTAATTTCCCCGCCCTCGCGTCCCTGCCACCGGGGTCCGTGCTCTTGATGGATTGCCACTCCGGTCCCGGGGCGGAACCCCGAAGACACCACACGCGAGTCCAACAAAGGAACTTCGCCGCGAGGAGTAACAGGCCGCGTCTCTCTTTTTCCGCGTGACGTGATTGGTCCGGGACATGGAACTCACGAACTGAACCCTGCGAAGTTGGCCCTCGCCGTTTGCAGGCAGCACTATATATCATGTTTTTATTTTACCCCTCATGAGGAGTAGTCCACCCCAATACTCCGTTAGGTGCTGAGCTGACTGCAATTGTGAAAGCTACGAGCTCGTTAAACTAGTCACGCGTCAGACTTTTGTCACGTGATCATGCTGTCGCGCATACCTTCGCGCAGAAAGCGGAGTTGATGTGAGGGAGTGGCTGATTGGTCCGCTCACTTCTCACCACACTGTCAGTTGAGGGGTGAACATCGCGGTGCAGTCCGAATGCCGTATTTACTGGATTCTGGTTCACCAACGCTAACAACAACTGAATTCTGGAATGTTGCTTATGTCAAAGAAAAAAAAAAAGCCTGTGTGTTTGTTTCGCTGCATAGCCTGCCGAGCTCCAGTATTTCAATTAAACACACATGCACGCGCGCACACACTCAAACACGCACACACATACGCACACACACACGCACACTTGCAAGCAGGCATGCACGCTCAGAGATAGTCAAACAGAGTAGAAGAAAGAAAATGATAAACGCCTCGTACTCGGCTAAAAGGTTTGTCTCTTTAACGCCTCACGTATACCCTCTTTCCAGCGTCGTCAACAGCTCATCGTATAGGAAGTAGGAGGCACGAGCGGGGAATAACGCTGGGACAGCGTCAGATTCTCAGTGCCTAAACGGGGGTCGCTTGTCTGCGAGCTTTTCAGGAACATATTTTCTTCCTGCACCTTTTTTTTTTTTATTTTTGTGCTGATATGCCGCGTCATTTTTAAACACGGATCACCAACTGGAAAGTCACGTTACGCTATGCTAAATCTCTCTAATAAAAAAAACTTTACTAATAGACAAAAAAAAATACGTAAAAAAGTGCTTTTAACACAGCTTTTTTTTCTGTGTTTTAGCTTACTTTAAAGTGCAGACGCCTCTGCAAAGTTCCGAGCGCCAGCTCAGCTGGGCGCGCATTCTTGCGCAGCTACTTGGTGAACGCGACGTGCCAGAACCACGTGAGCTACGTGTCGTCCGCTCCGTTGCGCCTGGACCTCGTTCAGCGGGTGGGCAACGTCACCGGGATTCGGCACTCGGGCTCCGTGCTGGTGGGACGCGTCAGCCGCTTCCAGGTGCTCTTCTGGTTCGGCTCCAACCTCACCTTCCTCTGGGACTTCGGAGACGGGAGTCCAGCCACGCTGGACGTGGTTCCACATGCCGAGCACGTCTACAATAGGTACTGGTCCTTTGTTTCTGATGTTGCACGAAGTATAGTCTCGCTCTGGTTGTTCTTTCAAGTATGATTTCGTTTTACTGTGCACATCTGCAGCGAGACTTTTCCAATACCTACACGTATAGCTTCCCGCTTAGACTACAGTTAACCGCACTAATCGTCACAACACCTGTTGGATCAAAAGCAGTCTCTAGCCGTTGCCATGTCTCTACGCGTGTGAGCGAGCATGTGCAATCACTCATCTGCCAAAGCCGCATTTACACTCGCGCTTCACGTGCTCGCACGCATGGGACACCAGCCGAGACACCACTCTTGCTGTTGTACCATAGCCTCCTCTATACTCACAAAGCCTGGCGGTTCGACGACGGAGCCATAGAGTGCCCCGTCACAGATTTGGAGCTCGAGAATCAGGTAGCACGGAGCATCAAAGAGCCATTTCTCGGGGAACCTGGACGTCAGCGCACAGCTTTTGCATCGGCGAGAACCCGAAACACACGTGTTCGCTCGGGAGAAGTATGTTTCGGCGTTCCGCCGCAGCGGGGCGCCAGTCACGTGGCTCTCCTCTTTCCGTTGTCTGCCGCTCCACGTTTTCCATTTCGGTAGCCGCTTCACGTGGCGATCTGCCAGGCATTAGAGAATTTTAGTAGATCGTTTTTTCGTCCCAATAACGACACCATGCATGCCCAAGGCAGCCGGAAGGGAGAGGAGGTATCGTTATCGGGGCGAAAAAACGATCTGCTAAAACTCTCTCTAATTGTCAGTATAGAGGAGGCTATGGTTGTACATATGGACGACGAGTAACTGAGGTAGAGAAGGAGTCGAGAGCCCGTGGGGACGTTTGTACGCCGAGCTCTGACTAGAATGACTAGAGGGCAGACGCGAAGCTAGTTGCCTTTGTCTACTCACACTTCGAACTCAATCGATTGCCGAACCCCGGCGTTTGGGTTGGAACGCGCGCAAAGTGAGTGGAGACGAATGCAGCTAGCTTTATGTCGATCCACTAATCCTTCCAGTTGAAGCTCGGCGTCCGGACGTCCCCCCGCGCGCTCTCGTCTCCTCTTTTTACAGTTTCTCGGCGCATAGCACGCGATCACAGAACACGAATAAACTAAATAATGCCGTGGAACGAAATGGCACCGTCGCAACCGTCAAAGCTAAGAGCTTCGGCTTACAGTTACTATTTCAGATGCTGCCAAACAAAGGAATAAAAGAAGCACGAGTTGATGCAGCATAATGACCTGAGGTTGACTTTGAAACGCACGCGTGTTAAAGGGATACTTCAACGAAATTTGAAATATATCCGTCGTGTTCAGAAAGAGGCTCAATTTGATCCACAATATCCGTAAATGGCAATCGCACGTTTGTATTTTGAGCCTTATGGCTCTATTTTTCGTTATAAACGGCCCACTCTGGCAAGCGCTTGGAGAGCAGCCAGCGGAGAGTACGTCGCATCCCGCGCAATTCTGACGTAGTTTGTCTCGGGATGAGCAAATCTGCGGCGAGGCTGACGTCGTCAGGATGCCCTAGCCGTTCCAGCCACCAAAGCGGTCGAAGCATGCCAGCGCTCGGGGTACTGCAACTAACCAGAAAGCTGCTTATGTGTGAATTTTGAGTGACGGGTTCATCTTCTGTAATCTTGTAGAGTGAGAATAGCGACGCCTGGGACACAAAAAAGAAAGTCCCATTGAGTGAGGAGTTCCTTCCTCCCTTCTTCTCTTGTGCTGGCCTTAGAGCTGCCCGGATGACGTCACGTTACTAGATTACCTCAGTTGTGGAACTCGCGCGGAAGGGGGTACCCCCTCACTTACTTCAGTATGCCTCCCGTCATTCGAAGCGCCATCTAGATTTTCGTTTACGAACTGTGTGTTCCATACAGTACGGTAGAATACCCTCTAGACGCTGTGCTTCGAAACGTACTATCGGGGAAAATTGAAATGCGAACAGAGGAGCGCGTGGCTCGCGGTACAGGCTGCGCCGCCTGGAAGTGAACCTAGGGGCGAGGGTGCGTGGCCTACTCCGATGTGTTCACGCCCCTCGATTGGCGCTCCCCCAGCTTCGGCAGTGCGCCTCGCAGTGCGCTGAAAGCTGTCACCGCAATCTTTGCCTGCTCGGCGAGTGCGGCGAGCTTCTTTGCACCGCACGCGCTGAGCCAGCAAAGATAGCGGTGGTAGCTTTCAGCGCACTAAGAAGCGCACTGCTGAAGCTTGGGGAGCGCAGAGGGAGGGGCGTGAACACGTCGGAGTACGCCACGCACCCTCGCTCCTAGGCTCACTTCCACGCGGCGCAGCCTGTACCGCGAGCCACGCGCTCCTCTGTTCGCATTTCAATTTTCCCCGATAGTACATATCCCATAGAATACACTGCAGTAACCATAGCAGCCGTCCAGCGCGTCGAGCGACGGGAGGCGAGTCGTGGTGAGTGAGGGGAGGTACAGTCTCCGGCGATATGAAAGACCCACTGGGAGCGCGTGGCCGAGGCGGTGGCTGGCGGGGGCGCTGCCAGCGCTCCGGGCAGTTCCGTTCTGCTTCGAGGGGAGGACGCTCACTCGGGACTCGGCACAAACTGATAAGCGCGTTTCGCTTTATCTGAGCCCCGAGTGAGCGTCCTCCCCTCGAAGCAGAATGGAATTGCCCGGAGCGCTCGCAGCGCCCCCGCCAGCCACCGCCTCGGCCACGCGCTCCCAGTGGGTCTTTCATATTGCCGGAGAGTGTACTGCTCGTGCATGCAGCGTCTATGAGCAGTTCCGTAACTGAGCTAATCTGATAAAGTTGGTTCTAGGCTTGGCAGTAGTCGTCACTGCCTGTCAAGGTTTCTAGACGGGCATTACAAACGAGGTTTTAGCGACGTTCACCAGGTATTCTTTGCTAATCGTTTAATTTGTTTTAAAACTCCTTTTCGTGTCTTTTTCAGCAAGATATTGCTGTGTCCGATGTAATATTGCACCTTTGAACACGTATAGACCAAAAAATAAGCGCCTAAATTTCGTTGTAGTATCCCTTTAAGGCGGCCTTATCTTAGCCTGTCGGTGCCTATTAGACATAATAAAAGGTGAATAACAAGGTGTACATTCATGGTATGTCTGCTGCAATGCTCTTTGGGTGTACCGTAACCGATCACACTGAATTCGGTCGGATTCGGCTACCTTTCCAATTCGTCAGGCGTTTTGTGGTGCATCCCTGGTTCCATTCGAGATTGGGTGGCATTCATAAACTTTGTAAACAATCTAATCGCCCGAACGTATTTCTTTTTGTTTCTTGTTCCATCTTTCACCAGAACTGGCAAATACAGGGTGCAGGTGACTCTTCAGAACGCTTATAGCCGGGCGGAGTTCGAAACGAACGTGTTTGTCCTGGAAAAACCGTGTGACCAGCCGGTGATCAGCATGTACAGTGTTGAAGAGGTATCGTGATCTTTCTACTAAAATTGTATCGCTCTTTTATTATAGCAAAAAAAAAGAAGTGAGACTTAACAGCGATACGTTTGCAATATACTTACTACAAAAGCGAATTTGTACTCCTCCATCACGTGCTGTGTAACAAAGTCTCACTAAGGGACGTCTTGCTTTGAGATCCCCGCTCTATTTTTTTACATGCCGCAAAACTTGTTCACTCTATCTCTTTGCTTCCACGTTGAACTTGGAATTTCGCTGAGTTTGGCCGGGATCGCATTTAGGTCGGCTTTCCAGAATCAGCGTCTAAGCTGAGACTGTTTGAAAGAAAGTACTGCCGAAACACGCATGAGGTCACAGTCACGGTACACACCCAACACGTGCACAGCTCCTTCGAAACACATTCCGTGCGTCTCTGAGTTTACCAAAGGTGACTAAGACGTGCTTAATTCTTGTTTAATATTTTTTTTTTTTTTTTCAGGCACGTTATGATCAGGACATTCACATCGAGACTGACGTGAGCACGTCGTGTTCGGCTTCGAACAAAGTGAAGTACTCTTGGACGATTTGGAAACGTTCATCGACCGGGATGATCGTCGTTCCCATCCCTGTGATCAGACTGGGCAAGGATCTGCACCTTCCCGCGAGATCACTCCTCCCCGGAGAGTACGTCGCTTCGCTCAAGGTGAGCTCAATGACACGATCGTCATTTCTCGGCTCTATATAAATTAAAAATACCTTGTTTTTTTTTTTTTTGTTTTTTTTATAGGTTTGTCTAATGGGTGTTGTGAGAAATGTGGTATTTCACGCTGTATTGTCTGAACGGGATTACAAATTATAATCCCGTTCGGACTATACACCTTTCAGCACCTATCATCCTGGAGGAAAATGCTGAGTCATAGGGATGCGGACGCAAACGCGGTGTCTCATATTTCGCAAAAGAGAGCTACTGCGCAAGCCCAGAACGTGTACCGCATCCTAGTAGAAGAAAATGGCAGTCTCCACATTATTGAAATGGTCTCCACAACGAGTTTTCAAACGAATTTTGACAATAGATAAATAAGATAAAAAAAAGCCTTGACAGTGTATCTTGACATGCCACCATAGAATATGTTAAAAGCTGAAATTCTTTTTTTTTTTTCACCTTGTGTCGATGTTATATGCGCGTCAACCTTATGGCTGTCTATTCCGTCGTGTTCTCGCCTCACTCTGTCGTACCTTTATGGATGATAATCGCAGCTAGAAGTACCGAGCCCATCCCTAGGAAAGCGCCCCATCTCTTATGAGCAATACACTAGATAGGAGCGGGGAGGGGAGACAATGTATCGAAGCACATAGCTATCGGATGCCGAAATGCCAGCCAAACGATGATGTCCCCGCGCATATGCTATCTATACTATAAACACTCCGTGCCTCCAGGCAACCCCTTCCCCCCCCCCCCCCCCCCCTCTTCCTAGAAAGAAAACAAACAAATAGGAAATAGAAGATCAACACTCGGATCCCGGGAGGTACTATACTACTGAATCCTCGTTCTTGGTTTTTACTAGTGCTTTGATTAATTGTGTTTGGTATTAATTCAGCTGCTTCCTTCGGTATTTGGGGGAGGGGGAGGAAATGGTGCATCTCTTTATCATTAATCACGACGCCGGTTCCTTCAGCGCTGCCAGCTTCTCGCTTCTCTTACATTTTTGTTTTCTTTCGTCGGTCGTTCTTGGAATACGCTTTCTCGGAACTCAACGGTCGTCTCCATCTCTATGCATCTTTCTTATTTCGCTAGTGTTATTTTTGTAGCCCCTTGGGTACGCGTGCACTGTTTTTTCTTGCGTGTCCGCCTCATCTTCGGGTCCTTGCATATTCGTCTCCAATTCTCATTTCTCTCTCTTCCTCTATCACTTCTCTCTTGCTCTTCCGCCCTCTAGAGTGGTAGGCTGTACGATGTGCTCAGGCAGCAGCCGTTATCGCCTAAGTGAGCTTGCGTCTTGCAATTTTTTTAAAAATTATTATTCGTACGTTTTAGTTCATTTGTTATTACGATTTGCCACTGTGTTATTTTATGTTCTTGCCACTGTCGAGTCGTTGCCGCTTTCCTGGAGTCGCAACCGCTTCCAACATGTCTCGGCTCTCGTTTTTGTGCGTGCCTCTTTGAGTTCTCCGCTGTAATTATATCTCCGAGCCTGCTGTTGTACCGCGTAATTCATGTATGAGGCCGGTCCAGCTTTCCTGTGATACTTGGTCACATTCGTCTACGTTCTTTTTTAACGCATAAAATGTTTTGTTCTTTACTACAATCGCGTAAAGGTTCGGCGTAAAAAAGAAAAATTAATTGAAGAAGTGTTTTGGGAATGGAAGCGTCCGCGGAGTTGACCAGCTGCCAAGTTGATTTCGCCCCTCCGGCTCCATCTGGGGCGTCGGCACAGACAGGAACGATCGCGTCCAAGCTCTAAGCAATAAAATAATTTCATGCTTTAAACCTAACTCCGTGTCCGAAAAATTACTGTACGTTTTTTTGTTTTTCTTAAAAAAGAGTTGTTTTTTTCACTGTTTTGCTCGCATCTTTTCGAAGGTTTTTATTTTTACTTTCTTTTTATAATATAGGAGCATTTTATACGTAAAACGCGGATTAATTCTACATGGTTTGCCGGTAAAAACGCACATATTTGCTACAGTTGTCTGGAAACCCGAATTCAGCTCTAAAGTTCTGTTACCGCGCCACCAGATGATATTTCAGTGTATGTTTTGTCTCCATGGTTTCCCGGTGTCCTGACTCCAAAACTAAAGATGTACTGGAAAGGGCTTTAGTGCGTTTTTCATGACGTAACCGACCACTTTAGATCCTCAAGCCTAATGTCGAATGATGCCTTTACGGCATTAAAACGCCGAAGAGCGATACAATCGAAAACGTAGCGATCACGCTGCATCTCTTCTAACCGGAGAAAACGACCGCGCTGTTTCTATCGACAATTCTTCCATCGTTAAACTTTTGCTCCGGACGGCCCTTTTTGAGTCGAAGCCTAAGTCTAAGCCAAGCTAAGCCAAGCCTAATAGGCCGACTCATTTTAAATCAAATTATATATAAAAAAAAGTTGTATCCGCTTGGACACCGTAATTTACCACGTACATATGTGGGGCTACGGAGCGCACAATTATTTCTGAAAATATTAAAGCAACTTCCTCCGGTAAAATATTACTGATACAAAGAAAAAAAAACGTTCTTGTCGTCGATGCAGAAGGTGAGCCCGTTGTTAGCAATTTGAAAACACTGAAGGAGTAAACACGAACGGAATTATTTATTCGGTATTGCCCAATGCACACAGACACGGAGTTTCGCCCTTTTCTTGACAAACTGAAAACAAAAATGTGACTAGACATTATGGAGTTTTAATCATACCAGGAAATGAAACCAAAGTGGGAGGTACTTTTCTTGTCTCTCCCCTGCTTTTTTTTAACTCAACCCACACCAACCTTTTTTTTTTACAATAAAAAGGCTCAATTCGTCTCTGTTGATAAGAAACGTTTTGTTTTTTTATTGAAAACTTTTAAGTGAGTTGAGATATTTTTAACTCTTAGCATGCAAAACTGTTTTTTGTGACATTATTATGGGTTGGACTCATGCGAAACACCGGGTAAATTAATGTCAGTTTTTTAATTTATTAATTCGGTTTGTTTGTTTAGGTTCGGCTAACGGACATAGTAATTAGCAGTTTTGATCACATTCTTAAGTTATACACCTATGCTAAATGTAATTAAAATACGAAAAAAAAAGGGAGGACGTGTTTTTCCACATGCCGCACACCCTGATCACGTTGCTACAGTCAGCGTTTACGGAACGGCGTTCCAGGAACGACGTTCTTAGAACGCGTTCTTTTTAGGAGATACGGTGGAACGCCAGCGTTACATTTTGCTGAACATTACGTTTTCGAGAAACGGTGGGAAAAACGGCCTTCTTTGTTTGTTTATATAATTAGCAATTTTAGTAAGCGTTTAGCTTTTTTTCTTCTCATTTTTATAATGAAGTATTGCAACCTCCAACTTCAGGCCACAAAAAAAAAAAAAAAATCGGGGAAAAAAAAAACTCAGACAAGTCTCATTGTGGTGACAGGACAGGTCGTTCCATCTGGGCATTTTCAGTTTCTTTCTATATTTGATCTAGTAATTATCCAGCACAATAGGGAAATCAAGTGTTAAAGTAACGACGCGTTCCCATCATACTAGTGTAACGGGAGCACGGCCCTTTCGAACCACTGGAACTTGTTACGGGAACTCGTTCCAACATTGAGGAGGAAGGAGGAGCGCTCGAACTTTCGTTCCTGTTTCGATGGAACGTGTACAACACTGGGTGTATAGTTAACGCTTGTGGTAGTTAAGCGGGTTAGTTTTATTTTGCTTAGAGAGGAAGCGGGGAACGTCCAAGGGGAGCGCGCCTTTACCTCTCCGCCCTCACGTTACCGCCAGGCAATTAGAATAATTACAACTTGCTAGATAAGCTCTTAAAAAAACCGCTTACTTACCTTTTAAGTTCCCTTTCTTTTTGTTGCGTTTTTGCGGGAAGAGGAAATAATGATCCCCTTAATTAAAGAGCAGTCAGCAGCAGGTACAGCGAAGGATTGATGAGAAAAGGGAAATAAACTAATCTGCGAGCTTTAAGCCATATTAATTTTTTTCCTCGTTGTAACCGGGGATTTGGGAAGATTTTATTCCACACCGTACTCTACGAAATTTATACTGCTTTTCACATTAAGACCGACCGCATCCGACGCTAGTATTCGATGGCGTAAATCAAACAGCGCCAAAAGCGCATCGTCACAGCGCTCGTCGTCTTTGCACGATCGCTATCGTCTGCCTAAACAATCACGCGCAGAAAAAAAAAAAAAAATATAGGAGCTTGATCAGGCTGACAGAGACTGGTAAGCACAAAACGTGTGAAAGGCCTTCCAGGGAAGAAGAGAAGGGCGTTTGAACGGCATCGCCGACCAAAGATTCACTCCCATTTCTGACGCATGCCGTGAGATGGCGCAGCATGACAGGAAAGGCCGCGAAGCGCGCGACCGCGCCAGTGGGTTCGCTTCTGCGTGCTAGCAGACATCGATTGGGGATAAACTCACAATAAAGAGAGAGAGAGAAAAAACACTTTGTAGAGCTAAGACTTGTCTCACGATCTGAAGGTGCTGATTTCATATCCTGTAGGAAGATTAAAGTTTTTTTGTATGTGGTTCTCTACCGGCGAAGCCCTTTTCAATGTCAGATTTGCGTAACAGTCAACTGCTACCGCTTTTTAGCAGTAGCAAAAGAATTCCTTGATGCTTTCGTTTATGATGAGGGACAAGCAACACGCATACACGGAGCATGTTTGGGTGTGGGAGAGGGAGTAAGAACGTGGCGCTTTGCTCAGTTCATCTCACCGGTATGCCGCGCCTTTTTTTTTTTTTTTCTCAAGGTTTGCACCGACTTGCATGTTTCATTCATAAGCATAAGCGTGTTCATAAGCAAACCAAAGAGTGCGCATAAGATTGATTCGTGCCGCTCGGGAATGGTGGCGATTATTTTTTGGTTGCTCGATGTCCGTGTTTAGGCATTGTGTTTCCGTAGGTCTTTGGGTGCTGTGTAAAAAAGTATGCTTACAGGATTTTTTTTTGTCTTTTTTCTCCTCTTAGTGCTTTAGGGTCCCTCATTAAACGGTGGTGTACGTGTTGGGGGCCTTTGTAATTTGCAAATTTCTTGTGGTCACCTTTATTTCTTTTAATTTTTAGCGAGGCAGAAAATTTGCGATCGTGGGTACATTTAACTATCATTCTTATGCTTTATACTTCGTTTCAGCTTCGGTCCGAGCGCGGCCGATGTTATGAGCCGAAGAGCCAATCAAATAGCGAAAGAGGCACAACGTCATGGCGTGCTCTCTGCAGTTGGTAGAACCAGCCGGTATTCGCCGTCTCTCCGTGCGTGCTCCTCCACCGGCTAGTCTTATCAAGCGCCAAGAGCACGCCATGACGTTGCGCTTTTTGCGGTGTTTGATTGGCCCTTCGGCTCATAACATTGGCCGCGCTCGTACCGAAGCTGAAACGAAGTATAGCAGCTCATTCCTGTGAAGAAAAAAAAAAAAACACGAAAAACACAAAGAAACGTTGTTGTCCTTTGATTGCGAAATGTGCAAATCTTTGGTCCCTTTTGAGTGTAATTGTTTTTAATGAGTGATCATCTTTTTCACGCTTTTTAGAATAGTCAAGGAAAACTAGAGTATGAATTGAATAGGGACAATACAACTGCCCAAATATGTACGGCTTTCTTTTCCCTCTGCCTTCCTCACGTGGAAAAAAAATTGTACTTAGTTTGTTGTTTGTTATTTTTAAAATTAATATAGCACATGTATACTTATAATGAAAATATGAATCAGAAATTGTGTGAGTAGAAAGCCTAGCTTTTCAGATTTTTTAAGATGTATCAAGGTTGAGCTAGCACTTCTGGAGATGTCCCATCCAAAATGTATAACTTGAGTGAAGAAACGATTTCAACCCTAAGGTGGACATTATTAATACATTTATATTACATTATTTCAAAGTTGGTACCTTTTTTCTTATTGAATTTGGCCACTTTTGTTGCAGGCTGAGATGCTGAACAGCGTCGTTTACAAAACAGAAAACATCACATTCCACATTATCAAACCTCCTGCTGAAGTCCTTATTCAAGGTGGTATCTGGCGAATGATTGCAACATCAATGAATGCATCCCTTGAAGCCAATTTCAGTGCAGACATCGATTGGTCTCAGTAAGTTTGCATCTATTTAATAAGGGTTCCTTACAGTGCAGTGCAATGTAATAGGTTGTAATATTTTGTTCTAAATGTAGTGCACCATTTTAAAAACAAATTATTTCTTGTATTTTATCAGTTCTCATTAAGCATTACACATATACTTTTTCTGAAATGTGCAGTTCTAATACCTTGTCAATCTTCCTGATGATATTTAGTATATATTTAATTTTTTCCTAGGCTAAGCTGGGAATGCAGCAGACTTGGCTCTAATTCACCCTGCTTTGAAAGCATGAGTCCCTTCTTGCCGGCAACTAATATGAGCACGTTAACATTTCCCACTTCGTATCTCCATGGACATCTTGGGACATATTTATTTCGCTCAACTATGAGTCATGATTCATCATCAACATCTGCTGAAGTGGTTCTCGACATGTCTCATGGATTCTCTCATGCCCGGTGAGTTGTGCAAAAGTTTCTACTATTGGAGGCTTCGAAACACAATTTTTACACTAGCCTTTGATCTCTAGTATTCGTGAACTATAGACTACTTTAACCTTCTTTTGCCATATTTATTTTGTGACAGGACGTGATGAAACATTCCACCATGTTTTTCTTCGGCTAAACCTTTGATGACTTTCTACTTTCTTATTTATAGTTTTTGAAACATATATTAATTTATTTTTTCTCTTTAAATACATAGGCAGCAGTATTTATTAGTTTTTTTTCTGCACATATCAGTTTGGAAAACACTGACAAAGGAGTAAATTTATATGATTTCGGATCATTTTAAGGCTTCCATTAAAAACATGGTGCATAGCTGTTGAGACAACACTTTCAGAAGCAGATGCTGGTATAGTTGTTTCAATTTTGATGAGTTTCACAAAAACATATTATGCTGTTTCTTATACTGAATTAATTATAAAATAAAAAACTTTCAGCCTTTCCACTCTGGTAAAGAAAAAAGACCAGCGGAGCTGTACAATGGAAAGTAACAGCCGGCCGCAAGTCGGCAAGCCAGAGTGGAAAGGCTGCCGCCATCTATGAGCGACGGCGGCAACCAAATACGTGGCTTGCCGCCGTCGCTCATAGGTGCGGTAGGTGTCCCAGAGTTTGGTGTCTTCATTTCTTTGCGTGGGACACGGTCCTCGGGAAACTAGCCCTTAACTGCTCTGCTGTAAAACAATTTTCATGGAAGACGTTGCTCAAAACCGGGGGTGATGTGTTGATTGCTTATTTTATTACCAGAATTTTCACAATTACCACAATTTCGTAAATAAGTGGACGAAAGTATTTGCCAGGCAAGTATTTTTTTTTAATATGAATGCCTTCTTGCATTTCAGTACTTTCTACATCACGTGTGAATCCTGTGACGGTCACTCGGTAAATGGTGAAAAGAAACTGTTGCTACAAGCAGCTTGCATAGACTGTGGCACTGACAGTGACTTTGAGTATGCCTGGAAGCTTTGGCATGTACTCGATGGGAATCATAGGTTTCTTCTCGGTAAGTTGATTTGGCCTGATTTTGCGTTTTTGCAGAAAGCCGCTACGAAGTTACACATTCAACCCAATGCAGGTGATGGAAGATGTGTAGAGCCCGATGGTACAACATTCTTACTACTGTCCAAAGACACCAAGAATGCCAAAGAGCCATCTGAAAATAGCCCTCCTGATGTCAAGGAGGAGAAAGGTGAAGCTCCTTATTATATTCCTTAGGAAGGTCCATTTTAATTGGTTCTCCTTGATGATTTGAGAAGAGAAAAGGAAAAGGGACTTTAGCAGGTTAGTTTTTTTTTTGCTTGGGGTATGTTTGGAGTATTATATGAAATGTTGGAAGCTTTCTGTTTCAAGTCTGGCACTATATAAAAAAATAATATTTTTTTTAAGTTGATATTTTAAAATTCAAGAGGGGTGCAGCTTAATGTGCTTTGATTTTGTTGGATTTTATTATTTTCACAAGGATTCGAGACTGCACGTCAATATATATGTTTAGTTTAAAATGCATTATGTGCTGCATATATCTTAGCTGGCAGAGTTACACAAAGCTAATATACTGGCAGAGGTCCAAACCACTATCAATTCTTTCTAGAATGATAAATCTGAGCTGAATTGATTTAGAAAAAAGTTTTCCTTTTAAATTCAGCTGACTAGAAGGATTGTTACTATTGCGCACTTTATCGACCAGCAATGAGCAGCATCTAAGCAATAGAAGATTAGTCTTTTGAGACTGCTGCAAACTTGTTCTTTGACAAAAAAAAAAACAAAAAAACTGCAGTTTTTTTTTTTTTTGATGTTAGTGGTATTCTTTGGTACCTACTCGAAAGTGCTTGTACATTTCTCACACCATTATTGTTTTGCTTTCTAGGGGATGTATTTCCTCCCTTTCCTGCTATTTTGGGACTTACCGATGAACAGACAAGACTTCAGAAAGGTACTTACCGGGTCCCCTGATGATCAGTGTTCTTTGTGCATTGACTTTTCCTAAAATCAAAATGAAAAAAGAAAAAAGAATTCAACTTTATTTTTGGACAGGCTGACTTTAGCTCATTTCACTCTTGCAGGTTATTATGGTGGGTTCGGCTTCTTGGCATCTGAAAAAGAGTCTTCAAAAGTCTTCCCAATTCTGCTCTCGTCTAGTGAAAAGTTTGACATCAGAAAGAACTCAAGTTTCATCTTTGGTATGGTTCTCTGTTGTGCTAGCATAATTTGCAAGTTCTTTACAAAAATACTAGTACAGTTAGTTCAAGAAAGCAATCTCTGGTGTTTGCTGTGTTTCTCTCGGAAGAGGAATGCTTCTGCCAAAATGACTGGCGTACTGAACTAGGTTTATCTGGGTAACATTTATGGCAGTAAAATTTGGTGTTTGTCAATAACCTGTCTTTGTAAAACGTGAAAAAACCTATGTCCTGTTACTGCTAACTGGCTTGCAGAGCCTGCATACTTCATTTAAGGTTCTTAAAAGGGTGCAATGTAAATTAGTTACGAGTTGTCAATCAGGTGTTGACTAGTAGTTGATTAATTGCCAGTTCGCTGTCAATTAGATGTCAGTCAGTCGTCAGTCAGTTGTCATGAGCTGTCAATCCACTGAAGGTGATCTTTTTTAAGAAGGTCTGTAGGCTCGTTGAGTACTACAATAATATTGAAGAGTAAGTTACTGTAAACAACTAAATTTTCGTAAGGACCTAATTTTCGCGAATTTCGCGAATTGCCTACAATTCGCGAAAAATACGTCCCGCGAACAATTCAGGCCATATCTGAACGCTACGGAAGCTACACTCGATTTGCGAAAATTAGAACCCGCGAATAATTTCAACTTTTCAACTTTGGCCCGATTCGCAAAAATTTGAGCCCGCGAAAATTAAGTTGTTTACAGTATTTCATTTCATATTTCAAATATTGATCTGCTGATTTGATTTTATGCTGGTTTCGAAACTAAAGTCACGTCTCACTTTTATTAATTTTTATGGAAATATAATTTGTCTAAAAAAGTGAGGTTCTATTGAAGACACATTTTTATCAAAGCTGTAATAACTTTAGTCTTTAAACTTCAATAGGCTAGCTTCCATGAAAAAGATTGAGCATCCTCATTCACTCAAGTAAATGTAACTCCTGAAGATTTGATGTGTCACTCTCAAGTATATTTAATAATGATACTGGTTTACACCGCGGATGAGAAATTAAGCCAGCTCAGTAAGACTGCTAGCGTGGGATATTTAAAAAAAATTAATGTGTTATGCAGTAGGGATACATGACTGCACGGCTTATCCAGGTTGAAACAGGCAAGTGGGTAGGAATCAAACTCAGTATTCCTGGGTTGTGCAACATGATCATTTTCCCTATGTGCTCTAAGTTGCAGTGTGATAACACGCTCAACCACCGGATCCCCCTAGAATGTGTGACGCTTACCTTCATTCAGTGAATCCTAGTCTTATAAAAAAATGTAACCACGAAATGCATTCCAGATTTGTAAGGAAGGACTGAGGGTCGTCTGCCTGCTGCCGCTTCATGCATTCTCAAAAGTGATTCGACCTCAGGACATGAACCTGCATGTTAAAACATTTTTTTGCTGAATATGTGATAGCAGCAATGCATTGAAGGCAACATTCATTCATACATAAAGTTTGGTATGCATTCTTAGCTAAGGTTTCTGTTCTGTTTAGGAAGACAATCTTATCTGGATGACATCAAGGAAGGTCCCACAGGAGAACTGGGAAGTGCAAGGTCTCGTAACCAGCGTAAGTGTCTATTACTAATACATACTGATATTTCCACGAAGTGGCTCGGTAAAAATAATTAGTGTCAAGTTGTTATTTCATTTTGTTTGACTATACTTACTCACTTGTATGTCAATGTCTGGTAAGCACAGCAGGTGCAAAAGAAATTACTAATGTGTAATTTTGTTTTTGCCCATCTTTCAGGCATCTATTTTTCGAGACCCTTTTATGGTACTGAAAGAAGTCAATTGGGAGCTTTGAATGTTCATCAAAGGAAACAGCCGGCATCTTTGGGTATGTGCTTTTTTTTATAGTTGGAGTCACCTGCTGATTTATCACTTGTACCTTGTGCTCTTGTCTAACATTAATTTTTATCTGCAGAGGTTTTACTTTGGGGCCATTTAAAGCTATCACTTTTAAAGTAATAGCTTTAAGGAGCTTGTGTTGCAGAAAAGCCAGCGTTGGTGTCGGTGGGAAGGGGAAATCCTGATTGGTTGATAAGCAATTAATTTGCCTTAAAGAAAAAATTAGAAGAATTTTAGATGGAGCGGGACCGAACCCACAACCCTTCAATTGCAAGCTTGACACGCTACGCACTAGGCCACGCAGACACGCTTGCACGGCTTGGGAACGAGCGGGGCTTTCATATTTAGCTATCGCATTCCACTCTTAAAGGCGAAGCCTAAGCGTCCTCCTGTAATTTTTTGCATTCAAGGATTACTGCAAGCTCGTCGGGTCAGAAGCACTGGTGAAGCATCTCCGAAATATGTTTCGAAGGTCTTACAAACCATGCGGTACCCTAGAGTGATGGTTGACATTGGTCCTAGTGTCTCAACAAGATCAGCCCCACATTGGCTTACTTTGCATCCTGGGGTACTTCGGGTTGGATCCACATACTTGGCTCAAGTCAGCATTTTTCAAAAAGGTAAGGAGATGCCTCGTTCATGAGAGCTTCTAGAAAATTGCGAAAAAATTATGTAAGGCTGTTTAATTTTATTTCAGTGACTATAGGAGCGACCAACTTTTCTTAAAACAAAAACTGTCATGCACTACCATATGCTACCAAAAACAATGTTAGCAAATTGAAATATCTTTTTCAATTTATATTTTTATCTTATTGCAGGGTGTCTCCAAAGATAGCAAAAATGCCAACCCCAAATCCATGTATAGAACAGAATAAAATAACTAACTAAAGAAATTAATTTTGAAATCCTTTTTTTTGTGAAGCATGATGTTAAATTCAACTGTTTTCCAGTAAAGCAGAATATATATGTCAAATTTATTCAATGTTTTAATAGTCCAGATATGAAAGTGCTTTTTATAACTACATCAACTTATCTTCCCTGTTTTCACCATGACTGGCAGTCTTTACATAGTTAGGAAATCTATAGGATAGTTTATGCATTATTGTGTCATCTGCCCGACACAACTTTTTCGCAGGTACAAGTGCTCTGCTGGGTGAAACCATGCAGCGACTTGAAGTCGCCGTAGGCCCCCTAAACGGCCGCTGCACTGTGACGCCCACCTCTGGTGTTGCACTGGAGACAGTGTTCCGCCTACACTGTATGGAATGGAAAGGTGCTCATCCTCCATTCCTCTATGAACTGAGCTACAGCCTGAAACCCAACGGACCGAACAAAATTGTGTACAGCGGATTCCGACCATGCATCCGCTTCTGGCTACCTCCTGGATGGAACTCGCAGAGAGGCATTGGTACGTTAAGTTGTATTTACCACCCTTTTGTAACATCGATGTTACCTATTTGTTTATAATCAGTCTTTTATTGTTCATTTCTCAAATGTTCAGTTCAATCATTCATAAAGCCACTAAGCAGTCATTATTAATAGGGAATAAGCATATCAGTTCTTTTTATGGCTGGGAAGTAGCAAATAAATTTGTAAATTTATGCATATTGACATTTATTCAATTGGAATTCACGTAGAATCACTTTGCTTTTTGTTGCAGTATATTTGAAAGTCGTCGTGAGAGACAGCAGGGGAGTGGGAACCCAAGTGTGCTCCATTGAAACTGAAGTCGCAGCGCCCAGGCTCAGTACATCGCTCGCCAATTACTTGTGAGTTCTTGCAGTTCTTTGATTTGGAACTGCCTACAGTCTAAGCTCGTTATAACAGACTTTGATTTTGACCAAGATTTCGGTCTGTTGTAAGAGGAGTATGTTGTATGAAGATATGAAGTTGAGTCAATGGTCTGTAGAGGAAAACCAAACAAACTTCACAAACTGGTATGTTATATTCAAATGTCTGTTGTAAGCAGGTCTGTTATAATGAGCTTAGACTTATTATATATACAGTTTCTATGACCTGCATGACAAATAAACATTTAATGGTGCCTTTTCTTAAAGGCACTTTTCTTCTTTTGAAAAGAACTTATTTTTGCATAACAGTTGTATCAATGTTTGAACATTTTGCCATAATGTATCCAGAAATGTTTTTTTTCAAGATTCAGGAGAAAATAACTTGAGGATTTTAGTCCAGTGGAACTAAGCTGTCAGCTAGTACATTACAATCAGTACATTACAATCAGCAGAAATACTCTTCCGCCTGGCGGAAAGTCCTCCTCGCCCTCTTTCTTTCTTGTATTGTAGCACGGCGAGGCAAGGGGAAAGGTCCCCTTTTGCGCCGGCTTCTTCTGAGAGGATAAGCCGAGAAAATCCCCATTCTGAGCGACGGGCGATGGGTGTGGCAGCAACGACCTCGTGACTTACAGGTAGCTTCAGCTCCTATCGCGTAATCTGCCCCATTTTTTTAGCGCTCACCAAGCCTAGCCCCTCGGGTGTAGGTTTTACGGAGCTGCAAGGCTGCGCCCGCGCAGTCACCGAATTTCAGCTCTCGAAGGTCTTTGGTTTAGCCCGTGGCAAAGTAAACGCATACTTGAGAGTTGCGATGCATCCCCGCACCCATTGAAGGAACGTTTCATAGATATTTTCGGTTGATCAAGGAGCTCAAAACACATGCGCGAGAAGTGGTGACTTGAATATGTAAGGATGACTTGCATCTTCACAAAACATTCCATCTTCAAAAAAACGGTTTATCACGCTCAAACCTGCCTCAAATTGGGATGGATGGAAAAAAAAAACGATGTACCAGGCGCGGGCATCTTCTAGAAGGTCTCTGTTTTCTAGCAGCGAGCACAAATTATTGGAGAACTTTAGCAGACTGTTTTCAGGCCACGCTATATTTAGCAGGAGCTCGCGCTGCCACTTCGATGCATTCTCTGAAGCGCGCGCCTGAAGTGGCAGCGGGCCTTTGAAAACGATTTACTAAAATGCCCTGTTTTGTGCCTAACTCGCAGAACATGATGGCCAGCAAAATGTATGAAATTCATATTTACACATTCCCAACAAACCAGTCTTGGGTAGTAACGCGTTACTAGTAACGCGTTACTGTAACTTCGTTACCTTTTCGGTAACTTGCAACTGTAACGAGTTACTTTTTTAAAACATAACTTGTAACTGTAGTTCTATTACTTTTTTCTGAGGTAACGATGAAAGTAACGGCGTTACTTTTGTCGTTACTTTCCAGTGTTTTATGAATAATATATCACTGAACGAGGGGGTGCAATTCAGCCATTCCTTGCACTTTCCAAATCGTCTATTCCGACATTTCGAGTGTCAAAATGGCCTTGCACAAAGTTGTGAATACATTCTTTCTCGCGAGTCACGACCGGAATATAGCCACGTGTAGATTTTATAAAAAAATATCTAGTTATCTTTACGCACACGCTTGTACTTTGTGACTGAACACTTACATCTTAGTGTCTTGAAGCACCACCTATGTTGTGGTTTTTTTCTTTCTGTGTAAACGCTTTTTACTCGAGTGAATCAACCGTGAAACAACAATACACGTGCAGGGCACTGCGCATGTCTCGTGTTTTGATTAGCGCCACTACTCAGCACTGCGCATGTTTCGTATCTTGATTTGCGCCACTACTCTGGCGTGGAAACTTTCAAACACTAACTTCAAGAAGCAACTGCTGCTAAGTTACAATATTAAGTAAAAAGCGTACTTTTTAGTTTTATGCAATAAAACATTGTGAGGGGCATTTTCTAGTTTTTTCTAAATTTCTTTTTTTTTTTTGTGTTATAGAAAAGTAACTGAAAAGTAACGTCGTTACTTTTTAAAAGTAACTGTAACTGTAACGAGTTACTCTTTTGTTGCGGTAACTGTAAAGGTAACTTCGCTACTTTTTTCTGAAAGTAACTGTAACTGTAACGAATTACTTTTTAAAAGTAACTTACCCATGACTGCAACAAACACCTGAGGTGAGAGGGCATCAAGGGTGGATGTCAATTTTAGAAAGCTTTAGTGGGTCGCTTTTATCCACTTAGATAACCGTACGGTCCGTACCCCACAACGAAATGTAAGCTAGACTCGCTTTTTACATTCTTCATCGAGTGCGGCTATGGAGCAAAAAAGACAATATTAAAACCCTTTTTGGCGAGTCTAGCGTGTCGTGTTATGGTTCAACGTTGTTTGTATCGGTACCATAGCACGGGCCGCCACTTCGAAGTATTTGTAGTGTCTCAAAGAAACTAAAGCAAAAGCAGACAATTTTTTTAACGTGACACAGAATTGTATTTAACATTGTAAAAATCTTTTAGGTACCCTACGCCACGCAGTGAGCACAAACAAACTATCGCCAGTATTTCCCACTTTTTTTTTTTTTTTGTTAGAAGTGAATGATGTTTAGGAAACTGTTAATGCGAGTATCCAACCTAAGCGGTAGATTTTAGTGCGAGTCGATACATTGCTGAAGAAAATAGCAAAAAGCGCCGATGTCGTGTTTGCGCTAACAGTGTTGCGTAATGTACGGATACTGCTAAATCAGTAAATTTAGTGGCCCCCAAAAAAGTGGTGTTATTTTGTTTTATTTTTATGTTTGAGAAGTTGTTATTTTTAAACAAGCAATTCGGTAAAGAGTGCTTCCGTTGGGCACCAACTTACGAGGCATCTATTTGTTCTTATACACTAAATTCTGCATGGCCCTTGCGTAAAAATGTCAATATGAATTGTGTTCGTGCTAGCTGTGTCACGCACAGTAAGAAAACCAGTTCATTGCTCGAACATTTAAACAGGGCCTTTCTTACGCTTTCGTATGCCAAATAGATGTTTTGCGAGTACGCTCTATTACTTGTGGTTCATAAAATAATCTACGTTGTTTATTTAAAGGAAGGAAGTGGTGGCGAGGAGAGGGGGAATTGAATACAAAAGACGACTCAGGGAACCTCGAACTTTGTAAATGTTTCGCTCAACCTATAATACTGAGCTAATTAAATCACTTTTGCTTTTTCGGTTTTAGAACTTGTTAAAAGTCGCGCTAAACGCCAAAATGAGCGAAAAGTCAGATGCCCCTGTTTATTTTAGCAAGAAGCTTATTTATGCGAGATAGAGCTGAAAAAGCGTACGAGTGTAACCGTAGCAATCTCCGACCAAGCCTGAACCTCACTTTTTCGCTAGTTCATTGAAAGCCGTTTCATCGAATGAACGGACATTTCATTGAACGCCGTTTCATCGAACGCCATTTCATCGAACGCCGTTTCATCGAATCGCCAAGGGCCGTTTCATCGAATTTCTCTGTTACGGCTCTGTGCCGAGTTTTGGGGCATAATAGTGCTTTATAGATGTTTCACCTTTCATTTGTTAAGACTAAGGTAGTCACTTGTGAAATTGTTTTGAAGGTGGTGTCGAATTACTAAAAATAAAAGCAATTGGCATAAAAAGAAATAAAAACAATTGGGTATGCGACTTACTGAAAAGTTTTACTCGTGTACATACATGACTGAAACCACGACGCTGCAAATAAAGGACAGACACTTAAAACACTTTTAAGCGTCTGTGCTTTCTGTTTTTGTCTCATTTTTAATTGTTTCATGTCTCATGGAGAGGGGTCATTGTTTCATGGAGGCCTTCTTCTCGAAGCAGGATATGCTCACGATGGAACTTATCTCGCCACTGCACCCAGTGATATAAAAACAGAAACAAAAGAAAGAAAAAAAGAAAGAATTAGATGAAGTTGTGTATAAAAATTAAAGTAGATTCCCAAGTATTACAGACTGTAACGTTGTTCGATGAAAAGGCGTTCGATGAAGCGACTTCTATGAAACGGCGTTCGAGGAAACGGCGTTTGATGAAACGGTGCTCGATGAAACGGCTTCGATGAAATGGCATTTGATGAAACGGCGTTCGATGAAATGTCCGGAGGCACTTGTAGCAGTACGCGTGCATTACGTGGCACTTTTAGCCCGAACGCGACATCGGCGCTTTTTACTATTTCTGCCCAGCAACATGTATTCCCTAGCACTGATCTCTGCCACTTAGGTTGGATAGTTGCATTGACAGTTTTCTAAATATCATTTATTTCTAAAAAACAAAATCAGAAAGACCGGCAATAGTTTGTCCGTGCTAACTGTGTGGCAGTATACCTGAAATGTGTTTGCAAAGACAAATTACAAATGCGTATCGTATTAAAAAAAACCGCTACGTTTGAGTTATTTTTAATTTTTAATGCCTCAAAAATACTTTAAAGTGGCAGCACGTGCTATAGCGCCGATTTAAGCAACGTTGAACTATAACACCAAACGCTTCGATAGCCACACTCGATCAAGAATGCTCACAAGAAAGGTTATAGCTTATATATTGTTGTAGGGTGCTGCTATCCAAGAGCTAAAGACGATCCAATAAAACTTTTTAGTATCGACACACACCATTGCTGCCTTCTCACCTCATGTGGTTGCTGGGATGCGTAAATATAAATGTCACCTACATTCGTTGGCCATCATATAGTGTGAGTTACGCACACAATATTTGTGCTCGCTGCTAGAAAACAGAGACCTTCTAGAAGTTGCCCGCGCCTGGTACGTCGTTTTCTTTTCCATCGATCCCAATTTGAGGCAGATTTGAGAGTGATCAGCAGTTTTTTTTTTTTTTTTTTTTTTGAAGATGGAATGTTTTGTGAAGATGGAAGTCATCCTTACATATTCAAGTCACCACTTCTCGCGCATGTGTTTTGAGCTCCTTGATCAACCATAAATATCAATGAAACGTTCCTTCAATAGGTGCGGGGATGCATCGCAGCTCTCAAGTATGCGTTTGCTTTGCCACGGGCTAAACCAAAGACCTTCGACAGCTGAAATTCAGTGACTACGCGGGCGAAGCCTTGCAGCTCCGTAAAACCTACACCGGAGGGGCTAGGCTTGGTGAGCGCCAAAAAATGGGGCAGATTACGCGATAGGAGCTGAAGCTACCTGTAAAGGCCCGTCCACACTCTTGCGACCGAGTACGACTGAGAGAGACGAGATCTCTTACAACTTCTTAAATGTTTCTAGAATGAGGGAACACACTGACATTGTGGCGCCATCTATGCGGTGACCCTAGAACTGCATTTCACAAAAGCGAAGGTTTTGCGGGATTTCCGAGGTCAAATGTGCGTAATACCCATAGAAAGGCTCGTTTATAACATTGACAAAAGTTTTTCGAGCCAAAAAAGAAAGGATATTGCGCGAGAAATAAAAAAAAAATATGCCGGACCGCCGAGTTTACACTGCTTCCCAATAGATGGCGCCAGTGTGTTCTCTGGTTTAAGAAGTTTTAAGGAACCCAGGTTTAACAGGTCTCAAGCAGTCGCAAGAGTGTGAACGGGCCTTAAGTCACGAGGTCGCTGCTGCCACACCCATCGCCCGTCGCTCAGAATGGGGATTTTTTTGGATTATCCTCTTCAGAAGAAGCCGGCACAAAAGGGGACCTTCCCCCTCTCCTCGCCGTGTTACAATACAAGAAAGAAAGAGGGCGAGGAGGACTTTCCGCCAGGCGGAAGAATATTTCTGCTGGTCCCTCTTTAAGGCCTTTTATTAAACCATAAATCAAGACATTGTTCATTTGGATGAACCATAGCTCCAAAGCAAGTATTCATAATGTGGTATGGACAGCAATTTCTTTCTCGCATTTAAACATTAAGTTACCTACTATAATTTGCCTGGAGCAGTTTCAGCACTTTGTTCTTAGATGCTTTCTTCTCGGATGTAGGCGAAATATTACACTACATCCACGGTCGAAGTTGGCCCAACTCATCGGTGAACAGAATCATCAAGCGGCTTTGAATCGAATTCATGTCATCCTCCACATGTTGAAAAATGTCAGAGCGGTTGGAAACCATCCAAATGGATCAGGAACTACGGTCAAAAAAAGAATCTTCAAATTTACCCTGGAGACCCTCCATTATGTGCACCTGTTCGATTCGGTGAGCGTGTATACCTCTGTTTTCTTCTGTTTTTTGGTGAAGATTTGTGTGAGTGCGAACAAATAGGACTTTGCTAGATTTAACGGTTGTCAGAAAAATCAATGTTTGAATTTTGTCATATAAAGAGTAACTATGGTGCATTTTCTCGATTTTACGATTAAGAGGTGTCATTTTTTTCGATGCCTCATGTAGTTCTGTAGATATCTTACCCCAATGTTTTGTTTCGGGAGTCTACGACAAAACTGAAGCTACCGGCTCGAACATGATAGCAACCCTTGTGATCAGCTGCATGGCCATTGTGGCGTAACGTTTGTACCGAGGTTCCGCCAAATGTATGACTGGCCTAGTCTCAACAGCAGTTCCGATCAGTCTCGTAAGATGCTACGGCTGTTTTACTACTTTGCATCATAGATATCAAACATCTGTAGCAAATATTGATACACATTCATAGAGTTGCTGGCCGAAAAGCAAGTTTGCCACAATGAACGCAGGCTCAAAGCAGGTTCAGAACAAACCCCCATTTCTCTGCTGAGAACTACAGTTTTAGTGGTGTGTAATGCCTGTTGCAGAAGCGTTATGGGAACTAATTATCAGCTTGTGCTGAGCAGAAACAGAGAATGCTATGGCTGCCAGTGAATACCACCTTCTGCACCAGTTAGAGCAAGCAGGGAGTCAATAATCTGCGTGCATGATTGTTGAGGAGCACTTCCACACTGCGGCTACTAAAACATAACATAACAAGCAGAAATGGTCTGCTGGGACGGCTGAAAATGCAGCATATAAACACGGCAAAATAAGTGGCAGTACGAACAAGTAACCTCCTTGAGTCCTAACATGACATTGAGGCACAAGCTTCCTTGATAAACAGCCAACCAGCTGAATGCCCGCTTTGAGGCTTGTGGTAGCATTTTTAGTATATGTTTTAGAGTGGAACGTGTTTTCTTAGTGTAATATTTTGACAGTGCTCATAGTATATAGTATCCGTAAATCGATATCAGTCATATTTTTTGGTTCAAGATTTGAACGGATTTACCCTTTAAGCAGTTGTTCTCGAAAAGAAAGGTGCCTGAGTTTTGGGACGTTTATGAAAATGTAACATTTAAACCACAAAAATAAGTCTTAAACTTGCCGATTTTCTTTTAGTTCGCAACAAAAAGTTTGCTGCTCACACTGGGAGTGGTGCTGGAACCCCCGTTTCAAGTAAGCACTGTCACTGTTTTATTGCTCTGATCATGTAATGATATCTCTACACTATTGTATAAAAAAATCTAAGCTACAGTCGAATCTCGTTAATTAAAACTCAAGGGGGGCCCAAAATTTGTTTGAATAAAGAAAAGTTTGAATTATCAGGAGTTTCCTCCCATAGAGACACATAGGATGGGACCTGCATGTTAATTTGAATTATCCACAAGTTTGAATTAAGAGGGTTTGAATTATTGACAGTCGACTGTATTTTAGTTTCGTGTTTGCTGACTTTACCTCCTTCATTGCAGCCATTTAATACTTTGTTACTATGCTTCACACATCCTTCATATTGTTGTGTTAGGTACTCCAAACATTTTAATCTCTATAAGACTATATAGTTAATGTCAGCATCCCAAGGCAACATTGTAAATTCACTGCAAGGAGCATTACTGTAGCTTCCTTCAGTGAATACAGTTTTAAAAATAACTCTAGCTTTATTCAGCTGACTCCTCATATTTCTAAATGACAACTAGCCACTTTATTTTCTAGGAATATTTTATGCAGTATGAAATGCTTGAAACATGGTGCAGTGCGGGTAAAAACGGTACTGTTGCAGGGAGAGGAATCCGACCTTGGAAGGGCTGCAGAACTGTTACAATCCATTGTGCAATTTCCGAGACCAACGACTGCCATCTATAAGTTTTTCGCGCCAACGACCACCGAGATTATCAACATCATGGGAACTCTTATAAAGCTGGCTCAAGAAGCAGGCAGACATGACTGGCATTTTCTGCTCATGTGCAACCTGATCCTCCATTCGACACTCAAGGTACATAGTATACCCCTTTTTCTTCAATGGATGGATTCAACACTGAGGCAGTTGCTGACGACAAATATTAAAACTTTTTAGGTAGTAGTTGCATCCTTGAACCAATGTCTGACTTTTGTTTATGACGAGATTACATTGCTGTTTGGTGTTTGGAGAAAGTAGAAAAAAAAAATAGAAAAGAAATGCAAATAACACCTTGTGACTGGCCAATGTAAAGGGAGACGCAGGATATGAAAGCAAAATGGAGTGACAGAAAAGTTAAGATTCTAATGACCAAAGTCATTTTGTTTGTTTATTTGTTTTTGGGTGATGGTAATATACCAACGTGTTTCTAGGATTGAACAGGTGCACCAAAGTGAAGACCGCTGTGGTTGTTTTTGGGCACTGAAAATAAAGTCATTATTATTATTATTATTAAAGTACAAGCCTGTTTCTGAAACAAAACCCAGGATTGCTATTGTTGCTTTTCCTCGCTTGTGCAGAGTAACAATTGACTAGATTACTGCTATATATATATTGTTGTTTCTTTTCAGGTGTCTCTGCAGGAGGACTGTGCTCCAAATAAAGCAATTCAATTTTCATCACCGTGGGTGTCGGTAGCATCCGTATGTTCGTCAGCAAGGACGTCACCTTTGAGGATTCACTCAGAATGGAATACTGTTACTTTGCCTCCAGCATCCTCAGACGACCACAGGAGGTGACTGATATTTTTGCGCATGTACATGTGTTTCACTGATGTTACCCATTAGGAGTTGTGCTCACTCAAGTTTGATCTAAAAGCTCTTCTCTGTGAAGCTGTTACATTGTTGTAATAAAAAAAAAGTAACAGCTTTTTCTGGCATATTTGAAAGACAGGCCTGCTCTACATATGAGCTGTTGCATCTATTTTTTATTTCATTAATATAGAAATAAATAGAAATTTATATTCGAGGGACATAGTTTCAGTGGGCTTTTTTTCATGCTTGCCAGATTGGGGATGTACTTATGACCTTATTGTGTTTTTTTGGCTGAAGGGTTAGCAGAAAATGTAGCTTGTGTCCATAAGAGGTTGATGAGGTAATGGGCTCTATAATTATGATTTAAGTTTGCTCAAACTAAAATCTTCTTGATATTCTGCTGACCTGTCAAATATCAGCAGCATTTGTAAATATTCAACTGATAACTTTTTAATTTTGCGTTTTCAGGTTTACTGACACATCTAGGAATTGTGACATCACTTCCGTGTATTCATTTCCTTATATGCCATTCAAAGCTCCTCCATCATCACATGCATATCCTGTGCCACACACATCAGTATTTACTGTCATTCTTAACAGAGTCGATTCTGCTTCTCAGAAAGATTGGATTACATTGCTTTTCAAAAGGACACCAGCAAACAATCGAGTCAACAAGGTGAGATTTTTTATGAGGGCCTGTTACTGATTCACCAGTTACATTTTTTTTTAGAACACTGACTTTTTTTTCAGTTCTTGAAAACTTTGGTGGAAAGGTTTCTTTTATTAGCTAACCAAAATGTTTGTTGTCGACTTTTCTCAAGTTTTTTTGCTAAATTAGTGACTTTTATTATTACGTAATATTGCACGTATTTGTGAGCCTAAGCATGCACATTATCATTTATATATTGCTTTCCATTTAATAATTTGTTAGTTCTTTAAGCTGTATTTATAGGAAATCATTGAGGTATATGCCGGTACGAAGCTTCTACAAGGAACAGAAGAACTGTTATGTTACATCGCAACTGAATTATATTAGAGAATCGCTTGACTCTTCTTGCATATGTTGTCAAGTAACATATAACCTTAGCATAATAGCATACTACTGTGTGTTATCTCTCTATTAAAACACTCACATTTTTCTTTCAGGCAATAAAACCAGCTTTTCTGCTTCAGCCAGGCCTTGCAAACAAGCATCTGTTGAATGTCACCAGGACCCTGTTGGGGTATTCTTTATACATCAAGATTTCGTTTCGCCAACTGTCTGGACCCTTAGGAATACATCTGAGGTAAATTCCCCCTTACCGACTACAGCATTTTATTCCTGGAAAATCTTTTCAGTATAAGTGAAATAACATGCCGAGTTTTGCTTTAAATAACATGAGCATAATGGATTAAATATTGCTACTTGTAAAACATATGAGGCTGTATGTGCTGGTGTCTAAAATAAGGTGGAGATTTTTCACTGCACCATGTGGAAGCAAATTATTTTGTTGAGTTGAGTCACTAGCTGGGAGCAGTTTCAACCGTCTCCGTCTGGGTGACTCTGATGTGCCCGGAACTTTGTCTCAGCCTGGACTGTTAGCGCAGGTGAGCAAAGTTTCAGGTGTGTTGCAGTCACTCCAACTCACCAGTGGATCGTGAAATGAGGCATCTCTAGGTAAAAATGTTAGAAAGTTGTGCGAGTTATGTTGCTGGTATACTTCTTTTAGCCACTGCCTGTACATTACATTAAATGCATCAGATAAGAAACAAAGAATATAGCATCTGGCACTGCAGATCAAACTAGAAGGTATCTATGCATGAATGCATTAATTAGAAATCTAGAAAATAACATGCCCACATTATAGCTGTCCTTTCCTTCTTACAAATGCATGATGCTATATTTTTTTTTTTCACAAGCTATTCATGATTCTATGATGCTACATCTGCTGTCCAAACTTCGGTGGGCACACATCTCGCTTCTTGACTGCCTGCCTGAAAATTTGTCTCAAACCTTTCATAGTGTAGGTGAGCAAAGTTTCAGGTGTGTTGTCTTGGAGGACACACTGCATCTCTGCAAGACCAAGTACATCAGTTGACTTTTTGTTTATCTTATAAAGTGGTGTCTAGATCGAGTCTTACAGATTTCACCATGTTTCTTATCAATTCAAGTTTTTTTATACAGCTCTGGAGGATACATTGAGGACGTGAATGGTGCAAGAGTCATTGTGCAAGATAATGGCAATGTTGAGATTTTTGTTCCTGAGAGAACAATGACAGGTATGTCCAGTGCGGGTGAAGCACTACTAATTTCTGGCTTACATCTCTTAACTTCGCTATAAACTTGCATGTGCTAGAGCTCAGCTTTACATGAAGTAAGAAAATAATCATCGTACAAGTGTCGCTGGTGTATGTACTACCCTCAGCTTTATTTTGTTGAGACATTGCTTGTTTGTATTATGAAGGAAGTGTGCATTGTGCTATTTTCAAAGCAACTACCGTAGAATACCGTGCGTCTGCCCACTCCGCACTAAGCGCCCACCCTCGAAATTTGAACCATTTGAACAAATATGCACATTATATATACATGTACAATTGATGACCTTACAAGCGCCCCTCCCCTATTTTCTTGGGATTATTTTCAAATTTTGAGTGGGCACCTGCTCGGTATTTTACGGTAAGTCTAAGTTCATTAACCAGAGTTATATGGAACATTATGTAACTTGTTTGAGAATTAATAATGAGGGGTAGTTATAGCTATGTACATGTAGCAGAGCGCGTTGAAAACTATAGAATGCACATAAAGAATAAAACACATGAAGGACGAACACAGACACACACAACTGTGTGTGTCCGTGTTCGTCCTTCATGTGTTTTATTCTTTCTGTGCATTCTATAGCTATGTAGTATGACCTTTTATCTTGATTGCAGATGCTCTCTACAAGAGGTCTGTTCTTGTTCGAGCAAAATTTATGACCATGCATTATTTTTCTGAATCCACCAAATAAAGCAGTCCTAATACATATTTTTGCACTTAATAATTCTTTTGATATTTGATTTAGAATTAAATTTTACAAATCAAATGTGCATTGCAGTGCTCCTTCAGATTAGAGTTCCTATTTTTTAATCTAATAATTCCTCTGTGAATTTTTCTTTGATTCAGCACTTGGGACATATTACCTGATCATCGCTCAGAAGCCACAAATGAACAAACGCTGGAAAGTGACCTATGGAGATAGAGACATACCATATGACATAAAAGGATTTTGGCAAAGATGCATGCAGTACATACCAGATGATCACCAATGGAACACCACGGGCTGCTTTGTCAGAAGCTCCACAAATGAAAAATATGTTCATTGCCAGTAAGTCTATTCAAGCAACCCAGCTCTCATGAGCAACACTTTTGTGTAAAATGGTGTTGTGTGTTTGTTTAGACAGCGGGAAGTTCGCCCTAATGGGCGTTCGGTGTCTCTGCTGTAGGTGAGAAATTGGGCCAGTGTAGTACCACTACTAGCCTGGGGTCTTTAGCATGTTTCACACAGTAGTGATGACACTAACAAATGCTCATCCAGATTGAAACAGGCAGGGTGGGGACTGGACTTCTGTGTTGCTGCCATTTTGGTTTGTGCAAGGGTGTTCAGATGTACTCATGCGCAAAGGATTCGTGTGCTCTTAATGTAAAGTACAGTTTAGAATTACCATATCCGATAGACTGTGCGGTGAAGAAGGCAGCAAAGGTGGCAGAGAATATTTCTTACTGATAAAGTATTTGTGGTCTTGGCATAGAGGTCTATGACAACTTGAGAATTTGGGAGGGAGTAAAGAAATTAAACCATGTCCTGCAGGGAGTCTAAAAAGAAGACTAAACCTGAATTTTTTCGTGTCTTTGCAGATGTGTGGGTTCTACAGTTGTAACAATGAACACAATTCCCCTGCACCCAAACGTCACAAAGGTTCACACACAAAGTCTGTTTGCTCGACCAGTCAACGGACCTGTCATCATGTTTGTCCTTGTCAGCTTCTTGGCTTACGGTGTCTTGGTTGCTCTCTTTCACAAGAACCAGCAATCCTCTCATAAATCGAGACACATAGTTTCCCTAGAGCCTTGTTTGTCCACTGCTCGCCATCTTTACTTGGTCATTGTGCGCACTGGGCCATACTTTTGTGCAGGAACATCGGCAATGGTAAGCACATTGTAGTGCAAAGCAGTTGTAGGGGCAGCATTCATACTACAGTGCTATCCACTTAAAACGATAACTAGAAAACCCGAAAATTGTGTTGTTATAACCGATTATCGTTGTATCTGAACTGGAAACTGAGCATTTCTAATCTAGAAACTCTAGAAACTGATCCTTGTAGGCATATGTGGTATCGCTGTAAGTGGAGTGCACTGTATACTCAATACATAAAAGCTTTATAAAATAGTTGTATTATATTGTGTGCTGTAATGTGATTAGGAGTCGTTAAAGAAATTAATGCTAAAAATGCCTTTTGTAGAAATGTTGGTTTTAAGTTCTGACAAAATTTTAGGGAATTGTGTATTTAGATTGAGCAAATGCATTTCATTGCACACCAAGGAAGCCATTAATTTCTAAACAATTCTATTCAATTTACCAAAATAATTTCCCAAGTTTTCCTCTTAAATCTATATAATCATATTAAACTTCATACATAATATATTATACTGTTTATTCTGTGAGTGTATTGTTTACTTTTATCAAAATTGTACAGGACAATGTGCACTGTGCATGACAAAACAAATACAACTAAAAATTTGATGTTTTAGGAGAAATCTTTTATAAAGTGTCCTAGAAATAGACTTATGGTATTTAATAAAAGCAGAGAAGGACAACCTTTTAGCTCTCCAGTTTCATTTAAATCTACAGAAAACAACTCTTTGCAGTGTACGCTCAATGTTTGGGAGGTTTGTCTATTGACCCCAGATATAAGAGTGCACAGATGTTACAGAACAGTTTGGGACACACAGTCAGCTTTACAACATTAGTGTAGCTACAAAAGAGGAATGACCATATATTGTGAAACATTGTAATATTTTGTCTGACTGATAGGTGCATCTTCATTTATTAACATTCTTTTGCTGTTATTAAAAAACTATGATTAGTTTTCTTTGTTTTTCTTTAATAAATGCCTGTTTGTTGCAATTTTCCTTTTAGGTGTCTCTTCGCTTGCACGGGGAAAATGAAATGTCGACACCCAAGGAGCTTTTGGACCCCAATGGAGGATCACAGTTATTTCAGAGAGGTTCTAGTGATGCCTTTCTTATCAGGTGTGCTAAATTGTTTTTACCCGGACTACACCTGAAACTTTGCTCAACGAGAGATGCTTTGCAATGAGACAGTTTATTACATGCAACACTTTTAATACACATAATTGAGTTCTGAAATGCTAGACAGGCAGCAAACTGTTATGCATGTTTGTGAAAAAGGTGATATGGTTCGTTTTGTTTTTGTTCACTCTACCCTTAAGACATTTCAGCAACCGCAGTGCCTTTGCATCATACTGTTTGATTTTTTTAGAAGATTGCAGGCTCCTATGATGCAGTGGAGTCCAATATTTATGTCTACAAATTTTGGACGCCACAATTTTTTTTCAACTTCAGATGCTGAAATGGTTTTCGTACATGTTAGAACAGGTGAAGGTACATTGGCAGTGTAATAATATTTAAAAAAATGCGATTGCCCCAGGCCTATTTCACTTTAGGATGAATACAACATGCACATCATATAACTGATGAAACTATTTAGATCAGTGGTTTTCAGCCATTGATGTTTTGCGGACCCCTTCTGAATCAGCTGAGATGATGGGGGGCCCCATTCATGGTAAGGGGAAGGGAAAGATAGAGGGATTATGATGATGATGTAATAAACAAACATAGCTAGGGGCTATGGTATGAAGTAGTCTAATTGACAAACACACGAGAAAACTCACCTGAAAATTGGAATGTTTCTTTTCAATCTGTAAAAAGACCACTTTTACTGCCAGGCTTCACTGATGAGAGGGCTTCGCGGACCCCTAGAATGATTTGCGGACCACAAAGGGTTCACGGACCCTCATTTAAGAGCCACTGATTTAGATAACACAAAACAGTAGAATATATTTAATCTGATATTTATAGATTGTGATCCTTTTTACTGCATATACAGTACAGGCAAGGGGCTAGGGAAACTCTGGAAGTTGGAGGTCTGGCACAACAATGCAGGACTGTCTCCATCGTGGTTCTTACAGGATATCTCTGTGATGGATCTACAAACAGGTGAATTTACGAAACTCTACTACAACTTTGTTCTTCATGCCTCTGTAACACAGAGCTGGACAGCATTGAGGACAGATGTGGTTTCAGTAGCTCTCTTGAGAACTTTGACAGACAGTGTAACATCAGCCATGAAAAAAATGTTTTCAGCATATCATATGATGCCCATGTTTTTCACATTTATTGAACATTTAGAAATAATGTGTCACTTACAAAAGAGTTATTGTTGCCTTGCAGAAGTTGTTTCACACTTCATTTTTAACCAATGGCTTTCTGTGAGTGATGGAGATGGCACAATTGGAAAGGAGGTACCAGTGTCTCCAGCAGAGCAAAGCTTATTCAAGGTAAATCTACCCAGTTATCTGTTAATTTAATGTAAAGCTAAAAAAAAGGTTATGCATTTTTAGTATGTTTTTTTAATACTACAGTCACTGATAGGATGAGGATGGCAGAGGGGCCTTCAGTTGTCCCGCCTCCAGGCTGAGCTTTGAGCATACATGTGCAACCAAAGCACGACACAAGGCAACAAGCGCATGCTGGAAACTGGGCATCTGAAAGAGATACTCTCCAATTTTCATCTTGTCAGTGACTGTAGTATAGACCTTTGCAAAGCGAGCTCTCTGGCCGCCGCCATTTGTGACTATAGTAACCCCTATCAGCCAGAAATTTCCGCCTCCCGCCTGAACTGTGGAAACCTGGTCAGCACAACTCCCCTCATGCATTGTGCATTTGGAGTTCGCTGGCTTTTCTAGAAAGTTTTTACTTTATTTACCTGTTCAGGATGCCTACCCTATTTGTGTTATCTTCCACTCTGAAAACCAGGCAATACCAGGGCTCGTAGCCTGCTCGGCCTTCGCAGGAAACGAACGGAGAAAGCAAACGTCAAGCAGCCCTCGACGCGGGCTGTTTGATGTTCTTCGAGGATTATTTCTGTTGAGATAATTTACGAAAAGCCTTCTCGGCTTTGTTCCCAATCTATGCGAAAAATGGCTGATAGGGTCAGAAGTATGGGAACAGAATAGATGCGTTCGTTCATTTGCTTTGGTGCTGTGAAAAACAGCCACAGCTTTCTTTAAAACATGCCCCAAAACAAACCGGATTTACCGTATTTGCACGAATATAACGCAAGTTTTTTTCTCGAAATTACATGCTCCAAGACGCACCTTGCGTTATATTCGGAATCGAGTTCAGCCACGAGGCGATCGAGTCTGGAGAAAGCCATTCCTCCGGCTTAATGCAAAATATTCGGTGGGAAAAGAAGTAGGGGTGTGGAACGGAATTTATTAGCTATTCGGTCACGTGAAGGGGCGAATAGAAAACATAAAGCATTTTTATCGATTTTATGTTGGTACGACGCACGCACGCCGCAGAAACCTGGCGCGCGCGCGCGTCATGCGGGAATGCGGGCACTGGCCAATTCGAGCCAAGCCAAGCCGGGCCAAGTCAAGTCAACACAAGCCAAGCCACCAACGGCGTTTACGCAATCGTGCAACACAAGGCATTTATTTGTTTAGGCAGAGGGACCAGAAGAAGTGGGATAGTGTATCAGATTCAGCAGTCTTTTTTCTGCTTTCGCATTGTTTAGTTTCTGCTCCAGAGTGATTTGGTGTTTGTGTGTTGGTGCTTCTGCTTCGTGCGTTGTTTTGGTTGTGGGCTGCCGAGGAGGAGCTCGGAGCTTGCACGCAAGAAAAAGAAACTACCAGACACGCAGGTGCCGTGCTGCTGCTTATCTGCATAGTCGCCAAGTGGATTGTAAACGGAAGGACCTGAGCAGTGAGGATGAGTGCAGTCAAAACATAAACTGATATTTCTTCGATTTCCATTGACTTTTCACGTCTGCTATGCCCCCGAGTGCGGGAAATTGACGGGGCCTCGGTTCGTGTTATAATAGTAGGTAATAATATTTTTTTTTTTCTTTTTGAGGGTATCAAAACCTGCCCTCGCGTTATATTCGTGGTCGCGTTATATTCGTGCAAATACAGTAGTTCGATCGTCGTAAAGTGACTGTTGTCGACACTGTATATTGGATATGCTGTGTTATATGAGACCTTTCTCAAATGCTTTTCGTATAATGCGGCACCATGGGGAACATACATTATATGTGGTTCGATTGATTAGAATTGTTGAATTTCATGTTGTGAGCAGGGAATACCCTTGCAGTTCGGCTATTCTGCGGTGTGGTCGAATGTTTTTGGCCGTTAAGGCCTTTGTAAATCGGCGTGGCTGAGCGTATGGGGCCGTTAAAAAATCAACATAAAATGAAAGAAGCATTCGAGTTATACTTGTTCTGTCGTGCACATACTGTCAAAAAATAGCTTAAATTTGTTTGTTTTTGTTCCCAAAAATAGTACAATGCTTTCTTAAAAACCTAGAGAAATTCTATTTGCCATAGAGCACAAAAGAAAAAATAAAACAAAGCAATTTAGCCGCTACCAGCAACCGGAATTGTGCCTACGCAGGCTGCCACAGCCCGCTGACAAGAAAAGCTCGCAGTCCGGTGCAGTCGGGCAACACTGACATACACTCTCAAAACCAGGGACGCTTGGTGTAAATCACTTCGTTCGAGACTGCCGCTGGAAAGGTCTAAACGTAGGCTCGCAACAATTTAAACTCTGATATTTTATACTTCTGGAGTATTCAAACAAATTTTGAAATTTTGGTTGTCCCGCTATGTTTTATAAGCTGCTTTATTTTAAAGGCATTTTCAGGTAATTCATGCTTGTTCTCGTGGTCCCATTGAGTGCGCTTCTTGGTGAGCTCTGGGGCACTGCAGAGAAGCGACACCTGCAAAGCTTGCTGGATGAACAAACTTAATTTTGTTTCGAGGTGCCATGTGCTGTCTAAACAGTCCTCAATAGACAGCATTTTTGAGGGGTGAATAAAGTTTTCTTTTACAGTTCACCTATGTTTCATGTGTGGCATAGCTGCTTATGATTAGTTGGCCTATGTAGAAGAAATTATCAAATATCTGCTTTGTATGTGAAGCCATTCATATAACAACTGATAAGTTTATGTTGCATCATATTTAGATAGATTTTTGGTAATTCGAACGCTCATTCAAACGAAATTCATGACTTTCTGGAGTTTGAGTTAATGAAGGTGTTCTTTATTCTTGTGAGAAAATGACCTGAAAGAATAAAGAAATAACATAAATCAATAATAAATCTATATAATAATAATAATAATACTTTAATGAAAAAGTTCTTTTCAATAAAGACATATTTTACTACTGCTATTCTGATAACGAACGTTGAAGGAAGCATCTTCTCGTAGTACTGCCTTTAGATTGTACATGCCGAAAAAATGCTTTCTCTAATAAATTATAGTTTTTTTCTGGAGATGCATGCACTTGCTGCTCTAACATCACAGGCAATAGAAAAGCATTGTGTAAGGTTTTTTTTTAATAGTGACAGATGGGCCAGTTGGTACATGACTTATTTTGACAAAATGCGCCGCAAGACAAGGACAGAGTACAACACGAAGCGCTATGCCGTAAGCATGTCTTTTTCTCAATCCAGCAAAAGACGTGCTTACGGTGTAGCGCTTCGTGTTGTCTTACTTACTCTGTCCTTGTCTTTCGGCGCATTTTGTCAAATAGAGGTAGTTTTTTTTTGTTGCTGCTTTTTTTATATTTATGTAATAGATAGTTTAGGGCAAGTGCGTCCATTCCACCAAAGGTCATTCTCAGGCTGTCCTCAGGTCATGCTACCATGATATTTTCAAATGAACTCTTAGTTAGTGTTAAGGGTAGTATGACTGAAAAAAGCTTTACTTTGTGTGGAGCTGACTATAAAGTAATATTATTCACTCTCATTTTATAGGAACTCACAAACAACCTGTTGTCTGCATTCAGTGAGCACCACCTTTGGAGCTCAGTTCTGGCTGCTCCCAGATGCAGCCTGTTCTCACGCATCCAGAGACTCACAGTGTGTCTGTCTACGGTCTTCTCATCATCTGCCCTCTGCACCCTCTGGGTGTGCTTTGTGGTGCCTGAGGTATGCTGCAGCCGCTGGCAATTGCTCTTAAAGTTTTGGAGTTAAATCAACGTGGTGGCTGTGAACAAGGGGGCCCTATAGGCCTCTTTCGTGATGAAAATTACTTAGACAAAATAGAGTTGTGTAGCTCTTAAAATTTACAAAACTTCTCTTACGTTAATAGGAGAAAGTTTAGGGGAATAGTTTTGAACCTCTCTGCACAAGCTTTGTTTTGAGTACCGTATTTACTCGCAGAATGAACGCACTTTTTTTTCCGAAAAACCGATGCAAAGTTAGGGGGGGCGTTCATTACGCGAGGTAAAATTTTTGCTTCCGTATTTACTCGCATAATGAACGGACATTTTATCCCAAAAATCGAAGTAACCTCTTATCTCTTTGCGCGCGGCGCCCGACCCCGTAACCAAACTAAGCTGCACAAAAAAACAATTTTTTTTTCCTAGTTCCTTGTTTTTTTTTTTTTTTTTTGCTGCCTTTCGCAAGCTGTCTTGTTTGCTTAGGCGTTGCTTAGACGAGGGCTCTTCGCTTATCTTTCTTATCTCCTTGCGCGCGGCGCTCGACACCTCAAAACCAAACTGCGTTGTGCAAAAAAAAAAAAAAAAAAAAAAAGCTTCTCTTTGTCTTTGTTTTCTCTTAGTTCCGCGGTTTTTTTTTCTTTGTGCCGCTTTTTGCTAGCTGTTTCGCTCGTTTAGAGCGCTTCTCCTTCTTACCTCCTTGCGCGCGGCGGCGCGAACCCAAAGTCCAGACTGCGCCGCGCAATAAAAGAAAAGCTCCTCTCCGTGTTCTTTTTTCTTGCTTCCGTTTGATCTTTTCGAGTTTTTTTTAACGCCTTTTGCAAGGCGTTTTGTTCGCCCACGCTGCCCATGCATTCGCAACCTTGCTGCACCAGGATAGAAAAGTGCGTTCATTTCGCGCGCGTGGGGGGAGGGGGTCAAAATTTTGACATCGAGTTGGGGGTGCGTTTATTACGCGAGTGAAAAAAAAAAGTCGAAATTTTGAGAGCAGACTTGGGGGGTGCGTTCATTACGCGAGTGCGTTCATTGTGCGAGTAAATACAGTAAATGTGACAACTGAAAAAATAGGAACCATGTTGAAAACGGTAATGTAATTGCATGTACATTTATCTAGATGTTTAATTTTATCCTTTCCTGTTACTTTGAACAATAATGGTGGAAGTTTGTTTATTCAACAATGGTGGAAGTTTGTTTATTCAACATAGTTGCTATGGGATGGTCCAGTCGTTTAGCGCACCGTCACGCTGCATGTGATCACTTTCACAAAAACTGTTCTTGTTTGCAACATCTCAGGATCGTTCCAAGTAAAAGTACAGCTTTCTATGGTGACATAGAGCAGTCCTGCTGCACTCATCAAAATTTTTCCCTCTACCATTGAGCTCATATCTCAGACAGACTGACAAAATTCACGTCCAATTTGCTTTTCTGGTTTGTTGTATTTTTGCATCGCTTTCATTGAAACTAAGCTTTGCCAGCATTTTGTTCCTCAAAATTGAGATGAAGTGGAATAGTCTTCATCTTGTTAGAGAATGCACTTTTATGAGAATAGGGCTGTTTAATTAATGCCTTTTCTAAATTAGTTCACTGATGCTCTCACATTTGGCAGACATGTAACAATAATTGATGATATGCAATTTCCTTAGATTGTGGTATAAGAGCAGCACAATGACATTAGTATAGCCACCAGGTTGATTCCAGCAAAAAAATGTAACAGAAACTGCACTGCAACTATGAACATGCATAACCATAACTGAGGCTTTTGTTCGTTATCTCTTCAGTGTTATCTCTTCTTTTCTTCACAGCCATCGACGCAGAACGTCATCACTGGGATTTCTGTGTGGAGGATTCTCCACGCCATCGGTTTTTCGCTCGTGGTTCATGCTGTGCATCAGGTGCCGGCTGTAATCTTCCGAAACAGCACATGCACCATTATTCCCACCAAGCTTCTTGCACAGTGCTGGCAGCTGGTGAACCGCATTCCAGGATCGATTTGCCGAGTCGGCAAGAACTCCTCGCGAAGTGCCGGAAGTACAATCGAGGGATCGACAACCAGCTTCGGTGATGGCGACGAAACCGACTCCTTATCATCGTACGAAAGCATGTCTCTGTATGGAACGAGTCTGAACGCAGAGTCCGAGAAGGGTTCAGAGGCTTTGGACTCCAGCTTTTATTCGAGGTTGGTGCTTGTCTATTATCATGTGACCGGACATCTATCACCCCTCGATATGACTTGCAGGAAGTGTACCGTGCTTGTCTATTATCTTGTGACCGGACCTCTGTATATATTGGATTGCTGGAATATAGTGGGGCTTTTTTGGGCCTGTCCGTCCTGGCCTGCGGCTGGAGGAGCTTTCTTTCATGGACAGGAAATCGAAGTTGTTGCAAGGTCAGATCAGGCACGTGGCCGGGGGGGGGGCACAGGGCCTGGGCCCCCCTTCGAAATCTTTCGTTTTACTGGGGCCTCCTCTCCCCCCTCTCCCCCCCCCCCCCCCCCCAAAACAAAATCCTGGCTATGTGCCTGGTTCAGATCAAAGATGTTTACTACTGTATGATTGTACTACTCTGAAGGACAGTGACTTCAAACCTTAGCAGTTTTTTCACATTCTATTTCTCTTTAAAAAATACATGTCCTTTTTTTGTAGAACTGCTAATTGTTTTGTTGTGCTTATTGGTCATGACTCTAGTTTCATGTTTGTTTGGGGGTTAATTTTCTTCAAATTTGGGGGGGTGTTTTCTTAGGGTTTATATTTTCCCACAGATTTGGGGTTTTTTGGTGCCTATTTTTGATGTCGGACGAAACCTCTGCGTTAATCGGGGCCTATGACGAAAAAATGTGACATGGGAATGGAATTTCCAATCGTCTGGGAGCATGCACATTACCTGGACACTTAAGAAACTTGCCGTTACCGATACAAGAAGAAAACAAGATTAGGGATGTGCATCCACAAAAAAGCAGCCTCACGGACAGTTCTTTGTGGGCTCTATTCTGGGTCAACAGAAAATAGAATTGTAGATAATTTTTCCCATGAAGCTTTGGATTTTCTTATTTAGAGAGTGTTCTACTTCGGAGTTTTCCGATTTTCCCCAATTTTGATTAAACGTTCTCGGGGGTTAATTGTCCGAGTTTATCGGTGTTCGTCGAAAACACGGAACTCTAGTCATAACTTGCGTTCAACTCGTGCATGACCTACATGCTTATGAAGGGAACAAAACAAAATTGGATTGTCTTCCTTTTCTCGCTTATCAAGGAGCCCTCTGTCTCCGCTGGAGGCAACCCTGGTGCAGTGGCAGGAGATCGAGGTCTGGGCTCGTAGAAAACGGGAGCAGATTCATCATCTGGTTCATAGCATCAGTCAGTTGAGTCTCCACCACACCCTTCAAGGTCTTCCGGAAAAGTGCCTTGCTACTGGTGAGAACTGGACATTGGCATCAGAGAGAACCCTTTGACCCCCTGAATTACTGTGAAACGCCTGTAACTTTTTTGCGAGTGTGCCCGTCTCATCCTTGCGATCAGTTTTTGCCAAGAATGATCATTTTATCTTAGTGGCTTCACTATTCCCACACCTTTCTCTTTAGCAGTGTTTGTCTATCTTAATTGGAATGATAAACTAACCCTACCTTTTTTGGGCCAAATTTTTAGCACATCTAATGAGTGCATTGACTTGCATGAATCCATTCAGAGGTTTTCTACATCCTTTTCAAGATGATAGATCTTGCATCTGTGGGATGCCATTTGTTTCCGGGGGCACCTTAGCTTGTTGTAACACAAAGCAAGAAAAAATCTTGTCTTGTTGCAGGTGATACTTCAGTGCGTAGCCCCGGCCCCAGTGGAAGTGGCTACCTCCCTGAAACGGCATGCAGAGTGCCTTCACTCGAAGACAGCTGTGTCGTCCTGCCCTCTTGGGTGGGGCTCATTGGATGGCTGGTTGAAGCAGGCGTCATTGTGTGCTCCGTGTATGCGCTCATAGCCTACAGTGAAATGTGAGTTCTTCCATGTGACTCTGATGGCTACATCTGTATTTTGTGCTAGTGACTCTTAGACCACTGAAAAGCTTATAGGTTAGTACTTGTAGCTTTCAAATGCGACTTAAGTGTCAGAAATGTTTGTTGAAAGGGAACATCTACTAAAACTATACAATTGTTGACACCCCTGAAGCCGTGGCTATGGTCTGTGCTTTAAATATAGAAAACATTCAGTCAATGTACACCCACCTGCAATATGAAGGTGAGCACCTTACCTGGTTTCTTGCCTGTTTTACGGCTTCCTAAAGCTATATTAACTCTCAACGTCTCAAATGGTACGTGGCTTGGGGTCTAAACTTTGCGTTCTAGTCCTCTTCTGGAACAGAGCTTGTTCCAAAACTTGCAGGATTGTCAAAAACAAGAAGAGGGCTGTTCACCTTCATATCGCTCATAGGTGTACATCAACTAAATATTTCTCTGAGAATTGTTTAATTCTGCAAATCTCACCGTCTGGAGACAGTTTTTTTTTTTTTTTTGCTTTACTTAATTTGGAAGGAGAAAGTATGATAAACTTGTACTTCTTTGGCTACAGCTTCTACATAATTTAATGTGGTTCTTTCCAAAAGTATTTCATTTCCTGAAAGAACATTACCTTATAGAATTTCATCATCTTTTTCTGTAAAACTTTGCACAATTTTGGCAATATAAATATGTACTATATTAATAATGTTGCTTTGAACTCTTGGAGCTAATGTGCCATTTTAAAAGGGTCATTGTATGCAAAGGCTTATCTAAATAGTATATTTTAAAATAAAATTCAGCAAAATTAATATTAATGTTTCGTAGATATTCATCTACTGAAGTATTAATTTATCTACTTTGGACAGGATAACCTTTTGTTTGCAGTAGTCTTTATTTTACATTCTAAGTGGTCTACAAAAGTACTTGATAACCTGTCTACTAATTAGTTTCTTGCATTATGATACTATACTCTTTTTAATATATCAGTCGGCACCTATTTAAAAATGAAAGGTTGTGCTCTATTTCCAACTTATTACCCAATTGAAATGGGATTTCCTGCCTAATGAAAATGTTTGTTATGGACAGCTTTTGCTGAAAGAAGCTCAACTCTCTTTCAATAACAGACATGTTTTTAGAACGCCCAGATTATGCAATAGACGCAGTGACTCTTTAGAGCGCAGCTCTTAGGCACCCGTTTCCGGCTTAAGCGGCGTCGCCATCGGCTTTGGCGTAATTGCACGTTGCATTATGGGACGTTTCCCATAACAACGTCACGTCTGACGTTACGAGGGTCACTTGTGACGTCACCAGGCATTTCATTATGGGAAACTTTCCTCGCTAAATTTAGCGAAAAAAATTCCCCGCTAAATTTAGTTGGCAAATTTCCCCTTCTAAACTTAGCGGCAAAAATTCCCGCTAAATTTAGCGGAAAAAGTTCTTTGCTAAATTCAGCAAAAAAAGTTCCCCGCTAAATTTAGCAGAAAAAGTTTCCCCCACGAAATTTAGCGAGAAAATGTCCCTGCTAAATTTAGCGGAAAAAATTTCCGCTAAATTTAGCTGAAAAATTTCCCGCTAAATTTAGCGAAAAAAACTTCCCCGCTATATGTAGCGTAAAAATTTCTCCGCTAAATTTAGCGGAAAAAATTCCCGCTAAATTTAGTGGAAAAATTCCGCACTATATATAGCGAAAAAAAATTCCCTTCTATATGTAGTGAAAAAATTTTTCTGCTAAATTTAGCAGCAAAAATTCTCGCTAAATTTAGCGGAAAAAATTTCCCCGCTAAATTTAGCGGGAAAATTTTCCCACTAAATATAGCGGAAAAAATTTCCCTGCTATATGTAGCGGAGAAAGATTTTTCCTGCTAAATGGAGCAGAAAAAAGTTCCCCGATAAATTTAGCAGAAACATTTTCTTGCAGAGGTAAAATTCCTTGCTAAACTTTGCGGAAAGAACTTCCCCACTAAATTTAGTGGAAAAATTTCCTTGCTAAATTCAGCGAAAAAAAATTTCTCGCTAACTTTAGCGGGAAAATGTTTTTGCTAAATTTAGCAGAGAATTTTTTCTGCTAAATTTAGCGGAAAATTGAGTGAAAATTTTCCGCTAAATGTGGAGAGAAGCAGGAGGGGAGGGTACGGATGAGGAGGAGGGACATGCACTCCTCTCCGTTCCTTCCCCTCATCCTTCTCAAGAGCTGCGCTCTAATTCGTCATAACAGGGGATTGTAAATGTCGTTCCTTTTTTTTCTACATTTTCATCATCATTGCCTTTATTAGGTTCAGGCACATGTTGAGGGTAATATATGTAATATGACGGTGTACCGATTTTTCCAGGTTTTGGGTACTTTCAAACATCCTCTGTTTCGAGCTCATCATTCTCACCATCCTATCGTCTGTATTCCTGGTATACCCACTTCAGGTAAGTAGACTCTTGTCATTCTGGAATAATGATATGTAGCTGAAGATAGAGGCAAAGAGGGCAAACAGATCTTACTAACATATGAGTTGGTAAATAAATAAAAATAATGTGCTTTGACCAAGTAGTTAACATTTTATTGGAAGATTTCTCCTGTAGAATGAGGAAATAACATGGAACAATTTCTAATACAGTAAACATTTACTTGAGCAAAGTTCAAGGGTCCCAAGGAAATAGTTAACTGAAAGTTCACTAAACTGAATATATACACTAGAATATGGAACAGCATAGGGCACAGCATACATCATCGAAAGTGTGAAACGCAATTTATGGAGTCATGTACATCAATATATACAAAGTATGTAACAGTTATGTTGCTGCCTTTCAAATTTTGAAAAAAAAAAATATAATTTTCATTTGCACTGGTCTTCTTAAAGGGCATAAAGTATCAAAGCTGTCCAGAAAGTCTATGTATTTTTGCATTTCCTCTGGCACAGCTTCTTGCTGTGACAAAGCCATACTTCAACGGCATCGTCCACTGGCTTGAAATGTCCCGTGCAGAGTCGTTTCTTGTTGAGATTGAACGCAGTCTCTCCTTCAACCTTCAACTTTTGCTTTACTATCGTTGACAATGTCGATGGCGGAATCCCATAGTCCTTTGCAATGTCTATTTATTTATTTATTCATGATACCTTGAAGGTCCATTACTGGACATTACACAAGGGGGGGGATTTGGTCAGGTTACAGTATAGTCAACACTTAAAAAAAAAACAAAACAGTACCAACAGGATAGCAATATCACAACTGAAACGACACTTTAACAAAATTATGCATTATACAAATTGTAGGGTCCAAGCACATATAACACTTCATTATGTGGGCAAGAACATCACTGTAATCTAAAACTAAATAGTAGTTAAAAAATCTAAGACAGCTACTCGGAATGCTGTAGGGTTGGAAAGTGCGGTTATGTGATCGGAAAGAGAATTCCAGTGCATGATTGCGCGTGGTAATGAGGAGTTATTAAAGGCAGATGTATGACCGAAAATGCGCTTATAACTTCGGCTGTTAGTTAAACGACGAGATGTTCGGTTAGGAGGCTCAAGCAGGGGGGCGATAATGTTAGGGTTAGAATAGCGTGATTTATGAATGATGCATAAAAGGGCAGCGGTGCGACGTGTTTCAAGTGGTTGTAAGAGGATAGAGTTTTTAAGAAGGGAGACACTTGCTTGGCGAGAGTAGGTTGATGTTATAAAACAAGCTGCACGATTTTGGATGCTTTTGATCTGATTGATAAGGTATTTCTGGTGGGGGTTCCATACAACGGAAGCAAATTCAAGTATAGGGCGAACATAGGTCTCGTATGCTAACTTGCGTAAATGGGGGGGTGCAGAGAAAAGGTTGCGTCGTAAGTATCCCAGTGTTTTGGATGCAGAACTTGTAATGGCGTCGATGTGGTTAGTCCAGGATAGGTTGTCAGAAAGATGAACACCAAGGTATTTGTAAGAGGTTGAGACTGAGAGGGGTGAATTGTACAAAAGATATGAATGAAGTGATAGCGATTGTTTGCGACTGAGAGACACTACCTTACATTTTGAACCATTAAGAGACATAAGCCAATTGTCACACCAAGCACTGATGGAGTTTAGGTCTTGTTGGAGCATTATGTGATCATCGGGAGTAGTGATTTGCCTGTAAATAACACAGTCATCCGCAAAGAGGCCTATTTTGGACGAGATGGAATGGGGTAAGTCGTTCACGTATATTAAAAAAAGAAGAAGCCCGAGCACAGTTCCCTGTGGCACCCCAGAAATTACATCAGACATGTTAGATTGGTAATTACCGCATACTGTATATTGGCGTCGTAGCGTTAAGAAGTTACGTATCCATTAGAGTGTGGGGAGTCAATGTGAAGTGAAGAGAGTTTAGCGAGTAGTCGACAATGAGGAACACGATCAAATGCTTTGGAAAAATCTAAGAAAATGGCATCAGTTTGAGTGTACTGGTTCATGTTTATGTGAATGTCGTGATAGAATTCTATTAGTTGTGATTCGCACGAAAACCCTTTACGAAAACCATGCTGCTTCACATAAAAAAAATTGTTATTTTCTAGATGAGATACTGTGTGGGAGAATATGATGTGCTCGAGCAATTCGGATGCCACGCTCGTCAGGGATATAGGGCGGTAGTTTGCAACTAGGCTACGGTCTCCATTTTTGTGGATCGGGATAATCTTGCCAATCTTCCAATCGCTGGGAATTTGGCCTGTGGCTAGGGATTGTTGGAAGAGTAGACAAAGGATTTTACTAGAGATTTCTTTGCCTTTGACCATTGTCCACTTGCCTTTGACCGTTGTCCAGACACTGAAGGATTTTGAGCTTGTCTGGTAGAGACAAGCGCTTCCGTTTCGTCATACTCATTATGAAAGTGAGGGCACAAACTGCCGTCCTGCCGTTGCTATACCCAAAACTAAGATGGCCGAACGGAACCGATGACAAAGAAAAAACAGACACACCACATGTTTCGATTTCGTCTAGCGTACCGCCACTTTGCCTCGGTGGCGCTGTAAACGCCAGCGGTGATACGCCGGCGCTGCAGAGGCGGTAGCAACGTAACAGCGGTCATCGGCTATGCCAGCACTGCAGAGCACAAAGCTTCGTTGAACTGATTGCAAAAATAATCCTGGGCCCACCGATCAAGCTTGTTGAACTGAAATATTCGCTATTCCATATTCATTTGTCATTTAGCTAAAACATTTTTGCATTGAATGCATTGTAAAACCGCTGGGGGAATTTTTTAAAGTTTGTTATTTAGAAATATTTGTTAAACCGACATTCACTCAAATGAGAGTTTACTGTAGATTGGAGGTAGTTGAGTGCAGTGCTACATGTATTGCATTCACCTGCTTTAAAGGTGCTTTTTTAAAGCACACTGTTACACATTGGCAAGATAGGAGTGACACATACGCATCACTTATTGCACAATTATTGGTATTATTTGGAGTGTTTTTATATATTGCTAAAAATAGGCTGTTGCCATTTCTAATCATTCAGTAGAAATGAAGCTGTACAAACAATTGTTTGCATATTTGATACTGCAAAACCAGATGAATTTAAGTAGCCTCTTGAAATGGATGCAAATCGCTGCTACTTAAAGCTAGATGCAAGGTGCCCTTTATTTGAATACACTTTCAGCTGAATACATCCATCTTGTGTCCAGTCTTTCAGTTCTGAACACCAGAGCTGGAAGACATAGGCTCGTTCAACTGTGTGTAAGCAATCAACAGTTTAGACGGCATGGTAAGGAGAGAGTTAACATGGGCGTTCATTTTTCTTCTGTGTACTTTGTTTCAGGTCCTTGTGATCTCCCTTTACTTCACCGCACAGTCGTGCCTTCGACCATTCGGTGCCTTCGTCGTGCTGCGATGCAGATGTGACGCCGCACTCAGGCGGCTTGTGAAGGATCTTTGTGGCTCCACAAAGAAACGCGAAGCTGGTTCAAGGCCCAACTTTCACACCCTGGAGCCCAGAAAATCAGCGGCTCTGAACTACCTCCGCCACCCCTCGGAATATTCCCTCATCCAGGCGAGGAAACGGTTCCTACTTACCGCTGAAGCCACAGAGGCTCTCCGGTGAGTGTCATTTTACAGCCTTTGATTTTGTAACTTTTTATTGAATTGTAAATGCAATGCAGTCTTAGCTCTACATTGAAAACAAACAATGTAAGGGCACAAGTAAGCTACTGTATTGAACATTTTGAAGCAATCCGAGACTAAGGAATATAAAAGGTGCCACTAAGAGAAGAGAAGGAGAATGTCTTGAACATAGCTCAAATTTTACTGCAAATAGAACGCCTCTAATAAGGGTTCAACAAACTGAGAGAACGGTAAAGGCCCTTCCCCACTCACACCACTCTCGTTTGACACGATGGAATGAAATGACTTCGGACCCTCCACACCTTAGAGGACTGTAACAGAGATAACACTGGAAGAAAAAGGCTAGCGGGGGCAGACCTATGACCTTAAATGAAAAGGCCTCATGTATTAACCTCACAAACTCCTAAAATAAAATAACTGCAAGTCTAAGCTCCATAAAAATCACCTTGTCTTTGCCTAATCTCTCTCTCTCTGACGTAAAGTTGCTCATTTGTGTCTTTCTCACAAGATCTATCATGCTAACCCGTACTTAAAGCGATGTCTTTTCATCCCACCGTTCTACTTTCCACCTCGCATCGATCGTCACCTCAAAGTTAAAATTTGTAAATGTAGTACTAATGCATTTCTACAGTCATTCGTCCCTAAAACTGGTTTTGAATGAAATCAACTTCCGACTTCATATTGTTGATAGCCAAATGTTTAAAAATGCTGTAAACACACTTTACTGTCCTGAGCCACCATGATACCTTATGTACTCTGCCCTTTTGTTTCTTTTTGTCGGTTATTTTGTTACTCCCATTCCCCTCTTTAATGTCAATTGACCCTGAGGGTATTTAAATAAATAAATCAATATATCACAAGTTGAAATCAATCAGTGATATGTTTGGTTTACACAATGCATTTAGCACTGATATTAGCTTGAAACGTGCTACTCCTTTCGCTTCCCCTCAAAGATATTGCATCAAGAAACACAGAGAGAAATCTGTCACATGTGTTTCCGGTGAGGTCTACAAGATCCCTTTTGGATGTGGGTTATGCCACCTAGGTCAAACAAAACATATAAATGATAAGATGGTTAAACATAAGTTATGGGTCGGGAAAAAAGATCAGTATTCTGAAGCTTCTAACCACACTTAAGAGTGTAATAATTGTTGTTCCGTTATGAAACTCAACATCCACGATATTAACAAAAACGACTACAAGCGCCTGTTGAAGGAAGCAATTGCGATTACCAAACATGGAAATGCTGTAATTAAGCCGTCGTCTTTGGAAGCAGATTGAACACATTTTCTGAATCTCTAGTTTCAGTAGTGCGTGTTATGTCTTTTTTTTACGTCGTTATTTTAGGAGTTTGTGAGGTAACCACATAAGGTCTTTTCATTCAGTCATAGGTCTGCCCCTGCTGGCATTGTTCTCCCACAATGGGATCCAGGGGACCCCATTGTGGAGGGTCCGAAGTTGTTTCATTGCTTTGTGTCAAACAAGAGTGGTGTGAGTGGGGAAGGTCTTTCCCCTTCTTTCAGTTTGTTCCACTCTTATATAAAGGGTTCTGTCCGCAATAAAATTTTAGCTCTTTTTGAGATGTTGTTTTTCTCTTCTCTTCGTGTCTCCTTTCATATTTCTCAGTCTTGAGTTGCTTCCAAATCTACATTCAAAGCCCTTTAACTCTTGTTTTTTAACTCCTTCATGCATGCACATAGAAACTTGACTTGGAAGATTGTCCTCGATCAGACCAGTCATCAATTGTGCTCATAAGAGTGCTTGGGAATGCTGTTCTTGGGGTTCCTATGAACCAAAAAAGACATTGGGTCCTCCTAGAGTACTTGGTTGCCTAGAGACAAGCTATTTTTGGAGTAATTAAAAATTGTTAGGTGGCTCGATACAGTTTTGAGTGAGATTTTTTTTAAAGTTATTTTTACTTCTTTGTTTGAGATAAAACATCTCCTTGCTAACTTGATATTTTGATTTGTGGATCTTATGGGGCAAATGATAGTTTTTAGTGCTTGAAAGCAGGATGGATAATAGAAATCAAAATGGTTTATATTGTGATTTAAATGAAATTAGCATTACCTTCTCACAAAAATGATCCTAAAGTATCTTTTCATTTGCCGTTTGTCTGTCATTTGATGCTGTGTGCATTTGTTTTGTATTTAAATAAAACATTTATCAAGCAGGGAAAGTTTATGTCAGGCTGAGCACTAGAAAAAAGAAGTGCTTTTCTGAGAAAATTAGAGCTTTGAGCTTTCCTTTCATCTTTGTGAGTTCTGCAACATGTGATTGGCAAGCAAATCAGAATGTGAAATAAAAAACCAAAAAAGGCTTTAAAAAATCAAGTTGCTTTTGCTTTAGTATGGCTGTTTAAATCAATAAAAAGTTGCTAATCAAACTGCACTTTAGCTTACAGTATACTCTTTCTTTTACATTGTTTTCAATGATTGGACTAGTAAATAAACCAATCTGCCATGTTTAAGAAAAAGATAATATTCAAGAATCACTGTTTCCTTATTGCTACAATGATTTAAAGCAAATTAATCTGCTTTAAATAAAAGAACTGATTCAAATAAAATAACTGATTTAAATAAAAGAAATTTGATTCTAATAAAATAAATCTGATTTAAATAAAATAAATTTCATTTACGAGATTAAAAAGAAGATCATAATATTTTCCCACCCTGTTGGAAAGTACAGATTTTTACAGTGATGTATGTATCAAAGTTTGCTAAATTGTTGCCTTTCTCCCCTCATACTTTTTTCAGGTATTGTACAGTATGTCTTATGTTCATGGCTGTTCTGCTGATGGCAGCATTCTGTGGGACATCAGAACTGCACTATCGTCAACACAAGAGCATTGCCAATTTGTTTAGAAGGTATCTACACACTTGTGTTTTGAGCTAAGCGTTTATCAGTTTTTATTGTGAATCGTTTTTCGGTTAGGTTTCCAGATTAAGTAAAGCCTAAAAAAGCGCAACTATGAACTTCCCCTCTAAATTTAGCGGGTAAATTTAGTGGGAAAACCGAATTTGTGTGTCGGTCACGGGACACCAAGCCATGTGACATCCTTACGCCTGCTAAATTTAGCGGGGAAAATTACGTCGCATGGCTTGAGCGAATGGGGTGGAGACGAGTAGGGAGACCTTGGGGCAGATCTAACTGCTGATTGGTCAATGAGGTAGAGAAGAGTGGGTGAAGTCAATGGGGTTGAGTGGATGGAGTCAACGAGTCAATGGGGTAAAGGGGAGTGGGTGTTGTCAATGGGTGGGGAAGCAGAGCTCGAAAAGAAATGCCTGGAGGTTACTAGCGCTAAACGAAGAACGTTTCACGTAGCAACAGAACTACAGAGCAATTTGAAATACATTTTTCTGAAAGGTTATTACATTATTTATCATGTTAATTTTGTCAAGCACCCCAAATTTTGAGTTTATCTGCGCATTGAAGAATAGAAAGTATGAAAGTCGAATCAAGATGATTGATGCTTTACAGCTGCATTTACTTAAAGTTAATGTTTAAACAGTGTATATATTGCCTTAAAACCTTTGAAGACATCAGTATATTAGGGCTGGGCATCGCTAAAACTTCTAACATGTTTATAATAGCCACCTTTACTTGATTACTCAATCGATTAATTTGTCTCGTTAAGTTTCATGTAAATATAGAAAGAAGAAAAATATATCTATGTTTTTTTTTTGCTTTTTGTAAATATTTCACAAACAGCACAATATACAATTAGTATTTAGAATCAACCTCTATGTGTAGTTGAGAACAGCTCAAAGACACACACGCTCACAAATTATTACTTGAGTTGCATGAGGCAAAGAGGTTCGTTGATATTCTCCTGCAAGGGTAACCTCCCTTGATTGTTCACAATTGTCTCTGCTGCGCTAAACGGACAGTCGAACGAAGTTGACGTGGGCGGGACAAGTCGCAAACCTTCTTCAATTGTCTCAAGTTACAAATCTTGCCCCTACAGTTTACTTTAGGGCAAACACCTAAAGTTTTTCTTTCATACAGGCGTACTTATCCACATTTGCGTAGTGAAAACATTGAATTTTTATTACTTTAGGTTCAATCAAAATTTACCGATTAACCAGTCGAAAAATTAATTGTGATTGAACAATTATTTGATTAATCGGTAGGTTAATCGGTCATTTGTGCAGCCCTAATATATATACACCCCTGCAGCCAAACAGACTTATAGCACTGTAATACCTAATATGTTTGCCACATCAGTAATTTGTTCAAGCCAGGCTGTATGAACTGTACGAGAACTGTATGAATAGCAAACCTATGAAATGGGAAATTTTCCTAATGTTTGTGATGCTATGTATTAAAATAACTCTATTATAAGGCAATACAACACAATGTTATTTTATTGTGCATTTTATATTGCCTATAAAAACTGTCTAGAATATTCTTGACTTAGTGCAATGTGTAGTGAACCTTCCTAGGTTCTTACCATTGTTTTGATATTTTCTTTTTAGTTTTTCTTGTTTGTGGCTTTCTTTTCACTTTGTGGTAGTATCATATTTGTGAACATAGGTTTTGTGCTTTAATTGTATTTGAATAAAAGAGTTTTTCAAATTGATGAATTTTGCCTTTTATAGATGGACCTCAATTTGAAAGAAATTTGTAATTTGTTAATTATGTGAATCTCTATTTCAGGCCAGATCATGTCAGCAAGCAGAGTATGAAGGATAATGTTTTGTTTTTGACCCAGAGTGTGCTCCCATTGCTAGGCGGCAATGAATCTGTTAAGCTTCTTCTCCAAACTGGCAGCTATTGCATTGTGCCGTTCAAACTTTTTCTTGCTCGAGAGTTTCCTGATGAGCTGCAACAGAACTGCCAGCACTCCTGTGGCCAAAATGGCTGCTTTGACAACTTCTGTCGCACGTCATTAGAAAGGTAGGCAAATGTGTCTTCCAATTAAAAAAAAAGCTAGCATTAAAATTGTGTTGTTTTCTTTACTGAATGTCTACTTCTCACAGATTGCAAAACAAACATCTCGGCACCATCAAGGGCGTGATGCTACAGTTCGAGCTGTATAACCCAGCATTGGAATTTATCAGGTGTTGTATAGTGTTCACTTAGGATTGTCGACACTAGTGTTTTAGAGCGCAGCTCTTAGGTGCCCGTTTCCGGCTTGAGCGGCGTCTCTGTCGCCGTCGGCGTAACCGCGCGGTGCATTATGGGACGCATGACGTCACTAATGATGTCATCAGTGTTGATGACGATGACGTCACCTGACGTCACTGGTGGTCCTTATGATGTCACGTGTGACGTCACGTGACGTCACCAGTAACGTCACATGACGTCACCAGTAACGTACGTCATGTGTGATGTCATCAGTGATGTCACATGTGACATCATCGTCACTGATCACGTCACTAGTGACGTCACCAGTGACGTCAAGTGTGGCGTCACTAGCGGAAAAAATTTCCCCGCTAAATCTAGTGGAAAAAATTCCCTGCTAAATTTAGCAGAAAACATTTCCCTGCTATATTTAGTGGAAAAAATTTTCCCGCTAAATCTAGTGGAAAAAATTCCCCGCTAAAGTTTGGGGAAAAAATTGCCCCGCTAAATTTTTACCAAATTTACACGCAATGCTCTCACCAAAGATGTACATTTTCTGCGACTTGCGTTAAGCACACGTTGATTCACACCCATGTTAGTAGTGGGGGACTTTCCACCTTCTCCCCTCAATACCCTTCCCTCCTCCTCCTCAAGAGCTGCACTCTAATTCGGCGTTACAGGGGATTGTAAATGGCTTTCATTTTTTTTTACCTCTACCCTTGGTTCTATTTCAGTGCAGGGAGATTCACTATTGAAGCAAACGTTGGCATTCATGCGCATTTGAAGCTACACATCTGTCGTGTTCATCACGCTGCCTTGACTCATGGGAATCTGACTAAGGTATGATTCTACCTGGGTGTCTGAGGTGGCACCTGGTCAGGAAATTTATTTTTATTATCATTTAAGGTGCTGATTCTCCTCATGATTCTCTGCAACTTCAAAACTCTGATTTGGAAGTCTATGAAAGGGAAGTGGATGGCATATTTGCAGTTTTGGAATCTGATTGAGGTATGTGAAATTCACTGTGTAGCTTTGAAATCTCTATATTTAGAAATGTTCCTTTAGCTAGCGAAGTTTGAGTGAGTTGTCTTCATTTAACATAACTATTTTGAGTCATGTTATTCTGGAGAGCATCTCTCTTTTATAGGTTTACTTTAGAGTGACTCTATATGTCTTATTCTGAACAAGTCCTACTATATTGATGTGGAATTTTCGTGATGATTACTAAATTCGATGCTGTTATTTATTGATAACTTATTTTTACAATATATTATATTTTTGCTCAATGCGTAATTTTTAGATATTTTTTTCTCTTTCTTTGGTAACTTGTGACAGATGTATACTACTACATAATTACTGTACTATCCTGACAACTGTTGTGTGCAGGATGTTTATGTCCTGAGTTTTTTTTTTTTATAAAAGTTTGCAACTTCTCTGATTTATTTGCAGGTCATCTTTTGCATTACTGGCCTCTGCTACATAGCTTGCTGTCTTGCTGAGTTTGTGGCCCTAGAAAACCTGCTTGGGCATGTGCATCATAAAGGGATGAACATTTTTGAGTTTTCTCTGGTTCTCGTCATGTGGCAACATGTAAGTAGTTCATGGATATTAACTTTTCCACTTATAACTTTGGTGTGTTTTCCTTTCCACCAGGTCTCAAGGACTTTGCTTGGATTCTTGATTTTCATCAACACATTGAGCTTGTTGAGGGTGTTCTACATAATTAAACAGTCATGGATATTTCAGTTCATCAGCATCATCAGCAGAGTATGGAAGGAATCGGCTTGTTTGTGTGTGAGTTCCAAGCTCATGCCAACATTGTGACTGCATTATCATAAAATACGAACTTTTCAGTTCAAAATTTTTAATTTCATGTGTGTTTTTTTAGGTGTGTTGGATGGTGATCCTGGGATCCGGCTCTTTTCTGAGTCAAGCCAAGTTTAGAGCAGGAGTTGTTCATCTTACCTCCACAATCTTCAGAGGAATTGCATCATCCTTTGGTCTGGTCAGCCAAGTCACCATGGTTTATCCTTGGAATCATGTTGGGGAGCTCCTTCAAATTGGGACCTGGATCTTTGGAACAACTGTCACATTTGCTGCGGTATGTAGCAGTTTCTTGAGTTTTTCAAACAAAAAAAAAAGCATTGCGAAAAATCGGTCTACTATATCTTTAGGGTATGGGGACGAAATATGGGAGCACTTGGATGTCCGGCACAATTTTGTATCTGGACACAGGGATAGCACTGGTGTGTTTCATTTGTCAAGAAAGAATGGGGTTCAAGTAAAAAATACAATTCTTCTCCAGATGCTTAGATGTAAGGAACAGAGATTTAAAATTCCACCTGCAAAAATGAAGACTGCTTAGATTCAAATGATGCAGTGACAGTCATGTGCATTGCATTGTATTGAGCCTGGTACTCTTCTAAAAAAAAAGCTTAGAATTCAGTTCTAGTAGTGTTGAAGCAGTGATGAAGGAACATTCCAACAAATGCATGTGCTGTTAGGAAGCTGGAATTTTGTTTTACATTCTCTAGTGAATGTTGTTAGTAGTCCTTTCATATGGACTAGTAGCAGGTTTCTTGGAATATCTATTCCAGTCACAAAAACATTTGTTCTGGAAATTGTAATCAACACACTTAACATATTTTTTCAGGTGAAAGCATTGAATATTCAACAGAAGAAAGTCTTCAAACATAGGTCTTTTGATGGGATGAACATCAGGCTCTTGGTGATGGGATTGAAAGAAAGGCTCAGCATCTTGTTTGGGAAGAGCATTTACGGACAGGTACCTTCAGGAGACTGCAGGAAACTTCATGGTGTAAGGGAGTGTTTCTTTTTGGAAAAAAAAAAATGAAGAATGCAAATTCTACTTTGTTTCCCTCCAAGTCCAGACACAGCCGACACTACAAACTGATGGGACCCCTCGAACAGCGTCAAAAGCACACCATCATGGTGTTCGTCATCTTTCAGTACGTGTTCTGTCATCACTGAACCAATCATAAACAGAAAAGGCCTAGTGACTTTCACATTGATGCTGCTTGATTGGTCCCATTAGCTCCTAGCGTTGGTTGCATCTGGACTTGAACTGAAATGAAGTAAAGCTTGTTTCTTTTCTTGAAATTATATATATATTTTCTCATTTTTTTACTGGTGTATGAAGTAGCTTATCATGATTCATTTAACAATTTGTTGGGAGAACTTCTTTGGTATTGCGGAATCCAGCATTTTATTTTTAATTTAATAATTCATCTTCTTCAAGTTGGTTGTTTTTCTGTTAAAAGTAAACTTAGGTTTTCAGTAAATTGGGAAGTGGAATCATGGAAAAGACTATAGTTTATCTCCCAAACATTTAGAGGTTTATATTATGCATTCTGCATTGAGGACAATAATGATTTACAGACTGTGCTAGTGTAACTACAGCAATATTTATAATTGTGGAATATTTTTACCTTGCTATTTTACACTGCTTTTTCAGGAATTTTTGCTCTTTGAACTGGAAAAACTGATGGATGAACTGGTGCAAAAAGCTGATCAGCTATTTCCACAGTGCTCTATTGATGCCTTCACAGAATCAACATTGGCATGTAATCCAAATTGGGCTCCACTTAACGAAGTGAGTGTCGTCTTAATGTATGATGTTAAAAACATTCCGTGTAAAATATCTAATCTTAAAAGTTCTATAGTCAATCTAATTGAGAATCAATCCAAACATCTCTAGTTATCAACTTCTAAAATCTTTTCACAATATCAAACTTATATGAACCTGGTACACGGGAGAATTGAACCATTAGCCACAACAATTGTCAGCCTGACTTGACTATGTAATTATTTCATTATGACACAGCTACAATCTGATTTGAAAGGCAAATAACTAAAAGATTGTTGGAACATCCCGCATAATTGGTTAGCACCATGTGTTATACTAAAAGAAAAGAAAGTTATCAGTGTTAAACAATATTGTGTAAAGTTTCTTATACAGAGTTGTCTACCCTTTTAAAGACTGGTGCATATTTATATTAAATATTGCAATATTTGGTTAGTCTTGATTTGAGGTAATGTGAACAATTTATTATATTTTTTTTGTCTAGGATGGGGGAGCCTCAAGTTCAAGCCTCAGCCATCCAATCTTCGAGGGGTGTGATCTACTAAAGACAGGGTGTGTATTTTTAAAAATCAAACGATACATTGAATATTGCTTTAAGGACATCAGAACTGCATTACCTACTGCTTCAAGCTTTGTGTTGACATCCATGTATAAACCTATCGAAGAACCATGATTTGTCACAGCATCCTGCGAAAATTTCTCGAAAAAAACAAACCTCAATACTATGCATTTGCATTTGATATTAAAATTAATATTTGTTTTGCCAAACTTCTTTTATTGACAATCATTTGAAGATAGTGAAGTATTAGGGACATAAAACCAGCTGTTTCAGGCTTACGCATTTTAATGATATCAGTGTGCTATACTTCGTTTCACCTTACAACGGGGACGTAGCGTCCAGTGCGGTCCATCGTAAGGTGAAGTAGAGTATAGAACGAGATGCATATATTCCTAAACTTTCACTAATCAAGTCGGTGGACAAGAAACAAAAATTTTATTTCAGTTTGAATTTTTATTTTTCTGAGTTCATCTAGAAGGCCAAATGAGGTCGCCTGTTTATAGTGGCCTTGCCCACTGCACATGCATGGGCCTCTTGAAGATGTTTACATTTGTAAGATATTCTTCACCATGCAGGAATGGTGGCCGGAACTCAAGCCCTAACTCAATCTACCTTGCAAGCAGTTCGGAGAAATCCATGGAGCACAGACATGTTGAGCATCGCAGTGCGTTCCACAGAAGGCGACGAGTCCTCGACTTACACAGGACAGCGCTCAAGGTTTCAAAGAAAAGCCAAGCTCAGATGTCAAAGCAGTCTCTCAGACAAAAGACGACAGCCATAAGGGGATCACTCTCAGAACTCTCATCCTCCTCTTCGAGCTCCCTTCAGAGGGCGAGGAGGCAGAACGAAAGGTTAGCGCACTTTAGACAGCTGAGAACCAAATCGCGAGAAAAGGTACATAATGGAAATGTCAGGACCGTTTGGGATGACCGTGTCTTGGCCTACCTAAAGGGATAGCGGTGTTACGCTCACATGGCGAGGCTGCCGTATAAAACGTACAGTACTTAAAAAGTTTGGCAAAGTTTGCTGAGGGAGAATACGAAGACGATAAAACTGCTTGTCGTTGAGCTTCAACTTTGAACATAATGCACATATATTTTTCACTGCTCATAGCTCTAACTTCACAAGGTTGTGATGAGGCGTGTTTAACTACACGTATACAGAAGGGTTGAGATGTATAATATTCGTTGCTTAGCAACAGTGTGAATATGTTGTGTCATTACGTTCATATGGTTTGTTTCATCAATAAACATTGTTTCATCAATCTCGACTGAACGGTTCTTTTGCTCGAAGTAGATCTTTCATTGTTTTATATATATATATATATATATATATATATATTTTTTTTTTTTTTTTTTAAGCGATAGCTTTATGGGTGGCACTTTGGAGATATATTGGCCTCGCCGGTTGTCGTCGCCGCGCACGCGAAGAAGGGAAAAACCCTTCTCTCCCCTCTTGAGGCGCGGAAAAGGACGTCGAGTCTTTCCTTCGGCCGTGCCGCGCGAAGACGGCAGCCCTGGCGTCCCGCCAAAAATGACGCGACGAAGAGAGAATCTTCGTGTCGTCTGCTTGAAAAACTTGTTTTCAAAGATTACTTGCATTATCATTGATGGAAGTGCTGGGCCAATCGCGCCATGAACGAAAGTCTGCTATATCTTGCGCCAAAATACCATTGTTGCTAAAAATTGCGCCACACCTGCGCCAAAACTTTTTTATTTGTTTTTAATTTTTTTTTGTTTCAAGCAAAAAAATAAGAAAAGTTGTTATTCGTCGATTCTATTATTCACAGAAGTAGAAGGAAAAAAAAATTGCAGAAATATGAATTTCACGGAGTCTCTACTCACCGTATAGTTGGTTTCGTCTTAGGTCAGAGCACAGTCGGAGGCTCGAACACACACACACATACTAAAAGCGCATGATGTCGCGCTGTGATGCTGTGAATCAGTGTTGCGGAGTTGCCACTCCGGAGTTGGAATGATTCCGGAATCATTCCGCATTTTCGCGACCCCGGAATGAAATGGGAATGGAATGGCGGCAACGTTCAGGGGAATGGAATGGGAATGGAATTTGTTGCCTTTTGCCCGGAATGGAATGGGAATGGAATGGGCCAGGTTCTTCATATTTTATTTATTTATTTATTTATTTTTTACGTTCAGCTACACCGAGCCAGTCAGGGAGTCGGTTGTTCAGAAATAAATTGAGCGGGAAACTGCGAACCCGCGTAAGGCCCTAGCAGACTTATGCGCAAAAGAAAAAGATGCAATACAAAAATAGAACAAGCGCCAAGACAAAGAACAGAGGAGGGAAGGGAAAGGGGGGGGGGGGGGGAGGGGGGGCGGCGGTGGCGCCTTTCACCAGTGAAGTTCAACACATATCCGAATGCGTCTGCGCCTGTAATATTGCACGGCTGGTACGTCATCAGCCGGCGTGAACGTGACCTGCTGCTCTGGTGATCCGATACCCGGGAAGGAGGCCAGGCGTGGCCTCGCTGTGCGGACCCAGACTTCGTACACCTGCGACTCGTCTCGAGCGCGCTGTTTCTCGGAGAGCTCGCACCTGTGCCGGCCATCTCAGGTCGCAATCCACGAGGTCTCTGTTTGAATGATGCTAGGCAAAATTTGGAGACTGCCATTCATGCGTTGGAGGCCGAGAGTCGGCAGGAAGGACCGTCCCAACAGGGATGCCACCATATCGATTTTTCAGCCGTAACAAAAGATAATACATGTGCTTCAGGATGCTTCAGGTGGTCCACTTTTCTCGAAAATTCCAAATGCAACTGCCTGCGTGGTCTTCAACGAGGTCAGCTACAACGAAAGTATGTATTGTCCTTTCATACAGCAGCGTGGCTAAAGTTTCATGATCAAGGCAACACCTACAGATTCAGATCCCAACATGACGTCATGTGATCAGTGTTGACAGGGGCGCCCCTGTTGGACAGGAAAGTGGTGATGTTTCGATGAAATTTATTTAGAGGTCAAAATCTTTTCGCATCGCTGGTCAGACAGGATGCCAGAGAAGGGACCGCGGTCAATCCTTGATGGAACGTTTTTTAAACCCATTTAGGACTCTTCGTCCGGAACCACTACCTTCAATGCGAAGTGCCAATCCTGCGAAAAAGTAATTTCGAAACCAAAAAAAAAAAAAACTAAAAACTTCCACTTTAAACTTAAAGCCTCATCTCAGTTAACGTCTCAAAGAAATTTGAAAAATGTATTGCATTATCAGTATTTATATTTCTGCCCTCCCTAAAATGTCTTCTTATATTTGCATTTCCAAAGACTTTTTGCCTCTTTTTAAAATGTATTTCCGATACGTATCATGATACATTTTTATAGATATATTTGAGACTTGAGTATCAGTATCTTAGCAACTATTTTCATCTATCCCAGTATTTGTATTTCCAAATACATTTCTGAACATTTCTGCCCAACCCTGCAACGTATAGCAGCTGTCAAGTGACACTTTTAACGTTTAGGAATTGGAGGAATGGAATGGAGCGACTCAGCCATTCCAGGACGGGAATGGGCCCAGTGTCCCCATTCCTAGGAGTTGAAAGGAATGGAATTATCGAAAACTCTAATTCCCCGGAATGGAATTGGAATGGAATGGGGGTGCCCATTCCGCAACACTGCTGTGAATCAACCGGTTAGAGCCCTTGATGCTGGGCAACAACCGCACTGGCCGTTTGATCCACTGGCTGGTTGATCGCTGATATCATCTAAATGTCCAGACGATGTCGTCGATGTCAGCAACTAAGAGTCGCGAGAAAACGTTGCAAAATAGTAGGATTGCCGATTGCGGCTACTGTGACAAAACGGAACCAGGCTCTTGTACTCTTGATAAGATCACATGATCATCGTGTCTGCCTCATACTTTCGTTCCGTGTCTGCCAAGTAGCGTGGCACTTGCGCCGCTTGTGTAACCTCGCCTCTCACCAGCGTGCGCGCATCGAGCCTCACCGCCTTGCACCGGAGTGCTAGGAGCAGAGACTGACCCGGGGGAGCGCCTGGCATTGCGCGATAGGCAGGCTAGTTATGCTCAGGATTATTACAGGGCAAACTTCTTTGTCCTAATTGTGAGTTAATCTCTAAAAAAAAAAAAAACACAAAAAACGCAGAAAGATAGAGAATACAAGGGTCAATATATAATTGAATAAATACGTACACTAGTCACGGTAGTCTCCGTGAAGCTGTCGATCGGAATAGCAGCGAACTTTGACGTAACTCTAGTTCCTACGCTGCTAAAGAGCAGTGTCACCTTTACAGCGCAAGTGTAGGCTTTTGTAATATTTTCGGGTGGTTGTTTTTGCAGTTTATATTATTAGAATCTTGAGTTTGGTAGATTCATTAAGCTTACGGCAAGTGTTTTTATTAGTAGATATGCTAGCGGTTATACTGTTTCTTGCTGGCATTTTATAGAAATGATATTTACAGGCTAAACAAACTACTGAGTATAAAGTGGAAAGGGCAGACAGGATTTATCCCATGAGGTATTACGCTACGATTCACTTTTCAACCATTTATTAGTGCCCATTGTAAATCAGACCTACTCTCACTAGAGCCTTATTTAAGAAGACTGTCTTCCTTCTATGCCCTATTCATTCTTATCATAAACGCTAATAAGTAATATGTTCGTGTATTTAAAAGGAACAGTTGATCACTATCATAAATGAACTCATTGAGATGCAATCACTTTATCATTATCAAGTGATGTGCTAACAAATGTTAGCATCCGCTCCATAAACGTCAGTGGCTGCTCCAAACCAATATTCTGCCTGCTACAGAGCCTGCTACAAGAGGTCAAACGCCGCTTCCATCACTGCGTTATGCGAAATCCCACTTTGGCAGTATCCACGTACGCGCCATGTTGGATTGTTTTATAAACGTCCACCTCGCTTACCCACTTTACTGATCACCTAGCCCTCTTGGCGATCGTCAGTGGTATTCACCACGCCAACCACGACGCCTATGCTTGAAGGACTTGTTTTCGAATATTATAGTCGCATACGCATTGAGAATCGCAGGGAGTAGCCTCAATCGTCCTGCGTCCAGCGCGAGCTTCCCACCTTCGGTAATTCTTCGCAGTCCCGTGAGCGTCGAGCGTGCACGCGCTGCCAAAGCACGGCGGAAGACCACGAGCGCGTGCCGGATCGAGGCCCGGCGCTTGAAAGAGATATACGCCCTGCCATTCCGACCTTGTCAGTGATTATAGTGTATCGCAGTCACATCAAGGTCACGGTCTCCTTGCGTTCATGCCAAAGTGAAGAAGACGTGTACACGCTTTTATATAGGTTCGAGCCGCAGAAGTAGTACAAAAGAGTAAAAAATACTAGTCCCAGATGTTATTTATTCAGCTGTCTTTACTTCATGTGCATTGACGGGAAAGCCAGCAAACTGCTTGTATTGGAGAAACTGCAGAAGTCATTCTTTTCTGCTGTATCGATTGACGTAGTCTTCTTCGACTTGACGCTTATTTCATGGCACAGAGCGGGTCTTTTTCACAAATCCCCCGCAGTAGCCTTACTTTCGCCCGACGCTCCTGCATTGACGGTGGCATTTATCTTGATACAATGGGCAGTAGTAGCCACCACAACCTGTCCATCACAAAAATATTATTTGGTTCGTGAATGGTTTATAAATCCCTCGTATTCTTTTTTAATGTCGGCACAGAAATGATTGTCACCAACTTTATTAGAAAATTCGTTGTCTCCAAATGTTACAGTTCTCAGGAATGATATTAACACTAGATCAACAGCACTCTTAGCTATGTTGGGTTGTTTAGATTTATTGTAATTGTAACATGTATCTATCTCCCTTTTCATTGGACACACTCTATGTTCATTTCGCGCATATTATATGCCTATATATATATATATATGTGTTTTTTTTTTTACTGAGCCTTGTTTTTTCTTTTTTTCTTCTTCTAATAATTAGTTTAAGAACCGCAGACTTTTTTTTTTATTGTGAAAACGCCAAAGGCAGATTCCCTGAACGTGTGATCAAGCTAGTGAACGTTTAGGTTATTTCACTCAATAATGCTATTTAGAACAACCAAATTGCATCTTAGAAGTCCTAAGAGTCCTCGAAAACCCTTCTCCTGGAGGTACTATGGCCAAGCAAAATATAAAGAGTTGCAAGAATACAAACTGAGTTTTGGTGTGGGCTTGCCGAAGTATTCTCATTGTGCTTAACACAATGGCAGTGCCCCTCAAACTTAACGCCGCCACTCGGTTTCGCAAATATCGGTCTATTGCATGCTACCCAAAGATAAATTGGCCGCTGCAGCTGCTGGAATACCTTCCCCTGTTTGGGTTTTCATGAGGGACGCCAGTCTTCACCTACTAGTTTGACCGCTAGGTTCAGGAATAGCTCAAAAAGTGAAGAAACCGGACTATCTCGTGGCGGCGTTAAGTTTGGGGCGCACCTTACATGTCGGAAGATTTAGCCAAATATATATAACTCCATCTGGGGAAAAAAAAAAAAAACAACGCTTGACCATAACACAAGCCAGCTGCGATACATAGTCCTGCTTTTGTAGGGTGCGCGATAATTTTGGATAAATGGGACATTTATACACAAAACCAAAAAGAAGGCATTCATAACTTACACATTTTATAAATATGACACACTTTTCTTTCGTATCAAAAAGGCAAATCGCCCGTTCAGTGGTAAAGGTTACAAAGATTGTCACCTTCGCTGTGCGCCGAGGCGGAAAAGCTTGTTTGCGCCCCAAGCGTTAGTTTGCTTCTTATACCCGTAGCTGTGTCCGAAGTTAAACGAAAATTTGCCCGTAGCCAAACCTGGGGCCCTAAACTCGTCAAACACAAAGTTGGACTTGAAAGTTCGCGGAGCGCGCTGATTGGACGCCGGCGGCAAAAGCGCGAAGTCATAGTCGTGATGGGCCAATCGCTGCGCTCCGTGAACTTCGGCCCCAACTTCGTGTTTCACGAGTTTAGGGCCCCTGGGGTTTTCCATGTAACAAATATGTTGATGGTATCACGCGTCCGGGCAGATATGAACTCCCACGCAACAACTCCCACTCACTAGGCATTCCCCAGTCGTTGACAGATGGTCGGCTAGATTAAGGTGCTATCTCGTCAGGGGCGATTACCTCATACCCAGGTACGCAGCGCAATGGCTGAAAGTGTACTCTAATGCTTCGCTTCACTTTAAAATCCAGACGCAGCCGGCGCTACAAGCTAGTCGGAACAATTAGACAGCACCAAACGCACACCATCATGGGGTTCGTAAAGTGGTAAGCTTGGCTCAACGAGGTAGAGGGGCTTAGAGTGATAAACCGGAAGTTCGGACCCCCCCGGTTGCCGCCATATTTTACGCAAATGTGACCACTCGTCACGTGACCTTCCAAGAGCCGTGACGTCGCAGGTAAGATGGCAGCGCCCAGAGCTGGCGGATGCGAGTTTGTTCGGTGCGCGGTAGCCGTGATGTGCAGCTGCTTTCCGACGACATCGGGCTTCTTCGTGCTCGCTGACCCAGGTATAATGTGAAAATATGAAGGAATCACCCTTTATACCGTTTTTGCGCAAGATCGCTCTGGATCATCTGGATATTAACGCCTGTGAGACAGCATCAGCTCTGCATCGCCGTACCGGTGCTCGGATTCCGGGATGTGTCCGAGGATCGATAGAACTTTGAGTCCTTTTAACATGAAATTTTCGCATTCTCTTAGCTTTGTTTGAGCATTGAAATATCTGAGAATCTACGCGAAATGTATACGTCGCGTTAGGGCCTAAGGGAAGTTGTTTCAGCCCTCCGTCACCGAACAACCATAGCAACTTTTAGCGAGGAAGCTCCTGCGATTTTAACCTTTTGTGCTAATCCACGATTCTTCATTCGATCGCTTTTCTTCCTTTTTTTTTTTTTGTGTGTGTGTGTGAGTGGGAAGTGCACCCTTATTTTCAGCTACGAGGTTGGCGTTTTATTGAGTATGGGGAAGAATAAATCGTTGCAGGCACCTGCTTCACAGCTATTCGACTTGCTATAAGAACAACTGTTTTGGTGCATGCATAGATTAACTGCGCATTTTTTCTGTTTTGTAGGATTTATTGCAGCTATACTCTTTTCCATCAAGAGTGCATTGTATTAGTCGGTCAATTATTTAATTGTTCTAATTACCTGGATAAGATGATTCATATTTGTGTTCATCCCTTGCCTGGAGAGCAGTCTTGTTGAAAAATGTTGACTACCATTCCTTTCGGTCTCTTCAATAGACTCTTTTTAAAAGTGTGGGCTGTCTATACTTCGCATCACCGTAACTTGGAAAAGGCCAACCGCCACAGCCCCCTCGAGCCAATCAGAGAGACGGAGCGAAGGTGTGTGACAAATCTGTGCAGACGAGCACTCTGGTGATATGTTGTCATGTGCCTCTCTCCAATGTGTGTATTGACTCACCAAGACTGTAGCCTATGCCGTCTGCCAAATTATGATGAAACAAATTACAGTAGCTACTACTGTAATTACCCCAGGCTTTCATATTTTGGGTATTTGTTCGACAAGAATGTTATGTCCGCCATCCCTGTGAATTCGGCTCAGCACCTATTGCACTCGAATGCTGCATTAGCGTTCGACGTGAACTGGGGCCCATTCGTGTGCTTTACGCCGAAAAAAATGGTGACGGTTGTGTTGCTTGATAAGATTCTGCAAAGGGTCTATTGTGTCATACGTATAGGAAGTGTCATGCTATATAACAATGCATCAACACATACTATTAAACTATATGCTCAGAGGTGTGTTTGTTTTTCCAATTAACAAGTTACAGCAGTGTGCTTTAATGCTATTATCATGTGTGTAGTTTTAAGTATCCTCTCTGCAATGCCTACGAAGGCCCCTGGAAGGAATAAATTAATAAATAACATTTTTACATCACTGGAGTTGGTTTTCGGATGCACCACATGTTCAGGAAAGGTTGAACGAGTGCAGCCCCTTGCAAGAAGTCTGCCAGTCTGGTATGACCCCTTAATTAATATTGAAGGGTCAGAGAAGCGAGTGTCCTCGTAAGGTCCAGAGCGTGCAGTGGACACAATTCTCGGTGTGTAGACTCTCAAGGCATGAAGGCTAGCGGAAATATGTTTATCTGGTTAGTGTATCAAATATGTTTATCTCCACTTGATTACATAGTTATTGATTCTTAGGAAATGGTTTCATAACGAGTTCTTTCTGCGACAGTCTCGTGTAAGGCGTTCAGTCGTAGTACCTGTGGACCTTGTTGTCGGATGACGCTCCTGGCACGTCGGTGTTCAGTTTGGTCGAGTGGCAACTTTGACCGACTGATGCTGTCTTGTAATCATACGTCATGTGCGGCCACTGACGTCTGATGCACTGAAGCTGCAGGGCTGGCTTCTAATCCGAAAATTTTCCTGGTAGTTTTCGGCATCAATGTAGCAAGCTCGGGCATGTATTGCTTACGTGGCTGTGCCTTTTGCTGTACCGTTGACTTGAAAGCTGGCAACAATTTTTGTTTGCTATCCAAGTCTGGTGATGCTTGCAGTTCACTTTTGAGAGCAACCAACCATTCTATTCCTTCAAGTCACTCAGGGGCATTCTCCCTCAAAGTTGGAAATTGTGTGCTTCGTGGAGTGGACACAGAAAATTGTTGTCAGCAAATTTTTAGGTATTGTCCTTGGACCACAACCGACACCAAATCCACTGTCACTGCATCGCCGCTCACCTGCTTTGTCGTGCTTACCTCTTGTTGAGGTGATGGACATGAGGAGCTTTGGGGTAATCAGGGATTCAGAATCTTCGATTCAGCACCTTCGGCATCAGGGACAAAGGTCGCCGAAGGTAATCCTTAATCTCCCGTAGTCGCTCCTCGAGACGTAATCGAGGGTCGTTTGGCACGAACCCTCGCCGACCAATTCATCGGTACTGGCTGCTTTGGTAGACATGGTCGGCTTCATGCAGTGGTAGCAAAGTGGTTTTCGGTTGCACATTTGCATCACCTACGTTTTCCTCGGTGTACTTTGTTGAGCACAGACCTACACACGATGTCGGGAATGCTTCGGCGTTAGAGTGTCTCATTGAATTGGCATTGAATACTAAGGGGCAGCCGGTGGCGGTCGTCGTGCCATTGTGGCGTAAGTTGCCCTTGGTTTGTCAGATGCCGCTTCGCTCGCAGAAGTCTCGGTTCAAATACCTGTCAAACTTGTTCCGAAACAATCTCGGCAATCAAAATAAAAGCCGGGCAATTGATGGCAGGAAGTAGCTTCCTGATCTCCTCCCATACAATGTCGTGGATGATGTCGTGGATGCCTGGGAGGCTGGCGTCGAAGTAGTAGCTGGACAACTCGAGTGTCGAGACGCCGGGAAGTTGTTCATAGTGGCAGGCTCGGGCATGCAGTGCACATTCCATGTTGGAAGCCTCAGTGATATGAACACTTCGACTGTTGTTGGGGGGTTGCGGACAAGGCTGCCGAAGCTGTTGTCCCTCACGTGTGGGGCATGGGATTCTTAGGTTCTTGTCTTCTGTAGCATCAAGGTCGGCGTGGGCGTGGGTGCTCGATCAAGCGCAAAACATCCTCCACGAGTGCGGTGGCGCTGTCATTGGGGCAGTGTCCTGGACAGAATCAAGAATGCGGCTCTCTCTCGTTGATGTTGGCTGACGAATGCGCGCTTCAGCTCGATCTTGCAAACTTCTTATGACGTTAAGGAGGATCCATGGTTCTCAGACCAGCGCCCGCAGTTTCTTCCACGAGAAGTATAGGGTCTGCAGGAGCTGGTTGTCTGTCCACCCAATGTGGCGGGCGACACTGTCATATTGTTCAATCCAGTCCTTGACGTCTTCATACAGCTTGCGTGAAAAAGCGTCGGAGTGTGATTCGCGACGGGCATGCAAACAATGGTGGGAGGGGACACGGTTTGCTGCTACAGGCTTGTCATTGTTGGCTTAGCCAGCTTCGGATTTTCTGACAGGAGACCGAATTCCGGTGGTTTTTGCTGGTAGCAGCAACTGGCTCGGATTTCAGGTGCTTCGTGGTGTATTCCCGAGGTTACTCCTTGTGGTACTCGGTCGTCTTGCGGTTGTTCTGCCAGGCTCGGGTCAGGACTTTGCTTACGGCTCGACAGGGGTATAAGACGCAGGATAGTGCACCAGCCGTGTCCCATTATGGGGTAACTCGGCTGAAGAGCCGCCGGGTTCACACAGAGTGAAGGGCTATGGGTAAAGTGCCCAGCACCTCCACCTGAACATACGATTACAGCTGAGCATGACCTGCAGTGTCCCAGAATAGTGAATATTGATAGAAGATAGGACTGGAACAAGTATCCGTGACAGTATAACAAGACTCGCAGAAGAGAATCTATCCTGACCATTGAAGAAGCTGCATTGCTTTAGTGGCATTCTGTCCGAATAAATCCTCTCCTTTGGGGTTTGGCGACTGCCGTGGACGAACTGAACTGAAATGGATGTGGGACCACTTTTCTGGTAATGAGCCACTGCAGACTGTTGCCACAAAGCGGCGTGAGCTGGGTACGTAACACGCTCGATGAAATGTCCGGACAGCTTGCAATTCGCGTAGCGAGTGTGGATGAAACGTTTGTGTTGACGAAACGTGCGACCGACCAGCGGGATCAATACCAACTGCAACACCTGTGCTCCGTGAAAGTGCACGTCTACGCCGGAACAATTTCGGAAGCAGCACAGCATCATTCAGCACGGCACGGGAACTAGCAGCTTCAAGGCCGCCTTCCGGTGCGCCGCACAACCGAAGTGAGCCCTCGGTCATTTGATCGAAGCTGCACCGCGATTGCACACCGCCAAGCACGACTCACGCAATTTCCGTCGCTAAACTGTGTATCCAAATATATTGCACACGCATCACTGCAAACCTCGAAGATTCCGATGGTCAACGAGAGCACAGAAACGTCGCCTTAAATTTTATCCTAGCGGTATCCGAGCTCCGAGCAACGTAGGTCAGATTGTCTCTTCCGTGGCAATATCCCGGTCGGTCACCAGCGAAATGCACACCGTTCCTCCGTATTTTCACGTTATACCTACGTCAAACACCACGCTGAACTCTGAACTCGCTTTTGACTGGCCTCATATGACGGCTTCCGCGTCTGAAATCAACTCGCCGAGACGAATGACAACCAACAAAGCATCCGACAAGCTCCGGCCCAGCTGGGGCCAGCCGCTGCATGGGCGCTGCCATCTTTCCTGTGACGTCACGTATTTGGTTTGGTCATGTGACGTGTGGTCAAATTTGCGTACAATGGCGGCCGCCTTATGGGGGTCACTTTCGAGTGCAGACCGGAACCCCGGTTTATCGCTCTAAGCCCCTCTACCTCGTTGGCTTGGCTATAGCTGGTAAACGTTGAACATGGTGGAAGATCGCGCACGAAGAGACAATCTGTTCGTGAATCTACGCCAAGTCCACGTGTGCTCCTCTTGGATAAGCTTACAAAAAAAAAACGAACTATTTGCAATCTTTTGGGGCATTTGTCTGAAGTATCCACATTTTATAAGAAAGACCCAAAGCACTCACTCTCATCGAAATAATCACAGAATCGAGCAACGAAACAAAGCAAAACAGTTTACCTGCCAACCGCCGGGAACAAAAACAAGACTATGCCCAACGTTGACTATGCCGATTACCTTGATGAATTTCGTGCATAACTCGCACGGCAGGATCAGTGTCGCAAATTAGTTCCACGCTTACAATTCAGTCGCACCGTTTGAGTACGATGTTGCCATACACGCAATAGAGCAGGCGGTTCCAGAGATGTACCTGGATGAACTGTAGAACGTTGTAGCGGAGCGGGCGGTTAGAAGAGGATTGTGCAGCACTCGTTCATTCTCATACTGTGGCGATTTCAGCGCAATGCTTTGAGGATGTTAAAAAACCCTATGCGTGAGCAAAAAAAAAAAAAAAAAAAAAAAAAATATATATAATTGAAACCGATGGGAACGGCTGTACCCCTCCGAAAACTTGGAGTTGGTTATTAACATAATAATGAGCTCCTGGCGTCGTCATGACGTCATCAGGACTCATGGCGCCCACTACTGGGGTTTCCTTGGACGCCGCTAGCTTTGTTACCCTGGCCGCGCGCTCAATGGCTCCGTCGTGGAATTGACAGGCTTTCTAGAATAAAGAAGGCTATGGCTAAAGACAACCAGCGCGTGGCGGAGTCCCAGCGTTTGAACGAGGCACTCCCTACCATTCTCGCCTTATCAGTGATCATAGTATAGTATAGTCACATCAAGGTCTCGGTCTCCATGCGTTCATGCCAAAGCAAAAAAGACGTCTACGCTTGCATAAAAGTTCGAGCCGTAAAACAAGTAAAAAGAACGGCAAATATTAGTTCATACTCTATTTATTTAGGTGTCTGTTTCATGTGCATCGACGTGAAGACCACCGAGCTCCTTGTATTGAAGAGACTGCACAAGTCAATTTTTTTTTTTTGCTACATCATTTGGCGTAGTCTTAGATTCGACGCATATTTCATGACACAGATGCAGGTCTTTTTCAGAAAACCGCCGCAGTAGCCTGCTTTTCGCCCGAAGCTCCTGCAGTGATTGTGACATATATCTTGCCGGAATGGGCAGTAGTAGCCACCGCGACCTGAGTAAGTCAAAGAATATGTAGTTGTTGAAAAACTCGTAATTCTCTCGTCTCTTTTGATAGGTCCTCGGAGAAATGCTCGGCGTCTACTCTATTAGAAGCTTTGTTCTCTCCAAATGTTACAGTTCTCACGAAAAATATTATACTATATCTCACCAGCACTGTTAGCTATGAACACCTGCTGATTCTGTTGCTTATTTTTGTTCTAACTGTGTGAAGTATCTCTCCTAAGTAAGGCCTATAAATGAAGCCAATCAATAAAAAATTAAAAAATAATTAATAACTCGAAATAATAGTTGAATTAATTTATTTTATAATTGGAGCGAATTATTTTGCTAGAAGTGAATAGTGCTACGAGCTGAAAATTACGTTTAATTAAGCCAAACGGACCGAAGCGCCGAATAAGCAGGGACGAAGTCCCTGTTTATTTTGTACTTTTGTCCACTGTTAGCTATAAACGCCTGTTGACTCTGTTGCTTATTTTTGTTCTAAATGTGTCAAGTGTCTCTCCTAAGCAATGCCTATAAATGAAGCCAATCAATGAAAATGAGCAAATAATTAATCACTCGAAACAATTGTTAAATTAATTTATTTCCTAATTGCGCCGAATTACCGTGCTATAAGTGAATAGTGTTACGAGCTGAAAATTACGTTTAATTAAGCCAAACGGACAGAAGCGCCGAATAAACAGGGAAGAAGTCCCTGTTTATTCTACTTTTGTCCAGCGATGTGCTGAATGGCCCATGTTTCTATCCTAATATAGTTTAAGGTACGAGGAAATAACGTTGTTTTTTCAAAAGACTATATATTAAAAATATAAAATACATATTATAATTCACAAAGTTCTCTGGGTTTTATATACAAAACTATACTTACGAACTCGAACGAGTTCTTTTTCTCCTCCTTCCCATTTTGGGCCAGCGATGTGCTGATCAGACCTTCGAGAAAAAAAAGATGTGAGTGACAAAGTTATCTTTAACAACACTAACGTTTTGTTTACTTGTCTTTTTATGAAATTATTATTCATTGAAATCCATCACCTACCAACGACCAGCAAAAAGGCAAGCGGGACGGCAAGAACCTTCATGATTCCCGGAGCTTCAGTTACAGCAAGATTCACTGCAACAAGTAGAAGCGTCGAACTCATGGACATCAAAACAAATAATGGAAAAAAAAATTGTCAAAGGGTTCAGATACTGAATGATGTTGCATCAAACACAACAAGCGAAAACGTGCATATTGCTGAAAATTAAAACACGAACGAATAAACCCATACAATGCTCAAATGGAGCAAGGCGTTCATTTAGTGGTTACGCTTCCAGGTAAGGTCAAAGCTTAGAATAAAAGCATTATTTTCTTACTTCACGTTTTCCACATTTTTCTTGAACACACTCTATGTCCATTTCACGCATATCGAAATGCCTATTTCTTTACTGGACATTCTCTTGTTGTTATTTTCAAGTAAATCGTTTAACAACCGCGGACTTCTTTTATCGCGAAGACGCTAAAGGTAGATTCGCTCAACCTGCGATCATACTATTCTGTTAAACGTTTACTGGCATTTAAAACAGGCAAATTACATTTTAGGAGACCTAAGAGTGCCGCGAAGACACTTCTCATAAAGATACAACGGTAAAAAAAAAAAAAAAAAAAAAAAAAAAAAAAAAAAGAGGCGCTGCAAGAATACAAATTGAGTTCTGGGGGCGGCGCAGCGCTCATCAATCGCAGCTGAGGGCTTCGTCCCGGTCCCTTGGTCCCGCCGTGTAGCATAAGGCCCCTGGTTTTAGCTTGCCGAAGTTGTAAAATGGTTTGTGTCGAATGGTTTAGCTAGAGAGATATATCTCCATCTGAAAAAAAGCATCGCTTGACTAAAACGTATACCAGCTGCGATACATGTCCATGCTTTCATAGAGTGCACGATAAGGTTTGATAAATGGGACATTTACACACGAAACCAAAAAGAAGGCATTCAAATCTTACATATTTTATAAATATGACACAGTTTTGTTTCGTATAAAAAAAATGCAAATCACCCGTTCGGGGGCAAATCTTACCGCGACATTGAAGTTCAAGCAGCGGACATTCTGTACATTCTTCGCCTTGAACGCAGGCGGCTGCATCTTAATATGCAGGCGCTTGGCATAAATGACATGAGCAAGAGAGCCTGTAAATTGGTTTCTGATATAAGTAGTCACAGTTACTTTTTTATTCCCGGTAATTTCTAGTCGAAAGCACGTAATTCTGATCAGTACACAAGGGCAGCGCCACCCGTTGCTCACAGTGATATTGTTTTTACAATTCATTTAATATTCCTTACATCACTGACATTCTTTTATATTATCACCATGTGTGCGTTTTATTATGTCTACTTTAGTTTGACTTAACTATGTTTTTCAGCGAGGGTAGTTTGTTATACTTTGCCTTGGAATTGCCATCCTTCCCCCCACAAATGTTTCGAAATATCCGTTCTCTATATATCTGAGATCAAGTTCCGCATCCGATGAAATAAGCCTGAATGAAGAAGTATTGACTATTTTATTTATTTGAGTATTTTCTTCCCCACAACCATTCCTCTCGAAAGCATATGAGTTGGAGATAGTCCGCGTTCCAGCTTTGCTACGTGCCCCGTGCAAGAGGCACAGGGGGGGGGGGGGGGGGGAGGGGGGGGTTCTACCCTTGAACCCCCCCCCCCCCTGCCTACGCCACTGCCGTCAACCACACTTATGTGCTCCGCCGCCATTCGCTTCCAAAAGCTGCTCATTATAGCGCATGCATCGCAGCTATTTGCTTCAAAGCGCGCCATAGGGCGTTTAGGGCTACTTATAAACATAAACGATTCAAGGGGCTTTAAATGGCACCGTTAAAGCGGACGCCAATGTTTCCTTCAAAATCAGTTTTTCCTTGGTTCTTAAAGGGACCATGAAATGACTTTTTTACTTTTTCCAGATAACTTTTACATTAAACCGTCAATGTTCACTGAATGCCGAACAGGCATCCGTTTTCGTCTCGGTTTATTAACTTCTACACAAAAAATTAATGAAATATCGACTTTTTCTTGACCGCAAAAACAAGCCGTGACGTACGCTATTTCCGGAACCGGAAGTTCTCTCGGCCGTAGGAGATGGGAGCGTTAGCGGCGACGAGTTGGGGTGCGCCGGTAGGTTTTACTGCGCCGATGTCACCGACGTATTTTCTGAATCGGCGCCTCTCATCGCCGCATCGCAGCTGAGCGAAATTCAATGAGATACGTTGCGCAACAGCGACAGCATGGGACTAGTCCCATACGCCGGTATGCCTGTTGGGAAGTGCAGCGAGTCTTCCGGTGAAGACTCCAGAAGTCAACCCAACTGTCATTGTTGGTAAAAGGCGGCCAGTGTCAGTCGTTTGCAAAGCGACGTAGATGGAAACAAATTGCCGCGGCGTTTTTCGCGGTCTCGGAGATGCAGGAGCGAGCCGACGTTAAAAAAGATACGTTTGAACTACGAGTGTCAGCAAGAGCCACGTAAATACCTGTTCACACTCGGAGCGGACGCGCGCGTTTGATGGAAGTGCTGTATTCGCGCTGTTGGTAAGCGCTTTGGGACCGATCTTTTACGATTGCAACTCGATACTGACGCAACACTCGGCAAAGAAAGGTTGGACCGGTATTGCACGTATACCTCCCACGAACTGTTACAGCTCGACAGTGACGTGCAGTCTGTCAGAATAAAAATGGCATACCAATAACAAAGTGTACATACCGTGTTACGAAGGTAATCCATACAGCGTTTATTTCAGCTCTATATCACACAAAACAAGAAGAGAGAATCGACGAGGGTCCCTTTTCGACGAATATTCGTCAACACTGCCTCGGAAAACAAGGGGAAGAGATTGACCTCACCTCTTAACCTAAAATTGAGGTCAGCGATCAAACTATAATACGGGAAGGGTCCACAAGGGTAGCGCGGGCATATTCCATTCAGCACGCCAGCCGGTCGTAAGCAGACAGACGGTCTTGCGACGAAGCAACGCTGCGCCGAGTCGGAGTGCCTGCTAGGCCTATATTCTGAGAGCTTCGTCGGAGCGGGATTCGCGGCTGTTGTCGCTCTTCTCGGGTGTTTGTGGATCCAGCGTTCTTGTTCGTCGTGGCCTGTTTTAAGTACATTTTTTTCTTGCTGCTTGAAGTCGGCACGCGCGAGATGAACACGTAGAAAAATAAACGTTCAGTCAGTCAAAGTTTTGAGAGGAAGGTAACCAAAGGAAATATAACCGTTCTGAAGTCGGCGCTGCCCTACTGCGCACGCGCAGTAGTTGCCTCGTTTACCACACGATAGATGGCGCTTGGCTCTCAGCATTATCAAATTTGGCAATTTTCGCCACACATCTCTAATTATGCTACAAAATCTGGATCTGAATATTATTTAACAAAACTTTTAGGAAACATTCGCCGGCTATTTATTGTTTACGATCGCGGTGCTGGTGAGGTAGGCTCTTACCCAATAGGCGACGTGGATTCGGCTGACGTGCTCCATTTCTGCGGATGCATCGTAGTGAAAAGGCAGAGCTTTCGAAGGAAAGAAGTCGCAAAAGAGTCCAGTTTTCTTTTAAAAGTTCTATAGCGAATAATTTTTTTTGGCCCCCTAGTTTTGTGTTTTTGTGTTTCTTTTCACACCTTTTACGACGGGCGGTGGATGAAATTCGATTTTAAAATCATTTCATGGTCCCTTTAAGGAAAGCGAAATAAAGGATGGCAGGCACGAGCATAAATACTTTATCAGTGCTTCGATCGCGTGTTGATTCGCGATACCTGCCGCCGGAGAATTACGCTCAAGGATCGTACGACTGTGTCATCACAGAGAGGTGATATTGATTAAGTGCAGTTTTTCAAAGTCGCAAGAGTTGCTCAATCCTATTTTGGGATTTCGTGCTAAGTCAACTTTATTTTCAAAGGTTGTCGGATCAGACGGTCTTAGATTGAGGTGAACTTGAGTGAGGCACGAGCGAGCACAACGTCCGACTTGGTGGAAAGCCCTTGTCGAACGTAATGAAACTTCCGGTTAGAAAACGAAAGCTTTCAAACCGACAATTCTGAAAAACATTAGAAATTTCCAACTAAATGGAAACGTTTATTTAATGCTGTTCTTAACGAAGAAATTACGTACGGACAAATAGTCGTTTATTTCTCGGCATATGAATCAATCATTTAACAAACATTCAGAAAATAACCGACTGAGAGATACCATGCGGAGGATCGGATGTGCATTTCTCGTATTACGCGTCACAAAAGTTCCACAGATCTTTTCATATATCGACGAAAGCAGCGTTGTTCCATAATGGAGGTGCTTCATGCAGTACACAGACAAGCTTCTTTTTAGTCAGGCCTTGGTTTTCTGCACGGCAGTCACCAGCTCGCTCCTTCCTAGGTGATGGAACCACGAGGATTTATGGAATGCAGAGTGTCAGGATTCCACGTGATTTCTTCAGCAGTTTTGCAGCGGGTGCTCGACGATCCCCTATCCAAGCAAGTATTTCTCCAACTTTAACTGGACCTCCGAACAAGCTTTGGCCGCTTAGGGGGCCCTAGCACCTAGGACTCCCCGTGCACTTTGGGGCATCGCACTGCGCATGCGCGTTCATGCACCTTACACTAAAACTCTATTATGTCGAACAACGTTTCACTTAGCACGAGAGGATTTTAAACCAAATTTTAGGTAAAGAGGTTCTGGTTATAATAAAAGGCACGAGATGCGAACTGACAGGGACGCGAATCTGTGGCCGCTTGTGCTCGCGTACCCCAACTCTGAACCCGAGTAGCGAACACTTGCTGTGTCAAACACAGAGATGACTCCTGTCCTAAAACCAGACGTGTGTCTATATTAAATACTCTACCCAAGATACTGTATTTAAAATAACGTTGGTAGTATTTTGGTCGGTTGCAAATACATTTAGTCTAGACTCAGTATTCGCTACTCTATCTTATAATACTGCAGATTGGGCGAGTTGGTAAGGCATCATCACGAACCAGCGCAAGTAGACAGTTATCCTTGGCAACCTATTCCTTGGGGTCGAAGAAGAGGAAGTTTGAAATACAATTCAGTTGATAGTTCAGCGCTGTGTGAGTGTATTTTTTGTGTGTTTGGATTTTGAATAACTGTCTACTTGCGCTGGTTCGTGATGATGTCTATCTTATAATTACATTTCTGAGTATCTTGTACTCAGTATCGTAAATAAATTTCGCGATCTTGTAAAAACACTTTTGCCGGAACAATCTACGGAACTCGGAACTAGGGATCGTCAGACTCCAGGGCAAAGATAAACCAATTAAGAAATTAGAGCCAAGTGAACAAACACGAAACAGGAAACAAGGTGAGAGCAAAACTCAGTCTCCAAATGCCAACTGAAGACGAAATGGATTGCCCCCAAAACGCCCGCGTCTATGTGTGCTCTTATTCTCCTGTCTACTCTCCTTTCTTCTTTCTTTTTTTTTTTTTCAGGCTGTTTTTGAATTGCACGTTACCCTTAAAGGTAGCAAAGTGCTGGTGACGTGATCCGGATTTTACACTCAGACCCCACTTTCTGTCGGGAGCTAAAGTGGTTCAGTCAGCGGAGGATTGTGACGCCAACGCTTGGTAGAATCACGTTGAACCATTTTCGGATACGCCGGTTCAGGGGGTTCCAGTATGAAAATGCGTACACTTCCATGCGAGCACAGGCACTCACACTTGGCCAAAGATTCCTGGCTTTATTGAGCTGCAGTGACCTATACTCGTCTTCTCCAAAGTGATTGTGGCTTGACGTTTGATTTGAAGCTCGTTCAAAAAGAGTTTTCATCTGCTTCCTAATGCGCGCATTATTTTGGATGCGTCAAGAATTGTTTGAGCTGCCAGAAAATGGGGCACGGCAAGGGTGTTTATAACAAGTTTTGTGGACAATCTCTCGCACTTGTTTCTTTACCTTTAAAATATATATATATATATTTTTTAAGGTACAGTTGCTTCCTCTCGCTTTTGTCTGGGGGGACAACGTACTCGCTCTTGGTTGTTAATCAGCGACAGAGGGTCCTGTCATTCAGTCAATATTTCTACTGAGCGTGCACGTGTGTCCCTCACTCGCGTAGTCATCAACAACTATGGCTGCCTGATCAACATCGAATTCGGCTGTTACGGATATGGAATGGAGGACTGCATGGGAAGTCCCCGAATCGATGGGGTCATCTTTCGAGCTTAAAGGGACCATGAAATGACTTTTTTACTTTTTCCACATAACTTTTACAATAAACCGTCAATGTTCACTGAATGCCGAACAGGCATCCGTTTTCGTCTCGGTTTATTAACTTCTACACAAAAAATTAATGAAATATCGACTTTTTCTTGACCGCAAAACAAGCCGTGACGTACGATGTTTCCGGAACCGGAAGTTCTCTCTGCAGTAGGAGATGGGAGCGTTAGCGAGTGGGGTGCGCCGGTGGGTTTTACTGCGCCGATGTCACCGACGTATTTTCTGAATCGGCGCCTCTCATCGCCGCATCGCAGCTGAACGAAATTCAATGAGATACGTTGCGCTACAGCGACAGCATGGGACTAGTCCCATACGCCGGTATGCCTGTTGGGAAGTGCAGATGGGAACAATTTGCCGCGGCGTTTTTCGCGGTCTCGGAGATGCAGGAGCGAGCCGACGTTAAAAAAGATACGTTTGAACTGTCAGCAAGAGCCACGTAAATACCTGTTCACACTCGGAGCGGACGCGCGCGTTTGATGAAGTGCTGTATTCGCGTTGTTGGTAAGCGCCATAAGCGCTTCGGGACCGATCTTTTACAATTGCAACTCGATACTGACGCGACACTCGGCAAAGAAAGGTTGGACCGGTATTGCACGTATACCTCCCACGAACTGTTACAGCTCGACAGTGACGTGCAGTCTGTCAGAATAAAAATGGCATACCAATAACAAAGTGTACATACCGTGCTACGAAGGTAATCCATACAGCGTTTATTTCAGCTCTATATCACACAAAACAAGGAGAGGATCGACGAGGGTCCCTTTTCGACGAGTGTTCGTCAACACTGCCTCGGAAAACAAGGGGAAGAGATTGACCTCACCTCTTAACCTAAAATTGAGGTCAGCGATCAAACTATAATACGGAAGGGTCCACAAGGGTAGCGCGGGCATATTCCATTCAGTACGCCAGCCGGTCGTAGGCAGACGGTCTTGCGACGAAGCAACGCTGCGCCGAGTCGGAGTGCCTGCTAGGCCTATATTCGGAGAGTTTCGTCGGAGCGGGATTCGCGGCTGTTGTCGCTCTTCTCGGGTGTTTGTGGATCCAGCGTTCTTGTTCGTCGTGGTTTGTTTTAAGTACATTTCTTTCTTGCTGCTTGAAGTCGGCACGCGCGAGATGAACACGTAGAAAAATAAACGTTCAGTCAGTCAGAGTTTTGAGAGGAAGGAAACCAAAGGAAATAACCGTTTGAACTTGGCCCTGCCCTACTGCGCACGCGCAGTAGTTGCTTCGTTTACCACACGATAGATGGCGCTTGGCTCTCAGCATTATCAAATTTGGCAATTTTCGCCACACATCTCTAATTATGCTACAAAATGTGGATCTGAATATTATTTAACAAAACTTTTAGGAAACATTCGCCGGCTATTTATTGTTTACGATCGCGGTGCTGGTGAGGTAGGCTCTTACCCAATAGGCGATGTGGATTCGGCTGACGTGCACCGATTCTGCGTATGCATCGTAGTGAAAAGGCAGAGCTTTCGAAGGAAAGAAGTCGCAAAAGAGTCCAGTTTTCTTTTAAAAGTTCTATAGCAAATAATTTTTTTTTGGCTCCCTAGTCTTGTGTTTTTGTGTTCCTTTTCACGCCTTTTACGACGTGCGGTGGATGAAATTCGATTTTAAAATCATTTCATGGTCCCTTTAAGGCGAAATGCGTCATGACTCAAGCCGAGCGTGGAGTCAAACTAAACCGCGGCAGGTGCCATGTCTGCAATACATGAGTCCCGTTTCTTCCTAAAATATTTTGACGCGTATAACAGTACATATCCCGAATTATTTCAGAGTAAACTTCAATTGCAGTAGCCAAGGCGTTTCTTGAAGTTCAGAAATATGACTACAAAATGTGATTCTCAGAGAAGTAATCACAAATAGAGCACCCCTTTCTGACTTCTTAACTTGCAAAACTTGCCAAGTATCTTCAAATGTAATTCAATTAATATTTCAAATTAATTGTACTTTACTCAAGACAGTTCGCGCTAAACGTAGCTTAACTACTACTCTAAGGGCCGGTTGCACCAACGCCGCTTACCTTAACCCAAAGCGGCGCTTTCCTAAGCCGGCTTAGCTCCCTAAACCGAGCTTAGGTAAGCACGGGTTTAAATTCCGGTTGCACCAACGTTAAGCCGGCTTCACAGACGCGCCCCTAGCTAAACGCTGGATTTGCGTAGGGAATGTAGGGACAAACAGAGCAAACTAGGGAACGCTCAGAGGGACGAACATGATTGGCGGAGAGGAATCACGTGATGTAAACAAAAAACTGCTGCTGTAGGCGTCGTAGGCGTCTGCTTTTCGCTGTATTTCTTCGGTGAGTAACGAATTTAAGGTCTCCAAATTTAATAATTTTCAAGCTTAACTTTTAAAAACAGGAGTCAGAGCTTTAAATAAACATGTATGCTCTTTACATCTGTGATTGTGTGTTTAATATCGGTTGATAACAGAATGTCTTGACAGTAACAGTAGTTTTCGTGCTTACATTTTGACCGGGGGCCCCAAATCTCACTCAACGTGAGAAGGACGCTCCACTCGCTACATCACTGAAGACAAAACATCGTCGAGAATAAGTTGGCAGGTAAGATGACTACTAAAATCAAGTCATGCCTGAGACCGATGAAGTTCAAAACAGTGACGAACTCGCCACGGCAGCTGCGAAAATGCCTAGAAATCGTCGAATAGAAGTCGTCAAGAGATCGCCGCGAGGTCCTTGCAACGACCTTACTCGTTTCTATCAGAAAGGTGACAGAACGGCACTGTACCGTCGTTGAACATCCGCTGCAGCCTCAAACAGACTTCAGTTACACTGTCGAGTTCACAAAAAAACAAGAAGTGATTTTTTTACTCGATGTGTCCCGCCGCAGGCACAGATTACTTGTCAACTTTATAAATGCCCCAGTACGCCAATATCCTGAAAAGGGCAACCACGGTGACCGGTTTGAGCAGCCTTGGGATCCTTAAACCAATAACCCAAACCCTAGTTGTTTGGTTAGGGTATAATCAAAGAATGCACTAGGCAAATTACACAAGACTTTCCCTGTAACTTCTTTGTGACCTTGACTGCATTTATTGCAAATTGCAAAAGGTTGAGAGGCGGTAGCTAGGCTGTTGGCGTACACGAAACAAGCTAATACATTCACAATCGGGAAAATTTTGAGCTTTCTCGGTCACTGAAGCTCTTATATTATGAACTTGAAACTCTCCAATGTATGTCATCTCAAAAGGTGGCTTGAACTAGTCGGAATAAAGTTCTTGTTGTTGCTTATTCTTATGGCTTTATACATAAAGAATCGCCCTTTATTGAAAGCTTCATGCTGTGTTTTTTTTAAATTTTATTTGTCTTTCTCGCTGTTGTCTTTATTTGTGAATTACCAACTAACTCAAGTTACCATTTCATAAAAAACACATTTGTTGAACTATGCAAATATGTACATGTCTAGTGTATATGTAATTAAAGAGATTTGATTGTCCATAAAAGTTACACACACTTATATAAACAATTATGTAAGCTTCCTTTGATGGTTTGTCTTATTGCACGCTCTTGAAGTGAGTTATACGAACTACACAATTGAAATTCTACTTATCAGGCTATTTTCTAGATAACACTGAAGGTCTCACTTACAACATATTGCTTGGTCAGTCATAGTCACCCGATAGATTGAAATATAAGCTAACAACTCCCCAACACTTTCTTCAACACAGTTTTTGTTTAACAGCTATCGTTGAATAGCTTCACGAGTTTATTTTTCCACGGCCCAGGTTAGCGGTCTCTAAGCTTTGTTCACTTGATTTTTACAGTGATGTAGCAAGTCTTGAACAGAATGCAGTTCGTACAAATTCAGTATAGTTTCATTACGGGAAAGGGAAATTCAGGCTAAGCCACCAAATATCAGAAACACCTAAGCACAGTGAGATATACCCAGGGAAACTTAATGTGCTTAATGTCAGTGTTGCATCCTTAATATGAATTGAAGTAACCTCTGTCTTTTCAGTAAATTTTACATGATCTAGATCCGTAAGCATCTATATGTTTGCACCATGTTAGGATTACATTTTCGTATGTAAATAATTTTGAATAATTTTAAGTGATCACACTTTTTTATTTCAAAAGTGAATCTACAATCTGTGGTCGATGACCATTCCATAATGGTTCTCAGCACTTCAGTGTAGTCTGGAGGCAAGTTGGGTCACCAGATAGAAAACTTTGTTGCAAAAGTACCGTCTAAGACCAATGAGTGACTACAATCTGAGGATGACAACCATCCCGTGGTAATTCTCAGCACTTCAGTGCCGTCTGGAGGCAAGTTGGGTCACCAGATAGAAAACTTTGTTGTAAACGTACCGTCTAAGACCAATGAGTGACTACAATCGGAGCATGACAATCATCCCGTGGTAGTTCTTAGCACTTCAGTGTCATCTGGAGGCAAGTTGGGTCACCAGATAGAAAACTTTGTTGTAAAAGTACCGTCTAAGACCAATGACTGACTAAAATCGGAGCATGACAACCATCCCGTGGTAATTCTCAGCACTTCAGTGCCGTCTGGAGGCAAGTTGGGTCACCAGAGAAAACTTTGTTGTAAAAGTACCGTCCAAGACCAATGACTGACTACAATCGGAGCATGACAATTATCCCGTAGTAGTTCTCAGCACTTCAGTGCCATCTGGAGGCAAGTTGGGTCACCAGATAAAAAACTTTGTTGTAAAAGTACCATCTAAGACCAATGATTGACTTCAACCTGAGGATAACGACCATCCCGTGGTAGTGTTTATCACTTCAGTGCTGTCTGGAGGGACGTTGGGTCACCAGATAGAAATCTTTGTCGCAACAGCATTGTCAAAGACCAATGATTGACTATGATTTGGGGACGACGACGATCACGTGATAGTCCTCAGCATTTCAGTGCCCTCTGGAGGTCCCCCAATGCCCTGTGGATGTGTCTCAGCACCTTGCAAAACGAGGCTACGAGAATGGTTCAAGCATGTCCAGCCTCTAGAGGCACTTAACACGACTATACTGATCTTTTCTCTCACTGTGGTAGTTGCAACTATCTATAGGGAAGAGATTACAGGTTCCGAAAATCACTGGCCTAAAACAAAAACCTGACTCATTGAAAGAGAACACCACTCAGAAATGGCAAAGCACAATCTAGCATCCATGCTCTCTGGTGGGAGCAGTAAATCTGTCAATAACAAACTGAAGAAAAAAAGAGGAAAAATCTTAAATACAAGGGTGATTAAGAATGATTCATGCCTGTAGATTTTATTTAGATAAAAATGTTTTAAAACCCAAGCCTGCCATGAATTATGACATGTGAAAAGCCTTGGCTGATTCGCAAATTATTTATCATCTTTTACTGCCACTCGTCTATCCGGCAGAATGAGCTCACAAGCACACTCACTGTCGTCATCAGTCGTCGACATGCACGGGCATAAGCTCCGTTATGGCTGACACTTGTGGATCCTTCATATAACTTCCGTACCCATTCAAACACACTTCTTTTCAACAAAACATTTCCATGATATAGTGTGCACAAAGTTTTCGATAGATATTGGCACCAGACACCCCTTCAGACCACGGAAACAATGACTCCTCCACTTGTAGATAGACACATAGATATTTATTTCGGCTCAGGAGAGCCGTGTACAAATTACAGAAGGGGCAGCCATTCTTTCTTGCACTACTGCCACAACTACCACACAGTCACAGCTGCCTGCACAGCAGTGACCGTAGAGACAGCAACCTTGTACGAAAAGGGCTGACAAGACAGAGCGACCAACTCTAGGTTCAAGATAACAGAAGTGCTAATAATTTTTTAATCACTGTCGTATAATCATGAATCTTTTTTAACGCCTATATTCTGGCTCTGACCATACATATTTCTCAATTTCTTTATTTCATGAGCCAATTTTGGTAACTGAATACATATAGAATTTATACCAAGGCATCCTTGTATGGTCATATCCACTACATATGCAATTTATATCTTTCTATAGATTCAAACTTATCTACTTTGACTTTATTATGATCATAAACGTCAAAATCAAATGGGATGTTTAATCTTCAGAGAGTGTTGAGTCACTCAGCTATGAAATTAGATGGTTTCTGTCACCACTGTAGAGGGCAAACCTTCCATATGCAGCACGACTGCTAACTTGGGGTTTTTACATGAAACTTCCAAACGTGACCTTCTGATCTTCTGTGTACTAGATGAGTGATTATCGTTCTGCTAGCCCGTGGGCCACAGGTTGCCGACCCCTTACCTAGTAAATTATTTTCCCAAATATATAATTAAGATGCCCAAATCAGCCTTCATGAACATTTTGTGTTTTTGCTAATTATGCAAATCACTTCCGTAAGCAATTTGACGATCAAAAGTTTGAATAAGCAAGGCATGACTCTTGGGCTAGTGCCGAGCTATTAGCCAAGAGTAATTTAAGCACAAATATCTATTAAAATGCGAACTGCAGCCAAAATACTAAAATACACTACTCTGTCTGTCTGTCTAAAAAACTTTATTGCAGGTATATGAGGGAGGTAGTTTGAGGTGGCCCGGAGCGGGCCACCTCTCACAAGCACTAGGTCGGCTCCTTAGATTAGGTAATCACGTCCTTCACTATATTCCATTTCATTATAAATATTAAATCGAATTTTTATCTCTGGGGCATGCTTTGTTGCAATGCGCAAGTGTTGTGTGGTGAAGTGTGTATCATGAAAACACTCTACACTCGGCGACAACTTTTCTTGGCAATGCAGTGAAGAGGAGGAGAGCCCGCGCACAGCTTTATTCAGCGCTCAAAATGGGAGAGGGAACGCGTGCCTGTACCCTCAACTGCATTGCCAAAAAACGTTGTGGGCCAGTGTAGGGTGTTTTCTTCATGCCTACTTCACCACACAACACTTGTGCATTGCAACAAAGCACATTCCATTGGTGAAAATTATATTTAATTTTAATAATAAAATGGAATATATTGAAGGACCTGAATACCTAACGATTGTTAGCTTCTACGACACTGAACAGCATGTGGTAACATGTGTACCGAGAGGGCCATGGCATATATGCTGTGGCACAGTACACTGACCACAGGGTGAATATGATTCTGATACGGTGTGGTTCTAGGTACACATATGAATGCTGATTTCATTATTGTACCATTCAAGATGGTATCCTACATTAGCATATTCCCCACACTCGTCACTTTTACTAGAGGCTTGTAGGTATGAGTAAAATACTGTGACTATAGGTTTGGCTTGTGCCACATTGAACTTTGTATATGCAGTTTGGCACTCATGCCATCACCTATTGATAACAATATGTCTTATGTGCTTCTAAGCTCAGTATGAACCCAATTTTCACTTTCACAGCTTTTACATATTTCCTAGTTCCAATAAACTAATGGATTCTCCTAACAGTTGCTGACTACTCTGTTGAAAATACAAAGAAAACACCTCTGGTATTTCTAACATTATTTTTACTATATGGTTAGGGAATTATTAACAGCTACAGGAAGAGACCGAGACAAACAACTGATAGCCTAGAGACAAGCAAAACACGAGCAATAGGTGAAACACCAAGAAAAACTGAAGCAAGCACTTACAACGTTGACAATCTAGTGCTCCATCCCAGTTGCTTCCTGTTTTTCTTTAAAGTTCCTATCTCCAGTGAAAAACTTATCAATATGCAAAGTAAGTAGTTGTTTATGGCAGCAGTTTACGTAGAAGCGGGTGGGTGCCAAGTTTTGAAAAGTGGCTCTAGGCATGTATGTGATTCAGATATACGAAACTCCATGTAATCAAAGGAACACGGATCCAGAAGAAAAACCCAGAGAATGGAGGAGACACTGACCAATAATTACTAGAGGATATTGATAGGAGTAGACGCCTTCATAAAGAGAATTGTCAACTTCATCCAGACTGATGTGTTTTGTGCTGCTCTGCTTGTCTGTGGGGTACTGCACCAACAAACAATTTTCATTGTGCTTGAAATGCATCAAAAATTACTTTACTACAACCAAGTTCAAACTTTTGTGCATCTCATCATTAGACGGCATTGTAGACCATAGTAACTTCAACCTCATACAAGTTGTTACAGAGGGGCTGTTGGTAACCACCATCAAGAATACCCTAGAACTGGGGTGAAACAATCTGTGCGCATGTATGTCTATGCGAGTGTAGGGGGAGGCGGCACTTTTAGACTGCCTAAGGTGGCAAAGTGTTAAGTCCACCACTTCCTTATTGCAAATATGAGACTAGCCCAACTTGGACTTCTGGTCTATCAATTATAAAATGAGATTAGGGACAGTGACAACTGTGCAAATGATGTACCAGACCACTTGCACAAATGAATTGTAGGAGAATACGACTGCAGAAGCTGCCCCATTATACATGAGTACAGTAAAATGTATTACTTATAAAAAAGCTAGTTGTGAAATTAATAAAAACTAAAGGTAAACATGATTCTCTACAATACAGAGCATCCACTTGTTGACCAGAAAACTTGTCAAAGGATGGTGTTGCTCATGATACCCATTCAGCATTTTGAAGCCATGCCTAGGAGCACTTAGACTTGTTGTAAACACACAGTTGATGAGAATGGTCTTAGTGTTCCTCTTATCAGAGCCTGCAAGGCGACTGTTCGGTTGGTATAGCTAGGAAAACACACCAATGCCTTACAGCTTCAGATCCACAGGAAGTACTGCTTCGATCAGTTCAAGCACCATGTTATGAAGAATTGCTGTTGCCACAATGCCAGAAAGTGCAGTGTCCAGTTGTCAGGCTGAACTTGAAATCAGGAAAACAGCCATTTCTCTGCATCCTACTGCCCTTCCATAAGGTGGATATGTCTATGTATGCATACACACAGCCACTGGTGTAGCAGGAATTATATTTGGGGGGGGGGGGGGGGCTTTCTTTCATATTTGCGTATAGTAGTCAATGTACTGTACGACTGACGGATACAGGCACAGCCGTCCCAAACCTTCGGGTGGTAGTCCTTCAATATTTGTCTTGCTTTACTAACAAAAAAAAGAAAAAGTGATGATTTCAGAGAGGGAGTTTGGGGGGAGGGGGGGGGGCAGGTTTGACCTTTCAAACTACCCCCCTGCCTGTGCGACTGCCCGCAGCATTTTAAGCAAACAAAATGGGAGCACATAGTTCAAGGGATGTTGAACAAAACTTTAATGCATGTGATAGTCACAGCATGCAACTGTTTTCAAGGGGGGTCTTAACCACCAACATTAAGATGCAAACATGAGCCCTGTCTTTCCTCCCTAAGGCAATCGTCTCTGGTGCTGCATCTAGTGTCATGATGTCGTGTAAGCAAACGAAGCCTTCATCTCATAGGAAAAGACCAAACCTGATCTCTTTCAACATCTGCCTTAAAAGCCCATTTGTTAAAAACAATGCTCCTATCCAGTGATTTGGATACTGTACCAGAATGCTTCCGATCAACAGCTGGTGGACCAACTTTTTCTGCACAGTGCGCCTACCGCAACTGAGATCGGCATGTCCTACCGTTGGTGACTGCATAGGAAGGGGTGTGCAGTCACCACAGAAATGACACCTTTAAATGGCTTGATTGTGTCAAACCCTTTGGTAATGGAAGTACGTATATTTTGTTTTAGTGAAGGGGAAAGAAGGTATAACTACCAATACACCAAAGCGATACTACTGGTAGATAGATCCCTTGATGATCGTACAAACTGTCAATTTTCGAACACGCAAAGGTCACCCAGAACCGTTTTTTCTTTCTTTAATTTTCTGCTGATAGAGAACCAGAAGCTCGTTCGCGAGTGATATAGGCAGATCTGGAGTTCATACAAATAGTCGGCGGCAGACTTCGAAGTACGAAAACTCCCACTAGTACATCACACCATGCCGATGAGAACGGTCGTCTCTTCGCATCACCGGCCCCAGCCTGCCCCAATACAGCGCTGAACGAATCTCGTATTGTAGTCGTTACGGTTTGTCGTCGCCAAAAGATTCCTAAAAAGCGCGATCACCAGAAAAGTTACGGTTATGAAACGATACAGTTTTCTGAAGCCAAGATTCTACTCGCGAGACAAGGAACATTCACTGAAGATTGTCTCGAAACTCAGAAAACGACAAAAATTTAATTTGTGCTATTTCATTATTTAAAAGCGCCGCAATCTGATGCAAACGGCAGAGGTGTCGAGAATCAGCTGATCGCCGAGATCATGTACTGCCACTATTCAACGCGCTGATCGGATTGAAGGATATGCGTTGCAAGTGGAAATAAACAAAGTGGTAAATAACAATACGTTACAGTTATGCGAAAATCGGAAAGTACATACGAATAAGCTCGTTGACAGAATCAATAGAGTTGGTCGTGGACAGAATAACCAACGCGAAGACAGACGTGAGCCCCACAGCTCCGTACGTATCTCGGTTAGGGCTAACACGCACTGAAAGTGGAGAGCCAACTTGAAAACAGGGGTCGATAAACACTTCACGCAGCGATATTTTGCATCCTTGTCATAATCGAAGGTCATTCTGTCGAAACTCTCACTCTGTTGTAGCCTAAAACACTTTGTACAACCAATTTCGTTCACCGCGTCGACCGCCACAAACCAGCCGCCATGTTTTTAATCCAGGATTAAGAAACAACCAAAAACTAAGCGCCCAATGTTGAGCGCTTAAGTTAAGCGTAGTTTAGTGCTGGGTTTAGTGATAAGCGAGTTTGGTGCAACCGAACGAAACCAAAACTTAGCTTAAGTTCCCGGCTAAGCTCCGCTTTGCGCTAAGCGGCGTTGGTGCAACCGGCCCTAAATACATTTTCAAAATGTATATTTACTATCTTATCTTATATACTTTTTTTGAGTATTTGGCAAAACACTGCCTAAAGCACCGCCCCAGCACGTTTCGGCCTGGGTGAGCATCCTGTGTGGTCCCGGAATCACTACTGCCTGATGTAAACATTACAGGCTATGTGTCATACTTAGGGTGTATACTTTCCGGTGTTTATTCATGACAAAAATCGGCGGATGTTTTATCGGTGTTTATTTATTGCACCAATAGCGGTGCTTTTCGATGAATTCTCTCGTGGAGACGCTAATAAAAACGGTGATAATGGGGGGGGGGGGGAGTGTAAATTGTGAATGTAAACTTTCATGGAAGGCAAGAAACAGTCCAAATTTTATTTACATCTTTTACACAATCTCACACTTCATTATTGTAGCACAGTGAAAACCGTTTAAAACGATCCCACGTACAACGAATAATTGTCGATATCGAACTCACAAGAAATTTAAATAAAAAGGCATGTAAAGAGTACTTTGTATAATAAACAACTTATTGGTTATATCGAACTTTTTTCCCCCCGGAAGGCTTCCAAAAAAGCGCAAACATTCGTCTTCTAGCCTGTTCCTTTCACCAAAAAAAGTAGGAAAGAAAGAAAATTCCAAAGGCTCAAGTTGCGGACAAAATTGAGCGAAGAGAAGCGGGTCAGAGGGGGAGAAAGCAAAAAAATACTCTCTGCACCTACGCACAGCAAAAAAAAAAAAAAAAAAAAAAAAAACCTTTTTATTTTAAAATTGTTGCCCACGAAAAAAAGCGATTCAGAAGGGGAGATAAACTAAAGACACAAACTCTGCACGCATGAAAAAGAAATCTTTTTAGCGCGCTGTTACAAGGCGGAAGCGAAGGGATGAGAAAGAAGAAAAGTGATTTCGTCTTACGACGAACGCATCGTGGAAGTTCATTCTGAATAGTTTCTGCTATATCGAATTACTTGCTATATCTAACTGATCGTGGCGTTTCCTGCTGTTCGTTATAAACAGGTTTGACTGTATATGCATGCCTAGATTCCTAGGCTCTTCTCTGTCACTGACGCCCGCTCCTTCCTGTTGACGACGCGCAATTTCGAGAATGCCCGCTCAACATTTGCACTGGACACGGGAAGCCCCAAGACCTCCAACGAGGCTTGGGACAGCTACTGGCCGGTTCTGACTGACCTCTCGGGCCACTGATAGTGATCTTCAAGCTGGGCGGAATTACGAGACGGAATGTCCAACGAGCCTGAATGTCTAACGGGACGGAAGATCCAATAATTTATATTCAGGCACGTTGGACATTCAGGCTCGTTGGACATTCCGTCTCGGTTGGATCTTTCGTCTAGATGGACATTCAGGCTCGTTGTATTTTCCGTCTCGGTTGGATCTTTCATCTCGTTGGACATTCAGACACGTTGGACATTCCGTCTCGCCTGTCACGTGCTATAATAGTTTGCCTTCTTAAATGTACAGACCTGTGCGTATATTTAGTCCGCGTTCCTGCAGACATTGGCGTAGTTTCATCATACTAAAATGTCGTGCCTCAAAAGCCGACGTTGACGGACCGACAAAGAAACAGAGCAGACGCAAATATTATAATTTTATCTATAGAAAGGCTTGATGGTTACTTAGCTGAGTGCCGATGCGCAGCTATGTACCAATCGGTTAAAGGTGTCGATTGTACGACGCCAAACGCTCCTTTGATATTAACAGTTCAAATGTTTGGAATGTTCCGATAAAATAGGTCAGCCAATTTGAAATATATAATAGGGATGCAATGTCCGGGTGTTCCAGTGCATCGCAATTGGGGGACGTCTATGAAAGCCGCGCTTCAGATCCCAGGAATTTCTAGTTCAGTCCTCATCCCTGCCCATTTCGATTTATATAGATAAGCTACATACGGAGACCCGCATTGTAAACACATGACCGCCCGCCAGCGCCACTGACTACGCGCAGAGTCAATATTTAATTTTTTTTTTTTAAAGGAGCTTTGGGAACTCTGGGTGCGAGGCATCAAGAGTTTGCACAAGCGTAATTTACCACTAATAAAAAAAATATATATATTTTTTAAAAAATCTACATTTAACGAGCCTATAAGTGCATGGAGGTGGCGGCTGGTGTGACCCAACAATTTCTGAGTAAATGCAGAACAATTCTGTGAATTGGACAAATTTTAGTTTTTGTTCGTTTATCTTTGGAACAGACAGCTACTCACTGTACACTGCAGTCGTCAGTAGTTTACATATGCATGCATTCCCTGCCAATAGGTTTGTATGTCAGTGAGCAGAGCAATAATACTAGTATGACGCAGTGCGCAATTTTTTTTTTTTTTTTTTTTTTTGCATGTGACATGCATAATGGTTTTCAGAAGCCAATGTAATTTAACTGGCTTCTGGAAGCACTCCAAAGCCCTCCATTCTGTCGAGGTAGTTCATGACGTCTTGGTAGGTGGGAGCTTGACTGCTGATAAAGGACGCGAACGCCTCTATCTCGGCGTGCAGCAGAAGGTTCACACCCGGATGTACTAATAGCCTGCATCATGTGTGAATATAGCAATAGATCGTTCCACGTGGCTTTCTATTCTTGTAGGGGGAGCGTATTGCACACCGAATCCGGTCACTTCGTCGAAATTCCATTGGTCTCTGGACAACTGGAAGGACGATTCGTCGAATAGGGCAATTCGCCTTAGGCCGATTCGCAGAATGAAGAACGGGCCAAAAGTGCCCGTTTGTCGAACTGCCGAAAAGAGTTGATTAGGGTTGGGTGTGTAGATTGCCGGTGACAGTGGGGTCAACAATGAGGCCTTCTTTCCAAAAAAGAGAGGATGACAAATGCAGCTCTCAGAATTAGCAAGGGTCCAAGAGTGAATCGTGCCCGGGTTATTCAAACTTATAAAAGTCGGGTTCTTCGTGAATATGTTCACTCGCAACTCTAGCATTATGGAATTTGGGAAGACCGAGCGAGGGGCTGGCTTCCTGATCCCGTGGTCATATGTGCACTTGTAATGTGCGCATATGAATAAATCACGGTCGCACTGTCGCAGCGGCTCTGTGACAGAGTTAGAACCAGTTGAAATCTGATCGCAGCCTCGGTGTAGGGATGGCCGAAGGGGCTTAGCCGAAAGAGCTCGGGGAATTGGCGGCGCGGTCACCCGAAGCGTCCTTCGGAGGCGCCCGATGTCTCACGTTTTCCCTTTGGCGGCAAGCGGCGGCCAGCTTCCGGAAGTGGAAGCAGATTTCCCCGCGTGGGAAGTAAACGAAACCTTCCAGGCGGGAGTGGGTGGTCGCCCTTGCCGCCGTGGTAATTGGGGAGGCGACCTTGTCGGGGCCATGCCGGCGACTTCGGGGGAGAGAGGGAGGTCCGGCCTCCCTTCGGAATGTCGGTGCGCCTTTTTGGAGAAATTGAGTCTGAACGAGCCCGTGCGCGGAGCAAGACGTTATTCTCCCGCGGTCCCGAGGGCTCCGCGTACTTTGTCCTGCGGGGCAAAGAACTTGCCGTGCGCGGCAACCGATTTGGCGCTGAGGCGCCATTGTTGGCGTTGGACTGTCGCGAGCGACAGTACGCCAAGCGTGACGTTTTCCTGTTTTGTCTTGTAAAAAGTGTTCATAATCTGTAGGGTGATTTCATTTGAATTCGACCAAACTTGTCGGGGGGGGGGGGGGGGGGGTCTTTAGATTTAATCGTAAAAAATATATATGATACCCGAATCCTTGTGATGAAAGAAACTGCCTTTGAAAAAAATTAGAATTGCATAGTTTGAGAGAAAAAAATTCTGAGGGGTGCAGGGTAGAACACGTCAAATTCCCAATTTGATTTTATCTCGACTTTAGCCGCCATGTACAAAATATCGAATTCTTGCAGAATTATTATATTTATTACGCAATATTTACGCAGACTTGGCTATTTTTAGAGGGAAATTTCTGTCTTCTGTTATTTTAAATTAATTTTCTAAAAAATCTCAAACATGCAACCTGGAGCAAGTGTGATGCAACTTCGGACAGCTATATAAAACGAACGGTAGGGCGCAATGACGTGAGACAGATATCTGTGCGTAGCTATCAATGTTAGCTATCGATTGACATGTATTTTCTGGTCATTGTGTTTACCGTGTTGTTTTTATTCTGCCACAAATATAGACAAAAATGAAAAATATGCAAATTTTGAAGTCAATTTTCTCAAAAAGCCATTTTTTATTTCGTTCATACTTTTTTAATTTATTGCCCAGATTCTGCTTAATAACCGGGTATAAATATTGCTTGACCTTTTTTTGTTGTAGTTTTAGGACAACCAGTTGAATAAGTCATTTTTATCGCGTAATACCAACCTCCGGCTCCGGTATGCGGGCTTCACCGCAACATTGATAATTGGCTCAGCAATATCAGATTTCACTGACAACCACTTTACCTCGTTGCATTCCTAGTAATATACTTTTTACAAAAAAAAGAAATGTCACAAAAAAATGACAGAAGGCAAGTGGCGTAGGGAAATTGTTTTTTCTCTTTCAAACTTTTTTAATTGATTTCCCGTGTGTTGCTTACCAGCTGGGTATGCACGTTTTCTGGCGCTTTTCTTTATGTTTGTTTTTACATCTAGAGAAAGAGCCATGTTCGTTACATCAGTTGCAACTGGTCCAGTTGTTAGGTGAAGTATAGGTTCAGTAACCTCTTCGCGAGCGCCAGCAAAAGGCTGCGATTCTTATCATGAAGATTACCATGCGACTCTTAGTTGACCTCGGCGTGCGCCGTTGCAAGAGGGTTATACTAATCTTGTTAGAGTGGAACTCGCGTCGTCACAGGCTGTCGCAATGCATCACAGCGAAGTGGAACTGTGTGAAGCAGTCCTTGTCCTTCTCCCAATAAATTTATGGGCGGAAGCTTGAGACTCTTTGGTGCCCGAAGTTTCTGTAGCTCGGCTGGGTCAAGTTTGTCAAAAGGAGAAAACAAATGCAGTAAACACTAGACATTATCACGCCGGTCGATGGAGTCGTAACTGTATACATACAGCTTTTGCGGATACTTATTTGTTTCAAGGGTGGCAAGTTATCACCAGTACAAACATGGCCACAGTGTCGGCAAGAGCATCAGAACAAAAAGGAAGGTTTGGTTGGCTTATCATTTTGTGTCTTCGTTGCAGCGCTTTTCTCCGGAACTAATGTTTGTAGTCCTCTTTGAGCCCCTGGTGCTATGGTCTGTCTGTTTCTCTTATCCATTATTTATTTTTACTTGTAAGCGAATAACACGCACCATGACATTTCTGGCGTCCTTAGGTTGATTCGCTAATCAGTGTCTATATTTGACAAACTCATCTAGTATAAGAGAATAAAAAAAATATAAGAAGAGGGCTTGCAGCAATGAATTTGTATAAGAGAACTGCGGAACTGCGTCGAAAGCAGAAAGCCGGAACCTCCCGAGGAATGAACGCGTTATTTTGAACTCAGTCATGGCTGCAGTTTTCAGCTTTAAAAGAAAGAGTTGCGCGGACTACTTCGAGAGACATAAGCGAAGGGTATACCGCAACCGACGTTTTCGTTATGTCACCGATCTCAACGTAGACGCCTTGAAGATGATCCTGCCTCCATCGAAAGCCGCGGCTCTTGCGTTGGATGACGTGCTCTGCCAGAACTGCTTCCAGTACACCGGTGAGAAGCTTTCATCATCTGTCAGTGATCCATGCTCGAGCTCTCCATGCAAGCTGTATCGAAGAGCACGAAGTAGTGGAAGGTCTTAACGAAGAGATTTCTGCTGCTGGGCTTGAAACAACTCCTTTGCGCTTGCCTTCTACAGTAAACCCGAAAAGCCGTCAGGCATATGCTGAAAGAAAACAGCGGGAGATTGAAGGATCACACAGCCGACAGGTCCGAAAAACGTTGGCGACTGCATATGCCTTGGAGCCAAGTGGGTCAAGTTCTCGCAGTGATCAACCATGCCTCGGCTGCGACGGGTGGTGGGCAAACATCAGAGAGGCCTTTGTGAAGGCGGCATCTTACCAGGAGAGATGTCAGCTCCTCACGCTTGTGCCCAAGGGCGTAGCCACTAGGGAGGTAGAACGGCTAATTCCTGAGGCATCGAAGTACCTTCTGAAGAAATCAAAGCAGCTTCGTGAACGGTTCGGCGTATGGGAGCGTCCGGAGCCTTATCACGGTGGAAGCATAAGCGAGGACACCATACGGGCAGCCACGCAATATTACACCGACGACGATCTCGACTGTTCTTGGCAGAGCCCAAACAAAAAAGATGCTGTTAAGCTTCTGAAGGATGGCGAAGAACATGTGGTCGTGAAGCGGTATATGACAGGGTCTGTCCGAGAGACGTACAGGCTGTTTAAGGAAGCAAACCCGGACTCAAAATTAGGTCTGACTAAATTTTACTCGCTGCGGCCAAAGTGGGTCAAGCTAAACCCTGAACAGACTGTCTGTGCATGTGTGTGCTGTACGAATTTCGATTTGTGCTTTTCCACCCTGAACAGCATGCGAGAAGAAAAAATAACAAAAGAGGAGATTCTCGCTTTGTGCCTCTGCCCTGAACTTTCGTCCGAATGTTTCAGAGGCGAATGCAAAGACTGCCCCTCGACTGACAGACTCTCCTTAGAATCATTGGAAATGGTGCCTGAAGAGGAAATTACATTTTTCACATGGGAGAATGGTAATTTGATAAGCAAGACTGCCGACTCCAGCGCCTTTTTGAAAGAGCTACAGAAATGGGCCACAAGGTTTTCCACGCACGATTTTATTCGTAGGACACAACGGGAAGCCATACGGATTGAGAAGTCTAGTGTGACCTCAAGACACATCGTCATGCACTTCGATTTTGCGGAGAACTGGACGGTAATTTTGCCACACGAGATACAGGAGTACCACTGGCACAAGCGTCAGCTCTCTGTGTTCACGTGTGTGGCATCCACGTCGCAAGGCTCAAAATGCATCGGCGTTGTCTGTGAGGACTTATGTCATGACACTTCCCATGCGCTGCTGGCTCTGAGACTTATAGAAGACTGGCTGGAGGAGCACATCCCAGTTTATGCTTCACTAACGTACATATCCGACGGGGCACCTGCTCATTTTAAAAATAGATTTCAGCTGCATGAGTTCGAACGAGTGGGCCATACCCAATTGAAGTGGATATTTTCTGCCTCTGGGCATGGTAAAAACTCTTGTGACGGGGTAGGAGGGCTTCTCAAACACCACGCAACGGTGCACAACCTCCGTTCACCGGAGGAGCAGCTCGTCCGAACATCAGTAGATTTTGTGGACAAGGTTGGAAGGCGTGTCAAAAACGTAACTCTCATGAACTTAACCGAGAAGGAGGTGAGTGACTTCCGCAGAATCAAGAAAACAGAGTGGAGTTGCGTACCGACTCGGAAAGGCATCCGCGACTTCGCACTGTGGCGACGCGAAAGGGGCGAAGTGCAGCTTAAGCGAACTGTTCTATCTTCGTCTTAATGCATGAACCTCTGTGGTGCACGTGCGGAACTCTCAGATGATCTACGGCTTTGTTTTGTTTTGTTGTTAAAGCCTCTTCTTGTACATTTGCGCTTCTGTGAAAAATTATGTGTTTCTATAGGTGTGCCTTGTTAACCCAAATAAGTTACTCAATAAATAGAGTGATTTTGTTAAACTGTTACCTATGAATGTTTTATTGCATACTGCCAACAAAAGAGTATGATTACTGTAAGCTGAAAAGCAACTTCCGATATGCTGTGCGTAGCCCAAAAAATTTAAACGTATGCAACAAGTAGTCCAAAAGCCGAAGGATGGACAAAATGTAGTCAATTTTTTTTTCACGTACCTCGGAATACTAAGGGCCAATGAAGGATAGGCGAAAGAATGCCATGCGGTAAATTTAAAAAAATTCGAGCCGATTTTCCGATAATGTTTGTATAAAATAAAGATTGTCCGAAACGCATAAACGGGGATATTGTTTTTCTGGACTGGATAGTGCCGTAGAATGCAACCCGACATGATCGAAACGGATGAAACGTCTTGGATCTCTCCACTCGCTTAGGCTAGTTAACATTGATGTTAACTAAATTTACTTTTGTTGTTGTTTATCACGGCACAATGTTCAAACAAATAATTTAAATATATAAGTTTCGTGCAACCTCAGTAGTAAAACGTTGTCGTGGCGACGTTCGAAAATGCAAGCTGTGACTTCGCAGACATCACTTCGTCAATTCAGCCATCTCTCATTTCTTTATGACGTTACTGATTTTTTTAAAAATATATTAGTAAAAATTCAACGGGGTAAGGTAGTTTTCAGTGAAATCTGATATTGCTGAGCCAATTATCAATGTTGCGGTGAAGCCCGCATACCGGAGCCGGAGGTTGGTATTACGCGATAAAAATGACTTATTCAACTGGTTGTCCTAAAACTACAACAAAAAAAGGTCAAGCAATATTTATACCCGGTTATTAAGCAGAATCTGGGCAATAAATTAAAAAAGTATAAACGAAATAAAAAATGGCTTTTTTGAGAAAATTGACTTCAAAATTTGCATATTTTTCATTTTTGTCTATATTTGTGGCAGAATAAAAACAACACGGTAAACACAATAACCAGAAAATACATGTCAATCGATAGCTTACATTGATAGCTACGCACAGATATCTGTCTCACGTCATTGCGCCCTACCGTTCGTTTTATATAGCTGTCCGAAGTTGCGTCACACTTGCTCTAGGTTGCATGTTTGAGATTTTTTAGAAAATTAATTTAAAATAACAGAAGACAGAAATTTACCTCTAAAAATAGCCAAGTCTGCGTAAATATTGCGTAATAAATATAATAATTCTGCAAGAATTCGATATTTTGTAAATGGCGGCTAAAGTCGAGATAAAATCAAATTGGGAATTTGACGTTTTCTACCCTGCAGCGCCTCAGAATTTTTTTCTCTCAAACTATACAATTCTAATTTTTTTCAAAGGCAGTTTCTTTCATCACAAGGATTCGGGTATCATATATATTTTTTACGATTAAATCTAAAGACCCCCCCCCCCCCCCCCCCCCCCCGACAAGTTTGGTCGAATTCAAATGAAATCACCCTGTAAATATATATTTATTTACTCTACCACCGAGTCCTGAGCATCCCTGAAGCCACCGGAAACAAGCCACGCTCCAGCCAGCGCAGCACTCCACGAAAGAAAAGAAACATTACTCTCGGTATGCTACCTGGGCGCGTATCAGTGCGATTGCTGCATGCCACGTGACCAGGAAAGGCAGAAACGACGGAAGCCAATCCTAAAAAGTATTGCATTAATTATTAATATTACCTACTTGTTGCTTAATACATGGTGCACTGCGACAGCGATCGCTTTGGTGGCCGAAGCATGCGAAACTAATCGTCGCGATAAGCGTCGATGTGCCGAATCCTCCGGACAATCATCGGACAAAAGCTCACCACTTGAGGACATTACCTGCACAAAGGCTTAATGAAAGGAACGTTGTATTCTATCACTGATTTTGATATGAGGATCGAATTTTTGTTTCTGGGGACCGAGAAGTCCAATCAGAAATGTCTAAAACATTCACGTTCGTTTTGTAAAAAAGAAGAAAACAAAAACTACAATTTAGTGTAAGTACACATATTACACCGACTTCACCTAACAATAATAATAATACTAAATTTCAATCGGGCGTTTTTCTCCCATGCGAGGGACATCATCTTTGCGGTACTAGGGACACAAATAAGAAAAATACTGCAACTCGTACAATACGGAAAGACTGTGGCTGAGGATAGGCACGATTAACGATTCTAAGAACTCTCGTGGGTCCCACATTTGTTTCCGCTTCAGAGTTACGACCTTCTAAAATCGAACGCGTGACAGATTGTCAATGGTCAACGAGTTCGGTCTTTGATCTTGTAGCATGTGTGACCTTTTAAACGTCATTTTTTTTAAATTATAGAAATCATCTTTATATTTAGATATATAAAACGAACAATAAAAGCATTGTGATTGGGGTTTTTATGAAGTCTACAAAATACACGAGCATAATTTTAATTTCATTTTGGGGACTTCACAAAGGCAACGTCAGTGGGACAAGCTCAGCGGCACACCAAAATAGCCGTCCATCAAAATCCCGGTACTGAAAAGCCCGGTGCCGAAGCGACCACATACCGAAATAATCGCGTAGCGATATCTCCGCACCGAAATTTCCGGTTCCCTATTTCAACGAACGCATTTTTCACCGCCGTAACTATCAGTAATCCTACAATTCAACAAAGATATGTCTTCTAAATTCTTTGCAAGGTTCATTCTATATCCGTTGGATATTCAGACTCGTTAAACATTCAGGCTCGTTGGACATTCCGTCCCAGTTGAATATTTCGTCTCGTTGGACATTCAGGCACGTTGGACATTCCGTCTCGATTGGATCTTTCGTCTCGTTGGACATTCCGTCTCGCCTGTCACGTGACCGATTGGACACTCAGGCTCGTTGGACATTCAGTCTCGTTGGACATTCAGGCCATAAGCAGCTGGGCGGCGAGGGAGGATCGCTGACCTTGGAGAACAGTGGAACAAAGCTACTGTCCCTCAAAAGTCATAGACCACGTAGGTCAGGAACGAAAGGCAGGCGAAGTGCTTAATTCGGAGCAATACGCTGCAGAACCCAGGGATCCTGGGTTCGAGCCCCACCCCTGCCCGTTTCGATCTGGATGAGCATCGTACCGGTGTGCGGTCGTGTACCACTACTGCGTGGTGCATGTTAAAGACCCCAGGCTAGCGGTTGTACTGCACTGGCTAAATTGCTCATCTACAGCTGGGAGACTCGTCGCCCCTGTGAGGCAGACCAAGTTCTAGGCTGTCTAAACATACACACAACCCAATTTTTTTTCGGAGCAATATTCCGGGTTTGACAGATGCGTGCGTAAAACGTTTTCGGTAAAAAAAAAGAGAAAGAAACATTACAGGGGAAAAAAATATTAAGAAACTGGTGTTTCCTTCTTTTGAACGATTTTTATTTACGTCGCCGCCGGATGTTTATTGGTGTTTTTCGGTTAAAACTTGAAAGTATACATGACTTTTTTTGGTGAAAAAAACCAGCGCTTGCTCGAAAATATATAAAAAAAACGGTGTTTTTCGGTTTTTAGCCGATTTTGTATTTTCGACACCGGCGGATGTTTATCGGTGTTTTTCGGTTAAGACCGGAAAGTATACAGCCTAGCATACTGTCCCCCCAGCGTTTCATCAGTGTCGCATAATATTGCCACCCCCCGTCGCCGAGCAAGCGCTTGCGTGGCAAATGGTCACGAATGACAAATGTCGTTTGTGACATTTGTCATTCGTGACAAAAAATGTCTGTTGTGAGATTTGTCATTCGTGACAAAAAGGGTCATTCGTGACATTTTTCATTCCCGGAATCGCTATTCCGTAATGTAAACATTACAGGCTATACATCATACTGTCCCCCCAGCGTTGCATCAGTGTTGACATATTGCGCTGCTCGTCGCCGAGCCAGCGCGTGCGTAGCCAAATGTCACAAGTGACAAATGTCATTCGTGACAAAAAATGTCATTCGTGACATTTGTCAGTCGTCGGAATGACAAAATGTCAGGAATGACAAAAACATTTGTCATTCGTGATGTTCGTCCTAATAATCTAATCATCCGGTTTCCGCAGCCGCTAGCCTTGTACATGCTCCACGGGTGGTACCTTTAGTGCACTGCTGCATCTCACGCGCTCAAAGTCTTTCTGAAAATGACTGATTCGGTGGTTTTCGATGACGCTAAGCACGATTCTAATTGAAACAATGTCTATTTTCACTGATAAAAAGTGAATTAACGACTTTGATTTAACTAGCCGACTTATCGCAAAGATTAGCCACCCACTTAATGTCCCCCTGGCCGTATAACTCACCTCCACACGCGGAATAAGCGTAACGTTTACGTTTTTTTTTAAACAAATCTTTTACGCTTAAAAAAACGCCTTATATATATATATATATATATATACAGTATATATATATAGAGAGAGAGAGAGTAAGAGAGGACGACAGAGAAAAAGCACTATATGAATGAGTGAGTGAATAAACTTTTATTGTAGCGACGTGTGACAAACTCTCGGGTGGAGCCCCTAGTCCGGGGCCCCATATGTGGCGGCGACCGCCTTGGCGCGGTCCACCAGCGATTGCTGGCCAGTGGCCGTGTCATCGGTCAGCCGCTCCTCCCAGGAGGTGGGGGGGGGGGGGGGGGATTGGAATTGGGTGGGACGGCGGGAATGAGCTGGCACTGCCAGACCATGTGAAAAAGGTTGGGACGGTCGCCGCAGTGCGGGCACTGAGGCGGGCTGAGTGACGGGTGGAGGTAAGAGTAGAAGAGGGGGGTCGGGAAAGTGTTAGTTTGTAGTTGTCGCCATATGGCGGCGTCTCTGCGAGTAAGGGAAGGGTGAGGAGGCGGATAATGCTGCCGAGCGAGGCGTAGCTCTGCAAGGTGAGTGCTGTAGGCAGGACCAACTTGAATATTTAAGTTGGTCCTGGCTGTAGGAGTAAGGGGCTGGTTGGATGTTGACAAAGTCTTCCCCTGGCGCCCGGTGTGAGAGGTCTCGGGCGAGCGCATGAGCGCGCTCATTACCGGGGACGGCTGCGTGCCCAGGCACCCATATCAGCCGGAAATTGTGGGAGGTGGAGGATAGGAACGGGTCGAGTAAAGATGCAGTGGAAGGATGTAAGGTGTTATATAGGAAGTGCCGACAGGCCGTCTGCGAATCAGTGAGAATGTGAATGGGCATGGAGGAGGAGAGAAAGGAGGTAGAAAGTATTGCCCTGGCGACCGCTCGTTCTTCCAGGATGGAGACGTCGGTAAGACCACGCTCAGTTGCCGCGTGGACTGTCCTGAGATCAGAGTCCACGACAACTGTAATACCCCCGCGCACACCCTGTGGGCTGGCGTCCGTGAAGAGGGCACGAACGGTATCGCAACCCACCGGATACGCGCGTCGGAGGTAGCGCGAGCGATGGTCGCGCCGAGCCGAGTGGCGGGTAGGATTCATATGACGGGGGATGGGAGCCACAGTGAGTCTGGCACGAGCAGCGGGGGAGAGACCCTCAGCTGCGAGGGTAGCGGGGCAGGGTGAAAAACCAAGGGTGGCAAGGAGTGCCCGCCCCTGAGCCGTGCAGCGCAAGCGCGTCAACTGGGCAGCCCGATGAGCTTCCATGAGCTCCTCCAGAGTGTTGGTCACCCCAAGCCTCTCGAGGCAAACGGTGGCTGTGCGAACAGGGAGGCCGAGAGCAAGTTTCTGCGCCTTCCGCAGCAATACAGACATACGAGTGTGTTCGGTCTGGGTGAGGTTGTGGTAAGGAAGGTGGTAGGTTAAGCGAGTGTGTATCAAGGCCTGGACAAGGCGTAGGGCATCCGCCTCTTTAAGGCCATGTCGACGATTTGAGACGCGACAAAGCATGTGCATAATTTGGTTGCACTGGGTGGTGAGTTGATGGAGGGTTTGAGTTGCTTTGGCGTTGGATTGTAACACAAAGCCAAGCACCCGTATGGCCGATTTACGCGGGACGGGTTTGTCGTCTAATGTGATGGTAATGGGGAGGTCGGTTTGTCCGCGAGCGTGTTTGGTCACGATTAGTAATTCTGACTTCGTGGGGGAACAGGTGAGGCCTCCACGCCGGGCGTAGTGCTCGATGGTAGTAGCGGCTTCTTGTAGCTGAGTCTCTATGTGTCCGAGGGAGCCTTTCGTTACCCAGACAGTAATGTCATCTGCATAAATTGCATGTCTGACATCCGAGATCTGATCCAGAAGGGGAGGAAGACCTCGCATGGCAAGGTTAAACAGGAGCGGAGAAAGTACAGAGCCTTGCGGTGTGCCACGGTTTGCCACTGGCGCGGAAGGAGAGCGAAGATGACCAAGGACGAGGCTGGCAGATCGGTCACGGAGGAAATTGCGGATGTAATTGTACACTTTCACTCCGCAGCCTGTGGCTGCCAACTGTTCAAGGACCAGGTCGTGGGAGAGGTTGTCGAAAGCCCCTTTAAGATCTGCGGCAAGGACGGCGCGATATTGGGCAGTGCTCGGCGAGTCTAAAACATCATGTTGGAGACGGAGCAGTACGTCCTGGGTAGAAATGCCATTACGGTAGCCATAAAGGGTGTCAGGAAGAGCTGATGTGTCCGCAAGAAATTTGTGGAGGCGAAGCTGTACAACCTTCTCAAGCAGTTTGCCCAGACACGAGGTAAGAGAAATCGGGCGCAAATTCTCAAAGGAGAGGGGTTTGCCAGGCTTGGGAATCAAAACCACTGTTGCTTCCTTCCACTCCTTGGGAAGGGTACCCGACTCCCACACCTCATTCAAGTAGGTAGTAAGCTGCGTGGTGTCCGAATCAGAGAGATTGTAGAGAAGAGAGTAGCGGACCTGGTCAGGACCAGGGAATGTGTTGCGGCGTATGTCGGTCAGTGCAGCGCGAATCTCAATTGCTGCGATCGGTGCGTTAAGATAAGGGAGTGTGTTGGGGGGACCCATGTAGTCCGCGTAACGTGGAGCGTCAGGAGGGGGAAGGTAGCGTTGTCGTAGCTGAGTGAGGCATTGGGCGTCTGTTAGGTTAGTGGCGCGTAGAAGTTTATGAATGCCCTTGGCCCTGTCCGATTTGGCTTGGCCGGGCTGTATGAGGTGACGGAGTAGGGACCACGTTCGTGCGGTACCGAGTGTGCCATTGAGATTGTCACATAGCGCGTGCCAGTTTTCACCAGTAAGGTTGGCAGCATAGTCTGCAGCATCAACAGTGAGTTGGGCAATACGTAGTTTTAGCTTCTTGTTGCGGCGTTGACGTCGCCACCGTTTGGTTAGGCTACGACGTGCTTCCCACAGATGGAGTAGGTGGGAGTCTATATCCGGTGCTTCTGGAGTGGTAGTAAGGGTGCGCGTGTGTCGGTTTAGCCGGGTTTGCAGTGCTTGCACCCAATCGATGAGTGTGTTGGAGGAGGTATAAGAGGAGGACGATGCACGAAAGGCAGGCCAGTCTGTGATACGAATGTGGCGTGCTTCCCCTGAGAAGTCTTTAGTGTGGATACGGGTTTCAAGAATCGAATGGTCACTGCCGAGCTGTTCCTCAAGGTTCTGCCAGGTGCAGGGTTTAGTGCCACGGTACATGGTAAGGTCTGGGCACGTGTCTCGTGCAACGCTGGTTCCAAGACGTGTGGGTGTCGATGGATCAGTAAGTAAAGTGAGATTCTGTTGGTGAATCAGAGTATGGAGCTTTCGGCCTTTAGGTGTGTCGCGAGGGTAACCCCAAGTCGGATGTGGAGCGTTAAAATCGCCTCCAATGAATGTGGCGCAACCCTTGCAGCGTGCGGCTTCAAACAACTTCTCAAACCGTGCATGACGATCTTGAGGGAGGCTGTAGACATTGAGTAGACGGAGGGATTGGGTGTTACGCGTGCGTGGATTTGCAGGAAGGAGTTCAAGTAATACATGTGGAACGGCCTGGCTGTCGAAGGTTAAGTCGACGGCGGTATGAACGCGCTTGACTAGGGTTGCCACAAGGTGGTCTTTATCAGGATTATTATGTGCCACATATGTGACATATCCAGGAAGATTGGGAAGGGTACGAGGCTCTTGCAGAAAGATGATGTCGGGTGGGGGAGTGTGCGATTGGATATACTGGATGAGACTGCAGCGTTTTTTTCGGAAACTTCGGCAATTCCACTGCCATACCGTGAGGTCTGAAGAAGACCGTGGTGTGGTGGATGCAGGGGTACTACAGGTCGCCATTTACAAGGATCGAATAAGGGGAAGGGCCAGTTGAAGAAGTGTAAGAATGCTACGGGCCCATTCTGCATCAACAGATTCCAAGAACCTGCAGGCGAAGTTTGCTGCTGCTTGAAGGTTCAAGACCCACCCCTTGCTTGGAGCTGTGTCTGTTGAAACGGACAGAGTCCTCCGTTTTGTTGTTCTGCGCTGTCTTGGATCGGTGGGCGCGCTCCCTGTAGTTTTCGGATCCTCGAGTGGATTTGCTCCGTTTGAACTGGGCCCTTCTTTAGTCAGAGGTGCCTTTGGTTTGTCCTTTCTGGGAAGCTTGATTAGTGTAGCATAGGTCGGTCTCTCAGGCCGCTGGTTTTCAGTTTTGCTAGTCAAGGTGTCTTGCGTTGTTGAAGAAGACCCTTCACTTTTTCTGGGCAATACGGGCCAGTCGGATGCTTGAACTGCAGCTTTGGCACTAGAATAATCGACTGCATGTTCCTTGGCATAATTCCTCGTCTTTTTTTCTTGCTGCCATTTAGTACAGGATGTTGATGTAGCAGAGTGAGCGGCTCCGCAGTTTACGCACTTCTCTTGAGCAGTGCAGGAGTCCCTGTCCTCGTGCGTGTTACCGCAGCGCTTGCACACGGGACTATGCTTGCAGGAGGCCTCACGGTGTCCGTAGCGGCAGCACTTGCGGCACTGGACAGGTTTCTCTTGGAATGGAGTAACTGGATGCCGAACAAGACCAAGGTAGACGAAGCTTGGCAGCGAAGATCCGCAGAAAGAGATCTTAATTGCCGAACTTTTACCTAGCCGTCGCAAACGTGCAACTCTGTTTTCAGGAGATCTTAAGTTGTTGGTGATCTCCTCGTCAGTCAGCGTAGTGTCCACATCTTTGATTACACCTGTGGCGCAGTGTCTGGGGAGAGGCTCGTATGCTCTGACTTTGATTCCGCAGAGCTCTGTGCAGCGTAGCAATCCTCGTGTTGTCTGTCCGTTTCTCACGTCCACGGCAACGAGATTGAGGCGGCTGTTGTACCTGATCTCCAGGAGGCATTCCGGGAACGTCTTCACCAGAGTATTGGAGAGTCTCAGGCTGCTCAGCGACGTAATAACTTGGTCCTGTTCGACTGGCGTAAATATAACAGTAAGTCCTTCAGGTACTACTGCAGTACTGCGGACTGTTTCAGCGCTTGGGCTGGAATTAGGGCTGCTCTTTTTTCGCTTTTTCCTGGCGACATCAGTCCAATCCAAGTCGTCAAAATCGGAGAGTTCTATGTCACTGGATGGCACAATGACTCGCCGCGAAGAGGTTGTAGCGCATTGCTGACCTGGAGTGATGTCCTCTGCGCTATTCATGGGTGTGTCCTGTTGTGATTCAGCGATTGAGCTGCCACAGACGGACGAAGGCAGACTGTACTGGTCAGTGGAGGCGCGATGACTGGAATGTGGCGAAGGTGGCGTTGGCCCAGTAGACATGGCCATGGTCGATTCACGGGCACCAGGGCAAGCCCCAGTGCGGCAGACCTCACCGTGGACAGGAGTAGGCAACGTTCGAATGAAGTTCGAATGTTTTAGGCCGTCTTATAATATTAAAATGTTGATCCAGAAGAGCGAGGCTCAAAAACGCAACCGACTTCGAATCACTTCTTCTTCGTCTCACTATATGAATGTGTGCATAAATCAAAAGACGAAAATGACAATTTAGCTTAACCTATTCAAGCAGCCTCATGTTTACGGTGGCAACAAAAGACTTGTGATCATTGTTGGACGTAATTTACCTGAGAAGGCTGTTCCAATCCGAAAAGGCAAAGAGAAGAGGCGAATTTTTTAACATGCGTGCATATGTGGAACTAATTTTACGAAGGCGATCTAAATTGTGCGATATATGATGACCTGGCCGAAGAAGAACATCTTTGAATGTTGAAAAACTATGTCAGACTTTGTGCATGAATGACAGGTGCGCAAAATGCCTTCTGGTGCGAAGAGGTGATAAGTTAGGTCGCTGTTTCATACTGGTTATACTGCTAAATCGGGGAAAATTACGAACTATAAATCGAGCGGCTTTGTTTTTTAGTGATACTATTATCTCGCAGATATGATTGTTGGGTATTCCAAATGATAGATGCACACTCCAGTTGGGATCTCACAGGATCAGTGTAGGCAGTAAGTTTTGTTTCTGTGCTTGCCTGGAAGAGAGTTCGTTTGAGGAAGCCAGGAGTTTTCGGTGCTTTGTGTGTACTATGTTGAATATGACCGTTTCAGTTAAGGTAAGATAATATACGTAATCATACAGCATCATATGTAGTGATGTGGTTAGGTATACTGCTGTAGACATACGTCAGTTTCACATCCCATACGCGCATCCGGCTTGAACGTTCTCCGGAAATCCATACGTATGAAACTTGCCTGAATGCTTTTATATACGCGGAGGCAGTAGTTTCTAATTGGATTCAGTTTGTCTTGCGTTGCTTTCATTCAGTGCGTTTTGAGTTGCAATCTGCGACGTTACGTACCCAACTTCCCCGACTTTTGCACACACCGGCTGTTATTTAGTGTTAAAAGAAGCAATCATCTTGTTGATAGCCAGAATGACATCTACCTATGCGTCACGACGACTTCGATGGAAAAAAAAACAAGCGAAAACTACAAAAGCTTGATCACGTTGAAAAAGAAAGGGGAGCAGATACTCTATTGAGCGCTAACTACACGTCGCAAAACCACCCCGCAGAAATTGACCTGACGTGACGTGATGTAACATGATGGGGTTCGCGTCTCATGTATTTCCCCTCTAACCTTAGCGGGAAAATTTACATCACGTGAAGATGTCACCTAACGTGGTCGCGTGACGTCAATTTTACCAGCCAAATACTGTGGGGAACTTAACGTAATGTGACTTGAGATCACTTCAAGTCGCGACACGCCAATAGTGACATCGCTGAATATCACATCCTGCGGCGCACCTTAGACGCATCGTTTAACTACAATCAATATTCCCTATACGGGGAAGTTCACTATAAACGAACTTGGGACACGGATATGAGTGAATGGGTAACAAACAGAACCCACATAATAGCCATGGCAGTGGTCGCACCTTCTTCGAGTAGGTCGTTTCCCGGTCTGTTTGCGCCTCAAGGTGGCATCTTTACTTCCGTAAAACCACACCTTTGGTTTGAGGATTTTTTTTGGGGAAAACTTTATAGAAACAAAAGGCGCCTTTGGGAAGGCGAGTGGAGAACCTTCATTGTACGAACTTTGGGCTGAAATATGAGTCACAGTCGGCAAAAAAGCGATATTTTCACGAGCTCAGTTAAAGTCACCGTAGCTAATCGGAGCTAGCAACAGGATTCGGTTGCTCGAAAGAATGTTCACGTTTACCCGTGCCACGCCCACCCCCACTTCATACCGAAAAACTCGGAAAGCGGCGGAATGTCAAAAATGTATTTAAAGGGGCCCTGCAAGCACTTTTTTTACTAGTTTTTAATTTGCATCAAACCTGAGCGCACTGACTGTAGTAACTTAATGTAACTTTTCTTTTCTCGAATTTCGCCTTATTTTAAAAGATATAGGCAAATTAAAATTACAAAAACAAGCAAAAAATAACCTCCCTCACGACGTCCACGGTTGCTTGAGCGGCCGTGAACTAGAGTGTTGACGGCGCGAGAGGGCGCCACTAAAGCGTATTCTGGATAGGCTGTATACAGCGGGCAGCCAGAGCGGCTCTCATTGCATTTGCTGCGCGATTAAACACTAATTCGGCATGACACTTCATTGGCCACAAACGACAGCAAACACGGGGTGAAGATAGGTTAAGAATGGGAGTCACTTCGCGCTGCCGTACCGCGAAATGGCCAAAACGCAAGACAAAGCTACTCGCTGAAGGCCTTCGGAACGCTCGGAGCCGGTCGGATCCTCAAGTCCGTAAACGACCGCAGCGGCGCCGCTTACATTTGGGACCTTTCCGTGTCGGCGCCTGATCCCACTACTCTTTTCTAGTATGCGCCGCCTTTTTCACCGCTTGGTGGCGCGTATGTCGACGGGTCACTTCTTGTTTCCGTACTTTATAAACTGCATTTGTTTCTTTTCTGACCTAAAATACTCAACAAAAGCTACTTTTGTAAACAATTGAAACGTTTCGCGCCACTTATATTTTGTATTTCGACTAAAAATAAGTTTTTAGCGGCTCTGACCAGTAGTAAGCCCAGGACCAGAGACGTCACATTTCGCGCGCTTTCGGTACCGCGGGTCGCCCCCGTCGGTGGAGGAAGCTTCCGCGTCGTCCGGTTAAAATATGATGCACTGATATTTAGTTACTCTCTCCGTGCCCGCTGGCTTACCCGAACCCCGAGAGACGTGGAAACCGCAAAAAAGGTATACGCTTAAAAGTGATGCAGGGCCCCTTTAAGATAATGAGTACAAGATACTCGGAATCGTAATTAAAATAGAGTATTAAATACTCTTCATCAAATGTATTTGCAAGATACCAAGATACTCCAAAAAGTATTTAAGATATAGTATCTTGAGTAGAGTATTTGAGATAGGCACAAGTCTGCATTTATCCTATGATAGAATGCATGCGCTTGCTGCAGGTGCTCTGGTCGTCTTCACTATACCTCTATAGAAAAAAAAAGAATGATTGGTACATACGTTTATTATGTTGCATATATTTGCGCAGAACTACGGCCTCAGCTGAAGAAACGTCCATGGGCTCCTTCCACATGACGATGTCCGGCGCGCAGGAAGCGAATGTCCCAGGCTTGGAGTCCGGTAAAGGCAAATGTGCAAAGCAGCGCCAGGTGCGTCGATGCACGAGGCACGTGCAACGTGCAACTCTTCGGAAGATCATGGCGGCACAGCGCAGCACTGAGCTGGATTTCAGACGCCATGAATTTCCCAGAAGTGGCGCGCGGTACGTGCCTCGAGCATTTCTACAACAGTGAATGGCGCCACTTTTTGCAGGATAGAGGGGCTCTAATGTGCAGCTCCCCCGCGCCGCCATGTTTGAGGTTTTTAACTACCGTGTTTTTTTAACGCTTTGCCGAGTCGCGCGATAGAGTCGCGTGAAATGCTCGTGCCGCAGAGCACGCGAGCTCGGCCGCTCGGCCGCTGTCCAGAGTGATGAGCGAAGATTGTGGAATCACGGCTGCCGGAGCGGCGTCTATCGCCGTTTAAATCAGAGAGGAGCGCGTCTCATTGAAGCGAGCAAACGAACAAGCCAGCAGATAAAAGAGGACGCGCATGCGCACGGCGCGGTTCTCGGCAGCAGGCGGCGCGCCTCTGTGTGACATCACTTCCGTGACCAAGTTTTTCGTGACATCGACCTCTCAATTTTGGACGTCCTTCCAAGCGCAGAAAAAGACGTAGTTCTACGTCGCAAGAAAATCGGTCTGAAGTAAGACATTGCTCAACAGAAAGGCAGGGAAGAGTCTCAGTCGCCCCGCCTCTAGCACGAACTTCCTACCTTCGATAAATCTTCGGCGTCCCTTGAGCCTCGAACACCCACAGCATGGCGAAACAAAAGGGGCGCGTGTCGGAGGAGGTCCGGCCCTCGAAAGAAATACGCCCTGCCAATTTCGCCTTGTCAGCTCACATTCGCGGTGAGAAGCTCGCTAGGGTGTTGGCTAGGGGCGCCTTTGTTTTCATCTCTGTAGGCAGTGCATGTGCTATTTAGGCGGTTATGTCTTAATTTTTATAGTGCATAGAAGCTTGGCATTGCACGTGCTTGCACTGGCAGAGAAATTGAAGCATCTTCACGCAGGTCTGTGAAAAAGTTCCACCAAACAGCGATACCCAAATTTCCATCTGCGAAACGTATAATAGCATATTCACGTCTAGGTCTCGGTTTCCATGCGTTCATGTCAGAGCAAAGAAGACATGCATACGCTTGCATAAAGGTTTGAGCCGCATAAGTACTAAAAAGAACGATACATATAAACTCCATACTTTATTTATCACCTCCAGATGACCCACAAAATGACAACTTTCTTGCCCGGGTTGTCCAATGTGAATTTAGCTGTCTTCTTCGTGCACATCGAATGGATGTTAGATCCGCCGAGTTTAGCGTACTTTTTGTATTAAAGAAACTGCGGAAGTATTTTTTTTTCTTTATTATTTGACTTAATATTCTTCGGTTTGGAACCTGTTTCTAGTCACAGACGCAGATCCTTTTCGCTTTTCCATAGCATGTGCAGCCCATAAGCGCGGACATCTTGCTTGCTTGGTGGCCGGCATCATGCCGGAGTGGAAAGAAGCGGCCACTGCGACCTGTCAATCAAAACAAATTTATTGCTTCGTGAATGGCTTATGGTTCTCCCGTGCCGTTTGAAAAGTCAGCGCAGAAATTCTTTTCAACAATTCTATTAGAAAACTTGTTCTCGAATAATATAAAATATACCACCAGCACTTTTAGCTGTGAACACCCGTTGGTCCTGTTGTTTATTTTTGTTGTAACTTGCAACATATATCTCTTTTGTGTAATGGCCATAAAGGAAGTTCATAAATGAATAAATAATTTGAATATCTGACATAGTGGCTGTCCACAGGCTCCCAAGCGAAAAGGATAAGATCCCCCCGATTTTGGTTCGATTTTCGTCGTCAGCTGCACGAGAGATATGGATCAAGGCACGGGGCGGTCTGCGCGAACTCGCACAAGCGAGAACTCTACCCCAGCTTTATTTTAACGAGAATCTCACCCAAATCAACCGAAACCTGTTCTGGAAGGCTCGAACACGGGGAAAGGAGAAAAGATTCAAGTATGTTTGGGTTAGAAATGGCAAGATCTTTGCCAAGCGGCAAGATGAGGCAACCCCAGTGCGCATCAGCTGTGAACACGATCTTGAACTGATAAACTAAAAGGATATTGGATCCAGAGAGGACCGTCTGATTATGGACTGTGATGACTTTCATACTTTTGTTTCCTTCTCAGAAGTACAAAACTTTTTTACAAGTTTCAAAGGTAATACTTTTCGTATTACCCATGTTAATATCCGAAGCATCCGGAAATACTGGGACCATTTTCTCGCATTAATCTCCCCTTTCTGCTCTTGTTTTGATGCGTTTGTACTGACCGAGATTAACATTTCTTCGGACAGTTTCACTAAGTATAAAATACCAGGCTATCAGATGTTCTCTTATACTCGTCCAATGGGAAGAGGAGGGGGTGTGGCTGTGTTTATAAAAAATAGTTGGTCGGTGTCCGAGTTAAAATTTTCATTCCAACAGGCAGAAGTAGTTACGCTGCTCTTAAGCACTCCTTTGTTATTCCTGGTCCTTTTCTCAATCTATCGTCCCCCGTGCTGTAATGCACGGTTATTTCTGGCCGAATTAGGTTTAGCTTTGTCCTCTCTTTCATCTGAAGAGCTTGTATGTGTAAACGGCGATATTAATATCGACGTACTTCGTCCCACAGTGACCATAGTCACAGACTATCTTGATGTTTTGTCTAAATGAGGCCTAAAAGCAACAATTCAGAAGGCAACACGGGAGGAATTTATCTCTGGCCAGTTGGTGGAATCTAACATTGATCATATAAACGTACGAGCTCAGAACGTAGTAATCCAGTCTGCAATTATTGAAACGAAACTTGCTGATCATTATTTTGTCTGTTGTTCATTTACACAGATATCTTAGCCGTTGACTTATGTTGGCGCTGTGAGGGAGTTGTCAATAGTTGATCCCAGGCACTTCGATAAACTTGTGGAGCAACATGATTGGAATACTTTTCTTGTAACTACATCTCCAGCTGACGGTTATGAACAGTTTGTAGCTCAGTTGAACCTTTTTAAAAAGGCGGCTACACGCACTGTAAAAATGAAACATCGTAACATAGACCAGAAATGGATGTCTTCAGAAATATTGGCAGCCATCAAAGAAAAATATCTTCTATGGGCACAGTCAAAACGCTCCCCCGGTAACACTATGCTACGATTGAAATTTAAGCAATACAGAAATAAGGTTAATGCCTATGATTCGTCAGGCCAAACGCATGCACTTTAGAAATAAATATAAGGACGCTCGTTCTAATATAAAAAAAACGTGGTCTCTCATCAACGATCTCCGTGGTACGAAGAAGTGCACTAAAAGCAATGATAGCTACCTTCTTTCGCAATTCTCTACTGATGGACAGAGTATTGCTAATGAATTTAACAATTTTTTCTCTCAAGTATCAGGTATTGCAGGGCAACACCCAGCTTCATGTACCTTAAACAAAAGTGTCTTAGACTCGGCTTATCTTCCTCTTCTCTCTGAAGAAGAGCTTAGGTCAATCCTTTTTAGCCTTAAGCCTAATAAATCTCCAGGTATCGACGGTATTTCAGTTAATAACTTGCGCAGAAACTTTGAAGAGATTAGGGCTGTTCTAGTTTCGATTTTTAATCACATAATATCTAATGGTATCATTCCGTTAGCAATGAAAACAGCTTTGGGGATTCCATTATTCAAGGGAGGCGCGCGAAATAACGTAGAACATTATCGACCTATTTCCATTCTGTCTTGCTTTGCTAAAATCCTGGAAAAACATATGTGGATAACTATGAATAGCTTTTTAGATAAACATAGTTTACTATCTCCTTATCAGTACGGATTCGCACAAGGCCGAGGTACTCAAATGCTCCTTGAGTACTTTTCTGACATGCTCAATTTATCTTTTGAACGGAATCAAGTTGCCTGCGCACAGTTCCTTGATGTTCGCAAGGCATTTGACAGTGTTAACCATCACGTTTTGATAACAAAGCTTTCAAAGTTCAGCTTTCGAGGTTCTTTTTTAAATTTACTGGAAAACTTTCTACAGGATAGGCGTCAATGTGTTTCATTTGTAGGGTATCAAAGCGGATTCTTTTCAATCAAAGCGGGTGTCCCCCAGGGCTCGGTTTTAAGTCCACTGGTATATAATCTTTATGTTAATGACCTCTCCATGGTGGTACCAATTTCACTATTTCAATATGCTGACGACACCGTTATTTTATCTACAGCGTCCAATTATTCAGATGCCTTTTCGTCTTTGCAAACTGCGGCAATTAGAACTATGGACTGGTTTGAAGCTAATTTAATTAAAGTTAATGCATCCAAAACGCAGCTAATATGTTTCCACAACTTTTTGAAAAAAGTTAATATGACCTGCTCTTTACAATTACGTACGTCTAGGTGCCTATAATGTGCATGTGAGCCTATACAGCATATATCTTCTATAAAATATCTTGGCCTATTCTTTGACAGTGACCTAACCTGGAACACTAATCTTGCTCATGTGTGAAAGAAAATTCGTGCAGTGTCTTGTTTGCTATACAACACGAGATATTTTATGCCACTATCTGTTCGAAAAATTGCTTTACATGCTCTTGTTTACAGTGTGCTCCGTTACGGTATTACCGTGTATGGTCATTGTGCTCTGCGTTGGAAAATTAGAATTAATTCGATTCTGCGTTCTTTGCTAAAGAACATTTCCTATGATTTATGCCTTGGTAAAGACATTGATGTGTTTAAAGCACTGCGTTTGCCTGATTTTAACTCGCTATTGATGGAAACTGTTGTTCATAGGCATTTTTGGGATAGTCAATTTAAAGTTCTATATGTACCTTCTCGTATTCTTAGACCCAAAGAGCGTTACCGGATACCTCGATGTTCGACAAGATTTGGAAAAAGAGCTCGGAGTTACTATGTACCAGCATTTATGAACAAGCTACCTTCTAGTATTCTAAATTTAAGAACAAAATACAAGCTGAAGAAAGCTCTGAGAAATTTTAGATCGTAAAGTGCTCACTAGTTTGCTTTTGTTATTCTGATTTTTGTGTGGATTTTATATTACATGTTTCCTTTTGCAAACGGCATGGTTTCACTGATTTTAAGACGCTGCCAGTCAAGCCCAATGTGGCTTAGGCAGGTCAGACTTAACATACGTTATGTTCATTTGCAATAAAATTCTTCTTCTTCTTATTATTATTATTATTGAATTATTTATTTATTTAATCTCTTAATTTTTTTTTTTTGCGGGGTGAATATCGTTTCAAGCTATAAATTACGTTTAACTAAGTTTGAGCGAAAAAACTTGATTCTTTCAACAGACTCGTATTAAAGAAACAGCCCACATAATCTCATTCGCAAAGTTATTATCTTTTTATTGGTATAACTATACTTACGGATTCCAACGAGCTCTTTTTCTCCTACTTCGTCATTTTCAGCCAGCGATGTGCTGATCAGACCTTCGAGAAAAAAAATAATTGGATGACCAAGTCATCATCATAGGCATCCAAATTTTCTTCACTTCTCTTTTTTTAGTATCAATTTTGTTTGAGAAGTCATTACTTACCAGCGATCAGCAAAAAGGCTAGCGAGACAGCAAGGACCTTCATGATTCAAGGCAGGCACCGGAGCTTTAGTTGCAGCAATATTCACTGCAACAATTAGAACAGTAGAACTTATGATGCCATAAAAACAAAGAATAGAAATGAACGTCAGAGGGTTCAGACACGGAATAATGTTGCATCAAACAGAACAGGCGAAAACGTGCGTATGGATGAAGAGAAGAAATACGGAGTTATAAACCCCTACAGTGTACGGATGGAAGGAAACGTTCATTGGGTGGTTTCGCTCCTACGTAAAATCAAATAAAATTATAAAATAAGCATAACTTTAATAGTTCTCGTTTAACGCCTCTTTAATTAACGCGCTCTATGTTCACCATACGCATATCAGATCACGTCTTTTTTTTTTTAGGCCTCCTATTTTTTTAGAAATTTGTTTAACAACCACTGACATCTTTTATAAAGGATGGGAAAGGCCGATTCACTGAAGAAGCGACCGAACTATTATATTGAATGTTTACGTCCTTCCACTCAATTCTTGCATTTAGAAAAAAAAAAAAAATTCATCTTAGATGTTTTAAGAGTACCCGAAGTTCATACTGCTGAATGCATTACGGCAAAAAATATTGTGTTAGAAGAGTACAAATGAATTTTTGGTCTGAACTTACCGAACAACTCTCGCGGTACTTAACAAAATGGTACGTCTCGAATGATTTACCAAGAAATATTTAACTCCCATCTTGGGGAAAAAAAAAACAAAAAACGTTTGTGATACATGCTCATGCTTTCATGAAGAGTGCGTACCGACATAATTTTTGATAAATACGACATTGATATTCAAAAACAAAAAGAGAGCGTTTGTAATATATTTTTTTTTATAAATGAGACCTAATAGAAGGCATTCGTAACTTGCATATTACGAAAAATACAACACATTTTTTTTTTCAGAGAAGGGGCAAATCGCTCGAAGAGCTCTCAAAGAGTGTCCTACCTTTGCTGTACGTAGAGGCGAAAGATATTGTATACGCACCAAGCGTTAGTTCCATTTTTATACCTAACGGTGTGTCCGATGTTAAGCGGAAGGTTGCCAGCAGCTGAGCTTGGGTTCCCCATGAAAGCAATAGACTGTTCACGTAACGCGTCCCGGGAGAGGCATGAACTGCCACTCAACTTCCGCCTTCCTCGGCATTGTTCAGTGATTGACAGGTTGACAGCTAGATGGAAGTGTTAAGACCCCTACGAGCAGTTGCGTTTGAGAGAGAGTTTGAATGCGTTTGACTGTGGTTGCGGCAGCGAGAAACCCGGACATCCCTGCTTCTTATGTCGCATGCCCAGCTATTTCTTGAATTCGGTCCCACGCTTCAAACGAAGCACATGTGTGCAGGTGACTCGCTTTAGTTTGTGGGATTTCCCTTTGAGGGAGGGCACCTAAATAAAGCCCCTCTATCTTGGGAAAAGTGGCGCCATTCATTGTTGTAGAAATGCTCGAGGCACCTGCCGCGCGCGCCACTTCTGGGAAATATATGGCGTCTGAAATCTAGCTCAGTGCTGCGCTGTGGCGTCATGATCTTTGAATGGAAAGCGCCGAATGAACAAGGACGAAGAAGGGAACAGAGACGAAGCGCACTCACAACTGAAGGTTTATTGAAAACAACATTAGAGTGCCTTCATACACACGCGCGCTTTTGCTTGAGTGGTGACATCTCGGCCATTTTTCCGGCCAATCGTTCTTTCTATGCATTTTGAAGTGCGCGCAATCCGGTGTCACTCAGCACGAGCGCGTAGCTTTGGCTAATGCATAGACGCCATTTTACCGCCCAAGTCACGCACCAAGTGCGCGAGAGCGTCACGCGCTGGCACATTCAGGGCAACAATGGATGTCTTCACCCTGAGACAGACAGACATGTAGGCACCCTAAACAACATTGACTATTACTACCGTCTATCGGGGTGTTGGCTCAAAAAGAAAAACTCTTTATCAGTTAAGTGCAATGACGGCGCACTAATACACAGACTCACCCTTTGCTCTCTTATGCGGAATGCCTCGTGTATTACTCGCGCTGTTTTGTTTTCGTATCTGCCCAGAACTGTTGTTTTTTCCAATTCCGGGCCACATGGGCACCTATCACAATGCACCGCAAGATTTCCCGACGGGGACTGTTTGACTGACCCGGCATGTTCTTTGGCCCTTTCATTTATGCAACGCCCCGTTTGGCCCACATACGATTTCCCTCAACTCAGTGTTATGTTATACACCACTTACGTTGCACACTCCACGTATTGATTAGCGTGTTTCTTTTGACACACCTTACCCTCTCCCTTTTCGTTGTTTATTTTTGAACACAGGTGAGACAGCTTGTCTGGCGCTGAAAACACCACTGGCACTTCAAAATGAGCCGCCACTTTTTTTAGATTGTGCGATAGATTATGAATATAAGGAATCACCGCCGGTCTTGCTAGTTGTCTGGATGGAATATGAGCGTCATCTTTTCTCTTCATCTTGGAAACAAGGTTTTCCGCTACTTCCACCAAGAAGCGACACCCTCCGCGTTTTAGACGATTCACCTGCGTGAGGAAGCTTTCATCCGCGACATGGTGGCATGATTTTGCAAGGGAGGCTCTCATTAGGCACAATGCTGTGCCTAATGAGAGCACAGCATTGTGCTCTCATTAGCGGTATGGATAGTCAATGTTGTTTTCAATAAACCTTCAGTCATGAGTGGGCTTCGTCTCTGTCCTCTTCTTCGTCCTTGTTCATTCGGCGCTTTCCATTCAATGATGTATCAACTAGCCCATTTATCTATTTTACTAGTGTCATGATCTTCCCAAGCGCAAGGTGCGTCGATGCGCGAGGCACGTTGCCCGTGCCTCGCGCATCGACGCACCTTGCGCTACTTTTCAGACAAGAAGGGGCTTGAAGGGTACCTTAAAGCCCCATTTGGTCTCAATAGGAGGTATTCACTGGACGCCATATTTGTGGGTGCGGTTTAGAGCGCATGCTCAGAACGAGCTCACATTAATAGCCTGCTAAGACCGGCAACCTTGATAGGGCTAAATGAACGCTCCAAAATGACTGCGGAAGCTCGCCGTCAGCACGCGCTCAGCAGCAGCGCACACGGATATGGCCGCCAGTGACTACTCCCTATACAGGGTGTCTGTGGGTCCGTCGAGTGACGTGCTTCATTGGCGTCTTGCCACCACGCTGCGTCCGTCGGCTAAACTAATAAACGAAAAGAACAGGAAAAAATGTCGGCGCTCTCGTATTAGACAGATTCACCTGGAGTGGGCCGACGCTATCGTATTAGGCAGATTCGTGGAAAAGGGAAAGCGCCGAACAAAAAAAAAAGTGAAAGCCGTTTACAACTCCCTGTAACGCCGAATTGGAGCACAGCTCTTGAGGAGGAGGAGTGAAGGCTACTGAAAGGAGGGTAGACCCCTCCTCCTTCTCCTCCTCCTCCCCTCATTCTTTAATATGCTCCGGGGGGGGGGGGTCACGTGACCTCGGGGGGGGGGGGGAGGGGGGTCACGTGACCTCGCGGAGGCGTGACCTGGGGGTCACGTGACCTTGGGTGTCACATGGGGGTCACCTCAAGGTCACGTGACCCCCAAGGTGACCCCCACATGACCTCAGGGGGTCACGTGACCTTGGGGGTCACGTGACCTGGAGGGGTCACGTGACCTCGGGGGTCACGTGACCTCAGAGGGGTCACGTGACCTGGGGGGTCACGTGGGGTCACCTTTGGGTCACGTGACCTTGAGATGACCTTGGGAGGGGTCACGTGACCTTGGGGGTCACGTGACCTCGGGGAGGAGACCACGTGACCTCGGGGGTCACGTGACCTCAGAGGGGTCACGTGACGGGGGTCACGTGACCTTGGGGGTCACGTGACCTTCAAAGGGCCACGTGGGGTCTTGGGGTCACGTGACCTTAAGATGACCTTGGGAGGGGTCACGTGATCCCAAGATGACCCCACGTGACCCCCAATGTCACGTGACTTTGGGGGTCACGTGACCTTCAGGGGGTCACGTGACCTTGAGATGACCTTGGGGGTCACGTGACCTTGGGATGACCTTGGTTACGCCGGCGGCGACGGCGACGCCGCTCCGCCGAGAGCCGGGAACGGGCCCCTAAGAGCTGCGCTCTAAAAAGGCTCCGAGGTCAGATCCCTCCCCACCGAGAGACCTGGCTACCGTTCGTTGCCGGCTTATCTAGCCTCCGGGGAATGGACGCGCCCGGGGTAGGTGGTGCGACTTATCCCGCAGATGGGCCGCGTCCGCAATCATTCCCAATGGTGCGCCAGAAGCATATTCACCAAAAAGGGCGAGGTAGACACCGCCCTCTTCGAGGAATGCGGTCGTGCCCCATATCCGGGAAGCCGCTGCCATAACGGTCCCCACGACTAGCATGTGCTCGACTTAGATAGGAAAACGGAAAACACGTTGTTCCCACACGTTTCTCGACGCAACGCAGTCCAGCACACTCAAACGTTCTCAAACGCAATTGTGCGTAGGGGCCTTTCTGTCGTCCGGTGTGATTACCTCAGAGCCAGGTCGGCAGCACGAAGGCTGTAAGTTTACTCCTTCAGAGGGCGTTGAAGAGAACAGCAAGCTTGCAGCTGGACAATGAAAAGAAATCTTGATGGCATCTTCCACCTTCCGAGAGCTGGGCTCATAAGGATATGCGTCTGAAGGAAGTCTCACAGCTCCGGACTTTAAGACGTGCCGATACAACTACTTTTATAATCCGACCTGAAGCTGAGACCAGAAGTTTTGCTTTCAGTGCGAGCTCGCTGGCTCCGCTGAAGGCTGCGCTGGCTGGTTGAGCTGCGCGTTCGCACTTGTGTTAGCAAGGGAAGAAAGCTCGCGCTGAAGATGGAGCTTCTCTCAGCTTAAAGGGTCTGTGCAACGACATTAGGTAGGAATATTTCTTACTTTACAGCAGTTTCCTGGCATTAGTGGGACCCAAGAATACTCGAACGCAACACTACTGACCAAGAAGCGTGTTCGTCGTGATGGAATTCAAAGGATGAAAGTGGAGCTTTTCTTTTAAGTCTCCCTTCCAAAGCCGCCTTTTGCTCCTTCGAGAAATTTGATGACGGAGCTGTGGGGACAATGACAACAGTACGATCCCCGGGAATGCGTCATGGAGCTTTGCGGCGACTATATTCAAATGCTGCTCAGACAGTGGACGTGAAGACTGCGTACGTAATCGATCTGGGCTCGTGTCAATCGATTCCTCGACATGCATTCGGCTAGTGGCCCGTGTCCAATCGCCGCAACGACGACAATAGCCGAGCCATAACAATGTATGGAACTCAGCGCGTCTCCTGTGCTTTGCCAACCCCAACGCGTGGCTATGATCAACATTGGCAGCATATAATCGGCTCCAGATCACGTGGTCGCTTGTTTTGGCTGCGAGATGAAGGGGTGAACGGTGCTCATTTCTTTAATTTTTTTTCTGGAACTTCTATTGCGTGGGGTGAAAAACGAACGCGTGTTTCATAGGTCATTAACGTCAGGGATCCGTTTTAGGTGGTATTTGCGCAAAGTACAAAAATTTGTTGCATCGCCCCTTTAAAGGCCTGTTCACACATACAGCGGAGCGCTATGAGCACAGCGCTGACTTTGCGCTATGCGCGTGCTGACGGCAGCGTTCACCAAATTCGCATCGCACCGTCAAAACTGCTGGTCATGGCAGACGATAAGTAGCTGATGACATGTGAACAGCTCTGCGTCAGCGTTCCACTGCTTGTGGGAACCGGACTTAAGGGTAAACATAGTATAAATTACCCAACGACGAGAATGCTGGGAATTTAGGAAACCGCGCCACACGCATTCGCCTTTAACGTAAAAGGATTCAAATCTTACACGGCGTTCACGAACGCGCGTGGAAGATGCCTTTTGCTTTTTGAAGTCTCGCTTTAAAATAGCTACGTCTGCAGATGCCAGCACGTGCAGCGACTGTAAACACGCTCGTAGATGCCCCTTGGTGCTTGGGTAATTTTGCAAAAGGTCTATGAGTATGCAGTCAAGGTGGAAACACCACTCCCTCGCTCATCCAACAGTGAACATTGCATGGATACTACCGCGGCGGCAACGTACTCAAACACGATTCTGGTGAAAAAAAAAAAAATTGTAAATTTGTTAATTAAATGATTGCACAGAAAAGTTTCAAAAAAAGAATCTATATGTGGGGAATTTATCATAATTTCAGGAATGTAGGGTTTGAGAAAAAAATGTAAAAGAGAAAAGAAGAAAAACACCACATTTTACGCGTGGGGAAGACCAAAACAAAGTCCGTCGGTTTGCTTTTTTTTAATTAAGCAGATTGATCTGATTTGGGCGCGTGTGGTCAAGGTGTTGGTACCGTGTAGTGTTGGTGTGGTACACCCGCAGGCGATATGAAGGTGAACGGCGGACCGTCGACCGGTGCGTGCTATCAGCGCCATGACGCGGCTGCCGTGGCGGCTCGCTTTCTTATCGCTCGCTTCGCCGAGATTAAGGGCTTAGATTGAGCACTGTTCTTAACTCTGATGCTGCTCCCCGCAGAAAGCGTGGAAAGGAGTTTCGATTTCGACATCGCTTTTTGTGGGTGCCGTGCCCCCGTCATTGCCGGCAAATGATTTGCATATTGCACGTGAACTAGAGCGGACGTTCTTCGGCATGATTTATCAGTGACTCAACCGCTTTTAGGGGCGAAGCTCCTTAGGGTCTAGCCTTGTCCGTACGTCCGTCCGTGCTCACATAAAAAGAAAAAAACGTTTGCACAGTCAACAGGATTCGAACCTGTGCGGGGAGACCCCAATGGATTTCTAGTCCATCGCCTTGACCACTCGGCCACGACTGCGGGACGAGTAGGGGACTCTGAGATGTGGTAGTAACTCAAGAGCTAGGGTTTCTGTTATGGATGAAACGTTGCATGTAGCCGCTCAACGTTTATACAGGAGAGGGCGCCGCGGTCAAATGCGTATATAATCGCGTTAAACTTTGCATGCATTGGCTCAACGTTTATAGACGAGAGGGCGCTGCGGCCAAATGCTCAAATGCGTATAAAACCACGTTCCCTACCACACATTCTCTTTCTGACATGGACCGTTCACTTCAGCGGTGGAGATGCGTTCTCACGGCCTTTAGCGGATCCAAGCTGATCCGCTAGAAGAACCACTGGCTCTGCATTTCACCGACCATAATGCATTAATAATGAAGTCGAAACGCAACCCGGAACTCAGCACTACCTATGAGCAATAAAAAAAATCAGCACTATCAGCAACAATAAAAACAGTATCATCAACACCACCAGAGCTTCGGCCCAATCAGCATCATTCACCACGTGGAGATGCTCATTTTTTTTTTTCATTCATGAGTAAGGGTTAATTATACAAAGCAAAAAGCGCAGCGACATGGCGTGCTCTCTGCGCTTTATAGAGCTAGCCGGCAGAGGAGCACGCGCAGAGAAATGGCGAATACCGGCTGGTCCTATCAACTGCAGAAAGCACGCCATGACGTTGTGCCTCTTTCGCTGCTTGATTGGCCCTTCGGCTCATAATATCGGCCGCGCTCGGACTTAAGCTGAAACGAGGTATAATAACTGCGAACGCTAATAACTCTTCTTTTTAAGAAACGGAAAGGTTATGTTTTATTTTCTGATTTGTACCGCAGCTTTCCGGTTTAGCACATAACACAAAAAAAAACTAAATTACTAAATCACATTGTCTACCGATAGCGTCTGAAAGGCGCTATCGGTAGACAAAGGCGCTATCGGTAGGCTGCTTCTCGCGTTTTCTGCGAGGAGCAGCAGCAGAGCTGAGAACAGCGCTCGATCCAAGCGCTCAAATCTCGGTGAAGAGCGCGATAAGAAAGCGAGTCGCCACGGCAGCCGCGTCATGGCGCTGATAGCACGGACCGGTCGACGGTCCCACAGTGGAATCATAACCAGTGGTCCCACTCAAGGCCACTTCCGGTAATCGCGCATACACAGCGCTCCTCAGGCCGGATAGCGACAACTGTAGTTGTAAAACAAAAACAAACAAAAAAACAGGGTAAAAAAGAATCGCAATGGACTAAATTGAGTGCGTTAATGTTAATATTTTTAGAAAACATAATAAGCTAGGTAATAATGATAAACCAACATGGAAAGAAAAAATCGAGCAGTTACCGTTAGCTTCAAAAAGTTCATTGCCCTAACCGAAGCCATGTGCCATGTCGCCGGTCGCGTTGTCGGCGTTGTTGGTGTTGCTGTTCTGCGAATTTCTCTTTCCTAGTACATTTCCCTTTCATTTGGATCCTCGCTTGGCGTTTTAATGTCACGTGAGTTACCGAATCACGCGATCACGCTATGAATGTGTTCTAAATGGGCCTGCTCAGGCAAGAAGCCAAAAAGCCGGGGACTCGCTTCGCCGTTCGAGATTCCGGGATTCCGCTTCAAGTTCGTTGCTGGTGAGTGCAAACATTTTAAAGTGCTCGCGCTGTCCTTCGCGTCAGGCCATGGCACGATCGTCTTTTCTCCAACGCAGTGTATGTGACTCGGTTAATTTCTTAGTCGTATGTAGGTCGGACGTGACTTGTGAAACGGTCGAACGTAATGAATTGCTTGTTCACGCGCAACCTCCACGTATCGAAGCTTGCACACCACTTTACTGGAAAAATATAAATATCGTGGCAAATGACGCGGATCAGGACCGAACCTGGGATTTGCTAATCTGTAAAATCATAAAAGAGAAGATGGCATCATAGCTTAAGATAAAAAAAAACAACAAAAAACGCAACATTATAAAAAGTGAATTCACCAGTTGTTATATATTTGCAAACAGGCTAAGCAAGTTGACTGGGCACATTGAACATAATTCTGAATTAAATAGTCAAATGGATGTCCCTTCAAGGGAATTAACAGAAGGCACCTCCAAAAAAAGTGTTGCTCAAACATGCCAATTTCCTGGACTCACACCTGTCTTCTCTCCCTCGTCAGGATACCCTGTGCGTATGGCAGCATCTGGCACCTGTCGTCCAGCATGCGTCGAGACCCCTCCTCCCCCTGTCAAGCTCCAGACATTATTTATCTCCACTTGGCACGTCATGCAGTAAGACCCACTGTACTTATCTAATTTACAAGTATAAGCAGGGACAGATCCAAGGGGGGGCGACAAGGGCGGCCACCCCCCCTTCCCCCCTCTCGGAGGGCAATTTGACATGGCTGGACCCTCCGGTGCACACGAAAGAAGGGGAGAATAGCATCCTTACGAACTTTCTGCCCCCCCCCCCCCCCCCCCCCCCCTCCAAACGGAGTTCTGGATCTGCCCCTGAGTATAAGGTGTGTCTCACTTCGTCCATTCACTGTATGCTGTTACTTTCTTGTTCCAGTACGATGGTTCCTCGGAGGATCGCAGAGAATACCACGAGGGCGACAAACGTGTGGAGGCAAGCTGCAAGGGCCGGACACCAGAAACAAGGACCATCAGTAACCAGGGGGATGAAGTGAGAAAACTCAAGAGGCAGCTCATCATCTGGGCCACAAGAAGAAAATCGGAGACCATACGCCTGGGAAATTTGTCGACCCTCATCCTTGGGTGGCATGAGCATTTTCTGGTCATATTCGTACGTGAGGTGAACTGTTACTGGAACTAGGTTGACTCATCCTTCTGCAGCTTACAGGGCATTACCAAAGCTACGGCACCAACGAGACAACCGGAACATTTGGCTGAGGGACGGGACATCATATTGTGGGAGTATACACCTCCTACGGAGAGCTCTCAGAAAACTTGCTTCGTTGCTCTGATTAGTTCCAAAGGGTGGCAGTGCTTTTCTTTGTAAAATTAGGCTGAAACAGATTATAGCTGTAATAGGGCCACCGAAATTGACATTGCGGCATAACATTCCTCATGAGGGTTCTGGCATCTATTCTATGATCTCTTGTGCAATTATGAATGTCGCAGCCACAAGTGGTCACTTGACAATAATCTGCAAATCGTCATATGACAAACTGCGTAAATGGTTGGATAAGTGTAGTAAAGGTAGTTCTGCATATCTGGGAAAAAACAGTGGCTGGGAGGGCTCTAGCTCTTCCTCATCACGATCCGTCTTAGGGATCAGCACGAAAACCACAGCTGGTTGTCGTGCCAGTAGACCTCATTCTAAAGTCACCGGAAGAAAACAACAATAACCGGTTGCTGCCATCATGTTTTGTTAGCCAGTGGTCAAGAACAAGATTTTTTCTCTTGAGCTTGGACAAAGTGTTCTTCAATTAGTTTTCTCAAAGCCCCTTTGACACGCAATGGCACACATAACCTAGCTCAGTGGACACCCTACCTGTTAGTAGTGTTTCCAGTTAGTGCTAAATCATGAAAAAAGCCCTTGAAGAATAAGGTAGTGTGAAAAAGTAAATTTTTAATTCCTCATGCCGGAGATTCCCATCTGTTGGAGTTTAGATAGGAACAAGCTGTGGTCTGCGCTGTTAAAAGCCTTTCTGAAGTCCAACTGGACAGTCTCGCACGGAGTTCGGTTGTCGAGGCTGGTGCTGAGTGCATAAGTGAAAGCTGCAAGGGCCGATTCGCAGCTCCTGCCGGGCGGAAACCATATTGGCGGGGGCTCCATTGTTTGGTTTAGCCATCGCAAGCCTTCGGACGGAGAACGTCGTAGCAGTTGTCTCCCCCGACGTTGAGGAGAGACAATACCCAGGACTAGTTCCGACACATACAACTTTATCTAAACTCGGCTTGAGTTTGCGACACAGACAACTGCTACAACGTTCTCCGTCCGAAGGCTTGCGATGGCTAAACCGCCCTTTTTTTGCTGTCCCCCTTCTTTGTCCTCTTTTCTTCCCCTGGCCGCGAGGCGAGGATTCTTTGTAATCTGGCGCGAACGCCACGGTGGGACACACACACACACACGGGCCCGCACGCACAGCACCAAATGAGTCGGTAATACACTCCGTCGCAAGTGGATGTTAAGACTTGAGGGGGCACCGTGTCCCTTTTTGAGAGGCGTTACTGACTCAACTTTCCAGGATTTAGGAACAGAGCTGTGGGAGAGAAAATCGTTGAAGAGGCGAGTGAGGACAGGGGAGATACAGCCAGCACAGGATTTAGGCAATGCAGGGTGGAGGCTGTCTGGTCCAGGGCGTTGAGAAGAGTTGACACAGGCGAGGGCTTCGTAGGTTTCACTTTGAAAAATGACTATGGAAGAGAATGTGATTGCTGGTGTGGCCTTGATTGGCTGAGTTATGGGTTGGGTGGGACAAAGGTTAGGTGCGGTAGGGTCAAGTAATGCTACAGCCCGAGAAAAGTGGTAAGAGAAGAGCTCTGCTATGTCAAGATTAGAATAAGGCCTGCCGTGATGTGTGAAAACCGGCGCGTGGAACATTTTTTTTTTTTTATAGTGAAAACATGCTTAAGAGTTTGGGCTGGCAGGTTGTTTTTGCTCTTAGTTGGTAGGTAATCGTTATGGGAGATATATACTTCGGTACGTGCCTGGTGGGCTTGTTAAGATGAGTGGGATTTATAGGCACTTTTTTGAATAGTCAGTGTTTACGTCTGATTAAGACTGCAATCTCCTTTGTCATCCATGGAAGGCTGCCGTGCCTCCTGTTGATCCTTAGGGTGAACACATTTGTGCTGAATTGCTGATATGTTGAGTGAGAGGTCGTCGGCCTCGTCAGCCGATGGGTGATCAAACACGATGAACCAGGGAGCGAGGTGGATGAGCTGATTGAGATGAGGGAAATCGGTTTTTTAGAACTGCTGGAACTTCTTGGCATGATGACCTCGCTTAGGGCAATGGATATTGGTGAGGAGAGCACTGCGATCACTGCCTGGTAGGCTGGATTTCACTGTGCAGCGGCGCCCTAGTCGCATATATATATATATATATATATATATATATATATTACGTAGCACGAGCCAGCTGTTCAAATAAAAAAGAAAAAGCTATCTTGTCGCCGTTAGTTTTTTTATTATTATTATTAAGCAATGTGTTTGTGCCAGATAGTGATACCGAGAAGCAACTGAACAATTAAGGGGGTACAAGTTACAAAAACGCAGCAGCGCAGCGGTAGGATAAGGTGGGATTATTGGTGCAGACGAGGTCGAGGAATGTAGCGTTGCTGTCTGGAGAAATGTAGAATGAGGCGTCATGAAGTTGGGTGAGGCCAGCAGTTTCCAATACGTCTTACAGCATGTCATCAAGTGGATCAGATGAACAGTGCAGAGAACTTGCTGGGGTCGACGCGCTGTAGGCTCTTTTTGAGGAGGGCGTACGATTGTTCACGGACGGAGGGTGGGCAGTAGGTAGACACCAGAAGAAGCTTTCCATGTTTACAAAATACCTCGACAAAGATGGCTTCTAGACCCGGAGGGGTGAGGTGGTCGAGACGTTGGCAGGGCAGGTGTTATGGCATGGCGAGGACGGACTCCTTCGCCCCAAGGAGAGACAGTTTTTCTGGAGTAAAGAGAATTGTGCGAGATTGATTAATTCCCCATTAATTGCCCACCAAAGACAGGCGCCCAGCCATGTCTCGCACACAGCGAATATTGTATTCGGGAAAGATTAATTCAGCGCTTTAAAGTCAGGAAGGTTGTTTTTTAGGAAGCAAATGTTGGAAAACCAAACGGGATTGGAAACTGTAGACTCCGATCGCGCACTTTTCACACGACAACTATGCCAAACGTGGAGTTGTCGTGCGAACGGTGAATGCTGCCGATGTCGCTCGCCGGAGGCGGTTCGGAGAACTACTTGGTGGTGTTGGCGATGATGGTGGGGTACACAGGGGCTTCGTGCTGCTTAGGGGATGGAAAGAGGTCATCGGCCAGGGGTGGGAGCTGGCACGCCGCACAGAGCCACTCGGTTGATAATGAGGAGAGGCGTCTATACAAAGCGAGAGATACATCTTCACATTTCTGGTGGAACCACAAATCATAAATGTCGCATTGGAGAGTGGCGACATTGTCGACAGACAGGAAACAGCAGGGGCAGGTGGGATGTGAGCCGGAGATGGAGGATACACCCGTGAGCGATATGATGGTGAACAGGCCTCTTGTTTTTGACGCTCCTGCAAGTTTTGGAACGAGCTCTGTTCCAGAAGAGGGCTAGAACGCAAAGTTTAGACCCCAAGCCAAATACTATTTGAGACGTTGAGAGTTAATATAGCTTTAGAGAGCCGTAAAACGGGCAAGAATCCAGGTAAGGTGTTCACTTTCATATTGCCGGCGGGTGTGCTTCACCAGTGATCAGCAGTAACGAGATTAGGTGAGGTTGGCAAGGGCGATGAGTGAAGAATGCTGAGCCGGGAGGTTGCTTCCATGGACGACAATGTTCAATGGTGATGCTGCAGTCAGAAAGGCATTCTAGGTGCTTACGGTTTGTCGATGATAGGTGATATTTTTGTCGAAGGGCCAGTAGCCCCGTTAGGCAGATCAGGAGACGCAGAGTTGTAAAAGCGCGCTGTCATTGAATCTAACAGCTAAACATCGTGCTGAAAAAATTTTCTGGCTAGATCCAACATATCTCGTAGAAGACTGACCAGGGGGGCAATGTTTGACAAATGTCTTGTTTCTCCTAAGAAGAAAGGGAAGTGATGGAAGTGACGATATCGCGTCTGATTAGTTAGAGGCTCAAATGACGAAAGCGGGAACTTTCATCATTTGAGCCTCTAACCAATCAGACGCAATATCTTCACTTCCGTTTCTTTTTAGGAGAAACGAAACATTTGTCGTCGAACATAGCCCTCAGGTGTGTTGAACATTCATCTTGGGGGAAAGGGACAGGCAGGTCAAATGCACCTCCAAGCACAGCTTTATTCTTTACCACATTAGCCTGTAGTTACTGTTAAAGCAACTGGTTTGTAATCGCACTCGTTATGTAAAACTCGCGTCTGTGGTTTTTTTTCTTTTTTTGCATGGTTTATGAATAGCTGTTTTGAAATACCTTTACCGCGACTTCTACGTGTTTAGACTATGTTTGTTGATCTTAGGTTTATCATTGTTTATGCACATAGCTTGAAGGCTAACATTCAAACTACTACCGTGTATGTTCGATAATACCCGTCAGCAACCGCATCATTGCATGTGCTGTTTGTAACATTTTCTTATAAATTGTACTATGTAGAGCGAAAATAAACATTTGCCTGCTTGAAATAACTCTTGTGTGAATAAATTACCTGTGATTGTCGTCCAGTGGTGCGCACGTCACAACAAAAGCGAAAGCGCAACGCAAGCGGACGCGAGAACCGGGTACACAAAATGCCATGGGGGCCGCCATCTTGAAAAGCAAAACAATAAAAACGAAGCATAAAATGTGGTTAGTTACCCCATCCGTGGTGAGAGGGCGCTTTTACGAGTTTAAATAATTGTTTAAGAAACTTTCGCTCTTCTTGAATTATTAGGTTATCAATATAATTTATATTGTGTGAATAATATATAATGAGTTTAGTTCTACAATGTATTTTTATTTACACAAGGCCCTCGATCACGTGGTTTGCGATTACCACAGGCTTATTCTACAGTGGGCAAACTGTGTATGATAAACTGTGGACGGTCCGGTGTTCACCTTCATATCGCCGGCGGGTGTACGTTATCTGAGTAGCATCATCCAGCCCGACCGTTTGCTTGTTTTTTTCTCGCGTATAGAGGAGAATAAGTTTTTTTTTCTTGCATTTTTTCCCCGGAAATTTGCACTTACAAACTTTCAGTACGATAAATGCACCACATAAATACATCTCTGTGAAAAATTTTGTTGCACTTCTTTTGTTGGTTTATATAGACGGGTTTGTTTTCGCTGGAATGGCGCTCGAGAATAACTGTAGAAGTAGAAACGAAGAAGAAGACCCCAGGGGAGCAACGTTGCAGAACACTCAGTTGGGAAACTCACCGTTGAAACATGGGCCCCTGACGTTCACCGAGACCGAGATAAATGGGATAAGCGCGCCACCCTTTAACGACGACTTGGAACATGAAAGTTGCCTTATATGGCGACTGATAGAGTCACGAATGTTCCCAGAGTACCGAAACTCACAGGCTTAAAGTACCAAAATGGCGGGTCAATCTTTTTTTTTTTATTGTAGTAACCTTGAGCTTTTAGAAAGCATGTTTTTCCGTAAAAACAAACTGAGAAAACTTTTTATGAACTTTCATTGGAGATTGGTACGAAATACCAGGCCCGTTATTTTTTTCAGAAATTTTTAGTTTACAAGGTTTTGTGGCACAATTGATATTGTTTATATACAAGAATGTTTCACCGGTGATTTCAAGCAGCGCGTCCCGACCTGGGCGCATCCTAATTTCGTTAGAAATTCTCGCCGCGTCAGCTTGTGGGACGGGAGTCGGCATCCCTGAAACCGCTTCCACCGTATGTGATTCGATGCCTAAATAGCCGATTAAAGACAAAATAGACCGACCGGGGCATATGTCTGTTGGATTTATGAACCAAGGGGCAACAAGCCAATCCTGCCATTCGCGTCGGCGCACTCACAACTCGTGAAGAGAGGGATAATCAATCTCTGCTTCGGTGATGCTCTGAAGTCGTGCGCTCACGAGATCAACGAAAGTTTCACAAATCAGGGGTCAAGACTCAAGTCCGCGGGGTGTCCAGTCTCTCTTCTATCAGCCGTAGCAGAGAACCGTCTCAAGAGGTTAAAGAATAAAAATAGGCAGGGAACAGAAGTGCAGAGGAAGAAAAAAGAGAAACCAGTGGTCATACCATACCTACATAAAGTGTCCCATAACCTGAAAAGAGTGGGCTTGCACGCAGGGGTTAATGCCGTTTTTTCAGAACCTGTCAAGTTGGCTAGTTTATGTCAAACGGTAAATTCCACCCCGAACACCATAAGCAGACCCGGCTGCACGAAAAAGCACAAAACTTGCTTTGTTGAGTGTACGGAAGAGGTTGTCTACTCCGTGCCATTATCGTGCGGGCGTCATTATGTGGGGCAGCCTGGTCGCTGCCTAAATGAAAGACTGAGGGAACACCGCTACAACGTCGATGCCGTCATATCGGGACACCTCGGTGTGCATTGCCGGGATTGTGGTTGTACTCCGATTTTCACAGATTGTACAGTACTAAACAGAAAGAGGAACAAAACCACAAGGGAAATACTTGAGGCTCGAGAAATTGCTAGATTAGGGCTGCAATGTGTCAGCGCACCCTCTTTATCGTTATCCGAAAAAGAATTGAAGTTGCTTGACCAAGCATGACTAGTTTTGGACAGTCTGGTACACGTTACTAAAAAAAGTAATCGATTGCAATTACTCTTGGCTAAAAGGTATTTGATTAGATTACTTGATTACTCGACGGCAAAAGTAATTAGACATTAGTTAAAGAAGTAATCGTTACTTTTCCGATTACTTTATTGTGTGAAGACACATCTTTAGCGCTCATAACAATGAACTACTTCCAACCTATATTTCACTTTTGCACAAGTATTGAAGAACAAAAACTGGCACCCTCTTCGTGGTTGTTGCACCTTCACAATGCGGACACAAGCATAGAATTCGTTTGAAGATGTTTAATAATTTGGGCGTTCGCCAGTGTGTGTGTGTGTGTGGGGGGGGGGGGGGGGGGGAGCGGAGGGGGTTCTAGATCCTGTTAAGCTTGAGCAAGGGTTGTCGCTCATTTTATTATTCACATGTGGATGAGCTCGCATGTTATACAAAAGAGCAGCAGCTCCAGGATTTGAAACGGATCATGTGTAGTATCCATTAGCGGAAGAGATCGCCCCGACCACTTCTCAACTCGAAACATTGCTTGTCACAAAGGCCACGTAGGGGAAATGGGGAAATATTTCAACCGCCTTTGTTATATTTTGCATCCGCTTTAGGCATTCTTCGGTTCTGGTTCTCCTACGGGCTGCGAGTAGGTAACGTAAGCAGGATTTTTTTTTTTTTATTTCTGTGTGTGTGTGCGTGAGGGGGCTAGTTTGAACGAAGGACTCACAAAGCTACATTCTGCTTCCTCAAACTTCGCCCTGAATGGCCTTTGTCACGCACTGTGGCTTCCCTGGGGCTTCCCACTCCCCAATCCCAGCTCGAAAAAAAACCAAAAAAAAAACGGACATTTCACAGAAACTGTACATAGAAAGAGATTGACCTCGTTTCCTACAGATCCGCGAAAATCTTTCTTTTTTCCGTTTGAAAAGAAAAAAAAAGCAAATTTATTTTTTGTCATTTCATAAAAAAAGGCGTGTGCCGGGGAGGGGGGGGGGGGGGTCCCCGTGGACAAATTGTAACGGTTACAAGTAATTTTATTACTTCAAAAAGTAATCAAATCCCTCTTCTGATTACTGCCTAATAAACGTAATCAACTGATTACAAAATTACTCCAAAAAGTAATCGATTACAAGTAATTTGATTACTTGTATAATGCGTACGGTACAAGTCTGGTTTTGGGTAGGTGCCGATGGGTGATACAGAAATTTTAGCCTTTTTATGTTTTTTTTTAGATTTTATGATGTGTATCTCCTTTCTTCCTAACTTTTTTTGTGTTGTTGCCGGTAATGTATACCGAGCTGCAGCGGAAATAAAGTTCAGTTGTAAGTAGCGCTGTGTCTGTGTCTCCTTCTGTATCCGTCGTTTTGTTGCGCTTTTGAATCATTATGAATCAACAACTTCCCTAACTTTCTGCCCTTGTCAAAATAGAACAATCACAGTGGACGCTTTCGAATGCGATACTCCCGAACCATCACAAGCAGCCGTCCAGTTCCCCGAGTGGCCGCTGCGATCGCCATTAGCTCGATTCTCGAGTACCCATTGGTGCAACTTTTTCAGAGTACGCTCTATCAGCCTCTATGGCAGTTTTCCAACTGAGTTATTCTAGTAACGTTGCAGAGGACTATTCTTCAGTAAAGCCCCTTCAAAAAACCTTGATAACATTTACTGTTTGCGTTCCTTACAAGTACCGTCAACCAGTGGCATGGCCAGGATTTCATTTCGCGGGGGAGGGGGGAGGGGGGGGGGGTCCAATGGCATGAATTGCCTCCTCCCCCCTCAATGACGAAGCAGGGTAATCTCGGCAGTACGGACGCTCACGCAAAGATTAGCGAGGCGTTGTCAAGATAAAACGGGCAAAGCTGCATTGGCTTTTTTTTCTTTTGAAAACGGAGCAGGCTTCATTTACAGGAATACGGGCGTGGTGGCTCACTCTTCTACTGTGGTCGTATTTGCGGCCAACCAAACTTAAAAGCTTCCTCGCAGCACCACAACTCCCCCCCCCCCCCCCTCCCGCTTTTTGAGGTAGCACTGCATTACCAACCCGTGAAGGCCAGACAACACCGCGATTAAGGCGGGACAGCTCCCGCTTTTCCGTCCGTGGTCCCGCTGTCCCGCAATTGTGCTTGTGGGACGATGTTTTGTCCCGCTTCGGCTTCCCGAATCCCGAAAAGATGAAAGACGCGGCTAGACGAAAAAAATCGCACCAGTGAGAGGGTGCTTTCTCTGAATAACGTACAAGATCCGCGTGGCAGATACGATGCTGATCCCATGGGCGTGTTAACTGCAAAATTAAATACATTAATACTAGAGAAATATTCACAGCAAATGTATTAAATGTTCATGAAAAGAAATGCGTACGGTAATTTCCACGTGATTCCTGGCCCGCGGCAGCCCTTCGCAGATTCGTTTTGCAGCGAGTAGGGATCAATTGTTCGCGATGTTACAAACTACCCATCGGTCCTGTGAACACACTCCTCTCAACGATCCCCGTATTCAAGCACGTATTTCTCTAACTTTAACTTGACCTCCGAAATTTCCTAGCGCACCGCGAATCTCGATCACGAATCACGTGTGTCCCTCACTCGCGCACTCATCATCAAGTATGGCTGCCCGATCAACATCGAGTTCGGCTGTTACGGATATAGAATGCAGGACTACATGTGAAGTCCCCAAAATCGCGGCGGTCGTTTTACGAACTTAAGGCGAAATGTAACATGGCTCGAGCCGAGCATGGCGTCAAACTAAAGCGCGGCAGGTGCCATGCCTGCAATTTATGAGTCCCATTTGTTCGTAAAATATTTTGGCACGTATTATATTACATATCCCGAATTATATCAGAGTAAACTTCAATTGTAGTAGCCAAGGCGCTTCTTGAAGTTCAGAAATATGACTGCAAATTGTGATTCTCAGAGAAGTAATCACAAATAAAGCACCCCTTTCTGGCTTCTTAGCTTGCAAAACTTGCCAAGTATCTCCAAATAATATTCAATTACTTTTTCAGAGTAATTGTACTTTACTCAAGATAGTTCGTGCTAAACGTAGCTCAAATACTACTCTAAATATATTTTCAAATGAATATTTAGTATCTTATCTTAAATACTTTTGTTGGGTATTTGTCACAACAATGCATAAAGCCCCGCCCCAGCACGTTTCGTGCACCAGGGTGAGCATACTGTTAGGTCTCGGAATCGCTACTGCGTAATGTAAACATTACAGGCTATAGACGCTTTACACACGTGCCAAATTACAGCAACCATTGCTGACCTTCTCTTGTCTTACCGAGATGCCGAGCAACTGAAACGGTAGTTGACGATCCTTTACAAAGGCCGATGCTTTAGAAAAGGACACAGTCGAATCTCATATGGCAATAACCTGGCCTGCTATGGTAATGATGAAGTGAAATAAACGGAATAAGAGGAAACAAAAACTGAAGGTCAGTTATGGCGGCGTCCATGCACAGCTGCTGCAAAGCGTCTATACGTCATATACTGTCCCCCAGCGTTCCATCAGTGTCGCTATATTAGCACGCGCGTCGCCGAGGGATCGCGTGCCTGGCAAATGGTCACGAATGACAAATGTCCTTCGTGATATTTGTCATTCGTGACAAAAAATGTCATTCCTGAGATTTTTCATTCGTGACAAAAAAGGTCATTGGTGACATTTGTCATTCCCGTAATCGCTAGTGCGTAATGTAAACATTACAGGCTATACGTCATACTGTCCCCCCAACGTTTCGTCAGTGTCGCCATATTACCATGCGCGTCGCCGAGCCAGCGCATGCGTGGCAAAAAATGTCATTCGTGATTAAAATTCGTTCATTAACTTTTTAATCAGTGAAAGTAGACATATTGTACCAATCAGAAACTTGCTGAGCGTCATCAAAAACCACTAAATCAGTAATTTTCAGAAGACTTTGAACGCGTAGTGCACTAAAGGTACCACTCGTGGAGCAGGTACAAGACTAGTGGCTGCGGAACGCGGATGATTAGATTATCATGACAAATGTCACGAATGACAAATGTTTTTGTCATTCGTGACATTTTGTCATTCGTGACGGCTGACAAATGTCAGGAACGACAAGTTTCTAATTGCAACATGATGTCTATTTTCACTGACTAAAACGTTAATCAGCGAATTCTAATTGATTAGCCGACTTATCGCAAAAATTAGAACATGCTAGTTCGTGCATATATGGGGTTAAATTTAAGAAGGCGATGTAAACGGGGCGATATTTAATGACCTGGCCGTAGAAGAACATCTTTAAAAGTCAAAGACCTATGTTAGAAATTGTGAATAAACTATAGGTGCGCAAGATGCCTTCTGGTGTGAAGAGGTGATAAATTAGGTCTATGTTTCATACTGGTTATGCTGCTAAATCGGGGGATGTCACGAACTATAAATCGACGGGCTTTGTTTTGTAGTGATTCTATATTATCTCTCTGATATGATTGGTGAGGATTCCAAATGATAGATGCATACTCCAGTTGGGATTTCACAAGAGCAGTGTAGGCAGTAAGTTTTGGTTGTGTGCTTGCCTGGAAGAGAGTTCGTGTGAGGAAACCAAGATTTTTCTTTGCTTTGTTGCAACTATGTTGAATATGAACGTTTCAGGTAAGGTCAGATAAGATACGTAATCATACAGCATCATGCGTAGTAATGCGGCTAAGTATACTGCTGTAGTCATACGTCAGTTTCACATCTCATACGCGCATCCTGCTTGAACATTCTCCGGAAATCTATACTTATGAGACTTGGCTGAATACTTTTATATACGCGGAGGCAGTATTTTCCAATTAAACTCAATTTGTTTTGCGTTGCTTTTGTTCGCTGCGTTTTGAGTTGCAATCTGCGACGTTATGAAACACCGGCTGGTACCCGACTTTTGCACACAGCGGCTGTTATTTAGAGTTAAAAGAAGCAATCGTCTTGTTGGTGGCCAAAATGACCTCTACCTATGCGTCACGACGACTTCGACGGAAAAAGAACAAGCGAAAACTGCAAAAGCTTGATCATGTTGAAAAAGAAAGGGGAGCGGATACTCAATTGAGCGCAAACTACAGGTTGCAAAACCACATCACAGAAATTGACCTCACGTGACGTGATATAACATGATGGGGTCACGTGACGCGTATTTCCCCGCTAACTTTAGCGGGAAAATTTTCATCACGTGAAGAAGTCACTCACTGATCTCTATGTCTATTTGCTGAATCGCGTTTGCCTGCTCCGCGAATGCGGCCACTGGCGGTCATCTTTTTCGTATAGTCATATTACCTCTAGCCAATGTACCCAGTCAGCACAAAATGCATGGCCGGACTCTGGCCATGCATTGTCACGGGTGGTGACCAAAATAAAAGGAAATAAACAGGAAGAAATAAACGTTTAATGTGGCGAACTTGTGCCAAAAATAAAGGGAGAGCAAAGATAATAACAGAACGTCGCGGGCGTCGAAGTCGGCGTAACAGCTGAGTCGAACGCAGGGGCGAGACTGAATCCTGCTTGCTAGCGGAGCCGCTTTTGTACGCGCGTTGGCTTCTGGAGCATTCGATGTAGAAGGTTCGACACGTAGAACATTCTAACCTCGAATCAGCTAGACGGTTCTCGAATTCACCAGAACATTACATTACAGTGTTAACAAAAATGCGTAGCCGCGGCCAGGAATCGAACCCTGTCCCTTCACGCGGGAGGCAAGCGCGATAACCGTTAGGCTACGGCCGCGTTGCCTACTTGGCGCGCGGCATTAGTCCCCCCTTAAAAAGTGCATCGCCCCGATGCAACATAAAACAAAACAAAGCACATAAAAAGAACAGCAAACTGAAGAGTCATCTGAAACAGATAAGATCCACAGTCCTATCGAGCGTAGTACGGCTTCAGGCGCGCGACGTGGACGACTTCAGGTCGTGGTGGGCGGCGTGATGATGTTCTTGTTCCGTCGGGCATCACATCGTAGTTGAGCTCGCCGAGGCGACGAAGTACCTTGTATGGTCCAAAGCACCGTTTCCGCAGTTTCTCACTGAGGCCGCGGTGACGGATAGGCGTCCACACCCACACCCTGTCTCCGGGCTGGAAGTGAACGTCCCTGCGACGAAGGTTGTAGCGGCCCGCGTCGACGCGTTGCTGGTCTTGAATCATGAGTCGGGCGAGCTGGCGGGCTTCTTCGGCGCGTTGAGCAACCGCCTGGGCGTCGTCGCTCTCATTGTCAGATGGCTCATGGGGCAGCATTGCGTCCAGCATGGTCGTTACCTTCCGACCATGTACCAGCTGGAAAGGGGTGAATCCAGTGGTCTCTTGAACCGCCGTATTGTAGACGAACGTGACATAGGGCAACACCTCGTCCCACGTCTTGTGCTCTACGTCGACGTACATAGAGATCATATCGGCGATTGTCTTGTTGAGTCGCTCGGTCAGCCCGTTGGTCTGCGGGTGGTATGCAGTGGTTCGACGATGGCCGGTGCCACTGAGACGAAGGATCTCTTGGGTCAGCTGGGCCATGAACGAAGATCCACGGTCTGTGATGAGGACTTCAGGGGCGCCGTGCCGGAGGAGAATGGACTCAATGAAAAACTTGGCGACTTCAACAGCCGTGCCTGCTGGAAGGGCTTTCGTCTCGGCGTACCGTGTGAGATAATCGGTGGCGACGATAATCCAGCGGTTTCCCGACGTTGACGATGGGAAAGGGCCAAGTAAATCCATTCCGATCTGCTGGAACGGCATAGACGGGGGAGAAATCGGATGCAGAAGTCCTGATGGCTTCGTTGGGGGTTTCTTGCGTCGCTGACACTCGTGGCATGATCGAATGTATAGGTGAACGGTCTTCGGTAGCCTCGGCCAGTAGTACTTTTCTCGAATCCTGGCGAGCGTCCTGCTGTAGCCAAGGTGTCCAGCCGTTGGGTCGTCATGGCATCCTTGGAATATTTCGTCTCGAAGGCTGGCAGGGACAACCAACAGCCATGCTGTGTTGTTGTTGACGAAGTTCTCCTTGTACAGCACCCCTCGCCGCATGGAGAATGTATGCAGGATTCTTAAGAAAGCACGGGGAACCGAACTCGCTTGTCCCTCTAAGTGCTCGACGAGCGCTCGCAGTTCAGGGTCGTCTCGTTGGAGTGCTGCCATGTCGCTGACGTCCAAAGCGCCGAGGAAACACTCATCGTCGTCGTCTTCGATACAGGCAGGACCGGCCTCGACAGGAGCTCTTGACAGGCAGTCGGTGTCATGGTGCTTCCGGCCGGACTTGTACACAACGGTCATGTCGAACTCCTGCAGTCGTAGGCTCCACCGGGCGAGTCGTCCGGAGGGGTCTTTCAGATTCGCGAGCCAGCAGAGCGAGTGGTGGTCCGTGACCACGCGAAAAGGACTTCCATACAGATATGGGCGAAACTTTGTTAACGCCCAGACGACAGCAAGGCACTCCTTTTCAGTTGTAGAGTAGTTCCTCTCCACCTTAGATAGCGTCCGACTCGCGTATGCCATGACTCGCTCTGCCCCGTCCTGCCTTTGAATAAGCACCGCGCCAAGTCCGGTGTTACTGGCGTCCGTGTGGATCTCTGTATCAGCGAACTGGTCGAAGTGGCCAAGAATCGGGGGCGTCTGGAGTCTTCATTTCAGCTCATCGAATGACCGCTGGTGTTCGTCTGTCCATTCAAACTTTACGGCGTCCTTCGTGAGGTGCGTCAGCGGTGCGGACAGCTTGGCGAAGTCTCGAACAAATCGCCTGTAGTAGGCACAAAGTCCGAGGACTCTTCTCACGGCCTTCTTGTCAGACGGCGGCGTAAATGCAGCCACGGCACGGGTCTTCTCAGGGTCAGGGAGAACACCTTTGTTGCTCACGACGTGGCCAAGGAACTTAAGTTCACCATAGGCGAATCGACACTTTGTTGGCTTGAGTGACAGGCCGGCGGTCTTGATGGCTTGAAGCACGGCTCGAAGTCGTTTCAGGTGCTCGTCGAAATCTCGTGAAAATACCACGACGTCGTCGAGGTAGACGAGGCAGCTCTGCCATTTCAGACCTGCCAGCACGGTGTCCATGACACGCTGGAAGGCGGCTGGCGCAGTACAAAGCCCGAACGGCATCACTTTGAATTCGTAGAGTCCGTCGGGAGTGACGAAGGCAGTTTTCTCCCGGTCGCGTTCGTCGACTTCAATCTGCCAGTAGCCACTCTTCAGATCCATCAACGAAAAATATCGGGAGTGGCGCAGTCGGTCTAACGTATCGTCGATGCGGGGGAGCGGATAGACGTCCTTCTTCGTCACAGCGTTCAGTCGACGATAGTCCACGCAGAACCGCAGGGTTCCGTCCTTCTTCTTTACAAGGACGACTGGGGACGCCCATGGACTTCTTGAGGGTTGAATGATGTCGTCGTCGAGCATTTCTTGGACTTGATCCTGAATCACTTTCCTTTCCTTTAAGGAGACTCGATACGGCGACTGGTGGACAGGGAGCGCGTCGTCGTCGGTAATAACGCGATGTTTCGCCATCGGTGTTTGGCGAACTTTCGACGACGTGGCAAAACAGTCACGGCATTCAGCGAGGAGATCAACCAGTTGCCGGCGCTTAGGAGCTGGGAGCTCGGGGTCAATGTCGATCGGCGGCGGCGGCGTGCTGTTCTGCTGTGACGACGATGTTTCTTCAAAGATTGCGGTGACCATGGCTGGCGCCTGAAGCTCCTCAATGTGGCCCACGGTGGTACCCTTCGTTAGGTGCTGCGGCTCCTCTCGGAAGTTTGTCACAAGAACAGTTGTACGTCTTTCTTGGAGATCCGTTACGCCTCGTGCGACGCCAATTCCTTTCTCAAGGAGCAGTTGGACGCTGCCTTCCAGAAGAGCTTCACCGTGCATGGCTGCGTCGGTGTGACGGTGACGAAAACACTCGACCGCGGTGGTAAGTTCACATGGTCGGCGAAAACTCGGATCGCGGTTGACGTCGTGTTGGTCTCCACCGGCGGTAAAATAGGCTTTCGCAGCGTCAGCTGGTTTGCCCCGAGATCGATGACGGCGCCATACTCGCAGAGAAAGTCCATTCCGAGGATAACGTCCCTTGAACAGTCTTGCAGAACGACGAACTTCACAGGGCACGTCTCACCGTGGATCTCGACGCGAGCAGTGCATCTCCCGACTGGTGTGATGAGGTGCCCTCCGGCGGTTCGTATTTGTGGTCCATCCCACGGCGTGGTGACTTTTCGAAGGCGGCGGGAGAGCCTCCCACTCAAGACTGAGTAGTCTGCTCCGGTGTCCACGAGCGCTGGTGCGTCGTGGCCGTCGATGACGACGTTTAGGTTATTGGACACCGTTGCAGGGGCGTCGTTTCGATCTCTGGTAGCGTTCGAGTGGGGCCCTCCGACGTTCGTGGAGGATCTTGGCGTCGGTCGTCTTCGGCAACTCCACCTCCAGGGGTTGCCGCGCCTAGTTTCCCCGGCGAGGAGCGAGGGGTGATAGGCTTTCACGTCGGGGTCGGTGCATCGGCGAAGCTGGACGTCGCGGTGACGGCGACCGGAATTCTCGGCGGGACGCAGGCTCGGGAGACTGGGGTCGTCGCAGGTACTCGTCGATCTCCCGAGGGCGTTCACCATACCGGGGGCGCGGGTCGCTTGGGTGGAATCCGCGCAGCCCGAGTTGTCGGCATGGGCATCGGCGGGACACATGGTCAGCTTCCCCGCAGTGGTAGCACAGCGGGCGTCGGTCGGTCGGGTGGTGACCAAAATAAAAGGAAATAAACAGGAAGAAATAAACGTTTAATGTCGTGAACTTGTGCCAAAAATAAAGGGAGAACAAAGATAATAACAGAGCGTCGCGGGCGTCGAAGTCGGCGTAACAGCTGAGTCGAACGCAGGGGCGAGACTGAATCCTGCTTGCCAGCGGAGCCGCTTTTGTACACGCGTTGGCTTCTGGAGCATTCGATGTAGAAGGTTCGACACGTAGAACATTCTAACCTCGAATCAGCTAGACGGTTCTCGAATTCACCAGAACATCACATTACAGTATAAACAAAAATGCGTAGCCGCGGCCAGGAATCGAACCCTGTCCCTTCACGCGGGCGGCAAGCGCGATAACCGTTAGGCTACGGCCGCGCTGCCTACTTGGCGCGCGGCAATATGGCCAGTCAGTTTCTGTCTGGCCGATGGCAGGCCAAAATGCTTGGCCCATCGTTGGTTATGGTCCTTGGCCAGTGACTAGCAGTCACCGGCTACTGGAGGCTGGCCAATGACATTTGGCCAGCCATCGACCAGTCGAGCAGTTTCTTCTCATTGGCCGCTGACCTGTCACTGGGCACTGGCCACTGACCTTTGACCGGGCACTGGCCACTGACCTGTGAGAGGGCACCGGCCGCTGACCTGTGATTGGGCACCGGCCGATAACCTGTGACCAGGCACCGGCCGCTGACCTGTGACCAGGCACCGGCCATGGACCTGTGACCGGGCACCGGCCGCTGACCTGTGATTGGGCACCGGCTGCTGACCTGTGATTGGGCACCGGCCGATGACCTGTGACTGGGCAATGGCTACTCGCCTGTGACTGGGCAATGGCCACTGGCCTGTGACCACGCTGACCGGGCACTGTGCAGTGCGCAGATAATAGTAATACGATAAGTGTAATGCATAAATTATTAGGTGCAATTTTGTGAGCTATGGAACAAGGGGAAACACAAAACAGAATGTCATAGTTCACTTTTATTAAAACCTTTTGCCGTTCCTCAGCCCTAGCTGCGCTTAAACTTGTTCGGAATCCGGATGGCGCCTTTTGGTGCGCCCACCCTCCCTGTCCACGAAAGACGACAGCCACTTTTTCGTGATGTCATCCACTGTGGTCTCGGTCGTCTCTTCGAACTTCGCTTTAGATGTAGCTGAAACAAAACAAAAACAAAAAAAACAAGCAGTTTATAGATATACCTCATTTATTCACATACATTCATAACACACTGACGTGTTGAATGCCATATCCCCACTTGAGCATCGAAAGTCACTATAAAGCTAATAGTGACAAAATCTAAATATGTCGCGCTTTGATCATATGCCTCGTGAAGCAACCAAGTTGCGGTGGTGCAAGGATGAGTGGAGGGAGTTGCACATAGAGATTCAGTCGCGAGTATCCGAATGCTCTGGATTCTGACATTTTGCATGCTTTTCGATCAAGTGCTTTGCAGACTAGAAGGACCAGAGGCCATTCTGGATTTAAACATTTTGTGCAATATTCTGTAGTGGTACCATCCTATTGTTGAAAGAATCTTTTCTGACATTCCGTCGTGACCTTCCATGTGCAAAGCACTTCAAACTTGCATAGATTTATTGTGTTTTAGAGCACAACTACTTCTTTCTTGACAATTTTGCATTACTTAAGGCGTGTTCACACCAGCGATGCAATCTAGTGGCGCGATAACTTTCATCGCAAAAGCGACCACTGCAGGAAAAAAGCGACGCGATTTGAGCAGTCGCTTGCTGACCCGACTTTTTGTAATGCAATCTATTCCTGGAGCGGCTGAGCCAATCAACGGCATTTGGAGCGAGAGTTTTCGAGAAGCGATTCGTCAATGAAAACGTTGGACTTGTTCATCGCACTCGCCACTGTGACCATCTAATTTCTTTTTGCGATGCGACCTAGTCGCATTGCGCAACTGCTTACATCGCCGGTGTGAATGCACCTTTAGGAACCCAGCATAGCAAAACAAATCTTGGTTTGACTTTCTTTTCTACTGCGAAGGGTAGAAAAGGGTATAGTTTCCCAAACCCCCCTCAATTTCTGTGTTTTCCTTTCAAACTTTTCTCGCCTAAGTTTCACCGAAATTTTATCATAGCCTAATTTTCACTCCCCAAAAAGGCTATGTTTCCATAAACCGGTAATAAAAATAAAACTACAGTTATAGCACACACATGAAAATTATAATATATATAGAAAAGCATAGGGAAAACCTTTAATTGCCTCCTTGAGTTTGATATATAATGCACATCATTAAATCCTCTGTGAGCTCAAGATACCCCGAATATCATCAAGATACCCCGAAAGTCATTAAACATATTTTATTTGATTCTGTAAATTACAATGTTTACTTTCAACCTGCTCAATGACCATAGAATGTTTGAAAGGTCACTTGGTACGAGTACTAGAAGCCGCTTGCACTCCCATTTATTCTGATCTCTTGAATTTCTTTCTTGAAATTTTGCAAATTTGGAGCACCTACCACCAAAAATAAATTTATAAAAACATCACAGTGAATACCAAACAAACGGAAGGTCCCGGTATGAGCATTGAATTCCTAGGTGGCAAAAGTAAGCATTAGTCTTGGATTCCCAGCCATTTATTTCGCTCTGAATGCCGTGATTCCCAAGAAGCAAACAGTTAAAAACCACTAAAATAAACTATTTTCTGAAATTCTAAAAAAATTGCAAGGCATGCACAATTTGTTGAAATGTACAGTATGGCGCCTGATGCGTTCCCCATGCGAAACATAATGGCTCGCACTGTTATCTGCATAAGCAAAATATGAAACCATAAAGCTTGACCAGCCGTTCTTATAATGATGTAGTGCCCCTTTTGTCTAGCAAATGATTTACTGTAATTAAAATATGTACCTGCCAGTGGTGCAACTCGAGCTCAAGTATAGCTGAGCAGTCAAGCAGTGAGCAATCACCTTCCCAGGTGACAAGCAAGCAAAAACCATATCACTTCATTTCTAACCACTAATCAACGTCCTCCCATTAACCTCAACACATTCATATGATTTGTGAACAAGCAGGTTATTAAATGCTGCGATCAATGCATTTTGACAAAATTTCTAGATTTACTATAAATTGCTGAACGAGAAATTAGGAGAACATACCCAAAAGCAGTTCCTTAATATGTTTCAGGTCGTGGAAGGCTTGCTTCTGACATCCCGATCCCCTCCAGCTACACTGGCCTGCAACGTCATTTTTGACAATAAAAGCCAGCGTGCTCCGCGTGTCCTGTCGGTACTTGCCACCCCCCCTTTCGGGCAAAGTAGTCCACCTGGAAAAGTAAAAAGAAACAAGGTGAAACACTCACAGGCTATGATATGCCAGATATTTATGGAGAGGCGGGAGAGCAGTGCATGCCGTCTGAACTCTAGGTGGACAGGAGTGTGAGCAAAATTGAAGAAGTCTTGCAGCTTAAAGCTGCAAACCTGCAGTTGCCTTTTAGAATGGTTACACAATTTGTGTCATTCGATAAAAAGAAATCTAAACCAAATATTTAGTAGTAGCACTCCCAATATATTGCTTTTGTCCTTGAGAATTTTCACGGGAAGCTATGGTGTTCTTTGTACAATCACTAAATCACAATTAACAGTTTCCACTAGTCATGTTTTCACTTCCAAAGGGTGATTACACATTTGCAGCGAGTGTGAAACTGCAACTACTTACAATGAGTTGCTACTACGGGTTGCTATGTCAAAAGTGGCACTGCTGTAGAGCAACCAAAACTAAACTAAGTCTGGTGTCACATAACTTTTCTAAACGTTGAATTATAATGATTATAGAGACACATTTATTTTTTGATAATTCTTGCAGTGGACAGTAAAGATCTTAAGGTTAAATAGATTAATTAATATATTATGTAAAGTTTCTGACAGATTAAAAAATGCTGGGTGTGGCTTATTCATGTTCCCGTTTGGACCTTTGGCATTCTTATTGGCTAATGCGCTATACCACAGGCTGCAAGGCCGTAATAGACGACAATTTCCCATGCTCCCGCAGGCATACGGCGAGTGTAGTTGTGTAGTTACACGCACTGCACGTGCTCGCCTTGCGTGTAGGAAAGATTCCAAGTAAATAACAACAAAAAAAGCAACAACGAACACGCATGCAACATTCTATTCCATTTAGATTTTTGGCTTAAAAAAATTACTGCTGCAGACGCGAGCACATGCTACGCATGTACACAGAATCACTGCATGCACCTTGATGCTAGGGTAATTTAGCACACCATCTATTAGAGGCTTGTAATGCACAACCATCAGCATTTCTTAAACCATCACTTAATAGACTTTTTAAATATGAAAATCTGCCTGCAGTCGAAGCCAAGTGGTCCGGGTCTTTTCTTTCAGCACATGTGGTATCAAATACAAGTTTTTTTTTATTCCCTAATGTTCACTTTCTTATGGATTTTTATTGCAAACAAATAACTTCACAACTTGTATACTTGATGAATGTGGTAGTAGCGTTTCAAATATCCTTTCTGCTGGCTTTCAGGGCACCTATTCCTAATTTAAAATTTACATGGAAAGGCTATTAGTGCAATTATCTGTTGCTACAAAAAAAATTAGAAAACATTAGTTCCAGGTGTTAGAACCTGGTACTAAAGGAGAAAAAGACGAAGTTCACACCACTCGGCCACAGCTGGAGGCAGATTTTTGCATGTTACATTTCAATTTCCAGCACAATAAACCGCCTCTGTACTCAGAAGCATGCTATGAACGTCAAAGCACACCTAGTCAACTTGTCCGTTATTAATGACCTGCTCGTGAGGTGGCCAGGAGTTCTCTGAACAGTGGTGCATATTCACATCAGGCCTACAAAACTATACTCGGATGCAACCTAAGAACAATCTTTTAGCTCCATCCACAAGCGCATTGCGCCCATCTGAAGTGCCTCCGCCGTCGAGAAAGTAGTTCGCTAGCAACGTTGCTTTTTCTTCCCCCAGGAAACGTGTCTTAAACTACTACATTATTTATTTAATTCATTCAGGACATTTAAATAAGTTAGAATACGTTTTTGTCAAGGAAATAGCTGTTTAGTAAAGAAAGAAAGTCATGTCCAATGTACCGTCTTCCCAATTCATTTTCTGTCCAAGATACTGTCTAACATACCGTCCTCCAGCGCCTTCGATTGAGGGAATGCCGTTGGGGAAAGCGAAGCACTTATAGTTCCTGCAAATAATAAATATTTAGTGATTTACTTAGTTTTGTGGGCTTTGCGCACGAAATGTGTGCCTTTATTTTGTTGGATGAATAGAAAACAAGAATAATTATACTTTTCAGGTTTTGACAAATCGGCACCCTCCCATGTCATCGACACCACCACCGCGCCCCGCTCTCCTTGTCTTCCGTCATGGATCCCACTGAGGTGACATCGGAAAGCGATTCCCCTGATTCTTCTTGGACGAAACAGCCTGGTGCAGCCTTACCGGCGACACCAAAGCGGTTCTTCAAGAAGCACAATCCAACGAAGCAGACGACGTCCGGCGTAGCTTCTCACCTCTCGGCAGTGCTAAGCCTCGCGCCCGCTTCGAAATTTTCGTTGGCGATAGCGTCACTGGATTCTCACGTTGTCGCGCAAAAACTGCTGCAAACGCAAGCCGATACCACTAAGATTTCGTGGCGTAACCTCGGGCACGTAAAACACGGTGCAAAAAAGCAGAATAATTGTCACGAGAAACTAGCGTCGCGTTGCTAAGGCCAGCAGCCATGTTGAGCTTTTTTTTTTCAAAAGGATCGCGATTGGTCCACAGAATCGTGACGTCAAGAAAACGATTGGCTGGCGTTTCTCGGCGTAGGATTACATTTTCCTCTGAGAGGCATTTCCGGTTTTTTCTTAGCTTGCAACCGACTATACCTATACAATGCTCCTTAATATTGAAAAGAAATGCAAGTCGCGAGGTGATATGGAGTTCAGTGTATACATTAACCTCGTCAGCATGACATACCAAGTCAAGAATGCAAGCTGCAATGGCTTCCTATCTCACTGGCTAACATAGCCATGAGAGGGACTCATGTCGTCTACACACATACATGTGAACTAATCTGCATAGACTGCGATATAGATTGTGCAATAACGTCATCCACCCACAGCAGACAGCGTTATGGCAAAAATAGCCGTGGGTTATATTTCTTTCTTGATTGAATTTGTTTGACGATATATATTTGAAACCCGGCATAGAGGGTAGCTCGATCTCTGAGGACGCGGTGAAAGTTTCACGAAATCGCAGCACCGGGGAAAAGCAGCACAGCACGCATCGAAAGTCGCATCAAAAGAACAATCGAAAGCAGACCTATACGACGTCTGCTTTCGATGCGAGCTGCGCTGCTTTCCTCCGGTGCTGCGCTTTCGTAGAGCTTTCGCCAGGTCCTCAAAGATGAGGCTACCGTTTACGCCGGGTTTCAAGAATCTGCTTCGTCGAACAACTCCAATCAAGCACGAAATATCACCAACGGTACATTCTAGTAGATCCACGGCTATTTTATGGCAGCCTGCCGGCATAGCGCTGTCCGCCATATTACCCCCCTCCCCCTTATTATGGCTAGACATATAACTCTACCAAAAAGATGGCCGACCGTGGCCGCATTCCCGTCCCTAGGCGGAACTGGTCAAACGCGATTCAGCAAATAGACATAGAGATCAGTGAAGTCACGTGACGTGGTCACGTAACGTCACTTTTACCAGCCAAATATAGTAGGGAACTTGACGTATCGTGACTTGAGGTCACCTCCAGTCGCGTCACGTCAATTTGCCCGCTAAATTTAGAAGGGTTAATTGACGTCACGTGACCTGTAGTAACTTGACGTGGCAACGGGACATCAATTTCCCGCTAAATGTAGCGTGAAAGACGTCACGTGGCAATTCGCAACTTTCACGACCTATAGGGGGTGCGCTAGCGGCTATCAAAATAGCTGTCATCTGGATGACCTTTGTAGAACAGCAGTATGAGGCAGGGTCTGCGACGCGCAAGTAATTCTAGTTTTGCTTTATACGAGCAGTATTAGAGCCTTACTTTATTTTTTCACGTCAGTAAGGTGTAGGCAAGCACCTTTATGGTGAAGCCGATCACCCAGGAGCTAGGAAACGAGATTCTCACACCGCGGTACCACCATCGCTGACACTTGCGAATAATTTTCCCTCTAAATTTAAAGGGGCGGTGCAACAATTTGCGGACTTTGGCTAATTAATTGCGGGAATTGATCCCGGCCACATATAAAACGAAGGACCGAAAACTATTCTTTCCTGCTTGCCCTAGTTTTCATTAAAAAAATAAAAGAAATTGGTATCTCTGGCACCCCTCAACTCAACATTGAAGCGGCACCAGCTTCGCCTGTGACGTCACTCGGAGTGGCGTTGGTTTCCGGTTGGGTTCTTCTGGCTTCCGTTTCCCCAGCGCTCGCCGGCTCGCCAGGCTCGCAAAAATCTCCCGCTCTCCCGCCGATTCCCGACCAACATGGCGGTATGGGCGGGCCGCGGGCGGACGGCCTGAGCGACGTCGAGCGCAGGCGCAGGATGCTTGCGACGCGGCGGGCAGTCGAAGTCGAGGTCGAGACACCAGGCACAATAACGATACCACGATACTACGGACCACGACCAACGCACTCCGTCGAGCGAGGGAAAGACAAAACGTCCGGGTTGCTCGTGTAGCCGCCGTAGGCGCCTCGGGCGTCGACGGAGGACGGCGACGGCAGGTTTGGTTGACTTGCGGTAGATGGCGCCACAAATAATTCATACCCTTTTAGCGGCAATATTAGGCTTTTGAAGCGTTTCTGCATACCTAAACAACAAGATTTTTTAAAACTTAACCTTAAATCAAGCTTCATTTGCCTAACACTATCACTTCCAAAAACCACTCCGAATGACGTCACACCACAGGTTCCATTTGCGGCCACCATGTGGCCGCAGGTTGGGAAAAAAAGTGTTTTTTATTTTACGATTACGCAGCGAAATAGAGGTATTTTAGGGTATGGTGGCACTTTTTCTCTTACTTATGCCGAAGTAAACAATATAAAAAATACAAGCTGCACATTCGTTCAGTGTTAAAATCATTGCACCGCCCCTTTAAGGGCAAACATACGTGACGGTTCTTCTTGAGGGATTTCTCGCGGAATTCGTCTGATAAAATACTTGCTTTTTTAATAAGTAAGTAAGGATTCAGGCAACCCAAGTACGTCCCCGGTTGTTTTTGTTGTTTTTTTAGTTATATCGTTGGCCCAGATTTTTTTACCATGCCTCTAAGTGCATATTCACACACTTGCGTTTGACTACGTCCCACTGCGACAAGAGTGTTTTTTAAGCCTCTTGCGACAGCTTACGACCCGCTTCGCAGCAGCGCATCCGGTCGTAAGTCGTCGCAAGAGGCTGTGGAGCTTCTATGCGCTGACCCTCCGGGCCCCAGATTCCAGCCATTTGGACTCTGAGATGCGTCATGCCTCGGGGGATCGGCGATGTCCTCGCGTACCACAAGATCCGGCTACGCCGCTCCCCTTAGCCACCAACTGACATCACGGGACTGGCTTCCCAGAACAAAGGGGCGAAGGTTTGGAAAGGAGACGCGGGACAAAGAGGAGTCTCTCTCGGATGGCGGCTCTCTTGGACGGCGTCTCTCTCGAAGGGTGGACACGAAGGAGCGAGCAGCGGTGACAGGAGAGGAAGGCGCTGGCGCTGGAATCGGCGGGGAGACGGACGCTGGTGCGGGGCAGTGCGGGCGCTACGTCGAGGGGCGGACTCGACAAAGGCACCGGACGGCGATCCTGGACGACGACGTCCCCATGACGCGGTGTGCACGACCACCGCATGGACTTGGAGCGGCTGCAGTGGCAGCGGACTTCCCCCTGGCCTCGTTGATGATCGTTCACCGATCCCGACACCTCCCAGGCAATAAGTGAGTGAATAAACCCTTTTGCCGAGATCTAGGTATTGCCGTGTCATGTTCATCCGGGACAGGGTCTGAGGGAATCCGAGTTGAGAAGCCCGCATAAGCTGACGCCGCAACATGGGGCCTGATTTTCGATCAGTCTGGCATTCCGATTCCTAACCTGTTTCCGGTTGAATTATGGCACAGTTTCGCGCTTGTTGGGGGTCATCTTGGTTGTGGGATGACCCCCTAAAATTTAGGATACATCCAACGAAATACTTTGTCTGTTAGCATCTAGAGAAGCCAATTTTGACCATTTTCATGATTTTTTTAAGAATATAATTAAATTTATAATAAAACATTTGTTCCATTTAATTTCTCTATAATGCGTCAATGTCTTTAAAGCCGGAATTCACAAGAACATCCGCGCAGCCGTCATTATGTGAAAATTGTTCTGAGGTGCGCTCTTAGGAAGTTCGCAGTTAACTCAAGTAATCGAACCTTGTTCCTTTTAGATGTTTTTTTTTTTTTTTGCAGATTCGGGGAAATAAGCGGCACTAGGGGCCAGATCAGGACAAGGGTGGATGGTCAAGCTCTTCGAATGCACACTCCCGAATGACAGCCTGGGCAACGCGAGACTCGTGAACGGGGGCGTTGTCATGCAGGAGGAGCACTCCTCTTGTCACCAATCCTCGTCGTTTTTCCACGATTCCCTCACGCAGTTTGCGGAGAACGTTGCCATAGTATTCGCCTGTTATTTCCTGCTGTTTTTTAGATAATCAATTAGTAGGATCCCTTTTGCGACCCAAAAACTGTCGCCATCACTTTCTTCCCCGGGCGTAGCGTCTTGAATTTTTCGGAAGGGGGGACCTCAAATGCCTCCATTGCATAGACTATTGTTTGTTTTCGGTGTCCCACTGGTAAAGCCACGTCTCATCCCCAGTCACAAAGCGGGCAAGAACATCTCCTGGGTCGCTTTCATAGATGCTCAAAAACGTCCCTTGACGGATGCAAGCGGTGCTGTCAATCCTGCGTAAAAAGGTTTCGTGGCACCCATCGTGCCGAGACTTTGACATACCGAAAACGTCAAGACTGACTGTGAAAGCACTGCCATATGAAATGTTCAATTCTAAAGCAACTTCGGACACCTGAATTCGGCGATTCTTCCTGATGAGGCTCTCAGCTCGGGCTGAATGATTCAAATCGTTCGAAGTGCTGGGCCGCCCTGACCTAGAGTCGTGTTGCACGTCCACACGACCGCGCTTAAACTCGTTGAATGAACGAGTTGAAGGGCATTTATCGCCCTACACATTCACCATTCTACTGTGCATTTCCTTTGCTGAACTTCTTTCTTTGCACAAAACCTTTATCACGTTCCTGTACTCAAGCTTGAAATCGGGGGAGGATGCCATGTATAACTGACTGGTGCAGACCAAAAACGGAACCGGAACTCTTATTATTACGAACATGTTTGGCTAGAGAAATGAGCTAATAAACGGTTATAGAGATATCACTCTCAGACTTTTGGTTATAGCCGAGTTGCAAAAATTTCTTATCACCCATAGTACGACGATGGTTAAGTGACTGTCGACCTATAAAAACGTCGAAGTCCTAGATGTTTAGGACTTGGTTGGTGAAGGTCTGGATTTCTAAAATTTTTGACCCAACCAGACGGAGTTCCGTCGTTAACGTTTAAAACCTGCATCTCTATACATTTATTTTTGCAGTAAGGCGTCCTGTATGGGAATATTTAAAAGACACCATTTATTATCTCTCTTTCTGCACATTTCGTCTATTTACCTTCAGATCTATAATATGAGCACAGTCCTTTTTTCCGTAGCCCGCGACCCGGTGTTTCAACTGCCGAACAGCGAACAAAAAAAATGTACGTTCCCCAAACTCAACAGATGGTGTGTTCAAGGGTATCATCCTCTCGTGTCGGTCTCAAGTGGTTATATGAACTTCGTACAGTCAAATTTATTGTTGAAAATAAAACAAATATTATTACTGCTTGATGACTTGAAAATATAAATAAAGGGTCGTTCACCCTAAAGATATACATCACAAGTAAATGCGCCCCCAAATTATCTGAAATATGCTTTGCCAAATCTTTTCCGGTGTTTTTATCCTCAATAGGCACGTCTATAAGTGATTTGGGAGAACCTTAAACAATGTTTTATATTGAAGCTGATTTAAATCAAATATATGTTCCTGACGCATATTCAACTTCTCAAACATATAGAAGTATGTTGCTCCTTTTATGTGATGAAGCAAAGCAAAAAAAACAGTATCGAGTGCCAACTCATCGAACAGTTTTCTCTGAACAATGAAGACTACAAGATATTGACTTTGAAACATGGCGACGTTTTGTTTTCAGTTCTTCGCCGCCCACCAGGTGGTAATATTGCTTAGTTTGCAACATTTATTGAGTCCCTTCTTTGTTTCGTAGGAGACCACGGCCCGAGAAGAATTTTGGGAGGATATTTCAAGATTGATATCTTAAGCGATTCAAAATAAAAAGAAACGAGTTTAGTATGTTAAGTGTTTTGGATTTGCTAATACTATAAATTTCGCTACTCGTGTGACTTCAAACTCCAGCACACTTATACATCTGTTTCTTACAACTGTTGATGTCTCACTGTTACAAAGTGGTGTTGCGGTTTGTTCAATCAGTGATCATTTACCGGTTTAAATTTTTGCACATCGGAATTCGCCCAAGGTAAGCCTAAATGATTCTCCTTTATTAACATTTCAAAACGTGTCATTTACCGCCTTAGAAAGATTTAAGTATCAAATCGAACGTGCGAACTGGGATGCGGTATACTCTATGGCCTCTGTTGATGAGGGATATAACTGCTTTATCATGATCTTCACCACCATTTACAAGAACAATTTTGAATATAAGACACATCGGGCCGCAAAGGGCTCTCGCAAACCCTGGGTGACGGCCGAAATTCTAAAAAATAATAAACAGGAGAAATAGACATTTTATCCAATTTGTTCGTACAAAAAATCCAGAAATACTACAACGTTTTTAAGAAATGTCGTAATGAGGTAACCAACTTCATTAGGCGAGCTAAATCTACCTATTACTTTAACGTGTTCAGCAACTTAAGTACCACTGCCTGTACATGGACGACACTAAATTCACATTTAGGACTGAAACATTAAAAATGAACGGACAAGAGCTCGTAGGAGTTGAACTAGCCAACAAATTTAATAATATTTTATTAACTTAGTCAATAATGACCGCAGTAGTGTGAATGAAGCAATGGTATATGTATCCAGATTTATAAATGGAAGTATCTTCTTTTATCCTACGGATGTTCTTGAGGTCAACTCTGTGTTTTGTAGCATTAGCAATAGCAAAAGTTGCGATATTGATGGCATCAAAATAAAACTCGTTAAATGTGTGATTGCGCAAGTTTCACCTATTTTAACTCATTTGTTTAATCAATCATTATCACAGGGTATTATTTTTCCTAAAAATATGCAAAAAGAAAATGTGGCAATACTTTATAAACCGGGAGATATCAATGACTTATCAAATCATAGATTGGTTTCTGTACTTCCGATGTTTTCAAAGGGTTTAGAAAAACTGATACAATTTCGATTAAACTAGTTTCTGAAAAAATTTCAGTTGTTACAGATTCTCAATTTGGATACAGAAACGGGCGATCGACTGAACTTGCGCTGTTGAAAGTAAAATAAATAATTATGAACATTTTTGAAAATAAAAATTTAACGGTAGGAATTTTTATCGAATTTTCGAAAGCTTTTGATCGGTTAAATCATGGCGCACTAATGAGTAAACTTTACAATTATGGCATTCGTGAAAATGCGGCGACGTTAATAGGAAGTTGTTTCAGTTTTCGCTTTCAGAGCATTCGCATCAATGGCCATTTCTCTGATCTAAAATAACTACAGGCAGGAGTGCCACGAGGAAGTGTGTTGGGACCTATATTATTCAACCTATACATTAAAGACATCATAAATACTTCACATGATGCCCATATAATAACGTATGCGGACGATACGAGCATATATTTTTTCAAGGAACGGGCATAAATATTATTTCATCTGAAGTGAATAGTTTCCTCAATGGTGCTTGGTTCGTGGGCACTGGTAAATTCGTTAAAAATCAATCGCAATAAAATGAAAGCAGTTCTATTTCGCCCTAAAAGTTATCTGTGCTAAGTTAGATACATCGACCATTCAAGTTGTTCCAACGGTAAAAATACCAGGGGTGTTTTTTAACCAATACATGCGTTGGAACGAACACATAGAACATGTTATGTCTAGATTATCACAAATAACAAGTTTTATTTTTAAACATCGTTTTTGTTTACCAGAAGGGGTCAAGACTTTGTTAAAAAACACATTGTTTGCTTCACATTTAAAGTACTGCCAGCTTGTATGGGGCAATATGACAAAAATAACCTAGACAGATTTTACATCGCACAGAAAAAAATACCTAACGTTTTGTAGCCAATGAACCATATAATAGACATGCCGATATTTTATTATCAAATTTAAGGTAACGCGTGTTTTTGACTTATATACACAGATATTAATCCAGAAATATTAAGATAGTATTTTTTGTAATAATAAATCATTCCTTCACTTAGCTTCGCTGGTTAGAAACCCTTCGTTTTACCGTACGCGTAGTCCAGAGCACTGGACAGTGCAGCATCCAGGACCAATTACGGATTTCAGACGCTCCAGTATGCTGTACCATCTACCATTAATAAACTCATTAAAAATATTCACATAAAAATATGTCAAAAAACAAAATTAGACAATTCTAGTTTTTTAACAACTAATAATATTTTAGAAGTTCTGTACTCTTCATGGATATCAAAAGCTGTAACATGCTCTGTCTGTATTTTTTTCTTTGCAAGGGCCCACTAATTTGTTCAAGTCTGTTTAGGGGGCAGGGACCTGTCAAGCTACGCAATGTAGCTTTTTTCCTTGTCTCCTTTTTCAAACTGGAGTCAATAAATATGAATTAAATTGAATGTGTCTGTGGGTGGGATGAAAACGAAGTACATAGAGGCGCGTGGCGAACCATGCCGATTACGCACGAAGATCGTCAGAAAGTGGCCGATTAAGTAGCTTTAATGTCGAGCAGAGTATGAAGTACTATTTTGGTCTATTTAACAACAACACACAAAAAAAACAAACAAGGGTGATCCTTATTTGCAAATTTTATTGACCGGCATCTTGGCAAGAATATACCTCAAACCCCGAGCTATGTCAAAAATGTTCACTTCGGTACAAAACATTTTAGGCCACATCCGATGTGAGTACGAAGGTTATTCTTTGCTGTATAATTATTCGCCCGCATCAAGGTGCTGAGTGAAAAAAAAAAAAAATTGTTCACGAAAGCAAGCGTTATAATTGCCGCTCATTGTTTCTGAGTCTGAAGGGTAGACTGAAGGGGTTGGTCGTAAAACGTTCCCGGCATTTTGAATATATATTGCTTTTCGCTTAGTTGCGTCGCCAGTATATATATTGTAAAACGTATTTTGTAAACTAGGTTTCAGGATATATACGGGGAGGGCTTGCCCATTTTATTATTTCATGCACTGTAATTAATTCCTAGGTTCGAGAGCCTGGGAAGAGTCTCAGTCGCCTCGCCTCCAGCACGAACTTCCCACCTTCGATATATCTTCGGCGTCCCTTCAGCCTCGAACACCCAAAGCATGGCGAAACAAAAGGGGCGCGTGTCGGAGGTCCGGCCGTAGAAAGAAATACGGCCTGCCAACTTCGCATTGACAGCGATCATTCGCGGTGAGAAGCTCGCTAGGGGCGCCTCTGTTTTCATCTCTATGGGCAGTGCATGTGCTACCTAGACGGTTGTGTCTTGACTTTCATAGTGCATAGAAGCTTTTCATTGCACGTGCTTGAGCCAGCAGAGAAAGTTGAAGCATCTTCACGCAGGTCTGTGAAAAAATTCCACCAAACGGCAATAGCCAAACTTCCCTCTGCGAATAGTATAATAGTATATTCACATCAAGGTCTCAGTTTCCATGTGTTCATGCCAGAGCGACGAAGACATGCATACGCTTGCATAAAGGTTTGAGCCTCACAAGTGGTAAAAAGACCGACAAATATTAACTCCATAGTTTATTTATGACCCGCACATGACCCGCAAAATAACAACTTTCTTGCTTGGGCTGTGCAACGTGAATTCAGCTGTCTTCTTCGTGCACATCGAATGGATGTCAGATCCGTCGAGCTCAGCGCACTTATCGTATTAAAAATACTACGGAAGCATTTTTTTTTCACTTTGTTATTTGACTTAATCTTCTTCGATATGCAACCCAAGTCTAGTCACACCAGCAGTACTTTCTTGCATATCCATAGCATCTACAGTCCCCTCGCGGGGGCCTCTTACTGTGATGGTGGCCGGTATCATGCCGGAGTGGGAAGAAGCGGCCACTGCGACCTGTAAATCAAAGAAGATTAATTGTTTCCTGAATCGCTTTTGATTCTCTCGTGTCGTTTGAAAAGTCGGCGCAGAAATTCTTTGCAACAAATCTATTAAAAAACTTGCTCTCACCTAATGTCAGGGTCCTGTGAAGACCCGTTGGTTCCGTTGTTTATTTTTATTGTAACTGTAACATGTGTCTCCCTTGTGTAATAATCATGAGGGAAGTCAATAAATTAAAAAAAATATTTAAATCATAATTTAAATATTAATTTATTTCATTTCTTAATCTGTCGGCACCGAAATACCGTCACGGGGGTGAATATCGTTACAAGTTATAAATTGCGTTTAACTAAGTTAGGACGAAAGAACTAGGTTCTTTCAACAGACTCGTATTAAAAACATCACCCACATAATCTCACTCGCAAAGTTGTTTTCCCCCTTTTTATTTTAATAACTATACTTACGGACTCCAACGAGCTCTTTTTCTCCTCCTTTGTCCTTTTCAGCCAGCGATGTGCTGATCAGACCTTCGATAGAAAAATAATTGGATGACGAAGTCATCGTCATAGGCATCCAAATTTTCTTCACTTCTCTTTTTTTAGCATCAATTATGTTTGAGAAACCATTACCTACCAGCGATCAGCAAAAAGGCAAGCGAGACAGCAAGGACCTTCATGATTCAAGGCAGGCACCGGAGCTTCAGTTGCAGCAATATTCACTGCAACAATTAGAACTGTAGAACTTATGATGCCATAAAAACAGAGAATAGAAAAGGACGTGAGAGGTTTCAGGCACGGAATAATGTTGCATCAAACAGAACCGGCGAAAACGTGCGTATGGATGAAGAGAAGAAATACGGAGTAATAAACCCCGGCAGTGTATAGATGGAAGGAAACGTTTATTGGGTGGTTTGGCTCCTACGTAAAATTAAATAAAATTGTAGAATAAGCATAACTTTATTATTTCACGTTTACCGCCTCTTCAATAAACGCGCTCTATGTTCACCATACGCATATCGGATCACCTCCTCCTTTTTTAGGCCTCCTATTTTTTAGAAATTTGTTTAACAACCACTGACATCTTTTATAAAGGGTTGGAAAGGCCGATTCACCGAAGAAGTGATCGTATTATTACATTGAATGTTTACGTCCTTCCACTCGATTCTGGCATTTAGAACAAAAACATCTTTTCATCTTAGAAGTTCCAAGATTATACGAAGTCCATTCTCCTGGATGCATTACGGCAAAAGAATATTGTGTTACAGGAGTACAAGTGAATTCTTGGTCTCAGCTCGCCGAAGCACTCTCATGGTACTTAACATAATCGTACGTCCCGAATGATTTAAGAGATATTTACCGCCGAATTCAGACACCTCACTCAAACTACACTCAAACTGAAGGGCCCCTCCACTTCCTCAAGGAAGCGCGAGGGCCGGCGCTGTCCAATCGCGAGGGCCGGCGCTGTCCAATCGCGAGGACGGATCCGCCGTCGCGATTGGCCAGCGCCGGCCCTCGCGCCTTCCTCGAGGAAGTGGAGGGGCCCTTCAGTTTGAGTGTAGTTTGAGTGAGGTTTCTGAATTCGGCGGTCAGCTCCGTCTTGGGGGAAAAAAAAAAACAACGTTTCACTAAAAGATTAACCAGCTACGATACATGCTCATGCTTTCATGAAGAATGTGTACCGAGATATTTTTTGGTAAATGGGACATTAATATTCAAAACCAAATACAGCGCATTTGTAATATTTTTTTTTTTATAAATGAGACCTAATAGAAGGTATTCGTAACTTACATAATACAAAAAAAAATGCAACGCATTTTTTTTTTTTTTTTTTGTCAGAGAAGAGGCAAATTACTCGCAGAGCTCTCAAAGAGTGTCTTACCTTTTCTGTGCGCAGAGGCGGAAGAGATTGTAGGCGCTCCAAGCGTTAGTTAGCGGAAGGTTGCCAGTAGCTGAGCCCGAGTTCCCCATGTAACGAGTAGGCTGTTGATATAACGCGTCCCGGGAGAGGCATGAACTGCCACTCAACTTCCCCCTTCCTGGGCATTGCGCAGTGGTTGACAGGTGGACAGCAAGATGGAAGCGTTGAGGCCACTACGCACAGTTGCGTTTGAGAGAGTTTGAATGCGTTTGACTGGCGTTGCGGCGGCGAAAACCCCGGACATCCCTGCTTCTTATGTCGCGTGCCCAGCTATTTTTTAAATTGTATCCCGCTTCAAACGAAGCACATGTGTGCAGGGGACTCGCTTTCGTTCGAGGGATTTTCGCTAAAGAGGGCGTTGGGGGCACCTAAAGCCCCTCTATCGTGGGAAAAGTGGCGCCATTCATTGTTGTAGAAATGCTCGAGGCACCTGCCGCGCGACACTTCTGGGAAATTCATAGCGTCTGAAATCTAGCTCAGGGCTCCGCTGTGCCGCCATGATCTTCCCAAGGGCTGCACGTTGCACGTGCCTCCTGCATCGACGCACCTTACGCTACTTTTGAGACAAGAAGGGGCTTTAAGGGTACTTAAAGCCCCTTCTTGTCTCAACACAGGGTGTCTGTGGGTCCGTCGAGTGGCGTGGATTATTGGCTTCTTGCCACCACGCTGTGCCCGTCGGCCAAACTAATAGACGAAAAGAACGGAAAAAAATGTCGGCGCTGTCGTATTAGACAGATTCACCTGGAGTGAGCCGACGCTACCGTATTTGGCAGATTCGTGAAAAAAGGGAAGCGCCATAAGAAAAAGGCTCCAAGGCCAGAGCCTTCCCCCCCGAGAGATCCGGCCACCGTTCGTGGCTGGCTTAAGCGCGATCCAAACCAACGCTTCTTTTTGCGCCTGTAGGTCGTGCGGCTGCGGATGTGACGTATGTTCGTGACGTCGCGCCACTTCTTCGCTCCTTCCGGGCGCGCACAAAAAAGTTGGATAATTTCAACTTCTTTCTCAACGCGCACAAAAACGCGCGGTGACGTATAGGGCGCTCCTGTGTCCCGGCCAATCGATGGAGGGCAAGCTAGTTCCGGCTCAGCGTTTCTTCGCCGCCTTCTCATGGTACGTTTACACTTGCGGATCCGCCAGCGGATCCGCCCAGCTTTTGCCGCTGGGGCGAAACGCTGGGCGGAAAACGTGGCGGCGAGCCGAATAGGTCCGGGATCTATTTCTGCCGCCGAACGAGGCGTTTCGCTGACCGGATGTGACATTCTTGCGCAGCGCGACGCTGCCTACGTCACGAGTACGCGTTCTTCCGGGAGCGGCAGCGCCCGGGAGAGAGAGAGCCGAGGCGGGAACTCTCGCGCCTTCTCGTCATATTTGACGAGACGTTACGGGAACCGCTGCCTCAGCCGGCGCTGCCGCCACTGCTCGAAGGAAATAGATGTAAACACAACCAGCTCGTCGCCGCCGCCGCCGGGAGCGGATCCGCTCCCGCGGCAGCGGATTTCTTTTCAGGTGTAAACGTACCATCAGAGCAAGTGACAAAAGAGCCCGGTACGCATCCAGAATTGGCCCTCTCCTCCCCCCACTTTTATTCTCTTCCAACATAACACCGCGATCTTTCTCTCTCTCTCGCCGCCTTCTGGCTGCGACAGACTGGCCTGGCCGGCCAGTCTGTTGCGCGCGTGCGCGCTCGCCCGAAGCTGGCCCGTCCAAACCAAAGCGCACGGTTCTGACTCAGAAAGCGCGCCCGGAAACAGAAAAAAACGTCAGGAAATGCGTTACATCCGCAGTCGCACGACCTACAGGCGCAAAAAGAAGCGTTGGTTTGGATCGCGCTTTATCTAGCCTCCGGGAAGTGGACGCGCCGGGAATAGGTGGTGTGGCTTATCCCGCAGATGGGCCGAGTCCACAATCATTCCCAAGGGTGCGCCAGAGGCACATTCGCCGAAAAGGGCGAGGTGCCTCTGGCGCCTCGCCCTTTTCGGTGCCTCCGGATATGAGCCTTGCCTCATATCCGGGAAGCCGCTGCCATAGCGACCCCCATGACCTGCGTGCGCTAGGCTTAGATAGAAAGACAAGAAACACGGTGTTCCCACATGTTTCTTGTCGTACCGCAGTCCATCACAGTCAAACGTTCTCAAACGCAACTGTGCGTAGGGGCCTTTATGTCGTCCGGTGTGATTACAAATTGTCTAGGTCGGCAGCACGAAGGCTGTAAGTTTACTCTTATAGAAGGCGTTGAAAAGCACGACGAGCTTGCAGTGGACAATGAAAAGAAATCTTGATGGCATCTTTCACCTTCCAAGAGCTGGGCTCAAAAGTATATGCGTCTGAAGAAAGTCTCACAGGTCCGGATTTTAAGACGTCCCTAATAGACCTACTGCTATAATCCGACTTTAAGCTGAGACCAGAAGTTTTGCCTTCAGCGCGAGCCCGCTGGCTGCGCTGAAGGCTGCGCTGGCTGGTTGAGCGTGTCTGCGCGTTCGCACTTTAGTTAGCAAGGGCAGAAAGCTCGCTCTGAAGTCGGAGCTTCTCTCAGCTTAAAGGCCTGTTCACACATACAGCGGATCGCTATGAGAGCAGCGCTGACTTTGCGCTAAGCGCGTGCTGACGGCAGCGTTCACCGAATTCGTATCGCACCGTCAAAACTGTTGCTCATGGCAGACGACAAGTAGCTGACGTCATGGGAACAGCTCTGCGTCAGCGTTCCACTGCTTGTGGGAACTGGCCTGAAGGGTAAACAGAGTATAAATTTCCCTGCACCGAGAATGCTGGCAATTCAGGACAACGCGCTACACGCATTCGCCTTTGCCGTAAAAGGATTCAAATCTTCCACGGCGTTCACGAACGCACGTGGAAGATGCCTTTTGTTTTTTGGACTCGCTTTAAAATAGCTACGTCTGCATATGCCAGCACGTGCAGCGCGTGTGAATATGGTCGGAAATGCTCCTTGGTGCTTGGGTAATTTGGCAAAGGTCTATGAGTATGCAGCAGTATGCAAAGGTGTATGAGTATGCACCAGTCCCTCCCTTTTCCAACAGTGAACATTGCGTGGATACTACCGCGGCGGCTATGTACTAAACACTATTCTGGTGAAAAAATAAATTATAAGTTTGTTAATTAACTTGGAAAGAAAATTCTATAATTCGTGCATTTATCATAATTGCAGGAATGTAGGGTTTTAGACAATAAAAAACACGACTACAGCGTATCCGCCAGGGCGCGGAGGGGAGAGCGGAGGCACGAATTTAAAAAAGCCGTTTACAAATCCCTGTAACGCCGAATTGGAGCGCAGCTCTTGAGGAGGAGTAGGGAAGGGTACTGAGGGGGGTCACGTCACCTGCGGGTAGTCACGTGACCCCGGCGGGGTCACGTGATCTTGGGGAGGGGGTCACGTGACCTTGGGGGTCAGGTGACCTCGGGGGGGGGGGGGGGTGACGTGACCTCGGGGGAGGGGTCACGTGACCTCGGGGGGGGGGGGTCACGTGGCCTCGGGGGGGACGTGACCTGGGAGGGGTCACGTGACCTCGGGGGGGGGGGGGTCGCGTGACCCCCTAGGTCACGTGACCCTCACCCGAGGTCACGTGACCCCCCCCCCCCCCGAGGTCACGTGACCCCCCCGGTTACGCCGATGCCGCTCAGGCTGGAAACGGGCCCCTAAGAGCTGCGCTCTAAAATGCAAAAGAGAAAAGAAGAAAAACACCACTTTTTATGCGTGGGGGAAAACCAAAACAAAGTCTGTCGGTTTGCTTTTATTTTTGAATTAAGCAGATTGATCTGATTTGGGCGTGTGTCGTCAAGGTGTTGGTACCGTGTACTCTTGGTGTGGTACACCCGCAGGCGATATGAAGGTGAACGGCGGACCATCGACCGGTGCGTGCTATCAGCGCCATGACGCGGCTGCCGTGGCGGCTCGTTTTCTTGTCGCTCGCTTCGCCAAGATTAAGCGCTTAGATTGAGCGCTGTTCTCAGCTCTAATGCTACTCCCCGCAGAAAGCGCGGAAGTCGGTTTTGATTTCGGCATCGCTTTTTGTGGGCGCCGTGCCCCCATCATTGCCTGCAAATGATTTGCACATTCCACGTGAACTTCGGCATGGTTTATGAGTGACTCAACCGCTTTTTAGAGCGCAGCTCTTAGGGGCCCGTTTCCAGCCTGAGCGGCGTCGGCGTCGGCGTAACCGGGGGGGGGGGTCACGTGACCCCCCCCCCCCCCCCCCGAGATCACGTGACCCCCACCTCCGAGGTCACGTGACCCCCTCCCCCTCCCGAGGTCACGTGACCCCCCCGGGGTCACGTGACTACCCGCAGGTGACGTGACCCCCCCAGTAGCCTTCCCTACTCCTCCTCAAGAGCTGCGCTCCCATTCGGCGTTACAAGGATTTGTAAACTCGATGTATGACAAGCTGTCATTTGTAGAACAGAACACTAAACGCATCACAAAAAATTCTTGTGCTTTTTTGAAGAAATCGCTTGCAGAAGCAAAAATCTGCACCAGCCACGCAGGGCCAACACACGCCAAACTAGATACGGTCGAGATGACCAACATCTCATGCGTCATTCGTCAAACCACGTGACCACGCACCTTCTACCCCGCTTTCAGCTTAGGGAGAGAGAGAGAGAAAGGGAGAGAAGGAAAGGCCAAAACGGGGAGTGAACACACACAAAAGGCTTATCTTATCGGGCATCAACGCGTCCACAACGAGCGGATTTGTCACTTGTACCCAAGGTTGATAGTGCAGTGAATGCTATGTGTGGCCTTGGGCTGCAGGCAGGTGCCGTGTTCTGCTTTATCACCAGCTTCGAAACTGCAGTCACGTGACCCTAACCGGAGGCACGATTGTTTTAAAACATGCATAGCCTCTACCCTGCTGTCAATACCGAGTGACCATACAGCTCTATGAAGTCCTGCTTTTGAACTTCCAAAGAAACTGTCCAGCTCGAAAGTAACCCAAAACAATGCGAGTTTGAAGATACTATGTTTTACGCTGTGTAACCCACATTATAATTTTAAATGAAAAAATAAGCGTGACAATTTTTCTGCGCACGATGTCCGCAAATAAATAGATAAATAAATATGTATATATATTTTTATCAATACATTTAATATTATATGTACACTGTTAGGTTCGCGTTTTTAAATTTCAAATTTTTTACGAAAGAGTTACACATAAAAGACACCACGGACAGCACATCTTCCCGCTTTCAAAACACGATGAATCGCAGCGTTCGCGAACGGGAGGTTGCGGTGCTGCGCAAACGGTTCTTGAAAGATGCTGCGTAGGGTACGTACTCCGGGCGCAACGGCTTCACAGCCGTTCGAAGGGAAAAGGATTCGGGACGACGAAGTAGCGTCTTGCTTTAGTAAGCTAACGGTTCGTGTTTCCCCGCTCAATTTAGCTGGGAAACATGAACAAAATTAGTTTCACTGCTAGATTCAGCGGGAAAATTGACGTCACGTGACATACATACCAATTCAATTTCTCGCTAAATTCAGCGGGGCGGTTACACCGATGGCGACGACGACATTGCTTAACTCGGAAACGGGCGCCTAAGAGCTGCGATCTAAAATCCATTATTTGATTAACTCGCTTTCCGATCTTATGCACTTCGTCATATTGTTACACGGCAAACATACAACCAAATTTCATTTGTCTTTCAATCTTCAAAAAGCGCGATTGATTAATTGGTCCAAATACCTTGAATAACTTCACTTTAAGGATGTTAAGAATAGTTAACCAATTACATGAGACTCATGCAATATATATCAATCAACTAGTGTCTTGGCTTTTGACTTATTGCTTGCACGACCGAAACGGGGCCATATATCATTATCAGGGGATATATTTACGCTCGTATATGACAATATATGGCCGTATTTGACTGCTTACATTATCATATATGGCCGTACATAAAATATTTCAGGGCCATATCCGACATTTTTGCACGGGGTCATACCATACCTACATAAAGTGTCCCATAACTTAAAATGAGTGGGCTTGCACGCAGGGGTTATAACGTTGTATTTTCAGCACCTGTCAAGTTGGCTAGTTTATGTGAAAAGGTGAATTTCACCTCGAACACCATAAGCAGACCCGGCTGCACGAAAAAGCACGAAACTTGCTTTGTTGAGTGTACGGAAGAGGTTGTCTACTCCGTGCCATTATTGTGCGGGCGTCATTATGTGGGGCATACTGGTCGCTGCCTAAATGAAAGACTGAGCGAACACCGTTACAACGTCGATGCTGTCATATCGGGGCACCTCGGTGTGCATTGCCGGGATTGTGGTTGTACTCCGATTTTCCCAGATTGTACAGCACTAAAAAAAACAGAAAAAAAACCACAAGAGAAATACTCGAGGCTCAAAAAACTGCTAGATTAGGGCTGCAATGTGTCAGCGCACCCTCTTTATCGTTATCCGAAAAAAGTGAAAGCCGTTTACAACTCCCTGTAACACCGAATTAGAGCGCAACTCTTGAGGAGGAGGAGGGAAGGGTACTGGGGGGTGAAGTGACCTGGGGGGGGGGGGGTCACGTGACCGTGGAGGGTCACGTGACGATGCCGATGATGTCATCAGTGACGTCACTGATCACGTCATCCGTGATGATGACGATGCGGATGCCGGTGACGTCATCAGTGACGTCACTGATAACATCATCAGTGATGATGACAATGACGATGTGGATGCCGGTGAGGTCATCAGTGACGTCACTGATGACGTCATCAGTGACGATGACGATGCGGACTCCGATGACGTCATCAACCATGATGACGATGACGATGCGGATGTCGGTGACGTCATCAGTGGCGTCACTGATGACGTAATCCGTGATGATGACGATGACGATGCGGATGCCGGTGACGTCATCAGTGATGATGACGATGGCGATGCGGATGCCGGTGACGTCATCAGTGACGTAACTGATGACGTCATCAGTGATGATGACGATGACGATGCGGATGCCGGTGAGGTCATCAGTGACGTCACTGATGACGTCGTCAGTGATGATGACGATGACGATGCGGATGCCGGTGACGTCATCAGTGACGATGACGTCATCGGGGAGGTCACGTGACCCTGGGGGTGGTCACGTGACCTCGGGGGGGTCACGTGACTTTGGGTGTCACGCGACCTTGGGGGTCACGTGACCCTAGGGGAGGGGTCACGTGACCTTGGGGGCCACGTGACCTTGGGTTGACCTTGAGGGTCGCGTGACCTTGGGGTGACCTTGGTTACGCCGACGCCGACGGCGACGCCAACGGCGACGCCGACGCCGCTCAAGCCGGGAACGGGCCCCTAAGAGCTGCGCTCTAAAAGAATTGCAGTTGCTTGACCAAGCATGACTAGTTTTCGGTTGGTGCCGATGAGTGATGCAGAAGTTTTAGCCTTTTTATGTTTTTTTATAATTTTATGATGTGTATCTTATTTCTCCCTAACTTTTTAGAGCGCAGCTCTTAGGGGCCCGTTTCCAGCCTGAGCGGCGTCGGCGTCGGCGTCGGCGTCGGCGTCGGCCTAGGCGTAACCGCGCCCCTCCCTCTCCTCCTCCTCCCCTCCTCCTCCTCTTCCTCCCCCTCCTTCTCCTCCTCCCCTCATTGTGCAGTATGGTCCGGGCGGGTCACGTGACCTCGGGGGGAGGGGGTCACATGACCCGTTTCCAGCCTGTGCGGCGTCGGCGTTGGCGTCGGCGTCGCCTCTCCCCCTCCTCCTCCTCCCCCTCCGCTCCTCCTCCTCCCCCCTCCTCCCCCGCCCAGGTAACGTGACCCCGGGGGGTGACTCCCCTCCCCCCGCCGAAGTCACGTGACGGCCCGCCCAAGGTCATGTGAACCCGTCCCCTCGAGGTCACGTGACCCCCCGGACCTCTGCCCTCCTCCTCCTCCCCTCCTCCTGATCCCCTCATTGTCTGGTTCGGGGGGTCACGTGACCTCGGGGGGAGGGGGTCACATGACTTCAGCGGCGAGGAGGAAAGCAGTACGAAGGTGGAGGAGGGGGGAGGAGAGACGAGGAGGCGGAGGCGAGGGGAGGGGAGGAGCTTGAAGGACGAGGACGTGGTAAAGGAGAGGGAGGGGGAGCAGGAGGGGAGGAGGACTAGCAGGCATGATCACGAGGGAGGAGGAGGAATATGCCCTCCACTCCTCCTCCTCAAGAGCTGCGCCCCAATTCGGCGTTACAGGAAGTTGTAAACAGCTTTCACTTTTTTGTGTTGTTGCCGGTAATGTATACCGAGCTACAGCGGAAATAAAGTTCACTTGTAAGTAGCGCTGTGTCTGTGTCTCCTTCTGTGTCCGTCGTCTTGTTGCGCTTTTTAATCATTATGAATCACCAACTTGCCTAACTTTCTAAGCTCGTCAAAATAGAATAATCACAGAAGACGCTATCGAATCCGATACTCCCGAACTTTTTCAAGCAGCCGTGCAGTCCCCGAGTGGCCGCTGCGGGAGAAATGGCGGCGTTGCGATCGCCATTAGCTCGATGCTCGAGTACGGATTGGTGCCACGTTTTCTGAGTAGGCTCTATGGCAGTCTTCCAACTGAGTTAGTCTAGTAACGTTGCAGAGGAGCATCTTTCACTGAAGCACCTTCATAAAACCTAGATAACATTTACGCTTTGCGTCTCTTACAAGTACCGTCAGGCAGTGGCGTAGCCAGGATTTCATTTCGGGGGGGGGGGGGGGGGTGGGGGGGGGGGGGGGGGGGGGTCCAATGGCACGAATTGCCCCCCCCCCCCCTCAATGACGAAGCAGGGTAATCTCGGCAGTACGGACGCTCACGCAAAGATTAGCGAGGCGTTGTTAAGATGAAACGGGCAAAACTGCATTGTCTTTTTTTTTCTATATTTTTTTTTACGGAGCAGGTTTTATGTACAGGAATACGGGCGTGGTGGCTCACTGCTCTACTGTGGTCGTAGTTGAGGCCCAGCAACCTTAAAAGCTTCCTCACAGCACGCAACTCCCTCCCCCCTCCCGCTTTTCGAGGTAGCACTGCATTGCCAACCTGTGAAGGCCAGACAACACCGCGATTAAGGCGGGACAGCTCCCGCTTTTCCGTGCGTGGTCCCGCTGTTCCGCAAGCGTGCTTGTGGGAAGGTGTTTTGTCCCGCTTCAGCTTCCCGAATCCCGAATAGATAAAGACGCGGCTAGACGAAAAAAATCGCACCAGTGAGAGGGTGCTTTCTCTGAATAATGCACAAGATACGCTTGGCAGAGACGATGCTGATCCCATGGGCATGTTATCTGCAAATATAAATACATCAATACTAAAGAAATATTCACACCCAAATGTATTAAATGTTCATGAAAAACAAAATGCGTACGGCAATTTCCACGTGATTTTTGGTCCGCGGCAGCCCTTCGCAGATTCGTTTTGCAGCGGGTAGTAATCAATTCTTCGCGATGTTACAAACTACCCATCGGTCCTGTAAACACACTCGTCCTCGACGATCCCCGTATTTTAACTTTCACTTGACCTCCGAAATCGCCCAGCGCACCGCAAATATCGAAGGCCGTGCACCCCCCCCCCTCCCCCCCCCCCCCCCCTTATACGGGATGACAAGCTTTGGCCGCTACGCACCATAAGATTAGGGAATGATAGAATAGGGAGCCCTTGCACCTAGGGCTCTCCGTGCAGTTTGGGGCATAGCACTGCGCATGCGCGTTCATGCCCCTTACACTAAAACCATATTAATCGAATAGCGTTTCACTTAGCACGAGAGGATTCCAAATCAAATTTTAGGTAAGGAGGTTCCGGTTATTCGTAATAGGAGGCCCGATATACAAACTGACAGGGACGCCAATCTGTGGCCGCTTGTGCTGGCGTACCCCAACTCTGAGCACAAGTAGCGAACACTTGCTGTGTCGAACACAGAGATGACTCCTGTCTTAAAACCAGACTTGGGCCTATCTTAAATACCCTACTCAAGATACTGTATATAAAATAATGTTGGTAGTATTTTGGTAGCTTGCAAATACATTTAGTCTAGAGTATTCGCTACTCTATCTTAATTACATTTCTCAGTATCTTGTACTCAGTATCTTAAATACTTTTCGCGATATTGTAAAAACATTTTTGCCGGAACGATCTACCAAACTAGAGATCGCCAGACTCCAGGGCAAAGCTGAATTAATTACGAAATTTGACCCAAGTGAACAAACACGAAACAGGAAACAAGATGAGAGCAAAACACAGTCTCCAAATGCTAACTGAAGAAGAAATGGATAGCCCCAAGTATGCCCGCGTCTTTGTGTCCTCTTTTTCTCCTGTCTACTCTCCTTTCCTTCTTTCTTTCTTTTTTTTCAAGCTGTTTTTGAATTGCAAGTTATACTTGGAGGTAGCAAAGTGCTGGTAACGTTATCCGGATTTTAAATTCTGACCCTACCTTCTGTCGGGGGCTAGAGTGGTTCAGTCAGCGAAGGACTGCTTCGCCAATGCTCGTTACAATCACATTGAGCTATTTTCGGAAATCGCCGGTTCAGGAAATACCAGTATGAAAACGCGGACGCTTTCATGCGAGCACTGGCGCTCACTCGGCAAAAGATTCCTGGCTTTATTGAGCTGCAGTGACCTATTATCGTCTTCCCCAAAGCTCCTTATGTGCCTATTGTGGCTTGACGTTTGCTTTGAAGCTCGTTCAAAAAGAGTTTTTTCATCTCCTTCCTAATCCGCGCATTATTTTGGATGCGTCAAGTGCGTCAAGAATTGTTTGAAGTGCTAGATAATGGCGCAGGGCAAGGGAGTTTATAAAACGTTTTGTGGACATTCTCCCGTGTTTGCTTCTTGACCTTGAAATTTTTTTTTTTTTTTTTTAAATACAGTTGCTTCCTTTCGCTTTTGTCTGGGGGGGGACAACGTACTCGCTCTTGGTTGTTAATCAGCGGCAGGGGCTCCTGTCATTCAATCAATATTTCTCTTGAGCGTGCACGTGTGTCCCTCACTCGCGTACTCATCAACAAGTATGGCTGCCTGATCAACATCGAGTTCGGCTGTTACGGATATGGAATGCAGGACTACATGTGAAGTCCCCGAATCGTAAGTGTCATCTTTCGAGCTTAAGGCTAAATGCGTCATGACTCGAGCTGAGCTTGCCGTCAAACTAAACCGCGGCAGGTGCCATGTCTGAAATACATGAGTCCCGTTTGTTCTTAAAATATTTTGACACGTATTACAGTACATATCCCGAATTATTTCAGAGTAAACTTCAATTGCAGTAGCCAAGGCGCTTCTTGAAGTTCGTAAAGATGACTACAAAATGTGATTCTCAGAGAGGTAATCACAAATATAGCACCCTTACTGACTTCTTAGCTTGCAAAACTTGCCAAGTATCTTCAAATGTAATTCAATTACATTTTTTAAGTAATTTTACTTTACCCAAGACAATTCGTGCTAAAAGTAGCTTAACTACTACTCTAACTACATTTTAAAAATGAATATTTATTATCTTGTCTTAAATACTTTTGTTGGGTATTTGGCACAACACTGCCTAAAGCCCCGCCCCAGCACGTTTCGACATGGGTGAGCATTCTATGTGGTCCCGGAATCGCTACTGCGTAATGTAAACATTATAGGCTACGTCATACTGTCCCCCAGCGTTTCATCACTGTTGCTATATTGTCACGCGCGTCGCCGAGCGAGCGAGTGCGTGGTAAATGGTCACGAATGACAAATGTCATTCGTGACAAAAAATGTCACTCGCGAGATTTGTCATTCGGGACAAAAATGGTCATTGGTGACATTTGTCATTTCCGGAATCGCTAGTGCGTAATGTAAACATTACAGGCTATACATCATACTGTCCCCCCGACGTTGCATCAGTGTCGCCATATTGCCATGCGCGTCGCCGAGCCAGCGCGCACGTGGCAAAATGTCACGAGTGACAAATGTCATTCGTGACATTTGTCAGTAGTCACGAATGGCAAAATGTCACGAATGGCAAAAAAACATTTGTCATTCGTGATGCTTGTCGTGATAATCTAATCATCCGCGTTCCGCAACCGGTAGTATTGTTCCTGTTCCACGGGTGGTACCTTTAGTGCACTACTATACGCTTCTCACGCGCTCAAAGTCTTTCTGAACATTACTTACTTAGTGGTTTTCGATGACGCTCAACAAGTTTTCCATTGCAACAATATGTCTATTTTCACTGATTAAAAAGTTAATGAACGAAGTTTAATTAATTAGCCGACTTATTGCAAAGCTTAGCAACCCACATAATGTCCCCCTTGCCGTATAGCTCACCTCCACTCGCGGAAGAAGTGTAACGTTTGCGGCTTTTTGAAACAAATCTGTTAAGCCAATATATATATATATATATATATATATATATATATATATATATATATATATATATATATATATATATATATATTTAGAGAGACGGAAAGAGGAAAGATACTACATGACTGTGTGCATAAATCAAAAGAGGAAAATGACAATTAAGCTTAACCTATTCAAGCAGCCTCATGTTTACAGCGGCAACAAATATTTATGATCAGGAGGCAATTTACCTGGGGAGGCTGTTCCAATCCGAAAAGGCAGAGACGAGGCGAATTTTCGAAGATGTTGGTTCGTGCATATATGGGGTTAATTTTAAGAAGGCGATCTAAACGGTGCGATATATGATAACCTGGCCGAAGAAGAATATCTTAAAGGGACTATAAAATGACCTTTTCCTTTGCCAGATAATTTTTATATTAAACCTTCAACGGGAAGAAAACAAGCGAAAACTACAAAAGCTTGATCATGTTGAAAAAGAAAGGGGAGCAGATACTCTATTGAGCGCAAACTACACGTTGCAAAACCGCCTCGCGGTAATTGACCTCACGTGACGTGATGTAACATGATGGGGTCACGTGACGCATATTTCCCCGTTAACTTTAGCGATAAAATTTGCATCACGTGAAGATGTCACTCTACGTGGTCACGTGACGTCAGTTTTACCAGCCAAATGTAGTAGGGAATTTGACGTAGCGTGACTTGAGGTCACTTCAAGTCGCGACACGTCAATTCACCCGCCAAATTTAGAAGGGTAAATCGACGTGACGTGATCTGGGGTTTCTTGACGTGGCAACGTGTCATCATTTTTCCCGCTAAATGTAGCGTGAAAGACGTCACGTGACAATAATTTTCAAGCTAAGTTTAAGGGGTAAACCAACGTGCGGTTCCTCTTCAGGGATTTCTCGCAAAATTCGTCTGATAAAATACATGTTTCTTTTTTTCTTTTTTAAGTAAGTAAGTAAGGATTCACGCAACCCAAATACGGCGCCATTGTGTTTTTTTTTTAGTTATATCATTGGCCTAGATTTTTTACCATTCCTCTAAATGCATGTTCACACACTTGCCTTGGACTACATCCGACTGCGACAAGAGTGTTTTCTAAGCCTCTTTCGGCGGCTTACGACCAGCTCTGCAACAGCGCATCCGGTTGTAAGTCGTCGCAAGAGGCTGTGGAGATCTGGTTGCCCTCCTATGCGCTGACCCTCCGGGCCCCAGTTTCCAGCCATTCGAACTTCGTCGCGGGCCCGCCATAACTTTAACATACCATGCCTCCGAGATGCGTCATGCCTCGGGGGAGCGGCGATGGCCTCGCGTACCACAAGATCCGGCTACGCGGCTACCGTAAACCAAGTGACGTCACGGGACTAGCTTCCCAGAACAAAGGGGCGAAGGCTTGAAAAGCGGACGCGGGACAAAGAGGAGTCTCTCTTCGATGGCGGCTCTCTCGGACGGCGGCTCTCTCGAAGGGTGGACACGAAGGAGCGTGCAGGGGTGACAGGAGAGGAAGACGCTGGCGCTGGAATCGGCGGGGAGAAGGACGCTGGCGCGGGGCAGTGAGGGAGCTACGTCGAGTGGCGGACTCGACAGACGGCGACCCTGGACGACGACGTCCCCATGACGCGGTGCGGACGACCGCCGCTGGGACTTGGAGCAGCTGCAGTAGCAGCGGACTTCCCCCTGGCCTCGTTGATGACCGTTCCCCAATTCCGAAATCCCCCAGGCAATAACCTAGGGTCAATATATCTTGAGTGGTTTTCTAAAAAGTTGAAAACGTACAAGCGCAAAAAAGATAACTTCCATAAACTTCTCAAACAAAGGGGCTCTTCCTTATATTACACGGAGTTCAGTATATACAGGGCCTCAGTGAAAAAATTATATTCGGGGGATAAGCGCCTACTCCGTGACCGGATAGAGTGTAGCTTGAACCATCACCCAAAAACCGTATGGCAATTTGCAAAAAAAGCACACTCGCAATTCTAACTAAAGCATTTCTTTGCGATGCGAGCGATGTTACATCTCCTTTAAATCTTTTAAAGATGTAACATCGCTCTCATCGCAAAGAAATAGTAGCGAACATAGTTGCTACTTACCTCAGTAGCTGCTTCTCAACCAGCCAGGGTATTGCTCCGCCTCAGGAAGTTAAAACGAACTGCCATGACTTCTTGACTGGTATCGGAGTAGATACAACACCAATCGAAGAAGAAATTAAACAGTTAAAGCCAAAATTATCTACAAGCGCTGACTGCATTCCATCGTTTATTATAAAGGGCTGCGGTGACATTTTTAACCCATCTGGTGCACATCTTTAACCTCTCTCTGAGTTCCGGTATCTCCCCATCACCACGGAAGAAAGCGGTTGTGGTACCCATCTTAAAAAGGCGATAGCTCCGTCACAAGTAATTATCGGCCCCATATCTTTATTTTGGGGTTTAATAAAATTTTTGAACAGGTTATGCATTCGTGAATTCTTTGTTATTTCCGCCAAAAGTTTGTGTCTTGTCAGCATGGTTTTGTGAGAGGACGCTCGGTTGAACCCTCCTCTTTTTCAAACTACTCTGCCTCCATTGTTTTAGACTGAGGCCAAGTTGATTGTATACATTTTGACATTTCGACTTTCGATAAAGTAAATCATGAGTTGTTGTTACACAAGTTATCGTCATACGGTTGTTGTTCAGAGCTGTGTAACTGATTCGAAAGTTACTTATCCTCTCGTCCAAACAGTGTTCGCATTCATAACAGTTATTCCGACCTTCTCTTCTCAACATCTGGTGTCCCTTAGGTACCTATTATTGGCCCCCTTTTGTTCTTAACCTTCGGCAATGACCTAGCGGCCTGTGTAGATTGTGCTGAGTTACTGATGTTTGCTGATGACATCAAGCTTTTTATGAGTGTAAAGTCTCTAGTTGATTGTCATGTTCTACAACATGATTCTGTACGTGTTGTCCAGTGGTGCTCAGCAAATAGCTTATCACTAAATTCCCTGAAAACAAATGTACAAACTTTCTGCAGGCGTCTCAGTATAGCACACTACGATTACATTATAGACGGAGTGAGAATCAAGCGTGAATTCGTTGTAAAAGACGTTGACGTGTATCTGGATAATGCGTTCAAGTTCACTGCTCACGTGTCGTTCATTGTATGTAGGGCGACGATAATGTTGGGTATTATATGCTTTATTACTCAGCCATTCAAGAGCCCTGCCTCCATCATTCGTTTATTTTCTGCCCTAGTTAGGTCTAGGCTTGAATTTGGTTCTGTGGACTGGAATTCGTTATCAAGAACACAAGTTATGAACCATCGAAAATGTGCTAAACAAACTAACACGTATTGTTTATGATCGCTACTTCCAACGCCGTTTTTATTTCGCCTACTTTTCTGCTTAATAAGATTTCTTTGATACCATTGACCAATAGACGAGCAGAGCGCGACTTAGTTTTTCTATACAAAATTGTAAATAGCATATTTGACAGTGCTTCGCTTCTACGTGATGTAAACATTCATGTCCATCCTCGTTCCACTAGGACCCGCAGTACTTTCAGCATTCACACCAACTTTAAATCATCTCCACTGTCACAGATACAATCTATGTTTATCAGTAATAAAAATGCCGAACTTGATATATACAGTAACATTAAAGTGTCCAGGAACCAATTGAAAGTGTGTGTTGCCGGACTTTAAATATTGTGTTTGCTGCTTTCTGTTTGAAAACTGCAATTGTGTTTTTCTTTTTTTTATGTCCATATGTATATATTTGTGCACCAATGAGAAGACCTGCGTGGTTTTCCGGGCACGTAAAATAAAAAAAAAAAAAAAAAAACCTCAAACGCCAAGCTGTGTCGAAAATGTTCACTTCGGTACACGCTATTTAAGGCCAAATCCGATCGGAGTACGAATGTCATCGTTTTCTGCATGATTAATCGCCTGCATCACCGGTGCTGAGTGAAAACAATATGGGTCAGGAAAGCAAGCGTTGTGATTGCCGCTCAGTGTTTCTATAAAGGGTAGACTGAAAGGGTTTGCCCTAAAACTTTCCTGGCATTTCGAAAATAGTTTTTATTTCAGCTCAGTTACGTCGTTATCATATATATTGCAAAACGTATTTTGCAAACTAGATTTGAGGACATATATGGCGAGGACCTGCCCATTTCATTATTTTTTATACTGTAATTGATTCCAAGGTTTAAGAGCGTAGCAGGAATTGACTTTTAAAACTGCGACGCAAAGTTGTAGCTAGCGAGTACTTTAGGCGACCTACCAAACTGGTAACATTTAGATTGTGGTACAATCTATGCTACTGAGGTAAAAAAAGATGTTGAGTCATATATGTTAATCTAGCTTTTATTTTATTGTTTCATCGAAATTAAATAACTGGATCTATTTTTATACCTAAAAATACAAGTGGATTCTACGAATGATCACATACTCGTTTCACTGTTGAAATACTGCCTCTCGCCAAAGAAACGCGGAAAAGATATTCTCAATTTTGCGGTTCAAACCGGTTCGAAAGGTTATTTTTTGCTCCCCGGAACTGAATCGGAGTTGAACCGAAAGCTGTGAACCCAAACCGGAACCGAACCGATAAAAAATTCGGTTCGACACCCTAGCGACCTGTATGTTCTGAAGCAGTTGGTACTGAGAATAAAAAAAAAAATCTTTCAGTGGCCTGTTTCTTACGTCTCTTTGCCCGTCCGGCTTCAGAAGCATCCAGTGAGCGAAAAAGACGCCGGAGACGCCGTGACTGTGCCCGTGATTTCTCAACGGCGGCGGATGTTCGTTTCGCGCTTTCGTGGTTTTCGCTAAACGTGGTACTGACAGTGTCTGTCCGTGTGTCCATGTGGTGCACCTTTGCTCGGTTTTATTAGTTGAACTACCGCACATCTAGGAATTTACCCAGCGGCATTGTGAGTACCTTGAAAGATATTTATTTTTTTTGAGACAGAGAACTCGGCCGTTTCTATTTGCTCTGATTGCTTTTGTCTAAAGCTTTGCACATGTTTTTCACTGGTATCAACCCTGTAAAATAAAGACATGGACCTTTCAGGCGAATATGGACTAACCGTTTTAATTGTTACCGAATCGTCCAGCATCTGGTAAACATACACCACCACAGTTCACAGGCTTATTCCAAAGTGCCTTCCGTGAATGTCGGGAAAAAACACTGTAAGTTTCGGTGAATTGCGGAAAATCCGGTGACTTCCGGTAGATTCCGGCTTTACTGGAAGTGAAAAGAGAGCCATAATTCAATAAAATAGATATTTTACTGGAAATGAAATTCCGGTAAAGAATCCGGTGAAACGTCCGGTGACATTCCAGTCAATTCCGGCTTTAGCGGAACGGAAAAGAGTCCCATAATCAAGTAAAATAATTTCTTACTGGAAATGATATTCCGGTAAAAAATCGTTTTCAATACGGAATAAGATTAGCAAATTTTAACTCGTATTCAAATGAAATACTTGAATACATCCGTGCCTAGAAATTGTGATTGGAGGGTATTTGTTAAACTCCTCGCCTCCGCTAGGGGAATATTTGTGGCTATACTCCGTTACACCTTAAGCCGAGACCAGAAGCTATGCCCTTAGCGCGAGCTCGCTGGCTTCCGCACTGCTTTGGTTGCGCTTGCCCGCGCGTTCACACTTGTGTTAGCTAGGGCAAAATGCTCGTGCTAAAGGCGGAGCTTCTAGTCTCAGCTTGAGGGTGAACGGAGTACAGTGGTTGGTCGTCAATCATCGCTTCCAAAGATACTGAAACAATATCGGGCAATGTCGTGCTCTTATTCTCGCCTTATTTTTACCGATTAATGACCAACCCTACATATACGGCTCTGCTAGATATAAGTGCGTGGCCGTATTATCCATCCGTTCATTTATCCTATGATAGAAGGCATACGCTTGATGGAAGTGCTCTAGTCGTCTTTACTATATCTCTCAACAAAAGAAAAAAAATTGATCGGTACATAGGTTTACTATGCTCCATACCTTTCCGCAGAACTACGGCCTCAACTGAAGAAACGCCCATGTGCTCCTGCCGCATGACGATGTCGGGTGCGCAAGAAGCGAATGTCCCTGGCTTGGAGTGCGGTAGAGGCCGATGTGCAGCCCCCCGCGCCGCCATCTTCGAGGTTTTTAACGCTTTGCCGAGTCGCGCGAGATAAGAAAGGACGCGCGTGCGCACGGCGTGGTTCTCGGCAGCTAGCGGCGCGCCTCAGTGTGACGTCACTTCCGTGACCAACTTTTTCGTGACATCAACCTCCCAATTTTGGACGTCCTTCCAAGCGCGGAGAAAGACGTAGTTCAACGTCGCAAGAAAATGGGTCTGAAGTAAGACATCGCTCAACAGAAAGGCAGGGAAGAGTCTCAGCTACCCCGACTCCAGCACGAACGTCCTACCTTCGATAAACCTTCGGCGTCTCTTGAGCCTCGAACTCCCACAGCATGGCGAAACAAAAGGGGCGCGTGTCGGAGGTCTGGCCCTCGAAAGAAATATGCACTGCCAATTTCGCCTTGTCAGCGATCATTTGCGGTGAGAAGCTCGCTAGGGGCGCCTCTGTTTTCATCTCTATAGGCAGTGCACGGGCTACCTAGGTGGTTATGTCTTGATTTTCATAGTGCATAGAAGCTTGGCATTGCACGTGCTTGCACCAGGAGAGGAAGTTGAAGCATCTTCACGCAGGTCCGTAAAAAAATTCCACCAGACGGCAATACCCAAACTTCCCTCTGCGAATAGTAAAATAGTATATCCACATCTAGGTCTCGCTTTTCATCTGTTCATGTCAGAGCGACGAAGACATGCATACGCTTGCATAAAGGTTTGAGCCTCACAAGTGGTAGAAAGACCGACAAATATTAACTCTGTACTTTATTTATCACCCTCACATGACCCACAAAATAACAACTTTCTTGCCCGGGTTGTCCAACGTGAATTTAGCTGTCTTCTTCGTGCACATCGAATGAATGTTAGAGCCGTCGAGTTCAGCGAACTCTTCGTATTAAAGAAACTTCGGAAGTAGTTTTTTTGTTTGTTTATTATTTGACTTAATATTCTTTGGTTTGGAACCTGTTCCTAGTCACAGATGCAGATCTTTTTCACTTTTCCATAGCATCTGCAGCCCATAAGCGCAGACAGACGGCGGCCGGCGTCATGCCGGGGTGGGAAGAAGCTGCCACTGGGACCTGTCAATCAAAGCATATTAATTGTTCCGTGAATGGCTTATGATTCTATCGTGTCGTTTGAAAAGTCGGCAGAGACATTCTTTGCAACAACTCTATTAGAAAGCTTGTTCTCACCTAATGTTAGGGTCCTTACGAATAACATGAATAATATACCACCCGCACTTTTAGCTGCGAACACACCTTGCATCTGTTGTTTATTTTTATTGTAACTGTAACAAGTATCTCCATTGTGTAATGGTCATAAATGCGGTCAATAAATGAATAAATAAATTAAATATCTAAATCATAATTTAATCATTAATTTATTTAATTTCTTAATTTTTTGGCACTGAAATATCGTCACGGTGGTGAATATCGTTACAAGGTACACATTACGTTTAACTAAGTTAGGACGAAAGAACCTAATTATTTCAACAGACTCGTATGAAAAACATGGCCCACATAATCTCATTCGCAATGTTATTTCCTTTTTATTTTAATAACTATACTTACGGGTTCCAACGAGCTCTTTTTCTCCTCCTTCGTCACTTTCAGCCAGCGATGTGCTGATCAGACCTTTGAGAGAAAAATAATTAGATGACGAAGTCATCGTCATAGGCATCCAAATTTTCTTCACTTCTCTTTTTTTAGTAACAATTTTGTTTGAGAAGCCATTACGTACCAGCGATCAGCAAAAAGGCAAGCGAGACAGCAAGGACCTTCATGATTCAAGGCAGGCACCGGAGCTTCAGTTGCAGCAATATTCACTGCAACAATTAGAACAGTAGAACTTATGATGCCATAAAAACAAAGAATAGAAATGAACGTGAGAGGGTTCATGCACGGAATAATGTTGCATCAAACAGAACCGGCGAAAACGTGCGTATGGATGAAGAGAAGAAATACGAAGTAGTAAACCCCTACAGTGTATGGATGGAAGGAAACGTTCATTGGGTGGTTTCGCTCCTACGTAAAATGAAATAAAATTATAAAATAAGCATAACTTTAATAGTTCTCGTTTACCGCCTCTTTAATAAACGCGCTCTATGTTCATCATACGCATGTCGGATCACCTCTTATTGAATATTTACGTCCTTCCACTCGATTATGGCATTTAGAAGAGACAAATTGCATCTTAAAAGTACCAAGAGTCACCGAAGTACATTCGTCTGGATGCATTACGGCAAAAAATATAGTGTTACAAGAATACAAATGAATTTTTGGTCTGAGCTTGCCGAAGCACTTTCAATGTACCTAACAAAATGGTACGTCTTGAATCATTTAACAAGCTCCATTTTGGGAAAAAAAAACAAGAAAAAATCGTTTGACTAAAAGATGAACCAGCTGCGACACATGCTCGTGATTTCATGAAGAGTGCATACCGAGATAATTTTTGATAAGTGGAACATTGATATTCGAAACCAAATACAGGGCATTTGAATATTTCGTTTTGTAAATGAGACCTAATGGGAGGCATTTGTAACTTCCATATTACAAAAAATGCAACGCATTTTGTTTTTGTCCCAGAGAAGAGGCAAATCGCTCGAAGAGCTCTCAAAGAGTGTCTTACCTTTACTGTACGCAGAGGCGAAAGAGCTTATAGGCGCTCCAAGCGTTAGTTCGGTTTTTATACCCAACGGTGTGTCCGAACTTTAGCGGAAAGTTGCCAGCAGCTGAGCCTGGGTTCCCGATGTAACGAATAGGCTGTTGACATAACGCGTCCCGGGAGAGGCATGAACTGCCACTCAACTTCCGCCTTCCTCGACATTGTGCAGTGATTGACAGGTGGACAGCAAGATGGAAGCGTTAAGGCCCCTACGAGCAGTTGCGTTTGAGAGAGAGTTTGAATGCGTTTGTCTGCGTTACGGCGGCGAGAAACCCGGACATCCCTGCTTCTTATGTCGCGTGCCCAGCTATTTCTTGAATTGGATCCCACGCTTCAGACGAAGCACATATGTGCATGTCACTCGCCTTCGCTTGTCGGATTCCCCTTTGAGGGGGGGTACCACGCAAAAACACAGGGTGTCTGTGGGTCCGTAGAGTGACGTGTTTTATGGGTGTCTGTGCCACAACGCTGTGCCCGTCGGCAAAACTAATAGATGAAAAGAACGGAAAGGTGTCAGCGCTGTCGTATTAGACAGATTCACCTTGAGTGGGCACACGCTACCGTATTAGGCAGATATTCGTTGGAAATGGGAAGTGCCATAGGAAAACCCGCCAAACAAATGAAAACAAAAAAGGCTCCTAGGTCAGAGTCTCCCCAGCCGACTGACCCGGCCGCCGCTCGCGGCCGGCTTATCTAGCCTCCGGGAAATGGACGCGTCGTCGGTAGGTGGTGTGGCTTATCCCCGCAGATAGGCCGCGTCCACAATCATTCCCAAGGGTGCGCCAGAGACACATTCAGCAAAAAGGGCGAGGTAGACACCGCCCTCTTCGGTGGATGCGGCCTTTCCCCGTATCCGGGAAGCCGCTGCCATATCGGTCCTTACGACCTGCATGTGCTACCCTTAGATAGGAAGACTGGGAACTCTTGGTTCCCACACATTTTTCGACGCAACGCAGTCCAGCACACTCAAACGTTCTCAAACGCAACTGTGCGGAGGTGCCTTTCTGTCGTCCGGTTGATTACTTCATAGCCTCGTTGTCAGCACGAAGGCCGTAAGTTTACTCCTATAAACCGAGGGCCTCTGACACGCCAAAAAAATTCAAAATGCCCGCCAGTGCCCTGTGACGTCACAATGTACTGCAAGGTGTCGGGGCGGTCAGAAGGAAGGTATCGACCTACGTCACTAAAAGTAGGTTTGCCGGATGTCACATATGTTTCACTCCTCGTGCTCTCCGCGACTGCGCCTAAGACTTTTTTTTTTTGTTCTGGTTATTTGTCATTCCACGAGCATCGTAGAAAACGAAGTTTTAGTTCCACTAGTTTTTTTTTATCGCTGCCCCGTTGGTTAGTTTGCGTGCTGTAAAAGTTGAGGACGAAGGGTCAGTGGATCGACTTGATGGAGGTCAATGATGAAAGCGTTGCGAGTACAAGGCAGTGCACGAGCACATGCCATCAGTCTGATGGTACAGGGCCATCCTGGGCACAATACAAGCTATTCAGTCTTGAAGAAAATATTTTAGAACGCTCGCAGAAATTAGGATTGCTCGCATACGACACGCCCGATCGCACTGCCGAAGGTTCAGACACCGAGGTCGTCGAATGATCGGATACACTCCAGGCTGAAGATGCCTGCCGCCTAGAGAATACGAACTGGTGAGTGTACCAAGTACAAGTAAACGTCGAGCATAAAGTACGTGTTTTGTCAAATATATTAGTAGAACTTGTTTACTAGGTTCACTGACTCCTCTTCTTCTACCTTTACTGCATCATAAGGCGATGAAAAGCAAATAAAAGAAACCTTGTCTGCTTGGAATGCTCGCGGAGATGCGAAAACTACAAAAAAAAAAAATATTACACGCGGTCGCGGTAAGCACGAGGAGTGATACAACTCACGTGACTTCCGGTGATGCCTCCCTTCTGATCACCCCGACATCTTGCGGTACACTGTTACGTCACAGGTCTCTGGCGGGCACTTTGAATTGGGCTTTGTATTTCTATTTTTAATAAAAAAACTACGCAACACCAAAGTGAAACGATTTTTTGGTGATGCCCACCATTTTAACGCCTAGCATGAAAAACAAAATTTTATTTTGGCATGTCAGAGGCCCTTTAAAAGCACAACGAGCTTGCAGTGGACAATGAAAAGAGATCTTAATGGCATCGTCCGTCTTCCAAGAGTTGGGCTGATAAAGATATAAGATATCCATCTGAAGAAAATCTCACAGCTCCAGTCTTTAAAACGTGCCTAATAGACCTATTGCTATAATCTGACCTTAAGCTGATACCAGAAGCTCTGCCTTCAGCGCGAGCTCGCTGGCTGCGCTGAAGGCTGCGCAGACTGCTTACGCGTGTGAGCGCGTTCACACTTGTGTTAGCAAGGGCAGAAAGCTCGCGCTTAAGGAGGAGCTTCTCTCAGCTTAAAGGCCTGTTTACACATACAAAAAAGCGCTATAAGCGCAGCGCTGACTTTGCACTAAGCGTGTGCTGACGGCAGCGTTCACCAAATCGGTATCGCACCGTTAAAACTGTTGCTCATGGCAGACGATAAGTAGCTGATGACATGTGAACAGCTCTGCATTAGCGCTCCACTGCTTGTCGGAACCGGCCTTAAAGGGGCCCTGCAATCATATTTAAGCGTCTACCTTTTTTGCGGTTTCCACGTCTCTTGGGGTCCGAGTAAGCCAGCGGGCACGGAGAGAGTAACTAAATATCAGTGCGTCATATTTTAACCGGACGACGCGGAAACCTCCTCCACCGACGAGGGCGACCCGCGGTACCGAAAGCGCGCAAAATGTGACGTGTTTGGTCCTAGGCTTACTACTGGTCAGAGCCGCTAAAAGCTTTTTCGTAGTCGAAATACAAAATCTAAGTGGCGCGAACCGTTTCAATTATTTATAAAAGAAGTTTTTGTTCAGTATTTTAGATGAGAAAAGAAACAAATGCAGTTTATAAAGTACGGAAAGAAGAGAAGACCCGTCGACATACCCGCCACCAAGCTGTGGAAAAAACGGCGCATACTAGAAAGAACTAGTGGGATGAGGCTACGACAAACGGCCAGCGTAGAAAAGCCCCGGATGTACGCGGCGGCGCTGCGGTCGTATACCGGCTCAACGATCCGACCGGTTCAGAGCGTTCCGAAGGCCTTCGGCGCGAGCCCTGCTAGCGATTTGGCCATTTGGCGGCATGGCAGCGCGAAGTGGCTCCCTTTCTGAACTGATCTTTACCCCGTGTTTGCTGTCGTTTGTGGCCAATAAAGTGTTTTTCCGAAATAGTCTTTAATCGCGCAGCAAATGCTATGCGAGCCGCCCCGGCCGCCCGCTTCATAGAGCCTATCCAACATATGCTTTAGTGGCGCCCTCTCGAGCCGTTGACCCGGAGTGCGGCAACCGTGAACGCTCGATGAGCTCACTACCCCTCCTCTAGTTCATGGCCACTCAAGCCAGGACCTACTACGTCATGAAGGAGGTTATTTTTTGCTTGTTTTTGTAATTCTAATTCGCCTATAACTTTTAAAATAAAGCGAAATTCGAGAAAAGAAAAGTTTGATGAAGTTACTACGTTCAGTGCGCTCAGGTTCGGTGCAAATTAAAACCAGTCAAAAAGTCATTGCAGGGCCCCTTTAAGGGTAAACAGATTCTAAATTACCCAACAACGAGAATGCTGGGAATTTAGGACAACGCGCCACACGCACTCGGCTTTGCCGTATAAAGGATTTGAAGTGAATAATAAAAATACGTCGTTCACGAAGGCGCGTGGAATATGCCTTTTGTTTTTTTGGACTTTTGCTTTAAAGGGGCGATGCAACGATTTTGGTATTTTGCGCAAATACCGCTTAGAACGGATCCCTGACGTTAATGACCTGTGAAATACCCGTTCGTTTTTCACCACACGCAATCGAAGTCGCAGAAAAAAATTAAAGAAAAACGAGCAGAGTTCACCCCCTCAACTCGCAGCCAGAACAAGCGGCCACGTGATCGGGAGCCGATTATATGCCGCCAGTGTTGATCATAGCCTCGCGCTGGGGTTGGCAAGGCACAAGACACGCGCTGAGTTTTAGACATTGTTATGGTTCGGTTGTTGTCATCATTGCAGCGATTGGACACAGGACACTACCCGAATGATTCTCGAGCTATAGATTATCACGAGCCCAAATCGAGCGTCCACGCCATGCTCAGGTCCAATCTATGAGCCGCATTCAAATATCGTCACTGGGCGGTACTCCTACCGCCGAGCTACGTCATCAGGTTTTGCGAAGGAGAGATTGAATGAAAACACTCGGTTTTGTCCTCGAAATTACAGCGCAATAAAGAAGTTTCTTGGCCAGTGGCGTTGCGTGCGAGTATCCTTGAGTCCCACTACTGCCAGTAAGCTCGTGTAAAGTGAAAAATATTGCAATTGAATATCGTTGCACCGTCCCTTTAAAATAGCTACGTCTGCAGATGCCAGCACGTGCAGCGAGTGTAAATACGTCATCTTGTAAACCCTGAGATGGGGAACGATAAAAAAACGGACGAACACAACAAAATCTCAAACGCAGCTGAAGTTTTATTGATAGAAGCATACCAATAAATAGACTTTTACACAAAAGGAAAAGAGAAAGGGCCGAAACGCAGCTGAAGTTTTGTTGATAGAAGCATACCAATAAATAGACTTTTACACAAAAGGAAAAGAGAAAGGGCAAGGCCCTTTCTCTTTTCCTTTTGTGTAAAAGTCTATTTATTGGTATGCTTCTATCAACAAAACTTCAGCTGCGTTTGAGATTTTGTTGTGTTCGTCCGTTTTTTTATCGTTCCCATCTCAGGGTTTACAAGATGACGATTGATTACCAGCTCGCCTGCACTCTCTCACTGCTTGTAAATACGCTCGTACATGCTCCTTGGTGATTGGGTAATTTTGCAAAAGGTCTATGAGTATGCAGTCATGGTGGAAACACCAAACCCTCCCTTTTCCAACCAATGAACATTGCATAGAAACTGCCGCGGCGGCAATGTACTCAGACCAAAGCGGTTCATTAACGACATCTACAAACGCCTACGCCGCCCCCCTGTGACTCCGACCTCGAGACCGTCTAATCGGATCTGTCTCCCTTATGTGAAAAATGTGAGTGAGACCGTCGGACGCGTCCTTCGGAAACACGGCATCGCCGTCTCCCACAAGCCCGTGTCTACCATCCGTCGGCGGCTTCCTCTCCCCAAAGACAGACCAGGAAGGGAAAGGGCTCAAGGCCTCGTGTACCGCGTGCCGTGCGCGGATTGCCCGGTCGATTATGTGGGGGAAACGAAAAACTTCTCGGATCGTATTCGACGACACAAATACGACGTGAGAAAGAAAGATATTGAGGCCAGCGCCCTGGCAGAGCACGAGCAAAAAACGGGGCAGTCACCTAGCTGTGTTTGGAGATTTATGTTTGTCCCTTGTCCCTCTTGTTCCCCTTCTCCAGGGATTATTTTCATCATTATTGTCCAGCTCGCTTGCCCCTTTGCATTTAATTGCACTCTTTCTCCCTCGACGAGACTCAGATCGTGGCCACCGAGGGACATTGGAGGAAACGCCTTCATCTAGAGTCCTGGTTTATCCAAACAACGAGTAAGAACGTGAACCGGTCCAAGGGCACTCTCCCGAGCGCGTACGTGTCTGGACTTCGCGCCCTCTGGGGTAAGCCTTAGCAAGGTCAAACGCCCGGGCAACCTTTCACACCGCGCCCCCTCCCCCGCGCCCTCTGGGTTAAGCCTCAGCAAGGTCAACCACCTGGGCAACCTTCCCCACCGCGCCCCCACCTACAGTCACCCGTGACCAAGGGACCGAGCGGGTCCCGAAACGTCGGGTTTATGTGTTTTTAAATAAAACTTTGGTTAGAGCAGACATGTACAAATTACTCAAAAAAGGTAGTTAAGTTAAGTTACTGAGTATCGACGCCAAAAGTAATTGGAGTAGAGTAGAAATTACGCATTTGTAATAGTAATTGAGTAAACTACTAACTACTGTAAAAAGTAGCGAGTTACTTTGAAGTTACTTTCGAAGTTACTTTTTTATATTTTTGTGGTAGCAAAATGTACATCAATTTTGATCCATGAAAAACCCAGCGAGCCTAAAATAAAAAGCAGTCATTTTATGGCTTGCGTTTTCACCAATATAGTTTATTCGCTCGCAGAAGCAATGGACCTACAAAGTTTTTGATAGGAGAGTTTTCTCCTTTTCCTCCTAAAGACGTCCCCAGCCAAGCTAAAAAGGCTTTCTATCGACGCGCTGGATGGAACGGCAGCGTTGAATTTGAGAAACAGGCTGCGCAGGGTCGGGTAAGCGAGTGTCGGTATCTGAGGTGTCCATGACGAAACAGGTGAGGTTTGCCTCGGCTATAGGGTCTTTTATATGAAAATCTCCTACAGTTTTCTATTTTCTTCGGAAAGTTGAGATTGTTATAACTGGCTCTTCTTTATTCCAACGACGTTCGGAGAGTACCCTGAGCGAGTGCACCTGACCGTCAAGGGTTCAAGTCTCGCGCCACGACGATGAGATCATCCGGACGACTGCGCGTCTTGTTAGAGTGCTATTGCTACGCTACTGAAAAGAAAATTGTTCTGGTATGACAAAAGATGAAACGAGGTATACTTCGCCGATGTTGCCGGGTCCAAAAAAAGGAACTCCCAAGGGTGACTCGCAATCTTCGCCGGCGACTACGGTATCCTGGCGCGCCGGTCAAGTAAACCGTTTTCAATAAAAAAGGGGTCTCCTTAGCGTGGGAGGTCGGAAGGACGCGTAGTTGAACTACGTGAACAAGCATTGTCTCTCATACAGTTGCAGCTGGAAGCGTGAACCTGCTCCCATGAACGGATTCTCCGTGTCTACGTTTGTGCGCGGGGGAGCCGTGCTTTGCAAGGGAGTAAGTGCTGTCGACAAGGCGACCATGGGAGCAGGTGCCCAGCTGCGAGGTCATTCCCTGGAACCCCCAAACCGCTTGAGGCAGAGCTCACTAAAGGCAGACAGCATGAAAACAACAACAACCCTGGGAGTGTCCCCGTCTTTCACGGTTGCAGTTGCAGACGCGGCGCCTGCGTGCATTACCGGATTTGGTGAATACCCGACGAAGGCTTGTTAGGCATCTCTGCCTGCGTTCGCGCGCGCCGGTATTATGCTTTGGCTGCTCGTCGCCACCTTGACCCAAGGACGCCTGTGATGCAGTTTCTACGGGAACGGAATGGGATGGGGCTTCTTGTTGAGGAGTACCCTTTCATCTGCCGGCGTCTTATTTATTTTTGCGCTCAAACTTTTGTGATGACCAAAATTAGCATTAGATTTCGGAAGTAGTTAGTAGTTTGAGTAGAAGTTACCTGAAAATTGTAGTTAAATTAAACTACTAATTACCCAAATAAAGTTGTAATTGAAAGTTACCAAGTTACTCGGAAAAGTAGTTAAACAACAGTAGTTTGAGTAGAGTAGTTGAACTACGTCCAAGTCTGGGTTAGAGTCCGCAAAAAATCTGTCAGACACTATTCCGGTGGAAAAAAACTAAATAAATAAATAAATGTTTTAATAATCTGACTGCGCAGAAACGTTTTGAAAAACAATTCTATAAGTGGTGCATATTTATCAGAATTTCAGGAATGTAGGTTTTTAGAAAAAAAAATTTCGAATAAGAAAAGAAGAAAAACACCACTTTTTACGCGTGGTGGAAAAACAAAACAAATTCCATCGGTTTGCTTTTCCTTTTTTTTTAAATTGAACACGTTTAAGCAGATTGATCTTATCCGGGCGAGTGTGGTCAAGGTGTTGGTACAGTGTACTGTTAGTGTAGTATGTTATCTCAGTTCCATCGTCAACCCGACTGTTTGCTTCTGTTTTCTTCTCGCGCATAGAGGAGAATAAGTTTTTTTTTTTTTTTATTTTTTCTCCAGAGATTCACTTGCAAACTTTCAGTATGATGCAACGAATGTTTTCACTCTGTGAAAACATTCGTTGCACTGCTTTTGTTGGTTTATTTAGACGGGTTTGTTTACGCTAGAATGGCACTCGAGAACAACTGTAAAAGTAGAAACGAAGAAAAGGACCCCAGAGGAAGCAACGCTGTAGAACACTCAGTTGGGAAACTTATCGTTGAAACATAGGCTGCTGACGTCCACTGAGACCGAGATAAATGCAATAATACCGCTACCCTTTATCGATGACTTGAAACATGAAAGTTGCCTTCTATGGCAAATGCTATTCAGAGTCACTGAACGTTCCCAGTGTACACAAAACTCACAGGCTCGAGGTGCCACAATAAAAACTCAATAGTTTTTCTATTTTCTTTTTTTGTAGTCATTTTGACCTTTCAGAAAGCATGTTTTTGTGCAAAAACCAACGGAGTAAACATTTTGTGTATGCACTTTCATTAGAGATAAGCACAAAATAACAGGCGCGGGATGTTTTCTAAGATCTTTTGTTGAAAGGTTTTGTGGCACAATTGATATTGTTTTTATACAACCATGTCTCACTGGTGATTTCAAGCAGCGCGTCCCGACCTGGGCGCATCTTAATTTCGTTAGAAATTCGCGGCGCGTCCGCTTGGGAGACTTGGGTCGGCATCCCTGAAACCCCTTCCACCGTATGTGTTTCGACGCCAAAATGGCCGATTAAAGCCAAAATAGAACAATCACAGCGGACGCTATCGAATCTGATACTCCCGAACTATTTCAAGCAGCCGTGCAGTTCCCCGAGTGGCCGCTGCGGGAGAAATGGCGGCGTTGCGATCGGCATTAGCTCGATTATCGAGTACGGATCGGTGCCACTTTTTCAGAGTAGGCTCTATGGCAGTTTCCCAACCGAGTTATTCTAATAACGTTGCAGAGGAGTATCCAGCATTGAATACCCTTCAAAAACCCTTGATAACATTTACATTTTGCGTTTCCTACAAGTACCGCAAACTAGTGGAGTAGCCAGGATTTTATAAGGGGGGGGGAGGGCCCAATGGCATCAATCGCCCCCCCCCCCCCCCCCCCGTCAATGACAAAGCAGGGTGAGCTCGGCGGTACGGACGCTCACGCAAAGATTAGCGAGGCGTTGTTAAGACAAACCGGGCAAAGCTGCATTGTTATATTTTGAAAACGGAGCAGGCTTCATTTATAGGAATACGGGCGTGGTGGCTCACTCTTCTACTGTGGTCGTAGTTGCGGCCCACCAGCTTTAAAAGCTTCCTCGCAGCACACAACTCCCCCCCCCCCCCCCCCCCCTCCCGCTTTTTGAGGTAGCACTGCATTACCAACGCGTGAAGGCCGGACAAAGCCCCGATTTAGGCGGGACAGGTCCCGCTTTTTCGTCCGTGGTCCCGCTGTCACGCAGGCGTGCTTGTGGGAAGGTTTTTTGTCCCGCTTCGGCTTCCCGAATCCCGAATAGATAAAAGACGTGGCTAAACGAAAAAATCGTACCAGTGAGAGGGTGGTTTCTCTGAATAACGTACAAGATCCGCTTGGCAGAGATCAGGCTGAACTATGGGCATGTTATCTGCAAAAATATATACATTAATACTAAAGAAATATGACGCAAGGACACGGAAAAGGTGCTCGCGAGGGGGGAGGGCTGCATTTTTTGCGAGAATCCTCTTTTTCTTTTTAGAAACCTTTGCACATATCGTAGTGCAAGAACGTCGGAAAGGCATAGTCACGAAGCGCCAAGAACAACATCAATGCCAAAAGTGCTGTAAAAAAAAAAAAAAACCTTGTTTTATGCGCAGCCCCGCTTTTCACAAGGGCCCCTGCGTTTGAGATTATCATTTGCATTTTTTTGGCAGAGGCAAGGATTTCGGACACTGGTCTATGGGCAGCCTGCAGTGCTTTTTGGTTTGGCGCTATCTAGCGACTGAAGATAGAAACATTGGCTACGCCTGGGAGTGGCAGCTGCATTGTTCATACATGAGCTATTACTCTGATGGCGCCACTATAGCCTAGTGTCTGAAGCAAGAAATATTGGGTAGGCACGGAAGCCGTGATCGCATAACATGCAAGTACGGCGGAAGCAGCGGCCTGGCGGGCCAATCGGAACGTGACTATTTATCACCGGAGTGCGCTTTTACTGCGTGGAAGCACCAGGCTTTTCGCTGCGTCATGCTGAAATATGTGTGCGTTGCACAACGAGGTAGAGGGGCTTAGAGTGATAAACCGGAAGTTCGGAAGTGGCACCCCCCCGGTTGCCGCCATATTTTACGCAAATGTGACCACTCGTCACGTGACCTCCCAAGAGCCGTGACATCACAGGTAAGATGGCAGCGCCCAGAGCTGGCGGATGCGAGTTTGTTCGGTGCGCGGTAGCCGTGATGTGCAGCTGCTTTCCGACGACTTCGGGCTTCTTCGTGCTCGCTGACGCAGGTATAATGTGAAAATATGAAGGAATGAGACTTTATACCGTTTTTGCGCAAGATCGCTCTGGATCATCTGGATATTAACGCCTGTGAGACAGCATCAGCTCTGCATCGCCGTACCGGTGCTTGGATTCCGGAATGTGTCCGAGGATCGATAGAACTTTGAGTGCTTTTAACATGAAATTTTCGCATTCTCTTAGCTTTGTTTGAACGTTGAAATATCTGAGAATCTACGCGAAATGTATACGTCGCGTTAGGGCCTAAGGGAAGTTGTTTCAGCCCTCCGTCACCGAACAACCATAGCAACTTTTAGCGAGGAAGCTCCTGCGATTTTAACCTTTTGTGCTAATCCACGATTCTACATTCGATCGCTTTTCTTCTTTTTTTTTTGTGTGTGTGTGTGAGTGCGAAGTGCGCCCTTATTTTCAGCTACGAGGTTGGCGTTTTATTGAGTATGGGGAAGAATAAATCGTTGCAGGCACCTGCTTCAAAGCTATTCGACTTGCTATAAGAACAACTGTTTTGGTGCATGCATAGATTAACTGCGCATTTTTTCTGTTTTGTAGGATTTATTGCAGCTATACTCTTTTCCATCAAGAGTGCATTGTATTAGTCAGTCAATTATTTAATTGTTCTAATTACCTGGATAAGATGATTCATATTTGTGTTCATCCCTTGCCTGGAGAGCAGTCTTGTTGAAAAATGTTGACTACCATTCCTTTCGGTCTCTTCAATAGACTCTTTTTAAAAGTGTGGGCTGTCTATACTTCGCATTACCGTAACTTGAAAAAGGCCAACCGCCACAGCCCTCTCGAGCCAATCAGAGACACGGAGCGAAGGTGCGTGACAAATCTGTGCAGACGAGCACTCTGGTGATATGCTGTCATGTGCCTCTCTCCAATGTGTGTATTGACTCACCGAGACCGTAGCCTTTGCCGTCTGCCAAATTCTGATGAAACAAATTACAGTAGCTACTACTGTAATTACCCCAGGCTTTATACTTTGGGTATTTGTTCGACAAGAATGTTATGTCCGCCATCCCTGTGAATTCGGCTCAGCACCTATTGGACTCGAATGCTGCATTGGCGTTCGACGTGAACTGGGGCCCATTCGTGTGCTTTGCGCCGAAAAAAATGGTGATGGTTGTGTTGCTTGATAAGGTTCTGCAAAGGGTCTATTGTGTCATACATATAGGAAGTGTCATGCTATATAACAATGCATCAACACATACTATTAAACTATATGCTCAGAGGTGTGTTCGTTTTTCCAATTAACAAGTTACAGCAGTGTGCTTTAATGCTATTATCATGTGTGTAGTTTTAAGTATCCTCTCTGCAATGCCTACGAAGGCCCCTGGAAGGAATAAATTAATAAATAACATTTTCACATCACTGGAGTTGGTTGTCGGATGCACCACATGTTCAGGAAAGGTTGAACGAGTGCAGCCCCTAGCAAGAAGTCTGCCAGTCTGGTATGACCCCTTAATTAATATTGAAGGGTCAGAGAAGCGAGTGTCCTCGTAAGGTCCAGAGCGTGCAATGGACACAATTCTTGGTATGTAGACTCTCAAGGCATGAAGGCAAGCGGAAATATGTTTATCTGGTTAGTGTATCAAATATGTTTATTTCCACTTGATTACATAATTATTGATTCTTAGTAAATGGTTCCATAACGAGTTCTTTCTGCGACAGTCTCGTGTCAGGCGTTCAGTCGTAGTACCAGTGGACCTTGTTGTCGGATGACGCTCCTGGCACGTCGGTGTTCAGTTTGGTCGAGTGGCAACTTTGACTGACTGATGCTGTCTTGTAATCATACGTCATGTGCACTGAAGTTGCAGGGCTGGCTTCTAATCCGAAAATTTTCCTGGTAGTTTTCGGCATCAATGTAGCAAGCTCGGGCATGTATTGCTTACGTGGCTGTGCCTTTTGCTGTACCGTTGACTTGAAAGCTGGCAACAATTTTTGTTTGCTATCCAAGTCTGGTGATGCTTGCAGTTCACTTTTGAGAGCAACCAACCATTCTATTCCTTCAAGTCACTCAGGGGCATTCTCCCTCAAAGTTGGAAATTGTGTGCTTCATGGAGTGGACTCAGAAAATTGGTGTCAGCAAATTTTTAGGTATTGTCCTTGGACGAAAACCGACACCAAATCCACTGTCACTGCATCGCCGCTCACCTGCTTTGTCGTGCTTACCTCTTGTTGCGGTGATGGACATGAGGAGCTTTGGGGTAATCAGGGATTCAGAATCTTCGATTCAGCACCTTCGGCATCAGGGACAAAGGTCACCAAAGGTAATCCTTAATCTCCTGTGGTCGCTCCTCGAGACGTAATCGAGGGTCGTTTGGCACGAACCCTCGCCGACCAATTCATTGGTACGGGCTGCTTTGGTAGACATGGTCGGCTTCATGCAGTAGTAGCAAAGTGGTTTTCGGTCGCACATTCGCATCACCTACGTTTTCCTTGGTGTACTTTGTTGAGCACAGTCCTACACACGATGTCGGGAATGCTTCGGCGTTAGAGTGTCTCATTGAATTGGCATTGAATACTAAGGGGCAGCCGGTGGCGGTCGTCGTGCCATTGTGGCGTAAGTTGCCCTTGGTTTGTCAGATGCCGCTTCGCTCGCAGAAGTCTCGGTTGAAATACCTGTCAGACTTGTTCCGAAACAATCTCGGCAATCAAAATAAAAGCCGGGCAACTGATGGCAGGAAGTAGCTTCCTGATCCCCTCCCAGACAACGTCGTGGGTGATGTCGTGGATGCCTGGGAGGCTGGCGTCGAAGTAGTAGCTGGACAACTCGAGTGTCGAGACGCCGGGAAGTTGTTCATAGTGGCAGGCTCGGGCATGCAGTGCACATTCCATGTTGGAAGCCTCAGTGATATGAACACTTCGACTGTTGTTGGGGGGTTGCGGACAAGGCTGCCGAAGGTGTTGTCCCTCACGTGAGGCGCATGGGATTCTTAGGTTCTTGTCTTCTGTAGCATCAAGGTCGGCGTGGGCGTGGGCGTGGGCGCTCGATCAAGCGCAAAACATCCTCTATGAGTGCGGTGGCGCTCTCATTGGGGCAGTGTCCTGGACAGAATCAAGAATGCGGCTCTCTTTCCTTGATGTTGGCTGACGGATGCGCGCTTCAGCTTGATCTTGCAAACTTCCCATGACGTTAAGGAGGATCCATGGTTCTCAGACCAGCGCCGGCAGTTGCTTCCACGAGAAGTATAGGTTCTACAGGAGCTGGTTGTCTGTCCACCCAATGTGGCGGGCGACACGGTCATATTCTTCAGTCCAGCCCTCGACATCTTCATACAGCTTGCGTGAAAAAGCGTCGGAGTGTGATTTGCGACGGGCATGCAAACAATGGTGGGAGGGGACACGGTTTGCTGCTACAGGTTTGTCATTGTTGGCTTAGTCAGCTTCGGATTTTCTGACAGGAGACCGAATTCCGGTGGTTTTTCCTGGTAGCAGCAACTGGCTCGGATTTCAGGTGCTTCGTGGTGTATTTCCGAGGTTACTCCTTGTGGTACTCGGTCGTCTTGCGGTTGTTCTGCCAGGCTCGGGTCAGGACTTTGCCTACGGCTCGACAGGGGTATAAGACGCAGAATAGTCCGCCAGCCGTGTCCCATTATCGGGTAACTCGGCTGAAGAGCCGCCAGGTTCACACAGAGTGAAGGGCTACGGGTAAAGTGCCCAGCACCTCCACCTGAACATACGATTACAGCTGAGCATGACCTGCAGTGTCCCAGAATAGTGAATATTGATAGAAGATAGGACTGAAACAAGGATCCGTGACAGTATAACAAAACTAGCAGAAGAGAATCTATCCTGACCACTGAAGAAGCTGCATTGCTTTAGTGGCATTCTGTCCGAATAAATCCTCTCCTTCGGGGTTTGGCGACTGCCGTGGACGAACTGAACTGAAATGGATGTGGGACCACTTTTCTGGTAATGAGCCACTGCAGACTGTTGCCACAAAGCGGCGTGAGCTGGGTACGTAACACGCTCGGTGAAATGTCCGGACAGCTTGCAATTCGCGTAACGAGTGTGGATGAAACGTTTGTGTTGACGAAACGTGCGACAGACCAGGGGGATCAATGCCAACTGCAACACCTGTGCTCCGTGAAAGTGCACGTCTACGCCGAAACAATTTCGGAAGCAGCACAGCATCACCTAAAGCATGGCACAGGAACTACCAGCTTGAAGGCAGCTCTTCGGTGCGCCGCACACCTGTGCTCCGTGAAAATGCACTTCTACGCCGGAACAATTTGTAAGCAGCACAGCATCATTCAGCACGGCACGGGAACTACCAGCTTCAAGGCAGCCTTCCGGTGCGCCGCACAACCGAAGTGAGCCCTCGGTATTTTGATCGAAGCTGCACCACGATTGCACACCGCCAAGCACGACTCACGCAATTTCCGTCGCTAAACTGTGTATCCAAATATATTGCACACGCTTCACTGCAAACCTCCAAGATTCCGATGGTCAACGAGAGCACAGAAACGTCGCCTTAAATTTTATCCTAGCGGTATCCGAATCAATCCGAGGTCCGAGCAACGTAGGTCAGATTGTCTCTTCCGTGGCAATATCCCGGTCGGTCACCAGCGAAATGCACACCGTTTCTCCGTATTTTCACGTTATACCTACGTCAAGCACCACGCTGAACTCTGAACTCGCTTTCGACCGGCCTCATATGACGGCTTCCGCGTCTGAAATCAACTCGCCGAGACGAACGACAACCAACAAAGCATCCGACAAGCTCCGGCCCAGCTGGGGCCAGCCGCTGCATGGGCGCTGCCATCTTTCCTGTGACGTCACGTATTTGGTTTGGTCATGTGACGTGTGGTCAAATTTGCGTACAATGGCAGCCTCCTTATGGGGGTCACTTTCGAGTGCAGACCGGAACCCCGGTTTATCGCTCTAAGGGCCGGTTGCACCAACGTCGCTTATCTTAACCCAAAGCGGCACTTTCCTAAGCCGGCTTAGCGCCCTAAACCGAGCTTAGGTAAGCACGGGTTTAAATTCCGGTTGCACCAAGGTTAAGCCGGCTTTACAGACGCGCCCCTAGCTAAACGCTGGATTTGCGTAGGGAATCTAGGGACAAACAGAGCAAACTAGGGAACGCTCAGAGCGACGAATACGATTGGCGGAAAGGAATCACGTGATGTAAACAAAAAAAAAAACAAAAAAAACTGTCGTAGTAGTTGTTGTCGGCGTCTGCTTTTCGCTGTATTTCTTCGGTGAGTAACATATTAAAGGTCTCCAAATTCAATCATTTTTTCGTTTAACTTTCAATAATAGAAGTCAAAGCTTCAAATAAACACGAATGCTCTTTACATCTGTGATTGTGTGTTTAATATCGGTTGGTAACAGGATATTTTGACAGTGGTAGTAGTTTTCGTGCTCACATTTTGAGGCGAAGGGGCCATCGGGGGCCCCAAAACTCACCGAACGCGAGAAGGACACTCTACTCACTACATCGCTGAAGACAAAACATCATGGATATAAGTAGGTAGGTAAGATGACTACTAAAACCAAGTCAAGCCTGAGACCGATGAAGTTCAAAACAGTGACGAACTCGCCACGGCAGCTGCGAAAATGCCCGGAAATCGTCGAATAGAAGTCGTCGCGAGGTCAGGTCACGAGACCTTGCATCGACGGTACTCGTTGCTATCAGCAAGGTGACAGAACTGCACTGTACCGTCGTTGAACATCCGCTGCAGCCTCAAACGGACTTCAGTTTCACACTGTCAAGTTCAGAAGAAAAAAAAAAACTCCCACTAGTACATCACATTGCGCCGATAAGAACGGTCGTCTCTTCGCATCACCTGCCCCAGCCTGCCCCGATACAGCAGTGAACGAATCTAACATAGTAGTCGTTACGATTTGTCGTCGCACGAATGAAAGATATAAAGCAAAATATTTCTAAAAAATCGCGATCACCAAAAAAGTTACGGAGGACACAACAAGGCGCAACTTTCAACTGAATTTTATTGAAAACGTGTTCCGGTATATAGTCTCAACCATCGTCACACAACAAACGACAAAAGTAAAGGGAAAACACCATCACAGAGCACAACTCGGAAACAACAGTATCTCGTTCTCGGGAAACGAATGAAAGATATAAAGCAAAGTATATAAAAAAAAAAATGCGATCACCAAAAAAGTTACAGTTATGGAACGATACAGTTTTCTGAAGCCAAGATTCTACTCGCGAGATAAGGAAAATTCACTGAAGATTGTCTCAAAACTCAGAAAACGAAAGAAATTGAATTTTCGCTGTTTTATTACTTAAAAGCGCCGCAATCTAATGCAAACGGCAGAGGTGTCGACAATCAGCTGATCGCCGAGATCATGTACTGCCACTATTCAACGCGCTGATCAGATTGAAGGATACGCGCTGCAAGTGTAAATAAACAAGGTGGTAAATAACAATACGTTACAGCTATGCGAAAATTAGTAAGTACATACGAATAAGGTCGTTGACAGAAGAACCAACGGGAATACAGACGTGAGCCCCACAGCTCCGTACGTTTCTCGGTTAGGGCTAACACGCCCTGAAAGTGGAGAGCCAACTTGAAAACAGGGGTCGATAAACACTTCACGCGGCAATATCTTGCATCCTTGTCACAATCGAAAGTCATTTTGACGAGAATTTCACGTTGATGTAGCCTAAAACACTTTGCACAACCAATTTCGTCCACCGCGTCGACCGTGAAAAACCAACCGCCATGTTTTTAATCCAGGATTAAGAAACAACCAGAAGCAAAGCGCCCAATGTTGGGTAGGTTTAGCGATAAGCGAGTTTGGTGCAACCGAACGAAACCGAAACTAAGCTTAAGTTCCCGGCTAAGCTCCGCTTTGCGCTAAGCGACGTTGGTGCAACCGGCCCTAAGCCCCTCTACCTCGTTGGCGTTGCACTAGTATACGTAGCGGATATCGAAGCCGTCGGCACGCAATATAGGGGGCATATCGTTCACCCTTTGCCAAGTTACACCGAGGCTCTCACTTAAGCACATATGTGCTTAAGTGAGAGGGTGTTGGAAAGTGTATTTTGGAGGAAAGCCCGAAAGAAAATATTCTTTTCTATTCGATTTCATTCTATTTCATTGGCGCCACCTGGTGGCTATCGGCAGGCTATACTGTCGCCAAAAATTATACTGCAAAAAAAAAAAGTCTCGACGCTGAAAAATTAGTGGAACCGTCCTCGCAGAAACATTAGGGGCCCAAATATAGGGCGAGGGTAATTCTGAACAATCACAAAACGAAAATCGATTATGTATTAAAGGTTTAGCTAATTGTTTCCACAGAACATAATGCCGAAGAAAAGAGAGTCTTATTTTTGCTAGGCCGCTTTACCTTGCATTGTGATCCAAAATCAGCAGCGGCATTTCCTCGGGGCGATGGGAAGTCGTCAGTTCGAATTCGTCGTTCCGTCACTCGGAGATATGACATCACAGACAAACACGCAAACGTACTCGCCGAACGTGGGGATTAACTTGAATACCCTTTCGCCTATGCGTAGTGAGAATATGAATCTTCTAGAGTTTCACCAGCGATGCTGATGTATCGAGCACACCAGCCTGGCGTGCCCACCAGAAATGCTGGTGTACCCGCACATCAGCCTGATGGGTACACCAAGGGAGTCTGGTGTCACATCACAAGGACTCATGCGCCGACCAGGCAGCCTGGTGTGCACACCACGCAGTTTGATGTGACACCAGAGTTGTGTTTTTGTTGACTTCTCCCCCCGGTCCGCGCGCGTGTTTTCTATTAGTTTGTGTGCCGCTCCGTCCCCCGACGGGGTGCCTTGTTTCCTCCCGTCTTGGTGGTCGCCGGAGACCCCGCGGCGGGCTCCTTTGTGCTCGAGAAGTGTCCCCCTCGTCCCGAGCACTTTCCCGGGCGGCCTTGAGCAGCTTGGGGCGCTCGCCGGCTCGCCTCTTCGAGGGTTTCTCTTTCCCTTTCCGCCAGTATTCTTGTTTAAAGGGACCATGAAATGATTTTAAAATCGAGTTTCATCCACCGCACGTCGTAAAAGGTGTGAAAAGAAACACAAAAACACAAAAATAGGGAGCCCAAAAAAATTATTTGCTATAGAACTTTTAAAAGAAAACTGGACTCTTTTGCGCCTTCCTTCCTTCGCCTGTTCACTACGATGCATACGCAGAATCGGTGCACGTCAGCCGAATCCACATCGCCTATTGGGTAAGAGCCTACCTCACCAGCACCGCGATCGTAAACAATAAATAGCCGGCGAATGTTTCCTAAAAGTTTTGTTAAATAATATTCAGATCCACATTTTGTAGCATAATTAGAGATGTGTGGCGAAAATTGCCAAATTTGATAATGCTGAGAGCCAAGCGCCATCTATCGTGTGGTAAACGAAGCAACTACTGCGCGTGCGCAGTAGGGCAGGGCCGCCAGTTACTTGGGTGACGGCGACCGACGAACATTTATTTTCTTTGTTTTCCTTCCTCTCAAAACTCTGACTGACTGAACGTTTATTTTTCTACGTGTTCTTCCCGCGCGTGCCGACTTCAAGCAGCAAGAAAACAGTACTTAAAACAGACCACGACAAACAAGAACGCTGGATTCACCGACTCCGACGAAGCGTATAGGCCTAGCAGGCATTTCGACTCGGCGCTGGGTTGCTTCGTCGCAAGACCGTCTGCCTACGACCGGCTGGCGTGCTAAATGGAATATGCCCGCGCGACCCTTGTGGACCCTTCCCGTATTATAGTTTGATCACTGACCTCAATTCTAGATTAAGAGGTGAGGAGGTCAATCTCTTCCCCTTGTTTTCCGAGGCAGTGTTGACGAACACTCGTCGAAAAGGGACTCTCGTCGATTCTATCTTCTTGTTTTGTGTGATATAGAGCTGAAATAAACGCCGTATGGATTGCCTTCGTAACACGGTATGTGCACTTTGTTATTGGTATGCCATTTTTATTCTGACAGACTGCACGTCACTGTCGACCCCGGTCCAACCTTTCTTTGCCGAGTGTCGCGTCAGTATCGAGTTGCAATCGTAAAAGAACGGTCCCGAAGCGCTTACCAACAGCGCGAATACAAGACTTCCATCAAGCGCGCGCGTCCGCTCCGAGTGTAAACAGGTATTTACGTGGCTCTTGCTGACACTCGTAGTTCAAACGTATCTTTTTTAACGTCGGCTCGCTCCTGCATCTCCGAGGCCGCGAAAAACGCCATCTACGTCGCTTTGCAAACGACTGACACGGGCCGGCCCTTCTGCCAACAATGACGGGGTGGTGACAAGACTCGCTGCACTTCCCAACAGGCATACCGGCGTATGGGACTAGTCCCATGCTGTCGCTATAGCGCAACATATCTCATTGAATTTCGCTCAGCTGCGATGCGGCGATGAGAGGCGCCGATTCAGGAAATACGTCGGTGACATCAGCGCAGTAAAACCTACCGGCGCACCCCAACTCGTTGCCGCTAACACTCCCATTCTCCTACTGCCGAGAGAACTTCCGGTTCCGGAAACGGTCTACGTCACGGCTTCTTTTGCGGTCAGTTGGAGAGAATGAAAAAGTCGATATTTCAATAATTTTTTGTGTAAAAGTTATTAAACCGAGACGAAAACGGATGCCTGTTCGGCATTCAGTGAACATTGACGGTTTAATGTAAAAGTTATCTGGAAAAAGTAAAAAGGTCATTTCATGGTCCCTTTAAGTTTGAGAAAGTAAAGAAGTCTTCTTTGTGAGTCGAAGCCAAAAAGATGTGTTGGTGCGCTTTCCTTACTTACGACGAGCTTGGTTTGGTAGCAAAGCAACAAAGGAAGCTAGTAATTATTACGATTTTTGGGGCCGAAAGGCCTACTACGAGCGAGGAGGGCGTCGACCGCCTGAAGCGGAAGAGGATTACCCTGCGAGCCGCCACAACAAAGATCATCAACGGGACTGGCGTCTGCTGACCACGGATCCAACCGACATCGGTGAGCTCGAAGAAACATTTGATATTCTTCAACTTAAGGAGGCTTCCCTGAAAGAGCTGGAAGAGGAAATCGAGCTATCTGTCGAATATGATGCCTTAGAAGAGGAAATTTCTGGTGCGGAGGGGTACGCGGAACGGATCAGCGTAACTAAGACACGAGTCAACCGCAAGGTGAAAGGCCAAGAATTTTGGAACGAGAGGGCGTCCGGTTCTTCGACGCACGGCAGTGGCTCCGGACAAACTCCAGTTGATCACGGCCAACTCCCTACAACAGTAAAGCTTCAGAAGCTTTACTGTTGTGCTTTTTTGCTTTTTTGAATAAAGTAATTATGGCAGCAGCGTTGTTGTCAAACTTATCATTGTACGCTTTTTTGTGAGTAAAGCAACACTCAGTCAACAGGTGGTTTGGTATCATATTACAACAAAACCTGATGTCCCGCCAGAACATCAGATTTCTGGTGTAACATCAGAACACCAGATTTCTGGTGTCATACCCATACAGCAGATTTCTGGTGTCACAACAGAACACCAGGTTTCTGGTGTCACACCAGAAAACGTCCCAAATCACATCTGTGAAAAAGTCTGGTGTAACATCAAGTCACACCAGCCCTCAAGCTGGTGTATTTTTCACTAGGGATGGAACGAAAACATTGATCTAATAACGAATTGCATGGGATGCCACCTCGACATGCAAAGCAGAAAGCAAGACGGACTTCATCGGATCCGTGAGCGACCATCGAGACGGGCGTCTCGATGGAGGGAAATTTCACGACGGGAGGGAAACTTCGCCAAAAATAGGGAAATTTTAGGCGTCCAATGAAAGAGGGAGAAACATGAAACGTCTGACACGTCTGCGCCACAGGCGGTCGCCCTTTGTCCGGAGGCTCTATTCCCTAACCTCTATCGTCCCCCCAAGATCCTAGCGACTCAGCGCGTAACAACTGCGAAAGCTGAGCGCTCGTTCTCTTCACTACGACGATATCTCAGAGCGTCCAACCCCAAAGAATGGCTGCTCGGGCGCTTTTGAATGTTCACCGCGACATTGAAGTTCAAGTGGTGGACATTCTGTATATTCTTTGCCTTGAACGCAGGCGGCTGCATCTTAATATGTAGGCGCTTGGCATTAACGAAGTGATCAAGAGAGCCTGTAAATTGTTTTCTGAAATAACCAGTCCCAGTTACTTTTTCATTCACAGTAATTTGTAGTCGAAAGCACGCAATTCTTATCAGTACACAAGGCGTGCGTGAGCACAGCGACACCCGTTGCTCGCAGTGCAATTATTTTACCATTAATTTAATATTCCTTACATCACTGACATTGTTTTATATTATAACCATGTGTTCGTTTTATTATGTCCACTTTAGTTTGATTTAGCTATTATTTCAGCGAGGGTAGTTTGTTATACTTTGCCTTGAAATTGCCATCCCACAAATTTTTCGGAATATCTGTTTTCTATATATCTGAGATCAAGTTCCGCATCCCATCAAATAAGCATGAATGAAGAAATATTGACAATTTTATTTATTTGAGCATTTTCTACCTGTCGTGTCCGTGTGGTGATGACAACTACAGCCCGAATACTTATGAGTTTAATATGACCCAGAAGAGCCTCAGTGCCTAGCTTGCGCCATCGGTAGCTCGCAGTTCCAGAGTGCGCGCTCAGGGATCGCGCGCACAGGGCAATGCCGATCTTCGTCCTTTATGCGCGGGTGGCGCCGCGCTGGACATCACACTCCTTCCCCCTCTAGATGCCGTCGCCATATCTTTGAGGAGGTCGCCTTTGACGTTGAGGTCTAGCGGAACTGTTTGATGGAACCAAGTCGGCATTGGGCTGCACTTCTGCTTGAGCCTCTGGGGCACATTGCTGTTCTGCTGGTGACGGTTCCCCAGTCGTCGGAATGGTCCACTGCGCTGGTAAACTTTGTGGGCCATTACTGGTCTTCGCTGTCGAAGATGCTTCTGTGACAAAATGTCTCGGGTGGTCTGTTACCGGGTTCCTTATGTGATCTTCGTGTCGTCGTACTGTGCCTTGGTCTGTTCTGATGATCCAAGAACGAGATCCAAGTCTTCTTATGATTGTTCCTTGGATCCACGACGGTTTGCCTGTAAAGTTCTTAACGAACACCTCTCGGTTAACAGAAAGATTTCTGGGAGACTTGGTTGTTCCTGGTGTATCCTCATCTCTTCCCCTTGCTTGCGGTTGGAGGCGAGTGATCGCCGTTGACAACTCGCTACCCAACATCAGCATGGCTGGAGTCTGTCTCGTCGCGCAACTGATGGTGGTGTGTTGCTTAAAAAGAAACCGAGCGATTCGGCACGATAAGCACCCCGTCTTATCCTTCGACACCGCTTGTTTGGTCTCGTAAACCATCCTTTCAGCTTGTCCGTTGGTCGCCGGATGGTACGGTGCACTCGTGACGTGTCGAATACCGTTATTCTTAAAGAACTGTTCGGTTTCGGCTGATACCAGTGACGTACCGTTGTCGCTGACGATCTTGCGTGGTACTCCGAATGTTGCGAATACATTACGGAGTTCCTGGATGAGTGAGCTGGAAGTGATGGTGTTCATTTGACGAACTTCCAGCCATTTGCTGAAGGCGTCAACTATTATCAGCAACATCTTGCCTTCAACGGGTCCGGCGAAGTCGATATGTAATGTATCCCATGGCGTCGTCGGTCGTTGCCATTCCGGAGAAGGTGCTTTGGGCGGTGCCCGTTGATGCTGTTGGCAATTGCTGCACGTTCTTGCCTTGGCTTCGATGTCTCTGTCTACACCAGGCCACCAAACGTAACCTCGTGCAGCTGCCTTCATGGCCACCATGCCTCGATGACCTGCGTGGAGTAGCTCGAGGACGTGAGCTCTGGCTGCACTGGGAATGACTACCCTCGTGCCTCGCGTCAAGCAACCGTTAAGTGTCGACAGTTCAGTGGCGATAATTTTGTACAGCCCGCACTCGTCCTTGCTCAACTCTCCCAGATTGCCGTGATGTATGGCCTTGTAGACGAGTGCCAAAGTTTTGTCTTGCGCTGTGAGCGCTGCAATGCGTTCTGGGCAAAGTTGAGGAATAGGCGAGCCGGCCAACATCAGTACATCTCCAGGTTGGCAGGGCTCGTCGACACAAGCAGGTAGCGGTAGCCTGCTCAGAGCGTCTGCGTTTTGATGTAATCGTCCCCGTCTGTACTTCAACTCGTAGTCGTATGCACCTAGTTTGATGCACCATCGTGTCATACGCGGGGATAGCACTTGAGGTATTGTTTTCGAGCCTCCAAGTATTCCCAGAAGTGGTTGGTGGTCCGTGTAGATGGTTACCTGTCGTCCAGCGATGTATTCATGGAAGTGACATACTGCATAGACAATGGCCAACCCTTCTTTATCCAGCTGGGAATAGTTTTTCTCTGCTGCTCCTAGCGTCCTCGACGCAAAAGCAATCGGAGCCTCACGTCCCAAGGCGTCTCTCTGAGCAAGCACTGCTCCTACGCCGTAAGGGGACGCGTCGCAGGAAAGAAGCAGGGGCTTATTTTCGTCATAGTGGGCAAGGACCGTGGATTCCTTGACTAGTTGCTTGAGCTTTCGGAACGCTTCCTTGTGACTGTCCTTCCAGAGCCAAGGAACATTTTTCTGGAGAAGCTTGTACAGGTCTGTTGCGACTGTAGCTCTGTTCTTGAGGAAGCGGTCATAAAATGCCAACAACCCCAGAAAGGCTTGCAGCTCAGGTTTCCCGGTTGGCTCTGGAGCGTCTAGAATCGCTTGCACTTTGTCAGCGGTTGTGTGAACCCCTGAAGCATCAATTTTGTGTCCCAGGAAGGTAGCTTCGCTGACTGCAAACTTGCATTTTTCTTTTTTTAGTCTCAGACCGGTGCTGTCTAATCTGGACAGTACTTGTTCCAAACGCTCAGCATGTTCTTTCTTGCTCGCTCCACTGATGATGATGTCATCTAAATAGACACTTATTCCGTCTATGCCGGCGAGTGTTGTTTCCATCATTCGCTGGAAGATCGCTGGTGCTGCTGAAATTCCGAACGGAAGTCGTGTCACTCGGTACAATCCTTTCATCGTATTGATTGTAAGTACAGCTGCCGTCTCTTCAGTTACCTTTAGTTGCTGGTATGCTTGGCACAAGTCTAGCGTGGAGAAAGTAGTTCCGCCTCTGAGGTTCGAGAGCACTTCTCCTGTTGTTGGTAGCGGATAACTGGCCTTTTTCGATGCGGCGTTTACCGTACTCCTGTAGTCGCCACAGAGTCGGATAGCTCCGCTCTTCTTGCGAACGAGTACAAGCGGCGTAGCCCACTCAGAGTGTTGAACTGGCTCAATTATCCCTTGGTTCTGCAGCTGTTGAAGCTCGTCTGTCACCGCTGATCGTAGCGCGAGAGGAACAGGGCGAGCCTTGCAAAACTTTGGCGGGGCTCCTTCCTCCAGCTCCAAGTGCACTGGAGGTCCCGTGTATCCAGCGATGTCGTCTTGGAATACCTTGGAATGTCGTTGTAGCACTGCCTCCACCTCCGGTGGCGTGGTCTGCTGCTGCATCTGATTGATTCCTTGAACTCGGATGTTGAGCGCGTCGAACCAATCTCTACCCAAAAGGCTGCAGCCGGCCCCTTTCATTACCAGAAGCGGCAGTAGGTAATCCTTGGACTTGAAGCGTACTCGAACTTGAAGCGATCCCAGAAGTTTCAGGCCTTCGCCACTCCAAGTGCAGAGCTCCAAGTCGTTCTTCGTGAGCTTTGGTGGGTTCTTGGGCCAGGTTGAGCGAAATGTGTCTTCGCTTATCAACGAACAAGCGGCTCCAGAATCGACCTCGAACTGCAGTGGTTTACCTTCAATCCGAAGGGAAACATAAAATTTCGGAAAGCACCTTCGCGTGGTCAGCTGGTTCAGCTCATGACATGTACATCTAGAAGAACACGCTGGCTGGCTCACCACTTCAGTCGCTGCTTCAACGTTGTAGTTAGCTTTCTTGTAGCCTGTTTTACCTTGTTGTTTTTTCTTTGCAATGCATGCCTTTTCAATGTGTCCTTCCTTTTTGCAGTAGTGACACTCGGTAGTCTTGAATCGGCAGGCCTGTGGGTCGTGTTGACCTGTGCAACGATAACACGGACGTCCCTTGTATGAAGCGGACTTGTTGCATGCATCCGTTGTCTTGTTGACCTGGAGATCCTCCTTGTTTTTTATACTCTGTTGTTGTTTCGAGGCACTCTCAGCACGGACGGCGATGTCTAAGGCGCTTGCGAACGTTAAGTTCTTTTCTGCGAACAGACGTTGTTGCAGAAGTTCGTCACGGATGCCGCAGACAAACCTGTCGCGCAGCATCACGTCCAGTGGCAGTTTAGTGTCCCATTGTGGAGTTGCCGGTTGTGCAGCCGTAGCCACTGCATCGGGTGCTGCTTGTGACGCCGGTTGCTGCGACGCCGGTTGCCGTGCCGTTGTCGATGCCACAAGCGTAGTTGCGGAAGCTAAGATGCCGAAATTGCAGTCTCCAGCCAGCATTTTGAGTGCCGCAACGTAGCTGTTTATGGACTCGTCCGGTAGTTGGTCTCGCCTCTGGAAGTTGTACCGGCTATAGAGCTCCGAAGGTTTTGGATCGAAGTGCGCGCCGAGGATCGTCACGAGTTCTTCGAACTCGACATCCCCGGGTCCTCTGGGTGCTACCAACGCTCGTACGATGTCATATGTTTCTGGACCGCACAGCGTAAGTAGGACAGCTCGCTTCCTGTCCACGGCGCTGATGTTATTCGCCACGAAGTAGAATCCGAGGCGCTCAATCCAGGATGCCCATGACTTGCCTGAGAAGGCTTCCATTTTGCCTGACTTAGACATGGCTCGAGGTCTGAGGTTCCAGGCGTCGTAGGTCCTTGATTACTCGTCGCCAGTGTCGTGTCCGTGTGGTGATGACAACTACAGCCCGAATACTTATGAGTTTAATATGACTCAGAAGAGCCTCAGTGCCTAGCTTGCGCCATCGGTAGCTCGCAGTTCCAGAGTGCGCGCTCAGGGATCGCGCGCACAGGGCAATGCCGATCTTCGTCCTTTATGCGCGGGTGGCGCCGCGCTGGACATCACACTACCCCACAAACTCCCGAAAGCGTATAAGTTTGAGATAGTCCACGCTCCAGCTTTGCTCTGTGCCCCGTGCAGGACCGACTGCGTGATCAGGGTAGAGTGTGGGCCCACCGAGGGGGGGCGGAGGGGGGGGGGTAACTTCGGCAGTGGGGCGGGGGGGTTCTACCCCCGAACCCCCCCCCCCCCCCCCCTTTGCTTACGCCACCGCCGTTAACCATTCTTATGTAACCGCGCAAGAACCTTCTCAGGAGCGAGTGCTCCGCCGCCATTCGCTTCCAAGGGCTGCTTATTTTAGCGTATGCATCGCAGCTATTTGCTTCAAAGGGCGCAATGGGGCGTTTTGGGCTACTTGTAAACATAAATGAATCAAGGAGCTTTAATCGGCACCGCTCTCTTCCTTCAAATTCGGCAAAGTGGAAAGTTGAGCCAGTTGGTTCATGGTTCTTTAAATAATTAAAAGCGCCGAAAAAGACAAGGACAAAGAAGTGGAAATTAAATTGCAGCAATTGAATTAATTTGCAGCATTTAAAGAAAGTGGCCCAGCGTTTCAATGTACCTGTGGTTTTCTCAGCGCCCAATCGGATGTTCCGACTTTGCCGTAAAATCAATTGTCCCGATCAACAGACTGATCTTTGCAGCAAAAAGCACAAAACGAAATTTGCCGTGTGTGCCTCAGGAGCTGCATATGAAACCCCTCTGGTCATGCGGCGCTGTGTACATTGGCAAGACGGGCAGATGTGTGAATGACCGCGCCCGCCAGCATGCGGCTGCCACGCGGGCCAGCCCGTCTGGCCATCTCGCCATTCATTGTAATAGATGCCCGTGTACGCCAGTGCTACATGACATTAGGATTTTGGCTCGTTATCGCGACCGAACAAGCAGAGAGGTGCACGAGGCATATGCAATTAGGGATAAGGGCGTTGAGTGTGTAAGTGAAGCGTCACTCGCCCTGTCAAAGAGTGAGTTTGAATATTTGAAAGAAGCGTTGCGAGGGACACGCTGATGACTGACATGGTTCTGGGGCCTATAAATGCATGTACTTTTCAAAATAAACCACAGTTGGGAGTGCGCCTTGTGTTGCTCCACTTATTTGTCCTTGTCTTTTTCGGCGCTTTTAATTATTTAAAAAAAAAAAAAAACTTCAAATTCAGTTTTTGCTCAGTTCTTAAGGAAAGCAAAATAAAGAATGGCAGGCACGAGCCTCAATACTTTATCAGTGGTTTGATTGCGTGCTGATTCGCGATACCTGCCGCCGTAGAATGCCGTACAAGGATCGTACGACTGTGTCATCACAGAGAGTAAGATTGATTAAGCGCAGTTTTTCAACATTAAGTGCAGTTTTTCAGGTTGCTGAATCGCATTTTGGGATTTTGTGCTAGGCCACCTTTATTTTTAGAAGTTGTCGAATCAGACGGCCATAGATTAAGTTGAACTAGAGCAAGGCACAAGCGAGCACAACGTCCGACTTGGAGGAAGGCCCTCGTCGAACGACTGTTTGCGTAATGGAACTGCCTGTTAGAAAACAAGAGCTTTCAAATCGACAGCACTGAAACGATAAAGAATTGCCAACCAAATGGAGACGTTTATTTAATGCTGTTTTTAAAGGGATACTTCAACGAAATTTGAAATATTCCCGTCGTGTTCAAAAATAGGTTGAATATGATTCACAATATCCGTAAATGACAATCGGACGTTTGTATTTTGAGCCTGGTGGCTGTATTTTTCGTTATAAACGGCCCGCTCTGGCAGGCGCTCGGAGAAGGCCCAGCGTAAACCACGTGACATCCAACGCAATTGTGACGTAGGTCGTCTCAGGACGAGCAAAGCTACGGCGAGGCCGACGTCGAGGGGATGGCCTAGTCGTTCCAGCCACCGAAGCGGCTGCTTTTGTACGAATTGTGAGTGACGGGACAATCTTCTGTAATCTTGTAAGGGGACAATAGCGACTTCTGCGACACACAAAAGGCATTTTCGGGAACAGGGGAGTTCCTCCTGCCCCTCTTCTCTCGTCGTGGCCAGAGGAGGGACAACCTCCGTCACTAGCTGTCAAGGTTCCTAGACGGGCATTACAAGCGAGGCGTTAGCGACATCCACCAGGTGCTCTTTGCTAATCGTTTAATTTGTTTTAAAATTCCTTTTCGTAACTTTTTAACAAGATATTGGTATGTTCGATGTGATGCTGCTCCTTTGAACACATATACACCAAAAAATGAGCGCCGAAATTTCGTTGTAGTATCCCTTTAATGAAGAAATTCCGTACGGACAAATTGTCGCTTATTTCTCGGCATATCGATCTATCATATTAACAAACATTCAGAATATAACTGACTAGGAAATACCACGCAGAGGATCGAATGTGAAATTCTCGTATTACACGTCACAAACATTCCGCAGATATTTCCATATATCCACGAAAACAGCGTTGCTCCTTCTTCGAGGCGCTTCACGCAGTACACAGACAAGCTTCTTTTTAATCAGGCCTTTGTTTTCTACATGGCAGTCACCAGCTCGCTCCTTTCTATACTTCGTCTCACCTTAGCATGGACTATTGTTAGCCGCGCGTGCCATAACACCGGGCTAGTCGCTTTGGATGAAGCCGCGGCGACTGCACGAGCGCTCGTGCAGCGAGTGCTCCAGTCAAGGATGTCGAAGCTAACCGCTCGCGCTTGCACAGCCTTCGCAGTTAGTCCGTGCTAAGGTGAGATGAAGTATAGGTGATGAAACCACAAGGATTTATGAAATGCAGAGTGTCAAGATTCCACGTGATTTCTGGCCCGCGGCAGCCCTTCGCAGATTTGTTTTGCAGCGAGTAGTGATCAATTGTTCGCGGTGTTACAAACTACCCACCGGTCCTGTAAACATACTCATCTCGACGATCCCCGTATTCAAGATTCAAGCACCTATTCTGTAACTTTCACTTGACCTCCAAAATCGCCTAGCGCACCGCGAATATCGAAGGCCGTGCACCCCCCCTCCCCCTCCCCTTCCCCCTCATACAGAATAACAAGCTTTGGCCGCTACGCACTATAAGATTAGAGAATAGACTACTCCCATAAAGCCCTGCATGCAACACGGCGCGCGTTGCACTCTGGGAACTAGTTGGCCAGGGAAAAGGGTGGCATGGTTTCGGTTTCGATCGACACGCGTCGACAAGAGATTGTTTTCTGGTCCCGAGAGCGTCATTTGGGGTCTCTAAACTAACCTAAATGGCCAGGCCTCGAAGCTTTAGCACAAGCCTGAGACGTATAGCTTGTCTTAACACATGCTTGTTGTATTTTTGTACTTGAGCAGCCAGTGCTGGGAAGCTCGACGCTGCGAAGCTCGGGGATCTTGCTTGTGTACGAATCAATAAGCTCTAGCAACCAATAAGTATGCATACATCGAGCTCGCGCCTTTACATTAGTGTTGTTGATCAGGAAGTTTGTTTGTTTCGTGCGTCCATAGACGAAATATTACTTTTTGCAATTACTGTATTTCTTAATATGCCCGAGTATGCCAGGTAAAACTCGGAGGCGCCATTGAAAAGCTCAATTATAACACACTTCTTATCTCTTATCTGTACTGACCCGCAGCACTGCACGAAGGGAAGTCCCATCCCGCTTGAATTCCACTAATATTCAACATCGCATATGCACATAAAGTTATCCTGCAATCATATAGGCAAATTCGCACATACAGACCGTTTTGATAAAGCAAAAGTCGAGCACTTGTGGGAAGAATGTCGCACCGTTCCCCGTCCGGCGCACGGAGCGACATTCTTCACACAAGTGCTCGAACGAATTCAAAGTGCGTTTGACGGTTGCTAATGGCCATAATATTTTTTATATGTTTGTTTTCTTCCTGTCTGAGTATCGCCGAGATAATTTCAGACACACCGTTCAGGCGCAGATCTTCGGCGTCAGTAAAAGCTCGTCCAAAAAGGCATAGCGAGGAGTAGGGGACGCTTGTTAGGGCCTCCGTCGTAGCTAGCCGATCTCAGCGTTTGCGAGAAGTTAATCTTCTACCAGCATAAAATTCGAGTGGGAGATATATGATGACAGGAGGAAGACATCTTAGTAACTTTTGTGCAGTAGTGAGGTCGAATTTATTGCGTTTCCGTTCATACGTAAACGCTGGGCTCAACTTTGATACCCTGTGAGGATGCGGCTTTCTTTTCGCCCAATGAAGTAACAAGAAGCGAACTTTGGAAAACAAAATACGTATAAGGCTCCTTATGAACAAATTTCAGTTCTAGTTCAGTGGTACTAGACGCGATTATTTAAATTGAGCTCAAACATGCACTCGTAGGGCGAGGTGACTAAGCCACGTCTTACTATACGTTCGCATACGCACGCACAATATCCGGTGTTTCGGGAACCAAGGAAAGTGCCCCGGTCTTCGTTTTGTATCGCTCGAGAATGAGTGTATTGTACGTTCGTGAAAAGTCAGATAATCGAAAACGCAAGCAGCGCGTTCGGTCGCGGCGTGATAGCATGAGGTGAAGCTGCAGCTCAGTCGAAACCGAAACTGAGTGGCCAACTAGTTCCCAGAGTGCACTGCGTGGTATTTCGCCGCGATGGGGCGCGTCGGTTTTGGAAGAAGTCCATTGTGGAATAGGGGGCTTTAGCACCTAGCACTCCCCGTGCACTTTGGGGCATAGCACTGCGTATGCGCATTCATACACCTTACACTAAAACTCTATTATGTCAAACAGCGTTTCACTTAGCACGAGAGGATTCCAAATCAAATTTTAGGTAAGGAGGTTCCGGTTATTCGTAATAGGAGGCCCGATATACGAACTGACAGGGACGCCAATCTGTGGCCGCTTGTGCTGGCGTACCCACGTGGAGCGAACACTTGCTGTGTCAAACACAGAGATGACTCCTGCTGTTAAACCAGACTTGGGCCTATCTTGAATACTCTACTCAAGATACTGTATATAAAATAATGTTGGTAGTATTTGGTAGCTTGCAAATACATTTAGTCTAGAGTATTCGCTACTCCATCTTAATTACATTTCCCAGTATCCCGTACTCAGTATCTCAAATTCATTTCTCAATCTTGGAAAAACATTTTTGCCGGAACAATCTACGGAACTAGAGATCGTCAGACTCCAGGACAAAGCTGAACCAAATACGAAATTGGAGCCAATTGAAGAAACACGAAACGGGAAACAAGGCGCTAGCAAAACGCAGTCTCCAAATGCTAACTGAAGACGAAATAGATAGCCCCAAGTACGCCCGCTTCTATGTGTCCTCTTATTTTCCTGTCGACTTTTCCTCCTTCTTTTTTTTTTTTCAACCTGTTTTTGAATTGCACGTTACACTTAAAGGTAGCAAAGTGCTGGTGACGCTTTGCTACCTTTAGATTAGCAACCCACATAATGTCCCCTTTGGCCGTACACACGAGGAATAATGTTAATCAGCGAATGTGAATTAATTAGCCGACTTATCGCAAAGATTAGCAACCCACATAATGTCCCCTTTGGCCGTACACACGAGAAATAATGTTTAACGTTTGCGGCTTTTTTTTTTAGACAAATCTATTCGGCTTAAAAAAACGCCCTATATATATATATATATATATATATATATATATATATATATATATATATATATATATACACATACAGGGTCTTTCAGAAAACGCAGGGCGAAATCGCTCTTGCGAAAACTACTCATCGCAATGAAAAAAGGCTTCTGGCGTTTCGGTCCTGGGCTAGGGGCCCATTAAATAAAATTATTACAGTCCGGGATAATTAATTTGTTAATTATTTTTGCGTAATTAACTTTTTTAATATTGTGTTTAAGGGCATGGTTTAAATTAGAAAATTGCTCAGCATCATCGAAAAACACTAAATCAACAAATTGCAGAACGATGGAAGGCACGCGAAGTATTTTACGGCTTTATTAAAAACCGCACAAAATCGACGGGTTTTTAAGTTTAAAAACCTGCCGATTTTGTGCGGCTTTTCAGAAAGCCGTAAAATGCTTCGCGTTCCTTCTATTGTTCTGCAATTTGTTGATTTAGTGTTTCTAAATGATTCTCATCAAGATTTTAATTGAACCCATGCCCTTAAACTCAATATTTAAAAAAAAATTAATTACGCGAAAATAATTGAAGGAGCTGTGCAACGATTTTAACGTTGAAAGGATTCGCATCTTCTGCTTTTGAATTTGGATCTGTGAGACTGTCCTCGGAGGCATAGCGTTACCAGCACAGCTCTGGGAAGATACCGGCAATATCCCTTTTCATCGTCTCCTCCTGCAAGCTCGTTGGGCTTTTCAACGTCCCTCAAAAAGTGAGCTTAGAGCCTGACCTGAATATGACGTAATCGCAGCGGACGTCAAAACGTTTCCATCTGTCCGGCCTTCTTTCATCCCCTGCGCAATGCCGAGGAAGCTGGAAGTTGCGTGGGAGTTGATACCTCCCCTGGGCGCGTGACGTTGACATCGTGTCCGTTACATGGGAAACCCAGGCTTAGCTACTGGCAGCGTTCCGCTTAACCTCAGACACAGCCACGGATATAAAAGCGCACTAACGCTTGGAGCGCCTACAAAACTTTTTCGCCTCTGCGCACAGCAAAGGTAAGACAACCTTTGTGAACCGCTGGACGAGCGATTTGCCTCTTCTATGAGACAGAAAAATGCGTTGTAATTCATACGATATTAGGGTTAAGAACGCCTTCTATTTGGTCTCGTTTATACAAAAAATTGCAAATGCCTTTTATTAGTTTTTTGGGTATCAATGTCCCATTTATCAAAAATTATCTCGGTACGCACTTTTTATGAAAGCAAGAGAACGTATCGCAGCTGGTTTATGTTTTAGACAAACGTTGTTTTGCCATGATGGGGTTAAATACTTCTAGTTTAATCATTCGAGACGTGCCACTCTGTTGAGCACCATAAGAGTGCTTCAACAAGGTAACACCAAAACTTTATATGCACTTTTTTTAACATATTACTTGCGGTAATACCTCCAGGAGGATGGTCTTCGGGGGCTCTTGGGAATTTTTGGATGTAATTAGCTTTTTTTAAATGCCAGTATCGCGTGAAAGGGCGTAAACGTTCAATATAATAGTTCGATCGCTTCTTCAGTGAATCCGCTTCTCGCGTCTTTATTATAAAAGTTGTCAGCGGTTGGTAAAGAATTTGCTAAACAAAAAAGGAAGCCCAATAATAAAAAAAGTGATCCGGTCAAAAAGCACATTTAATAAGAAGGCGGAAAGCCTGAATGAATAAAATTATGTTTATTCCATGGCTTCATTTTACGTTAGAGCAAAATCATCCTATGAAAGCTTTCGTCTATCCGTACATTACAGGTGTTTATGACTTCGTGTTCCATTTATTCATCAAAAAGCACGTCTTCGTTTGCTCTGTTCGATACAACATTAGTCCAGTGCCTGAACACTTTGACATTATTTTCTATTATCTGTTTTTATGTCATCATGAGTTCGACTGTTCTACTTGTTGCAGTGAATCTTGCTTGAGCTGAACCTGTGGTGGCTACTAGGAATTATGAAGGTCCTTGCCGTCTCGCTTGCCTTTTTGCTGATCACTGGTAAGCCCTGGCTTTAAAAAAAGAACTCATAATAATAAGAAAGAGAAGTGCAACAAAACGTGGGGGGATGATAAAGATTACTTTGTCACCCTTTTGTTTTCTCGAAGGTCTGATCAGTACATCGCTGGCTGAAAATGACCAAGGAGGAGAAAAAGAGCTTGTTCGAGTTCGTAAGTATAGTTTTAAATATATATATTAAAAAAAATTGTGTGCGAATGAGATGATGTGTGTGTGTGCTATGTTTTTAAAATTATTCTGACACCCGGAACGGTATTTCAGTGCAATAAATGTAGGAATTATTTAAAATATGAATGAAACTAGTAATTAAATCATTTATTTATTTATTTATTTATTTATTTATTGACTTGATTTATGAGCATTACGTAAGGGAGATGGATCTTACAATTACAAAAAATATAAACAACAAAACCAACAGGTGTTCATGGCCAACAGTGCTGCTGATATAGTATTAATAATTTTTTCGTGAGAACTGTAACATTTGGAGAGAAAAAAGTTTCCACGAGGTGATGCCGAGATTTTTTGCGCCGAATTTTTGCAACAGACGGGGGAATCATAACCCATTCTTGAAACAATTGATTTTCTTTCATCTACAGGCCGCACTAGTTACAACTGCCCATTCCAGAAACATAAATGCCATCGTCACTGCAGGAGCATTGGGCACATAGCAGGCTACTGCGGCGGTTTTCGGAACAGGACCTGCATCTGTGTCAGGAAATAGGTTCCAAATCAAAGAATATTACGTCAATTGATATAGCAGAATAAAATTGACTTCCGCAGTCTCTTTGCTACAATTCATGCGCTGGACTCGACGAAAAAAGCTTCCATTCGACGCACGTGGAGAAGATAGCTGAATTCACGTTTGACAGCGCTGAAAAGAAAACTGTTATTTCGTGAGCTATGTGAAAGTTATAAATAAAGCAAAGAAATAATATTTGTAGTTCTTTTTACCACATATGCGGCTCGAACCGGTACACAAACGTGTACACGTCTTGAAGGTGATGGTAAACCTGAGACTGGAGTAGGAAAAGGAAAAACCGAAGGGAGACAGAAACAAAAAAAAAAACAGGCAACGTCTCAAATTCAGCTAAAACGTTTATATCGTGCACGCCTTATATACCAAGTGTCCAACTTAAAAGCCAAGTCTCCGACTCCAGCCCCAGTCTCAGGTTTACCATCATGTTCAACTTACACCAGCTCGCATGTGCTCAGAATATTTTTTCGTTACACGTCTTCTTCGCCTTGGCATGAGCACATGAAGACCGATACCTTGATGGGACTGCAATATAAATCGGATCTCGTTAATTCAAACTCAAGGGGAACCGAAAATTTGTTTGCATAAAGCAAAGTTTGACTTACCGGGAGTTTTCTTACGTAGACATGCATAGGATGGGACCTGCATGTTAGTTTGAATTATCCGCAAGTTTGAATTAAAAGAGTTTGAATTAACGAGATTGGACTGTACTATAATCACCGACAAGGTTATAATGGCAAGGCCTCCCCAGAGAGCACATTAATATTGGTCCGTTGTCTTCCGCCGTGCTTCGTCAGCGTGTGAATGCTCAATGACATTTGTCATTCCCGGAATCGTTATTCCGTATTGTAAACATTGCAGGCTATACGCCATACTGTCCCCCCAGCGTTCCATCAGTGTCGCCATATTGCCACGCGCCTCGGCGAGCGATCGCGTGCTTGGCAAATGGTCACGAATGACAAATGTCCTTCGTGGCATTTTTCATTCGTGACAAAAAATGTCATTGGTGAGATTCGTCATTTGTGACAAAAAAGGTCATTGGTGACATTTGTCTTTCCCGGAATCGCTTGTGCGTAATGTAATCATTACACGCTATACGTCATACTGTCCCCCCAACGTTGCATCAGTGTCGCCATATTGCCATGTTCGTCGCCGAGCCAGTGCGTGCGTGGCAAAATGTCATGAGTGACAAATGTCATTCGGGACAAAAAATGTCATTCGTGATTAAAATTCGTTCATTAAATTTTTAATCAGTGAAAATAGACATATTGTTGCAACTAGAAACTTGCTGAGCGTTATCAAAAACCACTAAATCAGTCATTTTCAGAAAGACTTTGAAAACGTGAGAAGCGTAGTAGTGCACTAAAGGTTCAACTCGTGGAGCAGGTAAAAGACTAGTTTCACGATCTTTCTCGAACGTGGACGAAGGGGGCCGAAGCACCCGCCGAGGAGAGACGACACGCAGCCTGGTTGTGAGGGCGGACGATGACTGGCCGGAGCGGCGCAAGCTCAACGGCGTTTATTGTCGCGATGAACAATGTTGCCCGCCGAGCCAGGCGGCCGCAGACGGGCGGACTGGAGGGGGGCGCCACTAACTTGTCACACTCCTCCCCCCCGGTTTGTTTGTTCTAAAACAAAACTAAATACAATGCGCACGGCCGACACCATCTCGGCGTCTGGTCATGCAAAGTCCCGGCCTGTCGACGATGAAGGTCACCCCGGCGAGTAGCGGTCAGGTGGCCTCCGCTGCCGTGCACTCCGCCTGGGCACTGGTGTCGACGGGCCAGGTGTGGCAACGCCGGGCGCTGCCTGAATTGGTCGCGCTCCACCCGGTGGAGCTGCAGGGACCGGATTTGGTTGTGGCACCGGTGAAACTGGTGCCACAGGAGTGGCGACGCTTGTCGCCTCTGGGGTGGATGGCGCTCCGCTGCCCGCTACTGGTGCTGTTGTCGGGCCCCCTGCAGGCTGGTCCTCTGAAGCGACGGCCGAGGATGGAAGCCAGGTCCCGAGGCGAGGCCTGACATGGTCGGCATGCCGGTGCCAGGTGGTCCCGTCGGGCATGCGGACGAGCAGCGACGAGGCACTCGCTGGTGAAACCACACGCTCGGCAGACCAGGGCGGGCCAGGACGGAAGTTCCTGGCGTAGACCGACGCTCCCGGCTCCGGCAAAGGCCCGAAACGGCACCCTCGGTCAGCAGCCAGCTTCTGCTTCAGCTGCTTCAGGAGCGCCGTGGACCGGAGGTCTGGATGCAAGACGTCCAGGGGGGTCTTGACGATCCGGCCCAGCAGAAGCTCGCAGGGGGCACGGCCAGTGACCTCGTGGGGTGTGGTCCGGTACTGCATGGAACAGTACCCGGGCCACCTGCGTCCGGAAATCCCCGGGCTGGCTCTTCTTGAGCTTGTCCTTAATGGTCTGTACCACCCGCTCTGCTGCACCATTGGAAGCGGGGTGGTACGGCGGAACCAGCATCCGGCGTATTCCATTCCTCTGCAGCCAGTCGAAGCACTCGGCGCTGGCGAAAGCGGGACCATTGTCGGACACAATAATGTCCAGCAATCCCTGCGCCGGGAAGACTTGCCGCAGCGCCGCAATGGTCGCGCTTGCCGAGGGACTGGTGACTGGCAGTGCCTCCACCCACTTGGAGAAGGCGTCCACTACCACCAGGAAGTAGTGGCCCTTGAAGGGTCCCGCATAGTCCACGTGCAAGCGGGACCACGGCCTCTGTGGGAACGGCCAGGGGGTGATCTCCACGTGTCGCGAGGCTCGCTGGTTCTCCTGGCAGACCTGGCAGCCTTGCACCTGGTGCACGATGTCCTGGTCCAAGCCAGGCCACCAAACGTGCGACCGTGCCACCATCTTGGTCTTTTCAATGTCAGGGTGCCCCGCGTGCAGCAACTGCAGCACCTTGGCCCGCAGACTTTGTGGAATCACCACCCTGGAACCCCACAGGAGGCAGCCCTGCTCCAAGCTCAGACAGGACCGGGTCCCGGCTGGTCGCCTGCGCCACCGCAGTCCTGGTAAGCACCCCCGGGTAGGCCCGCTCCAGCAGGAACACGTCAGCTGGCTCTGGAACGGCAGCAGGCACCTCCGGCAGGGGCAGGCGGCTCAGGGCGTCGGCAGGTCCCAAGTCCTTCCCAGGGCGGTAGACCAGCTTGTGCCTGTAGGCTGCCAGCGTCAAGGCCCTGCGTACCACATGAGGCGATGCTTGCACTGGGACTGCCTTGTCAGGTCCCAGCAGCCCCAGCAGCGGCTTGTGGTCCGTGACCGCCTCGAATTGCCAACCCCACAGGTACTGGTGGAAGCGCTGGACCCCGAACACGAGGGCCAAGCCTTCCTTGTCGAGCTGGCTGTAGCGTTGCTCTGCCGCATGTAGTCGACGAGAAGCAAACGCCACAGGGCGTTCCTGACCATCCTGACCCCGGTACGACAGGACGGCTCCTACCCCGTACGGTGACGCATCTACGGTGAGGATCGAAGTGCACCAGCACTGGAGCCTTAACGACCAGCTCCTTGCTGCGCTGGAAGGCCAATTCCTGCTCCTTCTTCCAGGCCCACTGCTGCCCATCACGAAGCATGCGATGCAGCGGCTCCAGATGCGTCGACAGGTTGGGCAGGAACCTCCTGTAGAAGTTGATGAGGCCGAGGTAGCTCTGAAGCTCCTTCTTGCTCTTGGGCTTCGGCGCCTTGAGCACGGCCTCAATCTTTGCGAGTGCCGGGGCCAGGCCAGCCTGGGAGATGACGTGTCCCAGGTACTCCACGCTGGGGGTCAGGAACACGCACTTGTCCAGCCTCAGCTTGAGACCGGCGTCCTGTAGTAGTGTCAGGACTTTGCGCAGGTTCTGCAGGTGGTCCCCGTCGTCGGTACCGGTAACCAGGATGTCGTCCAAGTACACCGCCACGTGCCTCATGCCCCTGAAGAGGTTGTCCATCTCTCTCTGGAAGATGGCTGGGGCTGAGGCCACGCCGAACGGTAGGCGCCAGTGGCGTCGGAAGTATTTCTGAGGTGGGGGGCAACGGAATTGGGGGGGGGGGGGGGGGGTGAAGCATCTAGAACAATATGGATATATAAAATCGGAACGCTCACAAACGTTTATTCAGAACGAATATATGTCCTTCCTCTTCTGGAATGTGGTGATCTTGTTTTTCTCCCATGTTGACGTTTCAAACAACGTGAAATAAGAAAGAGCTCACTGGTGCACGAAAACGGTTCGTCGTTCAGCCGTCCTCGACACGAACTCTCTGATGATAGAGTTCAGATCAAGTTTTGCTGCTCGCTCACTATTTACGTGCAGCAGCATCACCTGAGTCAGTCGCTTTTGTGACATGGTAGCCCTGAGGTAATTCTTGACACGCCGAAGTGCGCTGAAACTTCGTTCAGCTCATGCCGCTGACGCTGGCACTGTCATTATAAGTGCCGCAAGGCGCATCACCTCAGTCATCATCCTCTTGACCTCTGGGACTTGTCTGCCCAGAGCACGGCACAACTCGGGTACGGAGCCGATCTGACCGCTTGAGAGCGAGTGAACCATGTTCAGCTGTCATGAAAGGCTTTCCAGGTGAAAATCAGTAGCGTGGGATCCTAACTTCCTTTCAAGTTCTTCTGCAGTTTGTGTGGTCTCTTGAATAGCGCACAAAATTATTTGCTCTAGTTGTGCGAGACTTTGCATGCCTGGTTGCTTGAACCGTCTTGCAAGCTCGGCGCGAACACAATCTAACGCTTCGTAGAACTGCTTCCGAACGCCTGTCTCCGCGTCTAGAAACGCTGGTTGACAGGGCCCGCTGCTGTGTTCGAACCTTCTTGGAGGACCGCATCGCGTGGTCTTGCTTGAAGGGGCCTTTAGCTTATGCTTCTTTGCTGCCCCCTCTGTACGTTCGTACACGTCCAAGTCCTCGGCGGTACCCTCGCGGCACGACGCCCCGGGGATTACTGCAGCCTCGAACTGCGAAATCATATGCGCTTCGAGCAGTGTAGGCGCGTATCGACTGCTTTATTCGGCTTCAGAAATGGAGAAGCTCCTGCTTATTTCTAGTTTTAAAATAACCGCAAATAATTGAGCCCTCGAATAACTAATCCCATGATGATGAATATCATCATGCCACTCGTAATGCGAGAAATTCATGCACGCGAAATATCTTAAAAATCGCACTCTGAGAAATTTGCAAAATATCGAGCTCGCGAGCCGCCATTACTAAAAAATTTCTGGGGGGGCGGTCGCCCCCCCGGCCCCCCCTGTTCCGACGCCACTGGTAGGCGCGTGTACTGGAAGAGTCCCATCGTAGTTGAAATGGTGACATACTTCCGGGCGGCATCCTGGAGCACCAGCTGCTGGTAGGCATCTCGAAAGTCGAGCTTGGAGAACTTCTGTCCCCCGGACAGAGCCGACCAGAGATCTTCTACCCGAGGCAGCGGGTACTTCTCGACGGTAGCGACGGGGTTGATGGTGACCTTGAAGTCCCCGCAGATCCTGACGCGGCCGTCTTGCTTGAGGACTGGCACAATCGGTGCGGCCCACTCGGAAGACTTGACGGGCACCAGGATTCCTTCTCACTGCAGCCGTTGCAGCTCCTGGGGGACCCCGTCCTTCAGGGCGAACGGCAGCGGACGCGGCTTGAAGAACCGAGGCCGGGCTCCCTCGGGTACGTGGATGCCGACCGTCGTGCCGGCGAAGGTGCCCACCCCCGGCTGGAACAGGGACTGGAAGTCGGTCAGGAGGCTCGGGACGTCTTGCACCACGTGCAGTGCAGCTTCTTGGTACTCCGGCAGCCGAACACCCAGCGAGTGAATCCAGTTCCGGCCCAGCAGCGTCGGCGACGACCCCTTGGTTAAGTAAAGGGGAAGGATTGCCTCCCTGCCGCCAAGGCGAACGCTGACTTGGGCCCGACCCTGGACCTGAGAAAGCTGCCCGGAGTAGCTGCGCAGCATGACGTCAGACGCCTCGATGGACACGCCGGGGAAGGTCCGCTTGAACAGCTTCCCGGGCATGACCGACACGCTGGCCCCTGTGTCCAGCTCCATGGTGATGGGGTGGCCGCAGATTTCGACTGACACCAAGTAAGGTGGCACTGACGATGAAATTCTGTTGGTGTGCCACACGTCAAAATCTGCGGGTCCTCGGCCACGACGTGGACCCTGGCTGAGGAGGTACCCGGACCTTGTGCCGCTCGTCCCCGCCGCGTTCTTTTGCGACGACCACCATGGCCGCGGGCTTGGCTGGAGCCCGGGCTTGAACCAGGCTGCTGCTGCTGCTGCTGCTGGCCGCCGCTCGTCCTCCCCCCTCGGCAGACACGTGCGAGGTGCCCAGTTCTCCCGCACGTGAAGCATTGTGCTTGGACGAACTGGCACTGTGAGGGGGAGTGGGCAGCACCGCAGCGGCTGCAGGCACCGCTCCTTGCCGCCATCTTGTTCACCGCCGCTTCCGTCGACGGTGAGCCGGCCGCACGCGCTATCTCGCTGGCGTCGTTAGCTGCGGCTTCCATCGCCTGCGCTGCCTTCACCGCGTCGTCCAGCGAGGGGTCGGGGAGCTCCAGGAGTCGCGTCTGCATGGCGGGGTTGTTGATGCCGCAGACGAACCGGTCCCGGAGTAGCGAGTCCAACTGGTCGCCGAAGGCGCAGGTGCTCGCTAACCCTCGTAGCGCAGCGACGAACTGCCCGAGGGTCTCCCCGTCCTGGCGGCTCCGGTTGTTGAAGCGGAACTGCTCCAAAAGCGTGGACGGCGCCGAGCTGAAGTGCGAGCGCAGCGTGGCGAGCAGCTCACCCATGGGTGAGCTGCTCGCCACGCTGCGCTCGCACTTCAGCTCGGCCCCGCCGCACGTCAAAACGCTGCAGCGTTTTGACGTGCGGCGGGGCCGGCTTGAGGAGGTCGAGCAGGAGGCTGAGGACGCGGGTCCCGCAGCTGGCCAAGAAGATGTCCTGTTGTTTCATCTCGGGCGTGTCGTTCGCCCGGAAGAACACGTGGACTTGTTCTTCGTAGACAGGCCAGGCGGACCCATCTCCCTCGAACGGCTCGAGCCTCCCGTACAGCGGCATGGCGACTGGAGCGGGGGGCGGTGTTGACTCTCTCTCGGCGGCGTGGGCCGAACCGTGCACGTTGGTGGCCTCCAGTGCCACGGTTCCTCGTCGCCAGTGTCACGATCTTTCTCGAACGTGGACGAAGGGGGCCGAAGCACCCGCCGAGGAGAGACGACACGCAGCCTGGTTGTGAGGGTGGACGATGACTGGCCGGAGCGGCTTACACTCAACGGCGTTTATTGTCGCGATGAAAAATGTTGCCCGCCGAGCCAGGCGGCCGCAGACGGGCGGACTGGAGGGGGGCGCCACTAACTTGTCACAACTAGCGGCTGCCGAACGCGGATGATTAGATTATTATGACAAATATCACACAAATGACAAATGTTTTTGTCATTCGTGACGACTCACAAATGACAGGAATGACAAGTTTCTAATTGCAACAATATGTCTTTTTTCACTGACAACAAAGTTAATCAGGGAATTTTAATCAATGAGCCGATTTATCGCAAAGATTAGCAACCCACATAATGTCCCCCTTGGCCGCACATACGAGGAATAAGTATTAACGGTTGCGGCTTTTTTTTTAAGCAAATCTATTAAGCTTAAAAAAACGCCCTATATATATATATATATATATATATATATATATATATATATATATATATATATATATATATATATATATACAGGGTGTTTCAGAAAACGCAGGCCAAATCGCTCGAAAACTACTACTCATCGCAATGAAAAAAAGGCTTGTGGCGTTCCGCTCCTGGGCTAGCGGCCCATTTAGTAAAATTATTAAAGTTTGGGATAATTAATTTGTTAATTATTTTTCCTTAATTAACTTTCTTAATATTGTGTTTATGGGCATCGTTTGAATTAGAAAATTTCTCAGCGTCATCGAAAAACACTAAGTCAACAAATTGCTGAACGATAGAAGGCACGCGAAGTATTTTACGGCTTTCTGAAAATCCGCACAAAATCGACGGGTTTTTAAGTTTCGGTTTGCTATCGGAGCGCATCTCAGCCCCGGCGGCACCGCGCCTCGTGGAGAGATAGTGCAACCAACCTCTGCTGCGCTGTCATCGCGCGATGCAACAGCGCTTGTTCTGGCTGCGGGTCAAGGGGGTGAACTCTACTCGTTTTTCTTTATTTGTTCTGCGACTTCGATTGCGTGTGGTGAAAAACGAACGGGTATTTCACAGGTCATTAACGTCAGGGATCCGTTCTAAGCGGTATTTGCGCAAAATACAAAAATCGTTGCATCGCCTCTTTAATGATCTCTGTTGGAGGCAATTTACCTGGGAAAGCTGTTCCAATATCGAAAAGGCAAAGAAAAGAGGTGAATTCTTGAACATGTTAGTTAGTGCATATGTGGGGTTAATTTTAAGAAGGCGATCGAAACGGAGCGATATGTGATGACCTGGCCGTCGAAGAACATCTTTAAAACTTGAAGACCTATGTTAGAGTTTGGGAATAAATTATAGGTCCGCAATATGCCTTCTGGTCTGAAAAGGTGATAAGTTAGGTCGATGTTTGATACTGGCTATACTGCTAAATCGGGGAATGTCACTAACTGTAAATCGAGGGGCTTTGTTTTGTAGTGATTCTATATTATTTCTCAGATATGACTGATGAGGATTCCAAATGATAGATGCATGCTCCAGTTGGGATTTCACAAGAGCAGTGTAGGCAGTAAGTTTTGTTTCTGTGGTTTCCTGGAAGAGAGTTCGTTTGAGGAAGCCAAGAGTTTTCGGTTCTTTGTTCGAACTATATTGAATATGAACGTGTCAGGTAAGGTGAGATAAGATACGTAGTCATACAGTGGCTAAGTATACTGCTCTAGTCATACGTCAGTTTCACATCCCATACGCGCATCCTGCTTGAACGTTCTCCGGAAATCCATACTTATGAGACTTTCCTGAATGCTTTTATATACGCGGAGGCAGTATTTTCCAATTAAACTCAATTTTTTTTTGCTTTGCTTTCATTCAGCGCGCTTTGAGTTGCGATCTGCGACCTTAAGAAATACCGGCTGCTACCCGCCTTTTGTACAGACCGGCTGTTATTTAGAGCTAAAAGAAGCAATCATCTTGTTGATGGCCAGAATGGCCTCTCTGCCTGTGAGTCACGACGACTTCGACGGGAAAAGAAAACAAGCGAAAAGTACAAAAGCTTGATCATGTTGAAAAGGAAAGGGAGCAGATAGTCTATCGAGAGCAAACTACACGTTGCAAAACCACCTCGCAGTAATTGACCTCACGTGACGTCATGTAACATGATGGGGTCACGTGACGTGTATTCCCTCGCAAGCTTTAGTGGGAAGATTTGTATCACGTGAAAATGTCACTCGACGTGGTCACTTGACGTCAGTTTTACCAGCCAAATAGAGTGGGGAACTTGACGTAGCGTTACTTTAGGTCACTTCAAATCGCGTCACGTTAATTTACCCGCTAAATTCAGAAGGGTAAATTGACGTCACGTGACCTGGGGTCACTTGACGTGGCAATGTGTCATCATTTTTCCCGTTAAATGTAACGTGGAAGACGTCATGTGACAATAATGTTCTCACTAAATTTAAGGGGTAATCCAACGTGACGGTTCTTCTTAGGGATTTCTCGCGGAAGCCGACTGATGAAACACAAGCTTTGTTAATAAGTAAGCAAGGCTTCACGCGACCCAAGCATGTCCCCGACTGTTTTTGTTGTTTCTTTAGTTATATCATCGTCTTAGATTTGTTATCATGCCTCTAATTGCATGTCCACACACTTGCGTTGAGCACGTCCGACTGCGACAAGAGTGTTTTTTAAGACTCTTGCGACAACTTACGACCCGCTCCGCAGCAGCGCATCCGGTCGTAGGTCGTCCTAAGAGGCTTAAAAACCCGTCTGGTCTCCGTCGGTCTTTCTCGGTCGCAATTGTGGGAACGGGCGTTAAGATTCGCACAAAGACGCCGCTACTGAAGAATAGCGTACTTGAGCGGGGACGCGAACGGCCTGCCGGGAGTAAAGCGGCGTTTTGTGAAACCACTAGTAGTGTGTTATCTGGAACATTCGGTTGCAGCACCGATTTTTCGAAATTCAGCACGGTTCACCCCAAACGCCACTTAGGGGGCTACGCCACGCCGACTGATTAAGCGGAACAAAAGACGGGTTGCTCCTCTTTGAGATACGCAAATTACGACGGCGCAAATTACGCACTGGGAAACGCTCCCCGCTTCGTCACTGCCGAGGTTGCCTGGAACGGCGACCGGCCATTGTCGGGAGAACATTTTTAGGATGTTTTAGTAGATAATTCGGATGACTCCGATAATGATACCCGATACTCCGCCGATGTCTTTGCGCGTGCATTGTATCGTTTATCGGAGTTGTGAAAACTATATCTACTAAAACTTTCTATCATTATGGAGCCTGCCGCCGGGAAACCCTGGACTCTGCCCGCCGCTTCCGCGCGCGGACGCTCTCTCCGCCACCATATTGCCGCCAGACGCGGCGTGACCAAGACCTGTATTGGGTATACGCTGAAATAATCTACGCAGTTTAATCTCGGCCACGGCAACTATGAAAGTCCCTTAACACACATGTAAAGGGCCTACGAACTCATCTCGAGGGTCAGAAACGGCAATTAAAAATGGCGTGAAAACAAGGGACACATGCGTGCCTTGTTTTCACGCCTGGTATGTTTGGGGACACAGTAATGATTCGAGACTAAAAACCCTGTGTCCTAAAATGTTAAAGACCCACTCTACAATCTAGAGGCAGCTATTGCACCTCTTTTTTAAAGAATTCCTGCTCATCATGCATGTATACCTTAGCAAGCATTGCAATTTGAGAACAAAAAATGAAGGGATCAGAGCTTCCTGGCTAAGCGAGGCATTACCCATCACCTGGTCTCTGTGTATTAATCACAGGCGAACGGGCAAGGAGAACGATTGAATCGTCCCTTCAAGTCGTTCGTACATTGTGCTGCACTGGAGAAGCGTCCAATTCACTCTGCCGTTCTGGATTACTTGTGCGTATATCGCTGTACGCCGCACGCAACGACAGAAATGTCTCCTGCAATTCTGCTGCATGGATGCAAGCCATGCAACCGGCTTCACATCATTGGCCTTTCAACATCGCAGTTCTTGAAGAACCCATTTGAGGAGATGCAGCGTCTGCGGTGCTGAGTGCAGCGGGGACAAGAGCACAGCAAGCGCTACACAGACAGACGGCGAGCTGCCAAAGTTCCGACACTCCGGGTCGGCGGATGGGTGCGCGTCAGGAAGCTAGGAAAGGTAAAGAAGGGAGACCAAGCTTTTGGTCTGGCAATGGAAATTGTGGAGCGTGTCGGCCGATGGACCTTCAAGCTTCAGGACTGTCGCATCTGGAACGCCTCCAAGCTTATGGCGGCAACGGCTCCACCTGGCACAGATACCGTTGAAATGTCGTCGCAAGCAACGACACAGCCATTTGAGAACCTGCCAACACAGAGAATTCTCAAAAAGACCTCAAGAAGCTAGCGTGGCGGCCAAACACATTAAAGCAGGCTACTCGGTGGCAACAGCAGCAGCTAAGGCCACATACGCCTCCGCCTTTTCCACCTTCACGGGGACAAGAGGGTAATGAAGACGAAGCGTGGCCAGACCGTCCAACCGGTCTTTTTGAATCTGAACAGGGTGCCGTGACGGTATCACCAAGTTCACACTAAAGAGTGAGGTTGCCACTGGAAATTCCCATTCCCTCAGTAGATGCTACTATTCCTCCAGGGGCAGTTTCCGTTCCCCCAGTGGAAGAGCTTCGGCGATCGACCGGAACTCGCGGTCCACCGGTGCGGTTTAGAGACGTGGGTCCCTCACCCGCGGTGACAGACGTAACAGTTGCATTTATCTTTTTTTTTTTTTTTTTTTTTTTTTTGGGGGGGGGGGGGGGGAGGGCGAGAGAGAGAAGTTTGCATATTCCTTTAACGCTTATTTTCCGAAGTGAAATTAATTGCTGGAATTTTGTAAATAACTTGCTGGAATTCTTTAAATAGCTTGCTGGAATCCTGTAAATAACTTTCTGACAGTGTTATTTGAGATATTGTGTACAAGAGTATGAGTATTGAGTGCGAATGCTTTAAAATAGCCTATGTCAAGTGTGTGATAACGAATGCTTAACTTGAATTTCTTTTGAATTATGATTTTGTGCATTTTTCTTTAATATGTGTAATATCTATGTCTGGCGTTGTTATGTGCATCTTGTATACTCGTCTTTTTTCCAAAAGGGGAGGGGGGAGAAATGTTGTATTCTGCTATTTTTCTTACACTACTACTTCTTCTATGTGTTGGCGTGCCTATCTCCGCTTTCAGAAACCTATATTCGTTCTTTTCTTCTTTCCTGTGACATAAAATAAGTTGATCACGAGGCACCGGACGAGATGGTCGTTCTTTCATAGTGGTACGCTTGCTGCGGAATTCTACACCTTTTAAAAGTTATTTTTAACTCGAAGGAATGTTTTTTGCATACCAGAGTCTACGAGTCATGGCAGAAGCCTTTGGATCAAGGCGATAACTATTAAACCGAAACATGGTGCAGGAGCTTTTTTCTTAGATTTGTGATTTTGAAACGAATAAAATCAAATGCAAGAAATATTATATATTATTCACTACGCCTGCTTATAGTCACTAAATATATCGTTAAAAAAACAAGAAAAAGACTAGAAAGAAACTTCTTTTTACCAGTGAAAAGTATTGATATAGTTCTCATTCAACCACATATCTTAAAAATAGACCTTGTCTCTCAACGTGAAATACGATGTTAGTCAATTAAAAATCATTTATAGTTACCATAATTACTAATAAAACGTTCATAATCGAGCCCAAGCTATTGACGTGTAACTACTAACACTTGTTAGTTACCGTAAGTGAATTCAACAAATTAGTAAAAGCTAAAGAGCCGAAACAAAATGATTTGAAGCAACCATGTAGGATGAGTCTTATAAAAAGAATGTCGACAAAACACGCTAGACCCTTCAGTTATCCCAGATTGATGATTTCGAAAACAGGTCACACTTCACGGAACTTTCATCGTGTCAATTTCTGTCAAACTTCCGTGGAAGTAGGCCTCTAAAGGGGTATTCACACGAGGCACGCGCATCCCACGACGTAAACGTCAGGCTTTGCGATGGGCAAAAGCCTCGCGTTTTCATCTCGTGATGCGCGCCTGCCGAGGAGGAATCCCCGGGATTTCTCCCTCGTGTGAATACCCCTTAAAGGGGTATCCACACGAAGGAGAAATCCGCTCCTTTCCTCCGCGGAGCGCGCATCACGTGCGACATACGTCATCCCTTTTTGACGCCACGCGGCGCCGTTCTCCCGTTCTCCTCCGTGGCGGAGACGCGGAGGCTTCGTGCTGTCAGCACAAAAGCTCCGCTGGTGCACGCGGCGGAGCCGGGGACGGAGTTTCCCCCAGGTTGTTGACGTCACGACGTCCGTCCGCGGAGTTCTCCTTCGTGTGGATACCCCTTAACAAGGCGGGGTTTTCCTGCTGATTAAACGCTGGCGCGTATATTGCATGTCTCTAAGGAAGAGTAAGAGATAAGCGCTCCGTTTAGGCAGCCGGTGTGGGGCAGCCCACTGAGGGACAGCGGACTCCCACATATGATAGATAATATCTGGGAGTCCGCTAACTGAACATTGAACATTGAACATTGTTTTTATTTGTCACGTAAGTTTACAAAAACGCAGTAACGAGTCGGGTGAAGCCTCAGGGGCTTGTCTGCCTGGCTCGGCAGTTGACGAAGTAAACAACAAAGAGAGAAAAAAAAAAATTGCACTTTAACCGAACAATATAATCCTTAAAGTACCAATATAACTGGACCCACAGGTAGATTAACAATAATAACACTGAGATCTCAGAAAATCATACATGTCACGTAAAACAAAAAAAAAAAAAAAACCTAAAGGCAAAAAAGACAACAGGAACATTCAGTTCACTGTTCGAGGTTTCTAAGCGATCGATATTTTAACTTTTGTTTTGACGTTAAATTCATTATATAATCAGTCAGGTCGTTAAAAACTTGTGGCACATAATATAGCCGTGTTCGTTCACCATATTTGATCCTGATACGGGGTATATCAAATCTAAGTGATGGCCTCATTGGACGCTGTTGAATGTAGGGAGTTTTGAAATCGGAGGGCCAGAAATGTCGGAGGACCACCGTTTCTGTAAAAAGCCCCATAAAGGACGGCAGATTGAGTTTATGAAACATACCTTTACGGCTACTCAGTGGTCGAGGTACGCACATACGTTTTTTTTTTTTTTTTTCTCTTATTCCAGATATACATATGTATATTTTTTTTAAAAACAAAGAAGTACAATTACTTGAGGTATCGCCAAAAAGACAATGAAATACCTGAGGACGAAGCCATATGACGTTGGTCGCATCGACTTGATCACGCAGCGAGCAAGTTCGCCATTGAGAACCCTATGAGAAATGCACTTCATGTGCGCTAGCGATTGCTGGATGAGAAGTGCCAGGGAAGGCTGAGGCCTTACTGCGGCCATATTGTGTTTCTGGACATTCCTTCTTGGAAAAGCATTTTTGCAGGAACAATTTATGGAACTAGAGATAGTCAAACTCCAGGGCAAAGCGGAACCGATTACAAAATTGGAGCCAAGTGAACTAACACGAAACAGGAAACAAGGCGCGAGCAAAACGCAGTCGCCAAATGCCAACTGAAGACGAAATAGACAGCCCCAAGTACGCCCGCCTCTATGTGTCCTCTTATTTTCCTGTCGACTTGTCGTCCTTCTTTTTTTTTTTTTTTTCAATCTGTTTTTGAATTGCACGTTACACTTCAAGGTAGCAAAGTGCTGGTGACGTGATCCGGATTTTACACTCAGACCCCACTTCTTGTCGGGAGTTAAAGGATTGTGACGCCAACGCTTGGTACAATCACGTTGAACCATTTTCGGAAATCGCCGGTTCAGGGGGTTCCAGTATGAACATGCGTACCCTTCCATGCGAGCACAGGCACTCGCTCGGCTCGTCTTCTCAAAGCTCCTTATGTGCCTATTGTGACTTGACGTTTGCTTTGAAGCTCGTTCAAAAATTGTTTCTTTCATCTCCTTCCTAATGCGCGCATTGTTTTGGATTCTGATTCTAAAATCTTGACCATCTCGACCTCAGTGCGTCAAGAATCGTATGAACTGCTAGAGAATGGGGCAGGGCAAAGGGGTTTATGAGCACTTTTGTGGACATTCTCTTCTGTTTCCCTCTTCACCTTTCTAATATTAATTTGTTTAAAGTTTGAAGGTACAGTGCTCTTTCTTCCTTTTGTCTGGGGAGGGGGGGGGGGCGACGTACTCGCTTTTGGTTGTTAATCAGCGGCAGGGTCTCCTGTCATTCAGTCAATATTTCTCCTGAGCGTGCACGTGTGTCCTTCACTCGTGTACTCATCAACAAGTATGGCTGCCTGATCAGCATCGACTTCGGCTGATATGGATGCGTAATGCCGGATTGCATGTCACGTCCCCCGAACCGCGGGGGTCATCTACGTACTTAAGGCGAAGTGCGTGATGACTCGAGATGAGCCTACCGTCAAACTAAGCGCGACCGGTGCCATTTCTGCAATACATGAGTCTCGTTTTTTCCTAAAATATTTTGGCACGTATTATATTACATATCCCGAATTATTTCAGAGTAAACTTCAATTGCAGTAGCAAAGGCGCTTCTTGAACTTCATAAAGAGGACTGCAAAATGTGATTCTCAGAGAAGTAATCACAAATTAAGCACCCCCTTTCGGACTTGTTAGCTTGCAAAACTTGACAAGTATCTTTAAATGTTATTCAATTACTTTTTCAGAGTAATTGTACTTTACTCAAGATAGTTCGTGCTAAAAGTAGCTTAAATAGTACTCTAAATACATTTTCAAATGAATATTTAGTATCGTATCTTAAATACTTTTGTTAAGTATTTGTCACAACACTCCATAAAGCCTCGGAATCGCTAGTGCGTAATGTAAACATTGCAGGCTATACGCCATACTGTCCCTCCAGCGTTCCATCAGTATCGCCATATTGCCACGCGCCTCGCCGAGCGATTGCGTGCTTGGCAAATGGTCATGAATGACAAATGTCCTTCGTGACATTTTCCATTCGCGACAAAAAATGTCATTCGTGAGATTTTTGATTCGTAACAAAAAAGATCATTGGTGACATTTGTCATTCCCGGAATCGCTATTCCGCAATGTAAACATTACAGGCTATACGTCATACTGTCCTCCCGGTGTTTCATCAGTGTCGCCATATTGCCACGCTCGTCGCCGAGCGATCGCGTGCGTGGCAAATGGTCACGAATGACAAATGTCCCTCGCGATATTTGTCATTCGTGACAAAAAAAATGTCATTCGTGAGATTTTTGATTCGTGACAGAAAAGGTCATTTATGACAATTGTCATTCCCGGAGTCGCTACTGCGTATAGCGTATAGCCGTATAGCGTATAGCCGTTACAGGCTATACGTCATACTGTCCCCCCAGCTTTTCATCAGTGGCGCAATATTGCCACGCGGCTCGCCGAGCCAGCGCGTGCGTGGCAATTGGTCACGAATGACAAATGTCCTTCGCGACATTTGTCGTTTGTGCCAAAAATGTCATTCGTGAGATTCGTCATTCGTGACAAAAAAGGTCATTGATGACAATTTTCATTCTCGGAATCGCTAGTGCGTAATTTAAACCATTACAGGCTATACGTCATACTGTCGCCCCAACGTTGCGTCAGTGTCACCATATTGCCATGCTCGTAACCTAGCCAGCGCGTGCGTGGCAAAATGTCATGAGTGACAACTTTCATTCGGGACAAAAAATGTCATTCGTGATTAAAATTTGTTCATTAACTTTTTAATCAGTGAAAATAGACATATTGTTGAAACTAGAAACTTGCTGAGCGTCATCAAAAACCACTAAATCAGTCATTTTCCGAAAGACTTTGAACACGTGCGAAGCGTAGTAGTGCACTAAAGCAAAATGATTTGTTGGCCTAGTTGGTTAAACATTACGAAAATTAAAAAGCGCAAAAGACAAGGACAAGAGGGAGGCAACACAGGACAAGCGCTTACTCGCAACTGACGGTTTAATTCGGAAGATGAGGAAGATGAAGGACCCTGACGTTAAATGTTAGAAATATTAATGAGAAAGGAGTGAAAGGATCTGAAAAGACTGAGAATTGAAAAAGAAAAAGAAAAAAAGAAAAAAAAAGGAATGTGTAAAACCAATGGGAAATGGTGGGCATGATTAAAATAACAGTGAAAGAAATGCCAGTGAATATATTAAGAAAAAGAAAGAGGAAGGTAAACAAATTAAGAATATCTAAGGGAAATGTTTCATGTACTCTAATTCTTTTGATGACAAAGTCACCGAAGGAGCACTGATGCAGGCGTCTCCTTTGGTCGCAATCACTTCAGCCTCAGGAATTTCTCGAGTTCGCTTGTCTGGACACCTCTTCAGGATCCTTGTGCTGGACAGTAGCGGGGCGCATCTACAGTCCTTCACATGTAGAGCGAGATGCCCCGACGGAGAGGAATTTAAAGATAGCGCATGTTCTCTAAGCCTTACGTTGATGCATCTTCCCGACTGTCCTACATATACCTTCCCACCACCCAAAGGCAACCAATTGGAAGTTTTTTTCACGGCCAAGACCCACAAGGAAGAATGTCCTTTTCGCGTAATTGTGACCGAGAAGGGATCTGGGCAGGGTGAAATGTCGCGGTACCTTCTGCGTCATTTGTCTGTCCTCCAACTTGATGACCCATTCTTGATTTCCAACTCAGAAGTAATGATTCAATACCTGAAAGACGACTCAACCCAAACACGATATGGGTTCTCCCTAGATGTTGAAGACTTATTTAATTCAATACCACACAGAGAATTGTTTGACACCGTCAGCGAATGCATCGACTCCAATGGAGCCCTAGGTTTTCAAAACACCTGTGGCATACCAGTTGCGTCTTTCCTAGAGCTTTTGAAGTTTCATTTGTGCTCGAAGTTTGTCACTTTTTCAGGAGAAACTTACATAGAGAAAAAAGGAATATGCATCGGGTCATGCGTAGCTCCCATTTTGTGTGACATTTTTCTTTCAAAGTGTGACAGGGGCATATTCCAGGGTTTGACGAACTATCTAGTCGCACGCATATTCAGATACGTTGACGACTATCTTGTCTCATGACAAAAATCCCTGACGCAAACGACATCACCATCATGAAGAACATATTCCTAGGTCAGGCCCAAGGATTAAATTTCACCCACGAGACTCCGACGAACAACAACCTCCAGTTTTTGGACACGCGACTCACCTTTCAAAATGACCACGTCTGTTGGATGTATTCTCCTAGATCCAAGAAACGAATACTCCAATATGAATCTGCACACTCAAAACTAGTCAAAAGGAGCATTGTGTCTAGTTGTTTGAGCGCTGCCCTGAAAAAGTCTTGCATTCATTCAGCAAGAGAAAGCTTTGACACGCAAATATCAAGGCTCAAGGAGTCAGGCTACCCCACCTCCATCCTGTCTGACGTTGTTGAATGCATGATAAAACCAAACAGAACAAGCAAGAGAAGCGGAGAAAGAAGAAGTCGACCGGCGGTCGTCCCTTATATACACCGCATTTCTCACAACTTCAAGAGAATAGCCTCTAAATACGAAGTGCCGGTTGTGTTTTCAGCCCCCGACAAGCTTAAAAAGCTCTGCCCCAAAGTCAACACCCCGCGCACAAAGCCTAACAAATGCAGTGTCAGGCACGGCAACAAATACGTCAACTGTTGCAGCGGGGTAGTGTATTTGATCCCGTTCACCTGTGGGAAGGTATATGTAGGACAGTCGGGAAGATGCATCAACGTAAGGCTTAGAGAACATGCGCTATCTTTAAAATCCTCTCCGTCGGGGCATCTCGCTCTACATGTGAGAGACTGTAGATGCGCCCCGCTACTGTCCAGCACAAGGATCCTGAAGAGGTGTCCAGACAAGCGAACTCGAGAAATTCTTGAGTCTGAAGTGATTGCGACCAAAGGAGACGCCTGCATCAGTGCTCCTTCGGTGACTTTGTCATCAAAAGAATTAGAGTACATGAAACATTTCCCTTAGATATTCTTGATTTGCTTTACCTTCCTCTTTCTTTTTCTTAATATATTCACTGTCATTTCTTTCACTGTTGTAATGTAATGTAATGTTTTATTTGCTCAGGAGAGCCGCGGCACCGCAGAAAGGCAAGAGCCCGTACCAAGGAGGCCCGCGGTGCCGTGTCTAGTGATGGTGATTATGTGATGGTGTAATGTACAGATGAAAGTTATGGTGTGTTAGGCCTAGCAGCAATCTTCGCGGTGATGGTCTTCGCGGTGCTGCCATGGGGTGCTTACTTCTGGCAGGCCGGTCTCAAGCGCCTGGAGAGGGCTCTTCGCGTGCCATACTTGCATACGAGCCGGCCGAATTACCGGCGGTGCAGGGAGTCCAGCACCCCCGCAGGGGTTGGCGCCGGTGTTGGCCAGGCGGCGGTCTTTACGAAAGCGGGCCTTGGAGTGTCCCAGCTTGCGGTCCAGCTTGTAACTGGGCAGCGTGAGAACCCCCTGTTGATCGAAGACATGGTCTGTGGCACTGGTTTGGCTGGCTCTCTGACGATCGAAAAGACACTTTTCTCATGCCCACCATTTCCCATTGGTTTTACACATTCCTTTTTTTTCTTTTTTTCTTTTTCTTTTTCAATAATTCTCAGTCTTTTCAGATCCTTTCAGTTCTTTCTCATTAATATTTCTAACATTTAACGTCAGGGTCCTTCATCTTCCTCATCTTCCGAATTAAACCGTCAGTTGCGAGTAAGCGCTTGTCCTGTGTTGCCTCCCTCTTGTCCTTGTCTTTTGCGCTTTTTAATTTTCGTAGTGCACTAAAGGTTCAACTCGTGGAGCAGGTACAAGACTAGCGGCTGCCGAACGCGGATGATTAGATTATCGTAACAAATATCACAAATTACAAATTTTTTTGTCATCCGTGACGTCTGACAAAAAACAGGAATGACAAGTTTCTAATTGCAACACTATGTCTTTTTTCACTGACTAAAAAGTTAATCAGCGAATTTGAATTAATTAGCCGGCTTATCGCAAAGATTAGCAACCCACATAATGTCCGCTTTGGCCGTACACACGAGGAATAAGTTTTAACGTTTGCGGCTTTTTTTTTTAAACAATTAAGCTTAAAAAAACGCCCTATATGTATATATATATATATATACAGGGTGTTTCAGAAAACGCAGGCCAAATCTCTCGTGCGAAAACTACTCATCGCAATGAAAAAAAGGCTTGTGGCGTTCCGGTCCTGGGCTAGGGGCCCATTTAGTAAAATTATTAAAGTTTGGGATAATTAATTTGTTAAATTTTTTTGCGTAATTAACTTTTTTATTATTGTGTTTAAGGGCATGGTTTAAATTAGAAAATTGCTCAGCATCATCGAAAAACACTAAATAAACAAATTGCAGAACGGTGGAAGGCACGCGAAGTATTTTACGGCTTTCTGAAAAACCGCACAAAATCGACGGGTTTTTAAGTTTGAAAACCTGTCGATTTTGTGCGGCTTTTCAGAAAGCCGTAAAATGCTTCGCGTGCCTTCTATCGTTCTGCAATTTGTTGACTCAGTGTTTCTAAATGATTCTCATCGAGATTTTAATTGAAACCATGCCCTTAAACTCCATATTTAAAAAAATTAATTACGCGTAAATAATTAAAGGAGCTGTGCAACGATTTTAACGTTGAAAGGATTGGCATCTTCTGCTTTTGAATTTGGATCTTTGAGACTGTCCTCGGAGGCATAGCGTTATCAGCACAGCTCTTGGAAGGTACCGGCAATATCCCTTTTCATCGTATCCTGCAAGCTCGTTGGGCTTTTCAACGTCCCTCAAAATGTGAGCTTAGAGCCTGACCTGACTATGACGTAATCGCAGCGGACGTCAAAACGTCTCCATCTGCCCGTCCTTCTTTCATCCACTGCGCAATGCCGAGGAAGCTGGAAGTTGCGTGGGAGTTGATACCTCCCCTGGGCGCGTGACGTTGACATCGTGTCCGTTACATGGGAAACCCAGGCTTAGCTACTGGCAGCGTTCCGCTTAACTTCGGACACAGCCACGGGTATAAAAGCGCACTAACGCTTGCAGCGCCTACAAAACATTTTCGCCTCTGCGCACAGCAAAGGTAAGACAACCTTTGCGAACCGCTGGACGAGCGATTTGCCTCTTCTATGAGACAGAAAAATGCGTTGTAATTCATACGACATTAGGGTTAAGAATGCCTTCTATTTGGTCTCGTTTATACAAAAAATTGCAAATGCCTTTTATTAGTTTTTTGGGTATCAATGTCCCATTTATCAAAAATTATCTCGGTACGCACTTTTTATGGAAGCAAGAGAACGTATCGCAGCTGGTTTATGTTTTAGACAAACGTTGTTTTGCCATGATGGGGTTAAATACTTCTAGTTTAATCATTCGAGACGTGCCACTCTGTTGAGCACCATAAGAGTGCTTCAACAAGGTAACACCAAAACTTTATAAGCACTTTTTTTAACATATTACTTGCGGTAATACCTCCAGGAGGATGGTCTTCGGGGGCTCTTGGGAATTTTTGGATGCAATTAGCTTTTTTTAAATGCCAGTATCGCGTGAAAGGGCGTAAACGTTCAATATAATAGTTCGATCGCTTCTTCAGTGAATCCGCTTCTCGCGTCTTTATTATAAAAGTTGTCAGCGGTTGGTAAAGAATTTGCTAAACAAAAAAGGAAGCCTAATAAAAAAAAAAAAAACTGATCCGGTCAAAAAGCACATTTAATAAGAAGCCGGAAAACCTGAATGAATAAAATTATGTTTATTCCATGGCTTCATTTTACGTTAGAGCAAAATCATCCTATGAAAGTTTTCGTCTATCCGTACATTACAGGTGTTTATGACTTCGTGTTCCATTTATTTATCAAAAAGCACGTCTTCGTTTGCTCTGTTCGATACAACATTAGTCCAGTGCCTGAACACTTTGACATTATTTTCTATTATCTGTTTTTATGTCATCATGAGTTCGACTGTTCTACTTGTTGCAGTGAATCTTGCTTGAGCTGAACCTGTGGTGGCTACTAGGAATCATGAAGGTCCTTGCCGTCTCGCTTGCCTTTTTGCTGATCAGTGGTAAGCCCTGGCTTTAAAAAAAGAACTCATAATAATAAGAAAGAGAAGTGCAACAAAACGTGGGGGAATGATAAAGATTACTTTGTCACCCTTTTGTTTTCTCGAAGGTCTGATCAGTACATCGCTGGCTGAAAATGACGAAGGAGGAGAAAAAGAGCTTGTTCGAGTTCGTAAGTGTAGTTATAAATATATATATTTAAAAAAACTTGTGTGCGAATGAGATGATGTGTGTGTGTGCTATGTTTTTAATATTATTCTGACTCCCGGCACGGTATTTCAGTGCAATAAATGTAGGAATTATTTAAAATATGAATGAAACTAGTAATTAAATCATTTATTTATTTATTTATTGACTTGATTTATGAGCATTACGTAAGGGAGATGGATCTTACAATTACAAAAAATATAAACAACAAAACCAACAGGTGTTCATGGCCAACAGTGCTGCTGATATAGTATTAATAATTGTTTCGTGAGAACTGTAACATTTGGAGAGAAAAAAGTTTCCACGAGGTGATGCCGAGATTTTTTGCGCCGAATTTTTGCAACAGACGGGGGAATCATAACCCATTCTTGAAACAATTGATTTTCTTTCATCTACAGGCCGCACTAGTTACAACTGCCCATTCCAGAGAGGTAAATGCCATCGTCACTGCAGGAGCAGTGGGCACATAGAAGGCTACTGCGGCGGTTTTCGGGGAAAGACCTGCATCTGTGTCAAGGAATAGGTTCCAAATCAAAGAATATTACGTCAATTGATATAGCAGAATAAAATTGACTTCCGCAGTCTCTTTGCTACAATTCATGCGCTGGACTCGACGAAAAAAGCTTCCATTCGACGCATGTGGAGAAGATAGCTGAATTCACGTTTGACAGCGCTGAAAAGAAAACTGTTATTTCGTGAGCTATGTGAAAGTTATAAATAAAGCAAAGAAATAATATTTGTAGTTCTTTTTACCACATATGCGGCTCGAGCCGGTACACAAACGTGTACACGTCTTGAAGGTGATGGTAAACCTGAGACTGGAGTAGGAAAAGGAAAAATCAAAGGCAGACAGAAACAAAAAAAACAGGCAACGTCTCAAATTCAGCTAAATCGTTTATATCGTGCACGCCTTATATACCAAGTGTCCAACTTAAAAACCAAGTCTCCAACTTCAGCCCCAGTCTCAGGTTTACCATCATGTTCAACTTACACCAGCTCGCATGTGCTCAGAATATTTTTTCCTTACACGTCTTCTTCGCCTTGGCATGAGCACATGAAGACCGATACCTTGATGGGACTGCAATATACAGTCGGATCTCGTTAATTCAAACTCAAGGGGAACCGAAAATTTGTTTGTATAAAGCTAAGTTTGACTTACCGGGAGTTTTCTTACGTAGACATGCATAGGATGGGACCTGCATGTTAGTTTGAATTATCCGCAAGTTTGAATTAAAAGATTTTGAATTAACGAGATTGGACTGCACTATAATCACCGACAAGGTTATAATGGCAAGGCCTCCCCAGACAGTACATTAATATTGGTCCGTTGTCTTCCGCCGTGCTTCGTCAGCGTGTGAATGCTCAATGACATTTGTCATTCCCAGAATCGCTAGTGCGTAATGCAGGCTATACGCCATACTGTCCCCCCAGCGTTCCATCAGTATCGCCATATTGCCACGCGCCTCGCCGAGGGATCGCGTGCTTGGCAAATGGTTACGAATGACAAATGCCCTTCGCAACATTTTTCATTCGTGAAAAAAAATGTCATTCGTGAGATTTTTGATTCGTGACAAAAAAAGGTCTTCGGTGACATTTGTCATTCCCGGAATCGCTATTGCGTAATGTAAACATTAGAGGATATACGTCATACTGTCCCCCCAGCGTTTCATCACTGTCGCCATATCGCCACCCGCGTCGCCGAGCGATCGCGTGCGTGGCAAATGGTCACGAATAACAAATGTCCTTCGTGACATTTGTCATTCCTTACAAAAAAAAGTCATTCGTGACTAAAGAGGTCATTGGTGACATTTGTCATTCCCGGAATCGCTAGTGCGTAATGTAAACATTACTGGCTATACGGCATACTGTCCCTCAGCTTTTCATCAATGTCGCCATATTGCCACGCGCCTCGCCGAGCGATCGCGTGCTTGGCAAATGGTCATGAATGACAAATGTCCTTCGTGACATTTTTCATTCGTGCCAAAAAATATCATTTTTGAGATTCGTCATTCGTGACAAAAAAGGTCATTGGTGACATTTGTCTTTCCCGGAGTCGCTTGTGCGTAATGTAAACATTACACGCTATACGTCATAGTGTCCCCCCCACGTTGCATCAGTGTCGCCATATTGCCATGCTCGTCGCCGAGCCAGTGCGTGCGTGGCAAAATGTTTTTTTTTATTAAAGTGATGAGTGAAAGGCAGAGAGGTAAGCCTGGACTTCTGTCCTAGCTGGCTACTCTGCACAGGGGAAAGGATTACGGGATGAAAAGGTGGGATGAGGTGCTTAATGAATATGAGAAGAGAGGGCTGAAAGGATGATGGGTTGAATAGTTAAAAATGTCAGTCTCTGCCTACAGGGATTGCATCAACCGGGTGTCCTCGAGAAATCGTACCAGGGCTTTTGTGGCTTTCATTGAATGTTCCGTGGACTGCCACGAGCCCAGCACTTTGTCACAGGAGAAAGGCCGGTCGTCTAGCCTCTGAATTGTTCTGCGAAGGTCTTCTCTTTCCACGGCGTAGATGGCACATTCACAGATAAGGTGATTTGCAGTTTCCTGAACATCGCAGACTGGGCAGTTAGCGCTGTCTCTTCTTTTTATTCGATGTAAGAAGTGTCGGGTAAACGCCACCCCCAGTCGGAGTCTGTGTAGTACTGCCTGGGACCTGCGTGGAAGTCCAGACGGATATCTAAATGTCATATGTGGATCGAGGGCGTATAATCGGGAGTGATGGTACTCGGGATCAGCCTATAGATGTGATGTCAGGAGTTTGGCTACGTTACGCACTGTTGAGTTAGCTTCTGACTTGAAGTAAGGAATTTTGAGGGTGCACACATTTTTATGGGCAGATTTAGCCGCTGCATCTGCTGCCTCGTTGCCAGAAATCCCACTATGGCTTGGAATCCATTGGAGGCGCAGATCATGTCCTTTAACTCGGCAGCGGTTTAAAAGTAGCATGATGTTCAAACCAAGTTCTTGGTATCCGCTAGGTACCATAGCCGATTGTAGAATTTTCAAGGACACTTTGGAGTCGGTGAAGATTGTTCATGTTTGAGGTTGTTGTTTCTCGATATACTTCACCGCTTCTTGAGTGGCAATCAGTTCGGTTGTTGTTGAAGATGTTTTGTGACTTAGTTTGTGCTTAATAGTTATATCTCTGGTAGAAAACACAGCAGCAGCTGTTGAGCTCATTATACTTGTAGAACCATCGGTGAAAACGTGTATACGAGATATATGAGATCCATAGAGTTCGGTCATTGTATGTTGGTACAGCACCGCCTGAGGAGTGTTGCGTTTTGTATGTATCCCAGGAATGTCGTGGGATATTAGCGGCGTAGGTATGGTCCAAGGTGGAGTAGCTGCAATTTCTGGTGTTAGAAACCTTGATGGAAATTCTTGTTGGTACAGTGCTAAAACACGAGCATAGTTGGACGATGGTCTAGACGACATAATGTCGGCTAGATAACGTCTTTTTTGTCTGGTTAGATGCCGTAAATGTATTCTTAAGGTTTCTTGAATTTGAAGAACACATGCTGGGAAGTGTCGGGATTCGGCTATAGTGCCTGGCGTGGAAGCTGACCGAGGGAGACCAAGACAGCAGCGCAGAGCTCGAGCCTGTAGGCTCTGTAGCATCTTCATATTTGTTTTGCAGGTGCCGTTGAAAGCGGGGAGGCTGTAGCGCAAGATGCCCACAAAAATAGCTTGGTAAAGACGCAGCAGAGCAGGAACTGTCGCTCCCCATGTTGTGCCACTGATGAACCGGGCTAGTAGGACAAACGCTGAGAGCTTCTTCTTAAGATGTTGAATATGGGGCGTCCATGTCAGACCGCGATCAACGACGACGCCCAAGAAGAGATGCTTCTTTACGAAAGGTATTTTTTTCTTTGCAGATAGTTAGAGGATATTTGTCCATGCTTCGGCGTGTGAACGCGATAGCAGCAGACTTTGATGTTGATATATGTAGTCCCCGGTATGTTAAGTAATGATGCAGGATATCCAATGTTCTCTGAAGTTTTGCTTTTATATGAAATCGCGTAATTCCGAACGCCCAAATACAAATATCATCCGCATAAATCGAAGCATGAACTGTGTTAGGAAGTGTCTTAACAAGGCTTGTGAGTGGTAGTTCGAAAAGTGTTGGGCTCAGCACTCCTCCTTGTGGTACTCCCTTGGTTACGCGGAAGAGTCGTGTATTTCCTGATTCTGTGGAGATGCAAATAAATCTGTTGTCGAGATAGTTGGATATCCAGCGGTATATATGACCACCCAGTCCAAGTTCTTCTAAGGATTCTGGAATGGCCCTATGAGTGATAGAATCGAATGCGCTTTTGATATCTAAGAATACAGCGGCACACATGCGCCCCTCCGACTTAGATTGTTCCACTGAAGTCACGAGATCAATTACGCTGTCAATAGAGCTTCGGCCTCTCCGAAATCCGGACATTATATTTGGGTAATACCCGTTTTGCCCTAGATACCATTCGATGCGAAAGAGGATCATTTTTTTTTCCATCAGTTTACCAATACAACTCGCAAGAGCTATAGGGCGGTAAGACGATATATCAAGCATTGACTTGCCTGGTTTAAGTAGAGGAACTATCCTACTTTTTTTCCACGTCAGAGGTACAACACCGGTTTTCCATGAGATGTTGAAAAACGCTAGAAGCCGCGCCTTCGCCTCTAATCCCAGGTGGATTAGGCCTGAGTACCTCACACCGTCAGGGCCGGGTGACGATTTTGCATTTGTAGAACCGAGTGCAGCTTCCATTTCTTGCATACTAAATGGGTCATTCATTTTCCCGTTCGTTGTGGAAGGAATGACAACATTATCCTTGAATCCCAGCTGTTGGCTATTTGATGAGCTGGTGAGCATGGTACTGTATTCTTCGGCGATACATTTCTCAGAGCATTGCTTATGCAAAGCTAATGCCTTAAATGGACGCAGTTGATGGGGGGAAGGGGGGGGGGTTTAGTCCACGTGCAATTTTCCATACGTTGGTGTATGGCTTTTTGGGGTCCATTGAAGCGCATATAGATTTCCAGCGTCGCCAACCAAGTTTCTGTAGGTGCCGCCTCGTGTGCCTTTGGGCCTTCCGGGCATCTCGCAAATCATTCGGGTCTTTTGTTCGTCTTACTTTGCGCTCTGCTCGACGGCGAATTGCGCGCAAGCGTTCATATTCTGAATCAATGGTGGATTGGTTACTTGAAAGGTTGTAAGTTTTGGTAGCAGCTTTCCTCGGTTTCAGAATGTCGCTCTCGAACGTAGACAAGCTTGCAGTGTTCTTGCAAGCCTGCTCCATTGAAGTTTTATAAGTATCCCAGTGTGTTTGCTGAACTGTATTTCTATTTGGTGTGCCTTGAAACGACTTGATTATTATGTAGGTAGGAATATGGTCGCTTCCGCGCGTCTCGATATCAGTGAACCAGTCCGCAGAAGAGAGAATGGTGTTTGTCATAAATGTCACGTCCAGACAGCTGCTGCAGGTTGTACCGCGTAGATAAGTTGGGCTCCCGTCGTTTAATACCTATAGCTGGTGTGCAGGGCAAAATTTCATGAGTGACAAATGTCATTCGGAACAAAAAATGTCATTCGTGATTAAAATTCGTTCGTTAACTTTTTAATCAGGGAAAATAGACATATTGTTGCAACTAGAAACGTGCTGAGCGTCATCAAAAACCACTAAATCAGTCATTTTCAGAAAGACCTTGAACACGTGAGAAGCGTAGTACGTAGTGCACTAAAGGTTCAACTCGTGGAGCAGGTACAAGACTAGCGGCTGCCGAACGCGGATGATTAGATTATCATGACAAATATCAAACAAATAACAAATGTTTTTTGTCATTCGTGACGACTGACAAATGACAGGAATGACAAGTTTCTAATTGCAACAATATGTCTTTTTTCACTGACTAAAAAGTTAATCAGCGAATTTTGATTAATTAGCCGACTTATCGCAGAGATTAGCAACCCACATAATGTCCCCCTTGGCCGTACACACGAAGAATAAATTTAACGGTTGCGGCCTTTTTTTAAACAAATCTATTAAGCTTAAAAAAAACGCCCTATCTGTGTGTATATATATATACAGGGTGTTTCAGAAAACGCAGGCCAAATCGCTCCTGCGAAAACTACTCATCGCAAAGAAAAAAAGGCTTGTGGCGTTTCGCTCCTGGGCTAGGGGCCCATTTAGTAAAATTATTAAAGTTTGGGATAATCAATTTGTTAATTATTTTTCCTTAATTAACTTTCTTAATATTGTGTTTATGGGCATGGTTTGAATTAGAAAATTTCTCAGCGTCATCGAAAAACACTAAATCAACAAATTGCTGAACGATAGAAGGCACGCGAAGTATTTTACGACTTTCTGAAAAACCGCACAAAATTCACGGGTTTTTAAGTTTCAGTTTGCTATCGGAGCGCATCTCAGCCCCGGCGGCACCGCGCCTTGTGGAGAGATAGTGCAACCTACCTCTGCTGCGCTGTCATCGCGCGATGCAGCAGTGGCTGCATCGAATCGCTGCAATGACGACAGCAGCCGAACCATAACAATGTCAGGAACGCAGCGCGTGTCCTGTGCCTTGCCAACCCCAGCGCATGGCTATGATCAACATTGGCGGCATATAATCGGGTCCAGATCACGTGGCCGCTTGTTCCGGCTGCGGGTTGAGGGGGTGAACTCTACTCGTTTTTCTTTATTTGTTCTGCGACTTCGATTGCGTGTGGTGAAAAACGAACGGGTATTTCACAGGTCATTAACGTCAGGGATCCATTCTAAGCGGTATTTGCGCAAAATACAAAAATCGTTGCATCGCCTCTTTAATGATCTCTGTTGTAGGCAATTAACCTGGGAAAGCTGTTCCAATATCGAAAAGGCGAAGAGAAGAGGCGAATTTTTGAACATGTTAAATTGTGCATATATGGGGTTAATTTTAAGAAGGCGATCTAAACGGAGCGATATGTGATGACTGGCCGTCGAAGAACATCTTTAAAACTTGAAGACTTATGTTAGAGTTTGGGAATAAAGTATAGGTCCGCAATATGCCTTCTGGTCTGAAAAGGTGATAAGTTAGGTCGATGTTTGATACTGGCTATACTGCTAAATCGGGGAATGTCACTAACTGTAAATCGAGGGGCTTTGTTTTGTAGTGATTCTATATTATTTCTCAGATATGACTGATGAGGATTCCAAATGATAGATGCATGCTCCAGTTGGGGTTTCACAAGAGCAGTGTAGGCAGTAGGTTTTGTTTATGTGCTTTCCTGGAAGAGAGTTCGTTTGAGGAAGCCAAGAGTTTTCGGTCTTTTTGTTTGAGCTATATTGAATATGAACGTGTCAGGTAAGGTGAGGTAAGATACGTAGTCATACAGTGGCTAAGTATACTGCTGTAGTCATACGTCAGTTTCACATCCCATACGTGCATCCTGCTTGAACGTTCTCCGGAAATCCATACTTATGAGACTTGCCTGAATGCTTTTATATACGCGGAGGCAGTATTTTCCAATTAAACTCAATTTGTTTCGCGTTGCTTTCATTCAGTGCGTTTTGAGTTGCGATCTGCGACCTTAAGAAATACCGGCTGCTACCCGCCTTTTGTACAGACCGGCTGTTATTTAGAGCAAAAAGAAGCAATCATCTTGTTGATGGTCAGAATGGCCTCTCTATCTGTGAGTCACGACGACTTCGACGGGAAAAGAAAACAAGCGAAAACTACAAAAGCTTGATCATGTTGAAAAAGAAAGGGGAGCAGATACTCTATTGAGCGCAAACTACACGTTGCAAAACCACCCCGCAGTAATTGACCTCGCGTGACGTCATGTAACATGATGGGGTCACGTGACGTGTATTCCCTCGCTAGCTTTAGCTGGAAAATTTACATCACGTGAAGATGTTACTCGACGTTGTCACGTGACGTCAGTTTTACCAGCCAAATATAGTGGGGAACTTGACGTAGCGTGACTTGAGGTCACTTCAAGTCGCGTCACGTTAATTTACCCGCTAAATTTAGAAGCGTGAATTGACGTCACGTGACCTAGGGTCACTTGACGTGGCAACGGGACATCATTTTTCCCGTTAAATGTAACGTGGAAGACGTCACGTGACAATAATTTTCCCACTAAATTTAAGGGGTAATCCAACGTGACGGTTCTTCTTAGGGATTTCTCGCGGAAGCCTACTGATGAAACACAAGCGTTGTTAATAAGTAATCAAGGCTTTACGCAACCCGATTACGTCCCCGATTGTTTTTGTAGTTTTTTTAGTTATATCGTCGGCCTAGATTTGTTATCATGCCTCTAATTGCATGTCCACACACTTGCGGTTGACCACGTCCGACTGCGACAAGAGTGTTTTTTAAGACTCTTGCGACAACTTACGACCCGCTCCGCAGCAGCGCATCCGGTCGTAGGTCGTCCTAAGAGGCTTAAAAACCCGTCTGGTCTCCGTCGGTCTTTCTCGGTCGCAATTGTGGGAACGGGCCTTAAGATTCGCACAAAGACGCCGCTAATGAAAAACAGCGTACATGAGCGAGGACGCGAACGGCCTGCCGGGAGTAAAGCGGCGTTTTCTGAAACCACTAGTAGTGTGTTATCTGGAGCATTCGGTTGCAGCACCGATTTGCGAAATTCAGCACGGTCCACCCCAAACGCCACCCAGGAGGCTGCGCCACGCCGACTGATTGAGCGGAACAAACGACGGGTTGCTCCTCTTTGAGATACGCAAGTTACGACGGCGCATATTACGCACTGAGAAACGCTCCCAGCTTCGCCACTGCCGAGGTTGCCTTGAACGGCGACCGGCCTATTGTCGGGAGAACATTATTAGGACGTTTTAATAGGTGGTTCGGATGACTCCGATAATGATACCCGATACTCCGCCGATGCCTTTGCGCGTGCATTGTATCGTTATCGAAGTTATGAAAACTATCTACTAAAACTTTCTATCATTATGGCCACTGCCGCCGGGAAACCCTGGACTCTGCCCGCCGCTTCCGCGCGCGGACGCTCTCTCCACCATATCGCCGCGAGACGCGGCGTGACCAAGACCTGTATTGACTATACGCTGAAATAATATACGCAGTTTAATCTCGGCCACGGCAACTATGAAAGCCCCTTGACGCATATGTAAAGGGCCTACGAACTCATCTCGAGGGTCAGAAACGGTAATTAAAAATGGCGTGAAAACGAGGGACTCATGAGTGCCTTGTTTTCACGCCTGGTATGTTTGGGGACACAGGGATGATTCGAGACTAAAAACCCTGTGTCCTGAAATGTCGAAGACCCGCTCTACAATCTAGAGGCAGCTATTGCACCTCTTTTTTAAAGAATTCCTGCTCATCATGCATGTATACCTTAGCAAGCATTGCAATTTGAAAACAAAAACGAGGGGATCAGAGCTTCCTGGCTAAGCGAGGCATTACCCATCACCTGGTCTCTGTGTATTAATCACAGGCGAACGGGCAAGGAGAACGATTTAATCGTCCCTTCAAGTCGTTCGTACAGTGTGCTGCACTGGAGGAGCGTCCAATTCACTCTGCCGTTCTGGATTACGTGTGCGTATATCGCTGTACGCCGCACGCGACGACAGAAATATCTCCTGCAATTCTGCTGCATGGATGCAACCCACGCAACCGGCTTCACATCATTGGCCTTTCAACATCGCAGTTCTTGAAGAACCTATTTGAGGAGCTGCAGCGTCTGCGGTGCTGAGTGCAGCGGGAACAAGAGCACAGCAAGCGCTAAACAGACAGACGGCGAGCTGCGGAGCTTCTCACCGCGAGATTGGCAGAGCGAATGTCTTTCGAGGGCCGGACCTCCCGCACGGGCCACTTGTGTTTGGGCGTTCTGAAACTGTTCGAGGCTCACAGGTCGCCGAAGATTTATCGAAGGTTGGAATCTCGCGCTGAAGACGGTGGAACTGAGACTCTTCCCTGCCGTTCTGTTGAGCGATGTCTCTTCAGGCCCCTACTCTTTTTTAGGGGCGAAGCTCCTTAGGGTCTAGACTTCTCCACCCGGCGTCCGTGCTCACATCGATCTTGCTGGTGCTCGTGCACGTGCTCGTGAGCTCACGTGCTCACGTGCTCACGAGCGTGTGAGCACATGCTCACGTGCCCGTATAGGGCAAAAAAAAAATGATGAAAAAAAAATGTTTGCGCAGTCGACAGGATTCGAACGTGTGCGGGGAGACCCCGATGGATTTCTAGTCCATCACCTTAAAGGGTAGATGGGGCACTTCTACATTTGAGAAAAAACGCTTAAATTGCGTTCATTTGGCCTTTAGAATAACAGATATCAAAATTATGTTTCAATGCGACGCGCCGGAGAGCCATACGAGCAATTTCAAAATAGGACTGAAGCCCCGCCTCCCTAGCCTTGGGCAGCCAAAAGATCCGTCGATAACGTCACGGAAAGCGACTGTCTTTCGCGTTTTTCTCGCGTTTAACAATACTTACGCAGCAAATGGTTTGGGTATTCGGGTTCACGGGGTAGAAATACACTATAATTCACTCCTAACTCATTTTTTCCAAGAAGCTCCGTAGCTTCCTACTCGGCCACGACTGCGGGACCAGTAGGAGACTGAGATGTGGTAGTAACTCAAGAGGTGGGGATGTCATAGATGAAACGTTGCATGTAGCCGCTCAACGTCTATACAGGAGAGGGCGCTGCAGTCAAATGCGTATATAATTTGCATGCATTGGCTCAACGTTTATAGACGAGAGGGCGCTGCGGTCAAATGCATATATAATCGCGTTAAACTTTGCATGCATTGGCTCAACGTTTATAGACGAGAGGGCGCTGCGGTCAAATGCGTATATAATCGCGTTAAACTTTGCATGCATTGGCTCAACGTTTATAGACGAGAGGCCGCTGCGGTCAAATGCGTATATAATCGCGTTAAACTTTGCATGCATTGGCTCAACGTTTATAGACGAGAGGGCGCTGCGGCCAAATGCGTATATAATCGCGTTAAACTTTGCATGCATTGGCTCAACGTTTATAGACGAGAGGGCGCTGCGGTCAAATGCGTATATAATCGCGTTAAACTTTGCATGCAATGGCTCAACGTTTATAGACGAGAGGGCGCTGCGGTCAAATGCGTATATAATCGCGTTAAACTTTGCATGCATTGGCTCAACGTTTATAGACGAGAGGGCGCTGCGGTCAAATGCGTATATAATCGCGTTAAACTTTGCATGCATTGGCTCAACGTTTATAGACGAGAGGGCGCTGCGGTCAAATGCGTATATAATCGCGTTAAACTTTGCATGCATTGGCTCAACGTTTATAGACGAGGGGGCGCTGCGGTCAAATGCGTATATAATCGCGTTAAACTTTGCATGCATTGGCTCAACGTTTATAGACGAGAGGGCGCTGCGGTCAAATGCGTATATAATTAGGGATGTCGCGAACCACCCTAGGTTCGATTTCGAAAGGTTTCGATATTTGCGAAGCGAACTAAGGTTCGATTCGAAAAATTTCGATATTTTCGTACCGACCGAGGTTCGATTTCGAAAAATTCGCAACTTTTGTCCACAGCGGAGCTTCGAATTCGAAAATTTCGAAGCTTTCACGGTTTCTAAAATTTCGAATTCGAATATTTGATTTTTTTTTTACTTCAGGTTCGATAAATTCGAAGATATCAAAATTCTTTGTAAAAAAAATTCGAAAACTTCGAACGCTTCGAATTTTTATAGACATGAAGTTCGAACAATTCGAAGATTTCGAATTTCTTTTGGCTTAAAGTTCGAAAAGTTCGAAAGTTCGATTCTCTTTTAACGCTACATTCAAAAAAAAAAAAAAAAAAAAAAACTTCGAAGATTTTGAATTTTTTTCTAATCCAAGTTTTCAAAGTTTGAAGTCCGATTTTCAAGTTTTTCTACAGTTTCAGTTTGAAATAACGTTTTCACGACTCACTTGTTTACACAAAATCAAGTTTAGAAAAGTTAGGGTGTGATATCTAGATTCTGCGAAGTTGGTAAGGCAATTAAATGAGACGACGAGTGTCCCGGACGTGCTAGAATATTTGCCAGTGCAGAATTGTGACCGCCAGCCCCCCGGGGGGGAAGGGGGGGGGGGGGTCTTTATCACGCAGTAGTGATTGCACGAACACACCGTTTTACGAGACTCATCCAGTTCGAAACGGCCAGGGGCGAGCAGGAGGTTGAGGCTCAGAAAAACCTTGAAGCGACCTGGCAAACTAGCTCGCCACCCCTTGCACGCTGGTAGTAATCCGATCCGGTGAAGTTTATAATTGTCCTGGAGGTTTATTTTCTGGGACGGAGGAATCGCCTCGAAAAAAGCACAAAAGCCGACACAACTCGAGGTCGAGGAGCGTTCTACCATACAAGTGGCGTCGGAAGAGGAAAAACGGGGGGAAAGAGGATAGCGGCGGGGGGGGGGGGGGGGGGGGGGGGGGGGGGGGGGGGGCTTCAGCCTCCTTCTCCCCTTTGCAGGTGTTTCGGACTGTTAAAGAAAACAATACGGGGAAAGAGGGCATGGTCGAGCTTATTTTAATCTGAAATTATTTAGGCATATGTATAGCTACTAGGGCTGGGCGTCGATTAAAAGTTTTAACCCGATTAATCGCCACCCTTTGATCGATTAATTAATCGATTAATTGGTCTTGTTTATTCCCATGCATAATATTTTTTTAAAAAATCAAAAATTAATGCCTGTTTTCTGTTTTTGCTTTTGCTGAACATAAGGTGAAGGGCCTAATACACAAGTTTTATTACGAATCAACCTTGATGTGTAGTTAAGAACAGTTCGGAGGCACTCACACATTATTACTTCAGCTGCATGAGGTGAAAGGTTCGTTGATATTATCCGGCAAGAGCGACCTCCTTTGATTGTTCACACTATAGTCTCTCTCTGCTGCGCTAAACGGACACTCCAACGCTATTGAAGCGGCCGGGAGACGTGTAACCTTCTGCACCTTGTCAGAAGCTACAAATCTTCCCCCTACAGTTTACTTTAGGCTAAAATCTGACCTTAAGTTGCCCCTTCATAGAGGTGTTCTCGTCCACATCTGCGTGGTGAAAGCGTTTACTTTTTACTTTATTTTGACTCGTTAAAATATTACCTATTAACCGGTTAAAAAAATTAATCGCGATTAAAGCATTAATCGGTTAATCGGTAGGTTAATCGATCAAATGCCCAGCCCTAATAGCTACTGTCGCTCTTCACTGCATAAAAGGTTGCGTAGATGGTCACTGTTAGAAACTCGTTGTCAGAAAGCACTGCTCGTCACATGCTTAGTGATTCGGAAGTTCAAAACTGTCTTTTCGACCTAAACACCTGTGCCGATAGTAAAAAAAAAAAAAAAAAGAATAAATGCGGGAATAAAAAGCAGGAGAAAAAAAAAAACTATCAAGAATTCGTCGGAAGTGTTCTATTCGTGCATATTCAGAGGTTCAGAACTTCGAAAGAAGTTTCTTTTATTAAAATGTGTACAGGCTAAAAGAAACACGTCCCAGGAACGTGAAGCGAAAAAAAAAAAAGTTTTCTTTTAATGACGTGTTGAACTTGAACACTACTAGAAATCTTCTGCAATGAGTTAATTTATTCCTTAACGTGAAAAAACAATAAATATATTATTTTGTATTCTGCAGATGTCAATGATATGTACTGTCTGTGGTGCTAATTTAAATGCGATACCTCAAACAACTTAGACGAAAATAAATATCAAGTTTAGGTTATAATTGCATGCAGATACATGTTTGGACATTTCTTCGAAACTCACGTTGAATAACAATAATCACATCTTAAGACGGCACTTACCTAGGCTATACATAGATCATTCTTAAAAAAGTATAACATATCTACCATAAATAGCTCCGGCTGCAGCGTGCTTCAAATCTGGCACAAACGATAATCGTCAAAAACCCGTCGTCCGTCCTCGCCCCTTCGGGGATTTATTTCTTTAAACCTAAGCATGCCAGAACATTGAAATAAATGACATTGTCTTTCGTAAGGAACGCAACACCGCGTGTAAAAGTTCGAGAAAAAAAAAATTACGAATGTACCCCACTCCTTGAAATCAAATGAAACCGGCCGCCGGTCTTTCGAAGTTCGACGAACGTCGAACTTTTAGGGTAAAAGTTCGACGTTCGTCGAACTTCTGACTTTTCAGAATTCGAAAGGTCGAAACTTTTCGAATTCTCTTGATAAATAAGTTCGAAAGTTCGAAATTCATCGAATTTTTTGGTCAGTCAAGTTCGAAAGTTCGACAAGCATCGAACCTTGCAGCGCAATAAATTCGAAAGTTCGAAAAAGATCGAATTTTTTAGCGTAATAAGTTCGACGGTTCGAAAAGCGTCGAACTTCTTAGCTTAACAAGTTCGAAAATTCGACCTCCGTCGAATTTTACGATATAGACAATTCGAAAAATCGAAATCTTTCGAACCTTTCGAACCGCTTGATTCGATCATCGAAACTTCGATTCGAAAAAAGTTCGCGGCATCCCTATATATAATCACGTTAAACTTTGCATGCATTGGCTCAACGTTTATAGACGAGAGGGCGCTGCGGTCAAATGCGTATATAATCGCGTTAAACTTTGCATGCATTGGCTCAACGTTTATAGACGAGAGGGCGCTGCGGTCAAATGCGTATATAATCGCGTTAAACTTTGCATGCATTGGCTCAACGTTTATAGACGAGAGGGCGCTGCGGTCAAATGCGTATATAATCACGTTAAACTCTGCATGCATTGGCTCAACGTTTATAGACGAGAGGGCGCTGCGGTCAAATGCGTATATAATCGCGTTAAACTTTGCATGCATTGGCTCAACGTTCATAGACGAGAGGGCGCTGCGATCAAATGCGTATATAATCACGTTAAACTTTGCATGCATTGGCTCAACGTTTATAGACGAGAGGGCGCTGCGGTCAGATGCTCAAATGCGTTTATAACCGCGTTGCATACCGCACATTCTTTTTCTGACATGGATGAAAACGAACAAAAGGCTCGGCATGCTGCGGCTCAGCGTCTACGCAGACAAGCACCACCAGAGCTTCGCCCCAATCAACATCATTCACCACGTGGAGATGCGGTCATTTTAGTTTTTTTTTTTTTGTTTTGTTGAGAGGCGTCGTGAAGACGACCAGAGATCTCCAGCAAGTATATGCCTTCTATCATAGGATAAATGAACGGATGGATGATACGGCCATGCACTTAGCATCGAGCGCTAGCTTGCGCCACCTAGCCTATGAATGTTTACACCCATCGTCTTTAAAGTTTGCTATACAATTTGATTGTGGCTAAATTACCCACCCCACTGACTTTTGTGCATTGTGACGCTTGTACACCTACCTTTAAGCCTTCTGTTTTCATTGTAATCTTTTATTTTTTCCTTCTTTCATTCTTCCTATCAAACCCCAGTGCTCCCGCCAGGTCCGTTTAACTTCTTAAAGGGGTACGGAAACGAAATGGCGTGTCCGCCGTGCTCTTCACCTCTCGCTTCAAAATCGGCCAGCGAGAAATGCAGTGCGTATCGCGTTTGTGACGTTAATTGCCTCTGCACGGCCAAATGTACTGTAGCTGCAAGCATTGGGGCTTGGTAGCCTATACGTATACGTTTTAAACACGCGCCCGGTTGAGCCGCCATTGCCGACCCTCTCTTGTCTTACCGGGGTGCGCAGCCACTGAAGCGGCCGTTGACGAGCTTCCACAAGGGCCTATGCTGGGGAAAAAGACACAGGAGCACCTAAAGTGGAAATAACCTTTCATGCTGTGGCAATGATGAAGTGAAGCGAACAGGATGAGAGGAAACAAAAATGAAAGCCGTTTACAACTCCCTGTAACCCCGAATTAGAGCGAAGCTCTTGAGGAGGAGGAGGGAAGGGTACTGGGGGGTCAGTTGACCTCGGAAGGGGGGGGTCACGTGACCTGGGAGATCACGTGACCTCGGGGAGGGGGTCATGTGACCTCGGGGGAGGGGTCATCTTACCTGGGGGTCACGTGACGATGACATCATCAGTGATGATGGCGATGACGATGCGGATGCCGATGAAGTCATCGGCATTCGCATCGTCATCACCACTGATGACGTCATCAGTGACGTCACTAATGACGTCATCGCCATCTGCATCGTCATCGTCATCATCACTGACGACGTCGTCGTCACGTGACCCCCCCCCCCCCCTTCCCTAGGTCCTCCCGAAGGAACCCGAGGTCCTATAGGCAACCTGCGATGCAGTTTGGCGCTACACGTTGCGCCATCTAGCGGCTGCGAAATAATGAAACTGGGTAGGCCAGGGCTACGCGAGGCTGCGGGCGGGCGCATCCAGAAACCACGCGAGAACGTTGCATTTCGGATCGGCGTGAGCTTTTTTGGAATCGTTTTTCGTAAAGTAAGTCCCAACTTCACGTCTCTATAACCTCACAGGGTTCCTGTGACATCTCGCCTACTCCTAGAGTTCCCCCAAAAAATAAACGTTGCGACTGCTGCACGAAAGACGGCCACAGTCGCGAAGATGACTCAAGCGTCGAACATCACCGCTTCCCACCGGGATCTTGGGAAGCGACACGGCGACAGAAGTGGATTACTGCAGTGTGACGCAACAAGTAAGTAAATTTTACAGAAACTGTTGGGGGGAAGTAAACGAAAATCTATGTGCAGGCTTGGAAAGTGGTGGAACGAACACATTTTGCAGACTACTCGGCAAAATAACATTTATACAAGTTGTATTACGAGTCGCTTTGACAGCCACATTAGGGAAATAGGATAGGAACAATCGAGCCGATTGTTGCTTCGCTGTGATGTCGAGAATCGGACGATCTGGTCTTTAAGCGAAAGGTTCGTCGGCCCGTTCCGGCACTCCTATGCCGTTCGGCACGCGTGGTCGCAACCAACACCTTTCAAACCTCTGAGTTTTTAAAAAGTGGATTTTCGTAGTACAAAGGTTTTGTTTCAGCAACCAAATTTAATGCTGAGTCTCGTGCGAAGCGTAAATATCCTTCTTGCACGTAGTACGTGCACTTCGTTGCCTGTCGCCATTTTACATCAGGCTTTGCAATGTGCGTACGGTTCTGTAGCATGCAGAGTTTGGTTCTAATTACCCAAATTTTATTCTAGTGTGTGTGGGTGTCGGGAGGAGAGGACGGCCGAGCGAGGCGCGAGCGGGGTCAGCCGGCGAGGAAAGAGGAAGAGCGCGCTGCACGAGGCTGGGGCCGGGCAGGAACGATAGAGCCGTTCTGGCTTGTCCGGCCCATGGCGATTCCCGGGAGCATTCCACCAGCGAAGTTCGGATCAGGACCGGCGGAAGCGGCGAACCCTGACCATACTGGCCTAGTCCATGACGATCCCGGAGTGGTTCGGCAGCGAGACTCTGGCTGTGATAGCCCGGAACAGATAGCCTACGCAGCACTGGCGTGGGAAGGGCGATCCGCGAGCCTGGACATGGGCTCCGACTATAATCTCTGAACGAAGGGCGACAAATAGGGCCAGCGGGTCCGGACTGCCGGCTTTCGAAGCCGGGCAACCGGGATGTACAATAAACCCATGCGCTGCCTTCTCGTTGTGTTGTGTCACTTCCTGGGAGGCGAGCGAAGCACAGACCGATCGGGCGGCCACAAGTAGTGAAGACAACTCACACTGGTGTCCAAATGACGACTCTAGAGTATTCTCTCAGCACTTGGACCTATCAAGGCTCCCAATGGTCTTAAAGAAACGCATAAAAGAACCAGGGACATGGCACGCAGGTGCATGGGACTGCTGGAATCGGGGTCGCCGCCGCTCGCAACGGCCCGACGGGTAAACTGGCCGCCCCAGTAACAGAGACGCCTCCGCTTGTGGCGCTGAATGCAGTACTCTCGTGGCGCCGCCTGGCCATTGCCGGCTGCCTATCGAGGTCCTCCCGAAGGAGACCGAGGTCCTCCCACCCCGACGTCCTCCCGAGGTCCTCCCGAAGGAACCTGAGGTCCTCCCGAGGTCCTCCCGAAGGAACCCGAGGTCCTTCGGGAGGACCTCGGGTTCCTTCGGGAAAATTTACCCATAATGCACCGCGCGGTTACGCCGACGGCGACGGCGACGGCGATAGCGACGGCGACGCCGACGCCGCTCAAGCCGGAAACGGGCGCCTAAGAGCTGCGCTCTAAAAACTGAAGGTTGGTTATGGTGGCTCTTACGCACAGACGCACACCAGCCTGAAAGTGTCTATCCAGCTTGTCCGTAACGTCATTAGCGGCCATGCCGGTATTTTATGTGCCGTGAGTGTTCAGTGCAACGTGTTAGTTACACACCGCTGAAGTAGGAGCCCAAGGGAACCAGTAAATAGAAATAATTGTGTTTACACAGCAATGGCGACAACTGCAAGCTATGTATATAAAGTATTGACTGAGTGCTAAATTGGAGCACAGCGCATCCCGGGGGAGGGGGGAGGAGGGTGCTTGACCTGGCAGAGGATTCCGTATGCTCAGATCAAGCTCCTACCTAAGCCGAAACATATGTTTCGGCATCGTCATTCGCTGAGCTGCTTCCGTAAGTTGCGGTGATTGGCTCTCCAAGTGTTGTGTGGGAAAGTAGACGCACGGGAGTTTTTTTAGAGTGCTATCATCTGCTAAGAACGGTGGTTTTGGTGGTGTGCAATGCACGTTGCATAAGCACTGTGCATTTATTCGCAAAGTTTCGCACTTCCGTTCAAGTCAGAGTTGTCTATACATTTGCTCAATACTTACGTGAGTGGCGCTGGGGCAGGAGCGCGCTGTAGGAAGGCTCTTTAGGTGGAGAGACTCCGCTCTCCGCCGCGACCAGATAATGACACCCCGCGCGCTTGGCTTCATGGAGCCGGCCCTAGATGGCGCCGTAAGTTTCAGGCCATCCGGCAGCGCGCCGGGCCGCGTATAAGCAAACCATATCCCGTACAGCACCTGCCACGCCCCCTTGTCACGTGACATGACGTCACTTCCGCCAAGGCAATTTGTCATGTCACGTGACCTGACGTCACTTCCGCTCCAAACCGAAACCAGTTGTTTTATTGGTTAGCGAATTGTCACGTGACATGACGTCACTCGCGCCGCTGTGGCAAGGTAAACATGGCGCCCGCCGCCGCCTGAAGCACGAATCGTACGCGGTCGATCATCGGTGCAGTCGCGGCTGAAGCCAGAAACGCTTGAGACGGGAAGCCTACGTGATCGACGCAGTCGCGGCTGAGACGCTGTGAACGCGGTGACGCGAGGGACTCAACACTTGGTGACGCAACTACGCGACGCCCGCAGTATGCGACGTCTCGCATCGTGCTTCTGCACAGGAGTGCGTAAAAGCAGGGACGGCGCCAAGGGGATGCGAGGGGTGGCGGGCGCCTCCCCTAAAATTTCTTCTGCCACCCCAAGATGAAGCAGCTTTGTACACAAATAATTGCCTACGACGTCGGCTTGAAGACCCAGTGCAACGAGTGTCCAGACTTTAGAGCCGTTCATGCGTTTTATTTTTTTTTCTATTAACTTCCAGCCACTGGAAGTCGTACCGCGGGTAGCCTGCCTTCATGTCTCCCTAACCGCGGGCGAGTAAGCTATCAAGCGCTTTAGAAAAAGCAGCTTCCCTTTGTGACGCCTGCTGGCTTTTCTCCGTATTCCGCTCTGTGGTGCTTATCTTCAGCGGAGACCGGAGACGTGAACGAAGGGGAGCTTAGTTAAAGTCGAGGTCATGGGAATTCCGGACTGTCTCAGAAAGGGAAGCAAAACCAGGTTGTGATACTGAGCACAGGGGCAGAGGTCCCTGCTGTGATACCCCTCCCCCCCCCCCCCCCCCCCCCCCGTCTTCCTCCTCGTGTCTCCGCATTTCCCTTTTCAATGAGCTCACCGCATAAGCTATCTTGCATAAGCCCGTGGGCGACAGCACCTCAAAGCAACCGCCCCTCCCCCTCCCCCCCCCTTCCCCCCCAATTTGGTTCGCCTCCCCACTGCCCCCCCATTATGAAGATCCTGGCGCCGTCCCTGCGTAAAAGGCGCAAGTACTTCTCTTAGCGTTCTCAACTCGTCGCTTGATAAGAGCGAAGCAAGGTTACTACCAACGCCTACCGCTGGTTTCCGAAGTCGAGCCTTCGGTTTCCAACGTCGGGTCTCGATGTCGCCGCTATTCTTGCCGCGCAGGTTCGTCGCCGACGCGGCGGATGTGAACCATGTCATGCATGAACGCTTGCCTTTTTCGATACGAAAATATGCTCTGTCGTCACGAACGCTTACGCCGACCCACAAGCTGAATTTGAAGTATTGTCAGCATTTTTATTTCGCCTGTACGTTGTCATCGCATCACCGTTACTCGCGGCGACGCAGGTCTTCGTGCTTGCCTTCTAGCGGTGCCGCGGCTCTCCCGACCCAAAATAAAAAAAGCTGCTCTACGCTCGAACCGCAAATTGGGGAAGTGGTAAAGAAATTAGCTTAGTACCGTCAGAAACACTCGTATGACGATAGGCATGCCCAGTGGAACTATGAAGAGAAAAAACAAGAGTGCATACTTTGAACTCGAAAAGTTTTTATTTCACCACATTAAATATATTGTTGCAATGCAGTGCTGGTTTCAAAGAATGCTATTTCCTCAGTCCCTTGCAAAATGGCAAGTTCACACTGAAAAGCAACAGTTTACGTGTACAAAAAGAAGTTCACAAATGGTAATAATAGTTTCTCTCGAGACCTAGGGTAAAGCAAACGGGCATGTCGCCTCAAACGCACATGAAAGCTGTAACTTTGGAAGCTACTACAGCTTATTCATGTAAAAGCAGCTTCACACACTTGCAACAGCTTATGACCACTGGCTGACCAGCCAGTCACAAGAGGCTTAAATCGGTATGAAGTCATTCCCTTCGTAAGCAGTTTGCAGGTGAGTGAAATAGCCTTAAAGTGTGACACCTTTTGCTGTAAACACCAATTGTAAACAATGAATAAACCTCTTCTGTTCTTACTTAATTTGCACCATGTCGGAATTTTACATCACACTTGTGTGCCTGTGAAATTGTGTGTGCATGTGACAAAATGTGAAATTGAGCCCAAAACTGACACGGCTGCAAAATAATCAGTTTTAAGAACTCGTGTCGGATTCAAAATGGCACCCAAAAATCCTGGACACGGAGCAGACGTTTGATTGTATCTGTTCGGATGAGCAGCTGTGTTTTTCCTTTCATTAATCCAGACAGTTCGAATGGATGTAACCTCTGCTTTTGTACATTACATGTGGATATGAGCATAAACAACAGGGGAGGCACCCAGCATTAGCACCAGAAGAATGAAAACAGGTTAGAGAGCAGCTGGACTTAATTCTACTTGTTGGCTGATGAGTTCGTGGACGACATGAAGCGTGGAGTCTTCTGCCGCGCATGTCAACCCTCTGTGTACGCCCCTCTTTCAATCTCTTTTTTTTTTTTTTTTGTCTCCGCTTTTGAGGAGATTTGGGGCTAAGGACGTTGGCAACAGGTCACCGGTTCACACTCGACAAGTGCTTCCGGGGAGTCTGAGCCCAACTACATTGCCGTGCTGCGTCGTGTCGCTCAGCACTGCGAGTAGACATAATTTTCGTACAAGTTTTTTGACCGGTTAGTTTGTTGGGTGTGTGAGGAAGCCATTTAGCGACACCTTCTCGCCACACCAGATCTCGCTTTTGCTAGGGCTCAACAACTTGTGATTGCTGTGGAGTGTACCACAAACGGAAAACCCCACATTTCCGGACTCCAGAGATGGCAGAGGTTCGCCACATGGACAAACACCACCTACACAAGGCATGAAACGGTTCATCAATGCCAAGCCACAGCACTGGCGCACGGAAGACATCTCCGAGTACAGCTAGAAAATGTTGCGCACGGTGCAAGTAGCTATAATTCTGAACACGCCATTTCTGTGGTGGAAAGGGACACATCATACATGCATGCCGTCAGTAGTTGGCCGAATCCCAGCACCAAGCTCCGGAAGTGGAATCCAGTCATCATCTGGATCATTGAACCAAGGCAGAAATCTTCGAAGTTCAAGTAAATGAAATCTTCATCTGCATAGATGGTGAGGCTTGGTCAACAATTGTTCTAAAGAGATAGTGTCGGCTTGGAACGGCAGCACAGACTTAAACCTAAACAGCTCTCCGGACGTATTCACAATGTAAGTTGGTGGTTCTGGGAAATATCAATTTTTCCATGCGGTTCAAGGGAAAGGAGCGTGAGCCATTGTTGCTGACCGTGAAAAGATGTGGAGCAAGCCTGCTTGAAAGAAACCGGTTTGAAGTATTCGATAAGCTACGTGATGCGTGAGCAACAGACCTTTCCAGAAACATGTGGTACCCCCAGCGTCTACTTTATGCACTGCGACGTCCAGATGTATGGCACGAGGAATTGTCCCAGAAGCGAAGACGGAGTTGATGTCTGTTTAACAGTTTGTGATTTCAGAACACGGAGGGGGCAGAGGGAGAGCAAAACAGAGGGTGTGATAACTTTTTTTTTACCACTCACTCAATTTTTAGCATTTTCTGAGCTCCTAATGATAAGAAAGACTGAATCGTGCTACTTCTACGATATACAAAGTGTTCGAGCCGGCACGAGCGTACATCCGAAGAGCCCCACAATTCCCCCGGTTGCAAGGTCTCTTGGGATTTTCCGGAAAGGTCTATTGCGCATTCAGAAAGGGAGAGAGGGGAGGGGTCCAAGAAGATGACAAATTAAAACACTCTTTGTCGAGGCTTGAGAAAGGATGGTCTTGCTCTTGTCTACCGCCTAACACAACACAAAGCACTACTATTTAAGGTGTCCTTCAATTAGCCGAGCCACTCCCACAGACTCAAGGACTGCCAAAAGAATTTCCAAGGGTCTTCGAGTAAGGACTTGGCGGACCCACATACATTCACACTAAATCTAAACTTCAAACCCAAGTACCACAAGCCTCGACTTGTTCCTTTGGCCCATGAGTCAAAGGAGTAGTACACCATCACGCAACTCGTGCAACAAGGAATTTTGCCTTGGTGCGGAAATCTGCATGGGCTACGCCAGTTGTACCTGTGGGGAAGTCAAACGGCGTGATATGGCTATGTGAATGTTATAAACGCATCATTAATCCAGTCTTGAAACAGAAGTCGTACCCACTGCCAACAGCACAGCAAATGTTGACTCAACTAGTAGCATAGTCCTTTATTACGCTTTTGGTCACAAAACTTCTCTGCAACGCTATAGAAGGGCTTGGTATGCGACTACGTGTGACACTGGGGTTGACAAGGAGCCTGAAAGATGCAAATCTAGCCAGCACCACTGGGAACTGGGCTATTGTAGTTCCGAACCCACTCTGAATGAGCCACCTTTAGATCACGGTGATGCATCAATGCACTGAGAGCATTTCTGACAAGTCTAAGTGTCTTTGGCTCTGTACGCTGAGTCAACTGATCAAACTTTAAAACCTTGATTGCAGGTGCTATTTGTAAACAGTGTGATAGCCGCGTCCCACTAGAGCGACAAACAGCAACAAACGACAGCGACACACGACAACGAACGACAGACTACACCGACAGACAGCCTGTTTGTCGGAGTCCGCCGTCCCACCTGGGCGGACACGACGCAGAACACGGGGGCAAGGAAACTTGTTTCCTAGTGGGACTGGAGTTGTCAACAAAACACTTCAAAATACAAAGACAAACAAAGTCTGGTGATGCGGTTTTCGTGTTTTGCTCTTTGAGCATAAAACGCGCCGACAAACACGGTGCAAGGCGCGACGATTACTTTATTTCTTGATTAAATCTTCAGCTTCTCATCGTTTGCTGTTGGCGACTTTCCGTAAACAGTGCTGACAATCGACACCAAACTTTTTCCAAACTAGAAATACCTGAATCGTTCCTTTTGTGGGCCGTTCGAGGCATTCTAGGTGAGCGCCACGGAGTTTCACGCTGATTTTGAGGATGTTTATAACTTTATATTCGAATGATCGAGGGAAAGCGCTCCTTTGTGGACAATACGGCATCCCGATTATCACAGAACGTGATGACAAGTCTCTTGTCTGCCGGAGTGGCTTGCCGCGGAACGTCGTGTCCTACTTCGTGGTAAGCGGTCTTACTTTGGTCGGTCCTCGCACATGGGTGTATCCATCCTGATGCAAGGGCGTAGACTTCGGCGTCTTGAAGCACCACCTTGCACACCAAGTTTTCACGAGCAAAACCAGCCAGAGCAAATTCGCTTTTGCAACACGACCGCCCGGCACCAGCCAGCAAGCCTCGCCCGTGACTACTACATGCAACCGAGGGACCGGAACTGCGGGGCCGGGAACGAGGAGTGGCAGTGGCCACCAAGGGCTTCTCGTTCCGGGAGGAAGGGTAGAAGGGTGGGAAGGGAGAAAACAAAAGGCATAAACGGGCGAGGAGGATAGGTTTGTCTCCGAGAGATGTTCCTCAGTGGGACTGCTTGCTGCACTTCAAGTCCAACGACAGACAAGAACTCGTCCGTCGTCAATCGTTTGTCGGCGATTGTCGGCGACACAGAACTTTGTGGTGTCGTCGGACAAAAACCGGTGTTTGTCGCTCTAGTGGGACGAGGCTATGAATGTTATATTTGGCGGCAACACTTATAAGAACACCGTGCAGAGTCCAAGTAACGTCGCTCTCACGGTCCCCCTCGCTCGGATCAAGTATTGTCAGCGCCAGGAAGCCACGAACATAGATCAGACTCTCTCAACAAACGTCGCAGCATCCTGTTCATTGCACCGTCCTTTTAACAAAAATTCATCAATAAAACGCATTTGATCGCAGTATGCGTTCAATTAACGACGGGGAAGTTTCTGGACCCCCGAGGATGGACGACTCGGCTCATCACGGATGAATTATAAAGCTTTCTCCTGGTAAAAACTGAAGTTAGTAGTTGGAATGCCTCGAATCCTACTTCGAGGCTAAGAACATCACAAGCTCCGCAAAGTAGCAAGCCGTCTTCCTGGCGTTCTGCATGAATAAACCTATGACACCGTACAAGCCCTGCTTGCACCGAAAAAGCTTTCAGATCGAGGTTGAGTTTGAGATCATCAAGCGCCTCAATGAACACCACGACCCCAAGCCAGCGAAAGTGCAGAGTTGGTTCAAATTCCATCAACGGAACAAATCAAACTACGACGGGCTCCGTTCTCGAGTACGTGGCCGCACTTCCTCCGCGATTATCAACTTTTCAAGGTTAGCATCATCAAAGGTCGCGGCGAGCTGTCGACACAAAAGACGGTTTGCCACGGTGCTGACGGCGAGTGTAGCAGTGAAGGGGGACAGGTTTTGTTCACTTCCGCATATCACGCATCAGTTCCGTTAGCCACCACGGCAACTGCAGATTGGCAAATATTTTCTTTTCTTTGCGACTACGCACCGGAATAGCGGTTTTTCGAGGCAAAGTGATACGTTTTTGGTCACTTGAGCTTGGGTAAAAAATATAAAAAATACAAACTGCCAATTCTTTCAACACTAAAATCGTTGCACCACCCCTTTGACGTGCATCACGCAGTAGTGATACATGACTGCGTGCCACTATGATGTTCATCCACATTGAAGCAAGGAGGGAAGGCGATTGAACCTCGAATTCCTGGATTCTGCAGTCCAAGCTTCCTGCTTCATGTGCTCCGAGCTGTGGTGCACTAACACGCTCGGCCACCGATCCCCTCAGCAGTGCCATCGAAGGGTTATGCGCCTCGGTCCAGCCCCACGAGCTGACCGCTCGACCAATGTCAGCAACCTTAGTGTAGCTGCATCAGTGTTGGCAACCGTTCTTCGTAAAGCAGTCCTTGTTAAGGAGATGAACAGCTTCACTCTGGTTAGTCTAAAACGTTGAAACGTGCCACCTGTGAGAAGACTGTGGGTTTCCACGGTAAGGTTTTCCTAGTGTGCCACTGCGAAAAGCCCTCTTTGTGTCGCGACTTGGCTCAGGTTGCCTTTCCGGTTGAACCTTTTTGGTGTATGTTACTTGTACCCTAAGATTTCTTAGCTGACGCGGGAGTCTGCTAGCCTCCCATGCATTATGCACTTATTATAAAGTCGCATTCACTTAAGACCTGACTGCTTCTTCCAACACATTTCAAATCAGAGACTTGGGTTGCCAAAGGCATGGTAGCGCTTTTTTGGACGAGGACAAAAGAAAGAAAGACGAGACAGACACGAGCGCTGACTGCAACTATTTAATCAGCATGGAAATGAGGCATATATACATGCTTCGATCCTATCGATCAACCAACCCCAGGCCTAGCCGCCACTTGCATGAACTGCACCTCCTTATCGAAAAGGTCGATAGATGCAACGCTGACACACCCCAGCCCTGCCCTTTTTATTTTGTCTGCTTCGATAATCTCCCTAACAGTTCTATTTTTATGTTTAGCGAGTATGGAGCATGAGTCAAACAAAGGTTTGCACCCGCAGTCATGGCAATGCATTGAAAGGTGGCCATCCCGATAGTTTTTGATGTTTAGACTATGTTCTCGGAGCCTATCGTTCAGGCATCTCCCAGTCTGACCTACATATTTCTTACCGCATGTTAAGGGAATCTGATATACCACACCCTCAACACAAACGACAAACGACAAATCCGTTTGTCGTTTGTGTTGAGGGTGTGGTATATCAGATTTCCTTAACATGCGGTAAGAAATATGTAGGTCAGACTGGGAGATGCCTGAACGATAGGCTCCGAGAAGATAGTCTAAACATCAAAAACTATCGGGATGGCCACCTTTCAATGCATTGCCATGACTGCGAGTGCAAACCTTTGTTTGACTCACGCTCCGTACTCGCTAAACATAAAAATAGAACTGTTAGGGAGATTATCGAAGCAGACGAAATAAAAAGGGCAGGGCTGGGGTGTGTCAGCGTTGCATCTATCGACCTTTTCGATAAGGAGGTGCAGTTCATGCAAGTGGCGGCTAGGCCTGGGGTTGGTTGATCAATAGGATCGAAGCATGTATATATGCCTCATTTCCATGTTGATTAAATAGTTGCAGTCAGCGCTCGTGTCTATCTTGTCTTTCTTTCTTTTGTCCTCATCCAAAAAAGCGCTACCATGCCTTTGGCAACCCAAGACCAATACCAACTAGCGCAACATACAGCTTTGACAAATCAGAGACATGTGAAAGAGGGTTGTCCACTTACGCACACTAAGGTTAAATGAGTTTCGCTTGAAAGGACGGTGAAGCGAACTGGAATCTGCGACGTTCGTTGAGAAAGTCTGATCTATTTCCAAAGGTCATCCATCCACCAGGAGCGTGACAATAATCCACGACGGGTCCCCTTCACCGACGCTGCTCATTGCAGAGGTCTCCATGCTTCTCGCCTTTACCGTCAACCGACGGGTACGACTTGACGAGCATTCCTTTGACTTTTCGTTGAACTCTTTGCTTGAAACACGCTCTTCCAAGTGTCCCTTGTGGAAAAATTTGCATGCATCTTTAGCGAGCTTGCATTTATCAGGTGAACGCATACCTGCGCAAAGGATACAGGATTTCTTTGATGATCTCGCCCCCTTACTTGTGGTTGCAGTGGAACTGGGCACATTACCTTGTTTCCGCATCTGGAATTGCTGGCTGGCGGCCGACTCTGTTTTCAATGCGAGAGTGTTGGCGCAGTCTAAAGTGATGTTCCGTTCCACTAGCAAACGTTGAAGGTGGGAATCCTTGATGCCACAAATTAATCGGTCCCTCATCATCACTTCGAGCGGTAGCACAGCGGAGAATTCTCTCGCTGGGGCTTGCGGGACCTGTCGAGTCTTTTGTGGTGAACTGGCATTTGACACAAGCATGGCTGTGGTGGCCGTTGCCAGAGAGGGTGTGGTCGTTGTGGCCGTCACTGTACCGAAGTTGCAGTCGGCAGTGATTTTTTGCAGTGCGACCACATCCTCGGAGACGGAGCCCATCGTAGTTTGATTCGTACCGTTGATGGAATTCGAACCGACTGAGCACTTTCGCTGGCTTGGGGTCGTGGTGCTCATTGAGGCGCTTGATGATCTCAAGCTCGACCTCCGAAGCTTTTTGTGCGCGGGCAGGGCTCGTACGGTGTCGTAGGATTATTCATGCAGAACGCCAGGAAGACGGCTTGCATCTTTGCGGAGCTTGTGATGTTCTTAGCCTTGAAGTAGGATTCGAGGCATTCCAACTACAAACTTCAGTTTTCACCAGGAGAAAGCTTTATAATTCATCCGTGATGAGCGGAGCCGTCCATCCTCAGGGGTCCAGAAACTTCCTCGTCGTTAATTGAACGCAAACTGGGGTTAAATGCGTTTCATTGATGAATTTTGGTTAAAAGGACGGTACTATCAGAGCACTGATGCATCACTGTGATCTAAAGGTGGCTCATTCAGAGTGGGTTCGGAACTACAATAGCACGTCCTGGATGCCCAGTTCCCAGTGGTGCTGGCTAGATTGACAGCTTTCAGGCTCCTTGTCAATTCCAGTGCCACACGTAGTCGCACACCAAGCCCTCCTATAGCGTTACGGAGAAGGTTTGTGACCAGAAGCGTAATAAAGGACTATGCTACAAGTTAACATTTGCTGTGCTGTTGGCAGTGGGTACGACTTCTGTTTCAAGACTGGATTAATGATGCGTTTATGACATGCACATAGCCATATCACGCCGTGTGACTTCCCCACGGGTACAACCGGAGTAGTCCATGTAGATTTCCGCACCGGGGGCAAAATTCCTTGTTGCACGAGTTGCGTGATGGTGTACTACACCTTTGGCTCATGGGCCAAAGGAACAAGTCGACGCTTGTGGTACTTGGGTTTAAGTTTAGATTTAGTGTGAAAGTATGTGGGTCTGCCAAGTCCTTACTCGAAGACCCTTGGAAATTATTTTGGCAGTCCTTGAGTCTGTGGGAGTGGCTCGGCTAATTGAAGGACACCTTAAATAGTAGTGCTTTGTGTTGTGTTAGGCGGTAGACAAGAGCAAGACCGTCCTTTCTCAAGCCTCGACAAAGAGTGTTTCAATTTGTCATCTTCTTGGACCCCCCCTCTCTCTCTCTCTCTCCCCTTCTGAATGCGCAATAGACCTTTCCGCAAAAGACCTTGCAAAGAAGGGAATTGTGGGGCTCTTCGGATGTATGCTCGTGCCGGCTCGAATGCTTTGTATATCGTAGTAGTAGCACGATTCTCTCTTTCTTATCATTAGGAGCTCAGAACATGCTAAAAATTGAGTGAGTGGTAAAAAAAGTGGTCATAACACCCTCTGTTTTGCTCTCCCTCTGCCACGTCTTCGCTTCTTGGACAATTCCTCGTACCATACATCTGGACGTCGCAGTGCATAAAGTAGACGCTGGGGGCATCACATATTTCCAGAAAGGTCTGTTGCCCACGCATCACGTAGCTTATCGAATACTTCAAACCGGTTTCCTTCAAGCAGGCTTGCTCCACGTCTTTTCATGGTCAGCAATGGTGGCTCACGCTCCTCTCCCTTGAACCGCGTGGAAAAATTGACACTTCCCAGAACCACCAACTTACATTGTGGATACGTTCGGAGAGCAGTTTAGGTTTAAGTCTCTGCTGCCGTTCCAAGCCGACACTATCTCTTTAGAACAATTGTTGACCAAGCCTCACCATCTATGCAGATAAAAATTTCATTTACTTGAACTTCGACGATTTCTACCTTGGTTCAAAGATCCCAGATGATGAATGGATTCCACTACCGGAGCGTGGTGCTTGGATTTGGCCAACTACTGACGGCACGCATGTATGATGAGTCTCTTTCCACCACAGAAATGGCGTGTTTAAAATTATAGCTACTTGCATTGTGCGCAACATTTTCTAGCTATACTCAAAGATGTCTTCCCTCCGCCAGGGCTGCGGCTTGGCATTGATGAACCGTTTCATGCCTTGTGTAGGTGGTGTTTGTCCATGTGGCGAACCTCTGCCGTCTCTGGAGCCCGGAAATGTGGGGTTTTCCGTTTGTCGCACACTCCGCAGCAATCGCAAGTTGTTGAGCTCAACAACTTGCGATTGCTGCGGAGTGTGCGACAAACGGAAAACCCCACATTTCCCTAGCGAAAGCGAGATCTGGTGTAGCGAGAAGGTGTCGCTAAATCGCTTCTTCACACACCCAACAAACTAACCGGTCAAAAAACTTGTACGAAAACTATGTCTACTCACAGTGCTGAGCGACACGACGCAGCACAGCAATGTAGTTGGGCACAGACTCGCCAGAAGCACTTGTCGAGTGTGAACCGGTGACCTGTTGCCAACGTCCTTAGCCCCAAATCTCCTCAAAAGCGGAGACAAAAAAAAAAAAAAAAGAGATTGAAAGAGGGGCGTACACAGAGGGTTGACATGCGCGGCAGAAGACTCCACGCTTCATGTCGTCCACGAGCTCATCAGCCAACAAGTAGAATTAAGTCCAGCTGCTCTCTAACCTGTTTTCATTCTTCTGATGCTAATGCTGGGTGCCTCCCCTGTTGTTTATGCTCATATCCACATGTAATGTACAAAAGCAGAGGTTACATCCATTCGAACTGTCTGGATTAATGAAAGGAAAAACACAGCTGCTCATCCGAACAGATACAATCAAACGTCTGCTCCGTGTCCAGGATTTTTGGGTGCAATTTTGAATCCGACACGAGTTCTTAAAACTGATTATTTTGCAGCCGTGTCAGTTTCGGGCTCAATTTCACATTTTGTCACATGCACACACAATTTCACAGGCACACAAGTGTGATGTAAAATTCCGACATGGTACAACTTAAGTAAGAACAGAAGAGGTTTATTTATTGTTTACAATTGGTGTTTACAGCGAAAGGTGTCACACTTTAAGGCTGTTTCACTCACCTGCAAACTGCTTACGAAGGGAATGACATCAAACCGATTTTAGCCTCTTGTGACTGACTGGTCAGCCACAGGTCATAAGCTGTTGCAAGTGTGTGAAGCTGCTTTTACATGAAAAAGCTGTAGTAGCTTCCAAAGTTACAGCTTTCATGTGCGTTTGAGGCGACATGCCCGTTTGCTTTACCCTAGGTCTCGAGAGAAACTATTATTACCATTTGTGAACTTCTTTTTGTACACGTAAACTGTTGCTTTTCAGTGTGAACTTGCCATTTTGCAAGGGACTGAGGAAATAGCATTCTTTGAAACCAGCACTGCATTGCAACAATATATTTAATGTGGTGAAATAAAAACTTTTCGAGTTCAAAGTATGCACTCTTGTTTTTTCTCTTCATAGTTCCACTGGGCATGCCTATCGTCATACGAGTGTTTCTGACGGTACTAAGCTAATTTCTTTACCACTTCCCCAATTTGCGGTTCGAGCGTAGAGCAGCTTTTTTTATTTTGGGTCGGGAGAGCCGCGGCACCGCTAGAAGGCAAGCACGAAGACCTGCGTCGCCGCGAGTAACGGTGATGCGATGACAACGTACAGGCGAAATAAAAATGCTGACAATACTTCAAATTCAGCTTGTGGGTCGGCGTAAGCGTTCGTGACGACAGAGCATATTTTCGTATCGAAAAAGGCAAGCGTTCATGCATGACATGGTTCACATCCGCCGCGTCGGCGACGAACCTGCGCGGCAAGAATAGCGGCGACATCGAGACCCGACGTTGGAAACCGAAGGCTCGACTTCGGAAACCAGCGGTAGGCGTTGGTAGTAACCTTGCTTCGCTCTTATCAAGCGACGAGTTGAGAACGCTAAGAGAAGTACTTGCGCCTTTTACGCACTCCTGTGCAGAAGCACGATGCGAGACGTCGCATACTGCGGGCGTCGCGTAGTTGCGTCACCAAGTGTTGAGTCCCTCGCGTCACCGCGTTCACAGCGTCTCAGCCGCGACTGCGTCGATCACGTAGGCTTCCCGTCTCAAGCGTTTCTGGCTTCAGCCGCGACTGCACCGATGATCGACCGCGTACGATTCGTGCTTCAGGCGGCGGCGGGCGCCATGTTTACCTTGCCACAGCGGCGCGAGTGACGTCATGTCACGTGACAATTCGCTAACCAATAAAACAACTGGTTTCGGTTTGGAGCGGAAGTGACGTCAGGTCACGTGACATGACAAATTGCCTTGGCGGAAGTGACGTCATGTCACGTGACAAGGGGGCGTGGCCAGGTGCTGTACGGGATATGGTTTGCTTATACGCCGCCGGGCCGCCTGTGCTAGCTGCCTGCTCGGCGTGCAGCTTGCTTTCCGGTGGCTACGGGTTCGCGTACGATGTGGTATGTAAGTGGGGCCATTCAACTATCATCTCTCTCAGCACACTGAAGTTTTCAGAACCCATAAAATGGCAGACGGACAAACAAGAGTAACTCCCTAATACCAGCCGACGCGGCGGTCTACGAGTGAACAAAAAATATATATCCCTCTGCTGTAGATAATTTCTAACCTAGCTTACATTTCGTCGTTTGTTTTCTCCGTAGCGCAGTACTAACGTCGGTCAGCGTCTGTAAAATGAATAAATTCTGATTGTAGCGCAGGTAAACAATAACTTGAGTGCGACCGAAAAAAAAAAAAAAGAATGCAAAAAAAATAAAGAATGATTAACACAAACCTTGTTAACGGATAATAAGGAACTGAATTGTTTTGAGCTCCGTTCACATGACTTTTCTAAAATATATATATATATTGGGTTCGCAAATTACCGTTGATTCGTCTGGACTAATACATTTTTTTTTCAACAAGTGGGGCAGCTAACGTGATTATTCTTTTACATATTAAGGCAGCCTTTGAGTCCTGCTAAATTGAACTGCTGGCCGAATTGGCACGAAGTTACACATTTTGCACGGAGAGGTTAATGAAAGCAGCATTCTTTGAAAGGTTCACTTTGTTAGTACACTTACATTTGCATGTAGCAGATTGCAGCCAAAGTTTACAGTAAACACACTCGTCAAGGAAAGCAAATCGGTTTTATTAATGGCACTTCTGATATAAGTATAATAATATTATCATCACAAACTTCAAAAGAAACAAAAAAAATATCGCTGTAACAAAAAGACGCTGTTCAAACATTGTTTAGTGTATGACACACTCTATAGCTGCTTTTGGAGTTACACATTACGAGTCGCGCAGTCGGGACTCTTTCTTCTTTTCTCGAGACTGCTTTTTGAATCTCGCTTGTTTCCTTTGCAGTCCTGTCGCATTCTTATGCGATTCGAACCCTTTTGCACGTTCGACCGAAACCGGAGAAGCGTCTGCCTTCCACGGAGGCGTCTGCATTCCACGAGAACGCCAGACAAAATTCGACCCTGAACAGATGGGCAGTCTGTTGTGTCTGCGTCTACCGCATGCAAGACAATCCTCTACGGGGCTCCTTCAATTCGGAGAAGTACAACGACCGAGCATGTGACTGATGCATTCGGCAGACGTCTTTATCCTGATCGTCTCTTTTACTAATATTTTCATGTCGTTGTTTTCCCTTTCTAAAATGTTTACGTTTCCCCAGGCTGGAGAGCAGTCGGCGCGTTCATTCAAATGTTTGGCTATTTCCGAATTCGGGTCTTTGGTTTTTACATTTTTAGAGAATGGGTGACTTAGCCCTCGTTCGGCGGAGGGCCGGCGACCGGACGGCCTGAACGTTTTGGCGCCCTCTAGGGCCAGGCGGAGAAAACATAGGAAAGGAGGGGACGTGATGTGTTCGCCGTTCCGACGGGGCGAGGAGAGGAGTCTCCACACCTAAAGAGCCTTCCTACACCGTAGGCAGGAGGCATTCAACGTTAGAATTACGTGTACCTCCCAACTACCAGATGATGCATTATAGACGACAAGAGCGCAAAAGACACGGACAACTAGAAGAACAGGACAGGACAGGACAAAGCGCTTCCTGTCCTGTCCTGTTTCTCTACTTGTCCGTGTCTTTTGCGCTCTTGCCCTCTATAATGCATTACCAACAAGCCCAGCAGTCAATTCTGATACCGGGTGAAATTGAAAAATCGTTTTATTCGGTTTAAAATTAGTTTTCGTGCGTTTACGAGCGGAAAACTGATGTTTCTAAGATGCGGATTCAACGTTGTTTCTGGCTAAACAAAGAAATAATAACTAAGGTCTTGTTTCCGTTCCCCTTTTAGATCGAGTCCCACTGCTTATACATCGTACAAAATGCAATCTGCAAGTAGGTTCCAACGCGAGTCACCGCGAGATCCGTGCTTCGAATGCTCTACGGCAACAAGTCACTTGGCACGTGGCATTCAAACCACATATATTGCGATGACTCGTGTTTTCAGACTGTTTTTTCTATGATGTATGAGCAGTGTGACCTCGGCATTAGGGAGAACAGGGTGAAGCTTCCCTGCACTTCAAGACCACAAACAGCCCTTTCGCCGTCCACGTGTCAGCTAACAAGAAGTCACCTTAGAATGTCGGAGTTACCGACTGCTAGAAGCATGCCGCGTCTGCTTTATTTCTTGCGAATGAAGTCAATGACGAGGCATGCATAGCCAGACCGCAACGTTAATCTATATACAAAACCCGAAGCGGGACGCGAGTACGGACACAGGTCTTTTTTTTCCCAGGAATTTTAAGCGGGTCGAAGGACATCATTAGAAACCTTTACTACAAACCGCGACACCTTGTGTTTCCGCACGTGTACTGCCGCTGCCAAATCGGTAAAAACCTAATTCAGGCACGTGCGTCAGTAACCCACTCATACTTTTATGGGTAAAACGAGTGATCGCTAATCGACTTATATTTGCGCCAGCACTGTTGTATTCTTGTTTAAACTTATTGATGTGACACCAGAATAATATTATTGAACACAGTTGCGGGTTACTACAAATAAGATTTCCGTGCGTAATGTTTTGTTTGCTCTTTAGGTTGTTATACCTTATACAACTGGAAACCCGGCGCCACAAAAGTATTGTCAATATTAATTTTCTCTCTTTGCAAAAAAGATACTTAGTATCGAATTTCACCTATAAATTTTGCGTTATTTGCTTTAGTAAGGTGTTCGGTTCGGGTCTTCTTAATGTCACTTTCCTTTTATACGTCTAAAGTTACCAGTACGCTCTAATTGGTTTTACACAGGAATGTTCTAGTGTCTCATTTTTAGAGTTCCTTGGAAAGTACTTATACCTGTTGTTAGCTAACCACATCCCTGTAATAATATTGAGAAAAATTAGAGAACAGCCGTCAATTTCTTTTCAATTACGCTTTCAAGTCAGTGCGCAATTGGGCATTCGATTGTTTGCCTCATTTTAGTTCGCGTCTTTTGCCGCTTGCTCGCTTTCTCTTGTAAGCATCGGTGAACAAAATTGGCCGGTAAGCAAAGTGAGCTTGCCTCTCAAATTTAGTTGTTTAAAAAAAATAAACCTCATATTCAAGTTTTTTTTTTTTTTTTTTTTTTTTTGTCGGCAGTTAGGGAAAAAAATTGTAGCTACTAGATTAGAGACTTATCGTAGAACGTTAGCTGCGGATTGCGGGTCGTGTGGGCGCGAACTCAGTCCGCCCTCAACGTGACGGCTCCACCAAGCAACGCAAAACACTTGCGTGTGATCTACAAAAATTTCCTATTAACGTGACAAGTACATTCTAAAAAACTCCGCTCTTAAAACGTTCTTTGACGATCCAAGAACTCTTTCAGCTCGTGAAGAACGGTTTCGCCTAAAGCACTATGCCCCCTGCGCGCTAGAACGGCATGGGATCTTCGGCTTGTACATGTTTTTGCACCCTACAAAGGTCCTTCTAAGCACCCCTTAAAGCGTTCCTCTTGAAACCTTAAAGAGGTTATCTTTAAGCTCCTTCTTTGATGCGAAAGAGTTCTTCGGCGCCCAGTTGCGCGCTAGGGGTCGATAGTGATTGGCGCGAAACCGTTTTTCATGAGCTGATAGAGTTCATAGGGCGTCAAAGAACGTTTCAAGAACGGATTTTTTTTCTGAGAGTGTAAACGTAGCTGCACTACTGATTCATGCAACACGATAGAAAAAAACAATAATTGATCCTGTCCTCCACACAGTGCGCGATACGTGCTTCTGGCGACCTTTCTAGAACTACCTCCCAGGAACCGAATATTACTCTTCGGGAGACACCTCTACCTTTCTGTGTGATACGATGCTGTGGCATTTGACTACACAACAATAACTAGTGGCTTGCCCTTTCGAGTTTGGTACGTTTCTTTACGAAGCGGGAGGCCAGCCCGACAAGCGCACCAGCCTCCCGCGTCGTCCGCTCCTCGTACTGCTATCTGCTATAGCAAGTATGGGCGCGCCTCACCAAGGGGACGAGTGGCGCTGCGTATGTGCGACGAAACTTCAGCCCCACAGCCCTGGGGCCCTAAATTCGTCAAACACAAAGTTTGAGCCGAAAGTTCGCGGCGCGCCGATCGGACGTCGGCGAAAAAAGCGCTAAGTCATCGTTGTGGTAGCCCAATCGGTGCGCTCCATGAAATTGGGCCTCGACTATTGCGTTTGATGAGTTTGCTCCGTCCTCCGCTAAGGCGCGCTACGAACCGCAGGAGCCAGCGCTAAAAGTGCATCGTCATGGTGCTCCTGATTTTTTTTTGTTGCGTTTCATATCACCAACAAAAACATCACGAAAAAAAAATTTAAAAAAAACTGGTCGGTGCATAGGTGTACGATGCGGTATAAATTTCCGTAGAACTACGCGTGGGTGGCACAAGTAATGAATGCCCGTGGCGCAGAGGACGCGAGCTCGGCCGCTCGGTCGCTGTCCAGAGCGGCGAGCGAAGATTCTGGAATCACGGCTGCCACAAAGCCGTTTATTGAGAGAGTTTGTCCATACATTGGTTTGAATAGGCGAGCATCTCGGGGCCAACCACAGGCCGCGAAACAGCCCCTAGCGGTGGTCGTGTGCTCTAAATATGTGACACGACTAATTTGAGCCGTTTTAGCGTCGCTAGAGTGAAAAGGTTTAGCTCTCGGTGACTGAAAACTTCGTGCATGTGAGGTTTTAGTCATGCCAATATTCAAGTGCAGAATAAACGAACGTGCGCTCCAATTGAGGGCCGACTAGCTAAAAACAGCGCCTCTCAGCTGAGACGGGGAAAGAAAGCACTGCAAAAGCCAGCGCGCACGAGCCGAGCGGGACTCCGTGTCTCAAGACGCTCGCGCCCCACCCTTTGCACTGTTTTCTTTCAGCCAGTCTCAGGACGCTGCTCTAGCAGTGCAGACAAAGGCATGGGCACGAGCGCGTGGCTTTGGGAAGTGCCTCATATGCACGAGTTCCCGTACAAACAAAAGCGTTTTGCTGAGCTAGGCTCACGCGCCTGTACCTTTGTCTTCACTGCAGACATTTGTGAGATGGAGTCGAGAGGCCGAGATTGAACGCTTCTATTTCACGCTTTAAACGTCGTTTGCAATATTGTGACGTCGCGCTCTCCTGATTGGTCGACGCTGTGTCACAAATTTAGTTTACGCTCTAAGCGTGGGGGGAATATTCGGCGCTGGCGGCTGCCTTTGCTCCGCCTATTGGCCAAACTCTCCCAATACACGGCTCTGGGCTGCCGGAGACAGGAGCGCGTGGCGTTGAAGCGGGCAAACGAGAAACCCAGCAGATAAGAAATTGCTTCAGATACCACTATTGGCCTCAAGATCGATCTAGAGGTAGCGCTACTTTCGCGCTCTCATCATCATCATCAAAGCGGGAATAGAAGCATTGTCGCCCCGTGGGCTCTCCACGTTCGCGCGCGAGACGGTGTTGAATCTCGCGTTTATTTTGTCGCACAGTATCGCTGGGAAAGCAATTTGAGCGGAAAGAATGTTGTACCATTCGGTGCGTCAGTAAAGATTGAATTATTTTACCAACGTGCGGCCTAAGTTTAAATACCCACTCGTGTAGATGCGTCGTCTGTCCAAGGCAGACGTTGGGAAGCATGGATCACCATGACGGATGCCTGACTCCGGGTTAACTGGACTATTTATATCAAATATTTCTTTCTTTTAAAAACGTTCTATCGGTTCACCAGCGTGGGGATTCAACAAATAGTGAATTGCAACCCTGATAACATAATACGGGTACGGTGGGCTGTGAAATCGCAGGTTCTATGCATCTTTATTTTTCCGACATTTAACTTTTTCAGTAATATACATATTTAGCATGAAGAGAAGCTAGTGCTGTATTAGAAATTACCGTGCTATTGAGTTCCGCGGCAGCCACTGTTTCCCTTTACTGTGGCATGGTGTGGGTAAGTTTTTCGGAATCGGAACAATTTTACTATGTTGCGATGAGGAGAGTTACGATCCGGAAACTGATAGTTGGCAGGACAACTGAAACAAGTGAAACAAATTATTTTAATATATCTGTTGTGTGTGAGCTAGTGTGAGGGCTAGCGACTCTCACAAAACTTTGCGATCACGTCCTCCGCCCTCACCTAACGCATATCGAGACTGGGCGGTTCATCGATTAACCTTGATATTATTCGAGTGATGCTTTAATTGCGATTTTGTTTTTACCGTTTAATTGGAATCTTGTGCTGAAGAAAGTCATGAAAAAGTAAAAAAAAATGCCTACTTTATATTTTTTCACGTTTTTATATTTTTTATGACACAGGCTTGCACGGTAAACCCCTTCAGCATGCTTGTGATTGTCATCGAAAGTGATTATACTGTTTAAATAATAACTTAAAAATTATTTCACTTTAAAAGGCAAGCTTCCCGTGTTTATATTTCTGTAGGCGTCACAATGTGAAGATTAAAATGAGAATTACATACTAAAATTAATAAAAAAAAGTGGAGTTTTATCATCGTCCATGCAATATGACTGATGAATTATCAATTAACGAATTTATCAATTGATTAGTCAATTGAAGAATAGCGATCAGTCCGATTATTTTGTTAATCAAACCACACCTCAAACCAACATTCAATGTTTTATGAAAGCTATGGTTTGTGCGAGATAACAAACATATATTGGACCAGCGGTTGTATACAAACCACAACACTAAGATCAGGGATGGGCAAAATACATGCAAATATGTATCAAAATACAAATACAAAATACTTCGTCAAAAATGTATTTAATTACAAATCTAAATACAATTCCAAAAAAAGCATTTAAGTACAACAAACAAATACAACCAAATGTATTTGGTCTCCTCCAAATACTTTTCCAAATACATTCCTCAAAATTTGCGTCAGCGACTTCAGGGCACCTGCAACGGGTTTCTGGGTATCTCATTTGAATTTTGCATCGCACACTCGGGAGTTAGTGTGCGAGGCTCTAGTGACGTAATAGATATATATTCACAAAAAAAATGTAATCAGCTTGGACGTAATAGGTGAAAAAAGTACAGAGATTCAGCAGCTTTTTTTTTTTTTGTCGATTACATTTTGGTATAGACCAACGAAGAACCGAGACGACCAAGACGCGCAGCAATAGCCAGAGAATTTTTTATTGTTGCAGCTCGCACCAGTTACGAAAATATGGACGACCCGCACATTTGGAATGTTCCAGGCAAAAATATGGATGGAAATCAGGCTGGAAAGCATCACAAGTTGCCACAGGCACTTATTTAGCCAGTCCTGTGAACGTTTTAGTATTTAAATACACACGTCAAATACATTACCCAATTTGTAATTAAATACAAATGCAAAATACAAAAAGTATTTAAAATACGTATTTCAAATACTTGTATTTGAAATACTACTCATCCCTGACTAAGATTTTGGAAGCATCCGACTTAATAATAATCGCTTTGCTGAATTTTCGCGTATGTGAAACGATACGCTATAACTAGAATTCTGCGTTTTCGGTGTTTTTTTTTTTTTCCCCTCGAAATGGGGGGTATTTTTTCTTTTCGGGGTTTAGTTTCCTCCTGCAGATTCAGTGTTTTTTGTGAAAATGTGTGAAGTCATAACCAATTTACACAAAAACACAGAATCTGCAGGAAAACATTTAACTCTGAAAATAAAAATATCCTCAATTTAGAGGGAAAAAAATAAACGCCGAAAACGCGGAACCCAACCATGACCGTTAGTAGGAAGAAACGGCAGCAAAAACAACAAGCGTTTAATGAGGAGGGATCAGCTCAGCCGGAAACGGACTTGCGTCGTCAAGGTTCATGCTTCAGAACGTGAGCCTGTAGCAGACGACGCACGGCGGTATCCCCGCTTTCGCATGCTTCCGATTTCGGCCGCACGGAGGCGACACGGTTCAATCTCGAGGCGCATTGTTCGTTGTCTATAAATTGCGATAGCATTCGTATAGGACAACCTCAAGGACGACGTCTAAGACGACGTTGAGGAGGACGTCTAGAGCGATTTCTAGTGCGATCTTAAGGACGACCTTTAGAACGACCTTAAGGACGATATCGAGGATGGCGTCCTAGGACGACGTCAGACGACGTCCTCAAAGACAATGTTTAGGACGACCTTTAGGACGAACTCAAGGGTGGCGTCGAGGATTGACGTCAAGGTCGTCAGGTCATTCGAGGAGGGTGAGAATATGACGGAGTGTGAGAATGTGAGCTGAAATATTGTACTCCGGATACCTACTGCGTATTAGGAGGCCAGAATGTCCAAGGAATCCAGGGGAAGGGTAGTTAAACAGTGCTCACGCATTAAAAGGACGCGCCTGCGCACTGCGAGGTTCTCGGCGGCAGGCGCGGCGCGCCGTCAGGGAGCGCGGCGATGCAAATCGGTCGGCGCACCGGTGTTATCTCCGTGACGTCACTTCCGTGACAAAGTTTTTGTGACATCGATCTCCCAGCTTTGCACCCTCTTCCAAGCACGGAGAAATACGTAGTTCTTGGTAAAAAAGAGCAGGATCACGCCACATTTACAGCGCACGACGGGTTTAGCCGGTCACAGCAAGCGCACAAGTACAACGAGCGTCATCACGATGCACTTTTTGCGTTACTTGATTGGCACCTTAGGATCGTAGCATGCACTTGCAAGGAATATAAACATTCTCACAGCTGAATAATAAAACTATATAAATATTTAAAAAAAGCATATTGAAGCTTTCTTTTTTAGAGCGCAGCTCTTAAGGCTGAACTCAATAATAATAATAATTGGGTTGTGGGGATATTTATACAGCGTGTAGTTGGTCAGCCATTAAAGGGGTACTCCGCCGATTTCTTCATGGTCCCCGATTTGCTTGAAATTTTGCTAAACTCGCCAAACAACATCGCCAAAATAGTATCCCAAATATTAGGTCAAAATAATTTTTTTTCACAAAGTTATTGAATTTACAATTTTGGTCCTCACCGTGTTTTTCAAACTGAAAGTCTCTACTGGCAACAATGAAAAAGTGACGTCATTGGAAGTGCAGGGGTTCACTCTTTGGACTGTAGAATTTGTTCCCAACTGATTTGAAGCAGTTTCATGGTGTCAAATGAATGCCTTGGAAGCTCGCTCCAGTCCCCGCGCTCCAGCACGGAACAAATAATTGGCATATTCTATTTTTTAGACTGCTCGCCCGACTGGCGAGCTGAACTTCCACTGACGTCACGGCCCTGAAAAGGGCGGGTATATTTGAATGTCTGTTTTTGCATCATTTTCATTTGCCGATTTCACAATAACTATTATGAATTTCACGATATTAAATAGCATTCCAGAAAGGGTAAAGGCCTGGGAGTCAGAGAATATAGTTAGTTGAGGTAGCTCAAAAATCGGCGGAGTACCCCTTTAAAGTTGCGACGAGTCACATGCTGTAGATGAGCAATTTAGCCAGTGCAGTACAACCGCTAGGCTGGGGTCTTTAACGTGCACCACGCAGTAGTGATACACGACCGCACGCCGGTACGATGCTCATCCAGATCGAAACGGGCAGGGGTGGGGCTCGAACCCAGGATCCCTGGGTTCTGCAGCGCGAGCTTTCGCTCCACGCGCGTCGAGCTGGGTGTGCGCTTCAGCCCACTCGGCCACCGATCCTTTTTTTTTTTTTTCTTTATTGCATGGAAGCACAGACGGGTGGGCACATGGGTCATAGTTGCAGTTATGAAACGAGAATGCACTGAGATTATACAAGCTTATTCAGATACATTTTCACCAACACTTTTACAATTCAGACAAATTTGCACAGCTCTTCGGGTGCGCAGGACTGACTCGGCTGTATCAGATATCAGGAAACAAAAGGCACTTTTCAAGTCGCCAGTCCCATCTTGGCTTTTCCCCGAGTTCATCAAGGACACTTATTACGTGATTGCATGTTTCGATAAAATTTGATTTGGTAGTCCTTGGTGGTTCAGCGTTTCTGTCTATCATGCGAGTCTTCCAGAGACTATGCATACCTAGCAAAATAAAAAAATCTGCGGGAAATGTGTCTGGATCTTCCACAGGAAGAAAACGAATAGAGTATGCGTTGATATACAAGTCCTTTTTGATAGTCCTTTGAAGCACATCCCAGAAAAGGTATGCATCTGTGCAAAAAATAAAGCAATGCTCAATAGTCTCTGGCGTGTTGCATAAACGACAGTTGACCGACCACGGTACAAAAATTCCTTTGTCACGTAGCCATGGTTTTACGGGTAGTGTGTTAGTATGAAGCTTAAAGACAAATGTTTTTGCAGTCGGGGGAACGCGCATCCTGCGAACTCGTTTTAAAACATCTTGATCTGTACTGTTTGGATAGTGGCTGCGATATAAAGGGTCTGGAAATAGCGAATCTATTAGGTTATGGTAGAGCTCTTTTCTGGAAACGGTGAATAAATAATCCAAAGAAAAACGCACTTTCAAAAACTCAAAAGCTTCGACGACTTCTTTGAGAAAGCCAAAAGGTCGCGGCATTGCCACATGGTCGGATGAAACAACGAGGTCAGGGAGGAGATCCATCAAGTGAGTTTTGAGAAAGGTCCTAATGAACGGGTGGGAAGACGTTCTGAGGAACATGAAACGTGAAACAATTTTCCGTACAAATAAGTGGGTTAAGCCTAGTCCTCCCGCTTCGATAGACCGAAACAGATTGTCGCGCCGCATTGGCTCCCATGAAGAGTCCCATATAAAGGTCGCAAATATCCTATGGAAACGCTGAAGGTGTCCTCGGACACAGTGAATAACCTGAAGCACGTACCACAGTTTTGCGACTAGGAAGATGTTACATGCAGTAGCGCGGCCAAACACCGAAAGATGATTAGGCTTCAGCATGTCCGCTCTGCGCTTAAGATTTTTGACACTTTCTGTCCAGTAGCGTGAGCTATTTCGAACACATTCTAGTGGCGCGCCAAGGTAAGTAGTTGGCACGCCAGACCACGCCATTCCTGCATAATCCGAGGGCATTGTCCCCCAAGTCCCATACCAAAGTCCACGGCACTTGGAGGTGTTAACCAGCGCTCCAGCTGCCTTACAAAATTGCTGGGTTAATTGTTATGCAGCGTCGATACTTTGCTTATCAACACAGAAAAAAGCTACATCATCGGCATAAGCCAGAACTTTCACTTCACGAGATAACAATTTATAACCTTTTACGTCTGTACTTTTCAGTATACTTAAACACAGGGGCTCCAAATATAATGCAAACAGAAGGGGAGACAAGGGACATCCTTGCTTTACAGATGAATGAAGGTGAATTGGTTTGGAAAGAGCTCCGTTAACTATTAATCGAGTTGTTGCTTCGGAATAACATATTTTTATACCGTTAAGGAGGACCTTTCCTACGTTTATGTGTTCTAAAAGAGCAAACAAAAAGAAATGGCTTACGCGATCGAAAGCTTTTGCTAGGTCAATTTGAAGCATGGCTACTTGATCTTGTAAACTGTCACAGCAATGAAGAACTGATCGCGCTACGTGAATGTTTGTCTGGATTGTGCGGCCTTTAATCCCGCATGTTTGATGAGCTCCAACCACTCTTGAAATGGCACATTGTAAACGTTTAGTAAGAATTTTGGCAAATATTTTGTAATCGACATTGCAGAGCGCTATTGGGCGATACCCTTCAACAGTCCTTAACTTGTCGGAGTCGGAGCTTTTTGGTATTAACACGGTGTGACTTTGATAAAACGATGGAGGTAACCTGCCATACTGAAGTGAAGCTGTGAAAAGTTCAAGGAGGAATGGGCATATCATGTCTATGTGTTGCTTACAAAATTCTGCTGAGAGGCCATCTGGTCCAGGTGCCTTCGAGCTAGGAAGAGACCCCACGGCCTGGCATATCTCTTTGAGAAAAAACGGTCTAGTAAATAGTTCGGAGTCCTCGTCACTCAAGCTGGGCAGCAGTGAAACGAGAGGCGCATACTCTTCATTTGATGAGGGGGAGACCTGACCAAATAAGTTTTGATAATGTTGTGTGAATGTGTTCATAATGTTTTCGGTATTTCTTGAGTAAGCGCCGTTACATAGCAACTCCGGAATTTCTTTAGCTAAGGCGTGCCTGTGCTCGTCATCTAAAGTCTTTTTAGTAGGTTGTTCGGCCGACACAAGGCGTTGACATCTTGATCGCACAGCCGCTCCTCGGTAACGCTGAAGCTCGTGGCGTTGGAGCTCAGATTTGAGAAAGCAAATTTCCTCATGAAAACTACCTGGTTTTTCGCATTCCAGCTCATACAGTTCGTGAAGGCTATGTGTAAGTGCACGCCTGTCAGCTTTCTCATGATATGCCTGAATACACGCACACTCAATTGCGATGTTTTTAGCTTCCTGCTTAAAACTATCCCACTGTGCAAAAATGGAAAGATCGGTATTACTACGAATAGCCATAAAACAGGTAATTAGTCTATCATTAAAGTCATTGTTTTTAAGTATATTGCTGTTTAACTTCCACAGCGCCCATTTTGGCTTAGATATTTGTTGGCGTTTCTCGCCTAGCCTCACAGTTACAACACAATGGTCAGAGAAGGATACCGGCGTTACCAAATATTCAAACGTGTGTTCCAAAAGACAACTAGACACGTATATTCTATCAAGGCGTGCGTGGCGAGAACTTTGCAGGTGCGTGAAGCGATTGATGGGCGTTCGAGAAGCACCGACGTCACTTAGGCAGTGTTGGCGCACAAGATTCTCGAGAGCGATACTGCTGTTGTCGCGTCTCAGACTGATCGTCGAGCGGTCGTGGGCTTCGCATACACAGTTAAAGTCGCCAAATAGGACAATACATTTGTCGGTGTCAAGAAAAGCATCTAAATTTTGGAAAAGTGAAAGTCGACTAGAAGAGTCATTATAGGCATAAACGCAAATCAGCCGCCAGTGAATTCCCTCTAAGTAAATGTCACAACAGATAAAACGACCTTCAGTGTCAACCGTGTACGAGAGCGAGGTGTAGTTCAAGTCTTTGCGGAGAAACAAGAAACAACCAGCCGATAGCCCCACAGCGTGACTCACACAAACTTCATACCTGTGTAGAAAAGGCTGGAGCGCACTTGTTGTGGCCTCCTCTGACTCTATCTTTGTCTCCTGAATCGCAACAATGTCCAGCCGCTCACGTTGCAAGAGCCGACAAAGTTGCACCTGCCTCGCACGAGATCTTAGACCTCGGACGTTTAGTGTTGTGAAATTTAGGGGAATATTCTTAGCTTCTATCCGTTCTCATAGAGGCCGCATTTCAGCGTTGAACGACACTCGCCACACTTTAGGCAGCTCCTGGCTTCGCGTTCGGCTTGGCACGGGACCCCGATGCCTTCTTTTTGGCGACGTCTCCGTCGCCAACACGGTTGAGTAGTGTTGAGGACCCGCTTGAACACGAAGGTGCCTCTGTGTCAACCGGTGCCGGTCGCTTGAGTGGTTGGCTGCTGCTCGAGGAGGGGCCGTCCTCGCTAACTGCGTGCTGAGGTGTAGTCGGAGCCTTGCAGACAGTCGGTACGGGAGTCGCATCAGGTTCCACGTGCGCATTCTGTGTGGTGCTGGTGTTTGGGGATGCTGCAGGTTGCAACACTGGAAATTCTTCATTCTTGTCGATGTTTTGTGATGGCTGGGTGTCTGTACTGTCCCCGGGCCGTGCGTCTCGTGAAGGATGGGTCGATTCAACGGGTGGCAATTCCCCGGTGACGTCAGCTACCTCACTGACGTCCATTAGGAGCTCCGCCGCTGTGTCATCTTCGTGTGTTTGACGTTGTCGTAACATGTCCGCATAGGTGGCGCCGTTGACACACTCCTCGGTTTGGTGACCATACCGCCGGCAGTTGGAGCACCTCGGTGTTCTACAGTAGCGTCGAATATGTCCCACTTTGTTGCAGCGTAAGCACAGCGGAGGTCGGCCAGGAATAAGGACGAGGCTCTGGCATCCGTAGACTTGAAGGAGATGTGGTATCTGACTGGCATTGACACCATCCCCTAATACCAGTACTACCTCTCGATTTAGAGTCTCCATGTGCTCAAGCTCGCTGCACCTCCATTTTTCTCTCTTGATCGATCGCACTTTGCCAAACGGGGCGAGAGCTTCGATAACTCGTCGATCCTCTAGATGCTGTGGAAGCCAAAGAAGCTTTAGGTTTACTTCTTGCTTGTCCAGGTCAATGATGAGGCACTTTCGGCCTTTCACGCGGAGCTCTCGTTGAGCGACGAGCTTTGCCTTGGTAACAGCGTTGACGCACGTCAGCATCCAGACGTGAGACATCTGGAACTGTCCGAGGCTCACAACGTCCTTCAATTCGACGATGCCACGTAGGGCGTCTCGAAAATCAGGAGCTCGATACGGGCGCGCCGAGAGGTCCCCATGCAAGAAAACAGAATTCAGGCTCAGGTTACCTGATGTCAGACGTGGCAGGATTATCCGGTAGTCTTCTGTGACGTTATCAGACGTCATAACGTTTCCTCGGCCAGCGGCCGATAAATTTTCCCCGGAGAACATGGAAAACGTGGCCGTTCGAAACGGCGTCTTCTTCTTTCTCCGGCCACCGATCCCCCCGGCTAAACTCAATGGGGCAAATATGTAAACATAGAAATAAAACAGCGCAAACAAACACAAGGACAAGTAGAAGGAGGGACACAGACACAGCGCTGTATATGTTGCGAATAGCCGACGAATTTTGCCCGGCAGCTTTTGCACTGCGCGTGGAATCAACACAGTGGCTGCCACGTCGCGCGCAAACCGAGCGTGCCGTCGGGCGGCGTTCGCCAGCTATTCGTCCCATAATTCGTTCCATGGAGTTCAGCCTTTAGGCGCCGGTTACCGGACTGACCGGCATTGCCGTCGGCGTCGCCGTAACCGCGCACGTTGCATTACGGGAATAATGCAACCGGGCGTAACCGCGCGTGGCATTATGGAAAAATTTTCTCGCCAAATTTAGCGGAAAAATTTCCACGCTAAACTTAGCGGAAGGGGACAGGAGTCATCTCTGTGTTCGACACAGCAAGTGTCCGCGCCACGCGCTCAGAGCGGGCTCACGCCAACACAAGCGGCCACAGATTCCCGAGTCCGTACCTCGAGTCTCCTATTATAAGCGGATCCCCTTTACCTAAAATTTGATTCGTAATTATCTCGTGCTAATTAAGTAAAACGCTGTTCGACACAAGAAAGTCTTAAAAAGATGTGCCTGTACGCGCATGCGCAGTGCGATGCCCCAAGCTGCATGGGGGACCCTAAGTGATGGGTCCCCCTATTCTAAACTCTCTAATCTTACCGCTCATTCACAATAAAAGCGGATCCGCGTTCGCAAAGCGGTTGCGAACGCGGTTGTATAATGATCCAGTACAATTGCACGCGCACTCGATGGCATCAAGTGCGCGTGCAATTGTACTGAATCTTTATACAACCGCGTTTGCAACCGCTTTGCGAACGCGGATCCGCTTCCAGTGTGAATGAGCGGTTAAACCGGGGTCACACTGCTTATACATCATACAAAAGACAGTCTGCAAACTCGAGTCGCCGCAGTATACGCGGTTCGAATGCCGCGTGCCAGTTTCTTCTAGAACTGATTGTCATGTGGCATTCGAAGCACGGATCTCGCGGTGACTCGCGTTCGAACCTGAATGCAAACTGTCTTTTGTATGATAGATAAGCTGTGTGACCCCGGATTTATGGTGCGTGATGGCTGAAGCTCGTTGCCTCGTACGAGGGGAGAGGGGTGCATGGTATTCGAGATTCGCGGTGCGCGAAGAGATCTCTGAGGTCAAGAGGATGTTGAAAAGATACGTTTTTTGTTATATGGGGATCGTCGAGACGAGAGCGCTTCCAATACCGATGGGTAGTCCCTAACATCGCGAACAATGATTACTATTTGCTGTGAACGAATCTGGGAAGGGCTGCCGCGGACTTGAGATCACATGGAGTCCTGACAGTCTGCATTTCATAAATCCTTAGCGTGCCATCACCTTGAAAGGAACACGCTGGTGACCGACATGTAAAAAAATCAAGGCCTGACTACACAAAAGCTGGTTGGTGTACCGCGTAGATTGGCTTTCGTCGGTATAACGAAAGAACTGAGGAATGTTTGTCATGTATAATGCGAGAAATGCACATTTGATCGCTTGCATGGTGTCTCCAAGTCGCTTAAGTTCATGAATGTTCCTGATCGATCCCAATGCCGAGAAATAAGCGACTACTTGTCGGTCGGCAGCAGGGCGAGAAATTTTGTCGTTAAGAACGCCACCAGAAAAACGCTTCCTTTTGGTTGGCAATCCTCCATCGTTTTCATAACTGCCGGTTCGAAAGCTCTTGCTTTCTAACCGGCAGTTACGTTGCGCAAGCGCTCGTTCGATGTGGCAATTCCTCTAAGTCAGGTGTTGCCCTCGCTCGTGCCAAGTTGAAGTTGACCTTAATCTAGTACCCTCTGATCCAACAATTGTTGAAAATTAAGTTGGCTCAGCACAAAAATTTAAAATATAACTAAAAAAACTTTTGCGGTTTTGAAAAAAAAAATAGAAATCTAAACTGCACTTTTTCAACATTCACTTGTAAGTGATGACACAGTCGTATTATTTTGGTACGGTGTTCTCCGGCGGCAGGCATCGCGAATCAACACGTGATGAAACCACTAATAAAGGCTTTCAGAAAGTCTAAAGGGCCCGTCCAAACCTTTTGAAAGGTGTAAGGGGGACTACACAGATTTCTTAAAAGGTTTGAGGGACCCTTTAAGATTCCCTATTGCGTTCTGAGTCACATCACAATTTTTCTTAAAGGGGTTCAAATGCCCTTTGGAAAGTTCTAAGAGGTTTCTCTAAATGCCTGTGGGGCCTTCAAACACACCAGTCAAACAATTACAAGCAACTCACAGAAGTTTGTTAAAGTGAGACAAACTGTAGCCTGCCAGTTGTATTTGTATGCAATTTTGAATCCAACATCTTTAGTGCCTAAAATACTAAGCAAAAATTATGACTTTGCGTGTCTATATTAAAGTAACAAAAACTAATCCAGTCAGGTAACAATGTATGTAATCAATTATTGTTTACAACCAAGAATTGTAACAATTTAATTTTAATGTAAATTTGTAATTCACTACATAGTTGAAGTAGTAGGCACAAGTCTGATTCAATGTGTGTGCATATGTCAGTCAGTTTTATTTAACGAGTTTAACAAAATCAAAATACATAAAATGCATCGATACATTCACTGAAAAACTTCAAGGAAACTCAATAACCGTAGCAATATAAGCACAGGCTGGTTGTCATCCTATAAGCTATTGAAGAAGTAGAGGTGGAAGAAGAGCGGATAGGCTCGGGCTGGGAAGAGCTCGCGGCAAGGACTATTCGGCTGCAATCCGAAGAAGCGACCGGCTGTGCTCGGCGATGCTCCGAGCAGGCACCGGCGGGCTGAACCACAGTTTCGACGGTGAGCCGACTGATTCTCGAAGCGACGGACTTCGACGGTGAGCTGACCAACTCCCGAAGCGACGAACTTCGAGGATGAGCTGACCAGTTCCCGAGGCGACGGACTTCGACGGTGAGCTGGCCAATTCCCGAAGCGACGGACTTCGAGGGTGAGCTGACCAATTTCCGAGGCAACGAACTTCGACGGTGAGCTGACCAATTCCCGAAGCGACGGACTTCGAGGGTGAGCTGACCAATTTCCGAGGCAACGAACTTCGACGGTGAGCTGACCAATTCCGGAAGCGACGGACTTCGAAGTTGAGCTGACCGATTCCCGAGTCGACGAACTTCGACGGTGAGCTAACCAATTCCCGAAGCGACGGACTTCGATGGTGAACTGACCAGGTGCGGAAGTGACGATCTTTGACTATCGACCAAGAACCCGAAGGCTGAGGTGAACTTCAAGCCTACCGTCAACGTCAACGTGACTGATTGTGAGATCAACCTGTTTATTGCAACTGTACATTTGTACACTTCAAGCCTACCGTCAACGTCAACGTGACTGATTGTGAGATCAACCTCTTTATTGCAACTGTACATTTGTACACTTCAAGCCTACCGTCAACGTCAACGTGACTGATTGTGAGATCAACCTCTTTATTGCAACTGTACATTTGTAAAGCCGAATAGTCGTGTTTTCTGATAAAGAGCGGCAATACTTAAAGCGAGGAGGGAAAATCAGTGACAATCCTGTATTGAACACATGATATGTATTTATTTTTTTCCTTCAATTATTTGGTATGGCATGTATGCTGTTTATATTGGATGCTAACATAAATCTTTAGGTGAGAGTCAGTGTTGGTGCCCTGTCGGTGACTTTTCACTTTGTCCTTGTCTTTGCTCGCTTCTGTTTTTAATTATGCCTCTATACCAAATAGCCCAAACTTCTGTGATAATCACTTCAGTGTCCCTTTAACGGTAATTAATTTATGTAATAAAGCAGTCATTAATTGTTTAACAAAGCTTGGTAACCAATGTGCAGGTCGTGAATATTGATTGAAGATCATTTTGTGTTTTGTACTTTGCATGTGAACTTGTTTTTTAGCGAGATTCCAGAATGACAAACTAGGTTTCTATGTTTGTTCTGTGTATAACATTCAAATGAAATTTTGCTTTCATCCTACGTTGAAATCTTGTCTTGGTCAATTGTCTGCATCCATGCGGGCCTGCCTTGCAGCTTTTTTAAAGCTGTATTCCTGGCTCGAGAGGTTTGTGAACACCTATACTCCTTTTCATCCTTGGTACGCAATGCTGTCAAGGCTACGGGCACGAGCATGTGACTATATGATGAGGTTTGTGCACGCCTTTGCACTTCATGAAGACACATGCGCGTGTTAGTAGCCTTGACAGTGTTCACGAAAGAGCACTCTCTCGTGAGACGGTTCTTCCGCGTTCACACAAGGATGGTTAACGGTACTTGTAAAAAACGCAAAGCGTAAATATTATCAGGGGGCTTTAGTGCCTGATACTCCTTAGGAATCCCTTTTTCGCCTCTACGGGTGTTTTCGACCGTTATTCGAGGGTAAACACAATCGTTTAAGTAAGACAATAAGCTGAGTGCAACGAAAAGTTTCACAAAGTTGCCTTTAGGTGGTGTATTTACCATACTCGAATTGCGTAAGTCTCGGTTTCTCCGGAAAAATGCAAGAAAAGAAAAACATTTGTTTGTTCAATGCGTGGGAGTAAAAGAGAACCAAACAGCCGGGTTGACGCTGATATTCACATATCCTCTACGACACACGCTGGGATCTTCAAGATCTCCTTTAGGCTAATCAATCATCTCTCCGAAGGTTTTAAGTTTATGTGTCATGTGGTGCCATATGGGAATCGCAGCACCGAACCGACTGTTTGCTTTTGTTCTCCTCCCGTACCTCCACGCCCCCCCCCCCCCCCCCCCCCAAAAAAAAAGAAAAAGAAAAAAAGAAATCTTTTTTTGCGGGTTTTTTTAAAGTACGAAATTTTTGTGTGACACGTAAAAGACTTAAAGACATCTTTTCCGAAACGTTTTATTTCATTAAGCTGATAAGAATTTTTATACAATATATTTGGTTACACCCGAATACAGGTCGTGTTCCCTGAACTAAAACATGCCGCCGCGTTAGTTTTTATGAAGTTTCAATTCTTTTAAAGGGAGGGAAGGGTGTTTCCACATTGATTGCATATTTATTTTGCCCGTTTTAAATTCTGGAGCTGTGGGACTGTCCTCGGAGGCATAGCGTTACCAGCGCAGCTCTGGGAAGATACCAGCAATATCCCTTTTCATCGTCCCCTGCAAGCTCGTTGGGCTTGCCAACGTCCCTCAAGGAGTAAACTTAGTGCCAGTCTTGTACACGTTACTAAAAAAAGTAATCGATTACAATTACTATTACTCTTGGCTAGAAAGTATTAAGATTAGATTACTTGATTACTCGACGGCAAAAGTAATTGGACATTACCTAAAGAAGTAATCGTTACTTTTCCGATTACTTTATTGTGTGAAGACACATCTTTAGCGCTCATAACAATGAACCACTTCCAACCTATATTTCACATTTGCACAAGTATTGAAGAACAAAAACTGGCTCCCTCTTCATGGTCGTTGCACCTTCACAATGCGGACACAAGCATAGAATTCGTTTGAAGACGTTTAATGATTTGGGCGTTCGCCAGTGTGTGTGTGTGTGTGGGGGGGGGGGGGGGGATCTTGTTAAGCTTGAGCAAGGGTTGTCGCTCAAAGTTTGCGTCGCTCATTTTATTATTCATATGTGGATGAGCTCGCATGTTATACAAAAGAGCAGCAGCTCCAGGATTTGAAACGGATCATGTGTAGTATCCATTAGCGGAATAGATCGCCCCGACCACTTCTCAACTCGAAACATTGCTTGTCACGAAGGCCACGTAGAAGAAATAGGGCACTATTTCGACTGTCCTTGTTATATTTTGCATCCGCTTTTGGCATTCTTCGGTTCTGGTTCTCCTACGGGCTGCGATAGGTACCCTCAGCAGGATTTTTTAATTTTTTTTATTTCTGTTTGTGTGTGCGTGAGGGGGCTAGTTTGAACGAAGGACTCACAAAGCTACATTCTGCTTCCTCAAACTTCGCCCTGAACGGCCTTTGTCACGTACTGTGGCTTCCCTGGGGCATCCCACTCCCAGTCCCAGCTCGAAAACAAAACAAAAGACGGACATTCCACAAAAATTGTACATAGAAAGAGATTGACTTCGTTTCCTACAGCTCTGTAAAAAATCTTTATTTTTTCCGTTTGGAAAAAAAAAGAAGCAAATTTTATTTTTGTCATCTCATAAAAAAAAAAAAAAAGGCGTGTGCCCGGGGGGGGGGGGGGGGGGGGTCCCTTGGACAAATAGTAATGGTTACAAGTAATTTTATTACTTGTAATGCGTACGGTGCAAGTCTGCTTAGAGCCTTCGTGCTGCCGACCTGGCTATGACGTAATCGCACCGGACGACAAAACGCTTCCATCTAGCCGTCCTTCTGTCAACCACTACGCAATGCCGGGGAAGGGGCAAGTTGCGTGGGAGTTGATACCTCCCCTGGGCGCGTGACGTTGACATCGTGTCCGTCACATGGGAAACCCAGGCTCAGCTATTGGCAGCGTTCCGCTTAACTTCCGACACAGCCACGGGTATAAAAGCGCACTAACGCTTGGAGCGCCTAGAAAGCTTTTCCGCCTCTGCGCACAGCAAAGGTAAGACAACCTTTGTGAGCTTTACTGCTGGACGAGCGATTTGCCTCTTCTATGCGACAGAAAAATGCGTTGTATTTCATATAATATTAGGGTTATGAATGCCTTCTATTTGATCTCGTTTATATAAAAAAATTGCAAATGCCTTTTATTAGGTTTTTGGGTATCAACGTCCCATTTATCAAAAATTATCTCGGTACGCTCTTTTTATAAAAGCAATAAGCAACGTATCGCAGCTGGTGTATGTTTTAGACCAGGGGTGGCCAGGCTGACCCGGCCTAAGAGCCGCAAGCAGAACCACGAAACTTCCAAGAGCCGCGGGGGAGTGGGGGGACAAACTTTTGTCATATGGGCTAAAAACAAACCTCGACCTACTTTCAATCAATCCGAGTCAAAAGAACTCAAAGTGTACGTAAGATAGCAGTAGCATAAGACTACCAAACCGCAACCTGTCTTTTGATGTAAAACGCGTTCCATTTCTTCATTTGGGGAAGTGCTTGTGTGACCGGGAGGGAGGCGCGGAAGTGGAAGGGGGAGGGGGGGGGGGGGAGGGAGGGAGCCGCGAGCCGCACTTTAACACGCGAAAAGCCGCATGTGGCTCGCGAGCCGCAGCTTGCACCACCCTTGTTTTAGACAAATGTTCTTTTGCCAAGATGGGGTCAAATACTTCAGGTTAAATCATTCGAGACGTGCCCCTCTGTTAAGCACCATAAAAGTGCTTCGATAAGCTCACACCAAAACTTTATATGTACCTTTTTAACATATTACTTGCCGTAATACCTCCTGGAGGATGATCTTCAGGAAATCTTGGGAATTCTGAGATGTAATTTGTTTCTTTTAAATGCCAGTATCAAATGAAAGGACGTAAACGTTAAATATAATAGTTCGATCGCTTCTTTGATGAATCCGCCTCTCGCGTCTTCATTATAAAAGTTGTCAGCGGTTGGTTAAAGAATTTGCTAAAAAAAAGGAAGCCTAATCAAAAAAGGGATCCGGTCAAAGAGCACATTTAAGAAGAAGGTGGAAAACCTGAAAGAATAAAATTATGTTTATTCTATGGTTTTATTTTACGTAGGAGCAAAACCATCCAATGAAAGTTTTCGTCTATCCGTTCCTTCCAGGTGTTTATTACTTCGTGTTCCATTTCTTCATCAAAGCAAACGTTTTCCCTTTTTTTGTTTGATACAACATTAGTCCAGTGCCTGAACACTTCGACATTCTTTTCTATTCTCTGTTTTTATGTCATCATGAGTTCGACTGTTCTGCTTGTTGCAGTGCATCTCGCTTCAACTGAACCTCCGGTAGCTACTTGGAACCATGAAGGTCCTTGCCATCTCGCTTGCCTTTTTGCTGATCACTGGTAAGCCTTGGCTTTAAAAAAGACGCATAATAATAAAAAGAGAAGTGCAACAAAACGTGGGGGGATGAAGGAGATTACTTTGTCATCCTTTTGTCTTCTCGAAGGTCTGATCAGTGCATCGCTGGCTGAAAATGACGAAGGAGGAGAAAAAGAGCTTGTTCGAGTTCGTAAGTATAGTTATAAATATATATATATATATATATATATATATATATATATAGTTACATATAAAACAACTTAACTTTGCGTGCAAATGAGATGATGTCTGTGTATGCTGTTTTTTAATATTATTCTGTTGAAATAACGAAGTGCTTACCTCGTAACTTAAACGCAATTTTCAGCTTGTCAAGGTATTCACTCCCGGCACGGTATATCGATGCAATAAATGTAGGAATTATTTAAATTATGAATGAAACTAGTAATTAAATCTATTTATTTATTTATTTATTGACTTGATTTATGAGCATTACGTAAGGGTGATGCATCTTACAGTTACAAAAAATATAAACAACAGAACCAACAGGTGTTCATGGCCAACAGTGCTGGTGATATGTTATTAATATTTTTTTCGTGAGAACTGTAACATTTGGAGAGAAAAAAGTTTCTAAGAGGTGATGCCGAGATTTTCTGCGCCGAATTTTTGCAACAGACGGGGGAATCATAACCCATTCTTGAAACAATTGATTTTCTTTCATCTACAGGCCGCACTGGTCACCACTGCCCACACCGGCAAGGTAAATGCCACCGTTACTGCAGGAGCAGTGGGTACAAAAGAGGCTACTGCGGCGGTTTTCGGAGAACGACCTGCATCTGCGTCGAGAAATAGGTTCCAAATCAAAGAATATCACGTCAATTCATATAGCAGAAGAAAATTTACTTCCGCAGTATTTTTACTACAATTCATGCGCTGGACTCGACGAAGAAAGCTTCCATTCGACGCACGTGGAGAAGATAGCTGAATTCACGTTTGACAGCGCTGAAAAGAGAACTGTTATTTCGCGAGCTATGTGAGAGTTATAAATAAAGCAAAGAAATAATATGTGTAGTTCTTTTTACCACATATGCGGCTCGAATCGGTAAACAAACGTGTACACGTCTTGAACATGATGGTAAACCTGAGACTGGAGTAGGAAAAGGAAAAAATCAAAGGGAGACAAAAAAAAAAAAAGAAAAACAGGCAACGTCTCAAATTCAGCTAAAACGTTTATATCGTGCACGCCTTATATACCAAGTGTCCAACTTTAAAACCAAGTCTCCAACTCCAGCCCCAGTCTCAGGTTTACCATCATGTTCAACTTACACCAGCTCGCATGTGCTAGGACTAATTTTTCGTTGCACGCCTTCTTCGCCTTGGCATGAGCACATGAAGACCGATACCTTGATGTGACTGCAATATACAGCCGGATCTCGTTAATTCAAAATCAAGGGGAACCGAAAATTTGTTTGAATAAAGCAAAGTTTGACTTACCGGGAGTTTTCTTACGTAGACATGCATAGGATGGGACCTGCATGTTACTTTGAATTATCCGCAAGTTTGAAATAAAAGAGTTTGAATTAACGAGATTGGACTGTACTATAATCACCGACAAGGTTATAATGGCAAGGCCTCCCCAAACAGCACGCTCATTTCAGTCCGTTGTCTTCCGCCGTGCTTCGTCAGCGGGTGAATGCTCAAGGCTTACGGATGCCGAAGCACTATTGAAAGCGTGCGTTGGAGGCGGGACAACTGACGCTCCTCCCTACACTGCTCATTATGTATGTTGCTCAAAACCAGTTTTAAGAGGTAACCTAAACTAGTAGATGTGAAGTGATAACACACGATGGGATACATTAAAAGGGATACTGAACCGAAATTCGGATTTCGCAAAGTGAGGCTGCAAAAGTATTGAACCGGACGCTACAAACTCCAAAACATCACTCGTGCATCAATATTTCAAACGGATGGCCGTACTTTTTGGAAAAGAAGGGCGCGATCAAGCGATTTCTTTGACGTAACTGTGCTCCAGGAGAATTTGAGAATGAGGAGGAGCGGCCTCGCTTCTCTCCTCCTCGCTTCGGTTCACATGCTCCACGGGACGTGGCGAGGAGGAAAGGGAATGGGAATCGTGACGTGCCTTTTCTCGTCGGCCTTGTCGGCCGGGCTCAGTCGCGCACTTCTTTCCCGAAAAATACGGCGATCCGTTAGATATATCGCCGTATGAGTGATATTTTTGGTTTTGCAGCTTCCCGTCTATCCACCCGGCCTTGTTTAGTGAGCTCGAAATTTCGGTCCAGTATCCCATTAATTAAAAAAAAAAAGAAATCGGTCTGTTTTTAGGTGCTACACTGCAGACTATAGTACTCCGAAACGCGACAGCATATCGACGTTTCTTTGATGAAGGCAATATTGCGTCGATTATATTGGAACGAAGATCGTTCGCCCACTCAGCTCTTGGTCGCTATGGCACAAAACCACCTTGATTCTTTTCTTATAGCTAAATGTTGCTCTCTTTTTTCCGACGTCTGATAGGCTAACGTCTGTTCAGCGATGTCTCTCTTCAGTTCATTCCTTTTTTTTTTTTTTTGAGAGTCGTCGTGAAGACTTTCAGAAAGCGTATGTCTTCTATCATAGGATGGATGAATGAATGAATGAAAGCCCTTTGTATTGAGCGGTAGTTTGCGGCACCTAGCCTAGAACCATTCACACTCTTCCGCTTTATTAAAGTTGCGTACATATTTTGTCTCGTTGTTTAATTATCTACCCCTAGCACTTACTCGCGTATTATCAGGCTTCTTTACCAAACTTTAGACTTTCCGTTTGCGCTTGTAATCATTATATTCCTCCGTTCTTCCATACTCGCCAGCAAGATCAAGTTCTCTGTCCCAGATCGGCTAATCGGCTACCTTTTTAGGAAGGGCAGAGGTTCCAAGCCCCCCTGCCAATCAACACCGCAAACAGTTTTGTTGTCCGTGTGTCCGCGCTTTGTCGTCTACGTGTCCGCGCGCTATATTCTGGAGCTGCGCCCCTCACTGATTTTTCTTTCCTTTTTTTGTTGTTGTTTAGCTTCCTTTTTTATTTATGGACAAAAATATACCCAAATGATCACTTACATCAGTGATTATTATACCAGATTTAGAATCTCACTTATTGTAGGTTGTAATAAAAAGATACAGTAGTGTTGATGATTTATTTATTTATTCATGGTACCTTAAAGGCCCAATTAAGGGAATTACATGAAGGGGGGGGGGGGGGGGGTACATTCAGGGTAAGTATCAATCAGAACAAAAAAATAGGAACAAAGTCAATAAAAAAAATAACACACACACACACACACACACACACACACGCACACACATACGAGAATTACCACATTCAGTGGTAATTCTCGTTGGAGCCGTTATCATATTCACAGATCCGCCTGTTTGGATCAGTGCGTCGAATAGCATTGATTTGTTGTCTCAAGTAGCATGTTAATATTAAAGTCACCTCCCAGAATTATGTTTTATTTTTATCGCAAACTCTAAAACATAATCTAAATAAGCAGAAAAAGACATACACTTCCACTTGGTGGACGTTAACACACTGCTATATTACTCTGCCTTATCAATAACGACGACATCTCGTAGTCTTTATCAATGTAACAGTAATCTGTAATCATTTCACAGGAACTTTCTGCCTTAATCATGCTTGCTACGCCCCAGCCTCGGCTTTCTGTGCGGTTTAAAAAGTAAAAGTCATATATTGGTTATTTTACAACGTAGTGTCGATGATTCTAAGAACGCGAACCACTTCTTAAAGGACACATGCAAAGGAAGAAAACATTTTTTTAAACGGCTTAGATGGAAAAAGCACGCCATAAAACGATTTTACAACGAAGAAAAAAAATTTTTAGAGCTATATTTACGGCGCAAAACGAATTTGTAGTTGGCGCCCGCGGGCACCGCGGAAAAGCGGTTCGTATTTATCACGTGATTGGTCTTTATTTATCACGTGGTGCTTGCGCTCTTTCGGAAGCTTCCTCTGGCCTCTAAAAGTAACTTATTCATCTTTGTTTGAAATATAAGAAAAAACCAAGACGAATAAGGAACTTTTAGAGCCCAAAGGAAACTCCTGAAAAAGCGCAAGCAAACGTGATAGACCTCTGCGCCTGTCAGACGACGGCGGCGGCGCCCCGAAGCAGACGAACTTGTGCGGCGGCGGCGACGGCGGCGTGGAGAAACGCGTTGAAGCGGCGTTCGCACAACGCTCAGCGTGCGGCGGCGACGCAGCGCGGCGGCGCGCGGGCCTACCACGTGACCAGCGGCGGCTCCCGCGAGCGCCAACTACAAATTCGTATGGCGCCGTAAATATAGCTCTAAAAATTTTGTTTCTTCGTTGTAAAATCGTTTTATGACATCCTTTTTCCATCCAAGCTGTCTAAAAAAAAATGTTTTTTTCCTTTGCATGTGTCCTTTAACGGCAGCCACGAGCGAGAGTTTGATGTTTTGTACAGCCCGCCGGTACAGTCCAAAGATGGAGAGCGGCCACCTCCCAGTTTGTCATCTGCTATACTCTGTTTCACCTTATGATGTACCGCAGGAAAGGCTGCAAGCGCGACCTCCTTGCTCTAGGGCACATCTCGGCAGCACAAGCTCTCGTCTCTTAAGAGTAGCTCCCAACGCTATCAGCTCGCTCTTATAGCCATGTCTGCGGTACAACCAGACTTGTATGTAATCCGTTACAAGTAACGAAATTACTTGTAATCGCTTACATTTATCAGTAATTTAGTAACGGAATAATTCCATATTTTCTAGAGTAATTTTAAAGTAATTCCCTTACATTTTTCACTTAACGGATTCCTTGTAAAACGTTACATTTTTTAGGACCCCCCCTATAAAGAAGGGTTGTTGTTATTTTGGGAAAGTCGAGCGCAGTGACACTGTCACGCGAATTGAGCAGCACAAAGGGAGGCTTGGGACTCCTCAGTTCCGCAAAGCCTTTTTTTTTTTTTTTTTTTTTTGCAAAGCCAAGTTTTTGACTCCATTTATTTAGACCCGCACAACAGCGTCAAAAAATCCGAATACGGATTTCTACAAAAAAAAAAAAAAGCGGGGGGGGGGGGGGGGGGGGGGAGGGCAAGTTGCACCACTTTTTTTAGTCCCTTTGTTTTTTTCTTTGCGATCGAAGACGGGAGAGGAGGACACCAAGTGATTGTGTGCTTCTTCGAGAAGCTCGGGGTGGTAAGCGCACAGACAAGAGTCAACAATGTCCTTCTCGGACAACGCTCCGACTACCCAAAAATCCGCTAAGAGAGATGTGATAATACGTGAAGGTGTTATTACCACAAGCATCCTCGTTCGTTGTTGCACACTTATCATTTTCTCTTAGAAAACTGGATGTATATTTTCTGTCTTTTTCACCTCATTTGACCCTATTTTAAAAGCTACTTACTTTTTTCTAGTCCAACTTCTAGGGTTGGCCCACTTCATTTACGAATTTCAGTCAGATTATCTGCGCCTCAGTCATCCTTCTTGTGAGTCAGCTTTTTGCGAGAACTTGCGAAAATGGTAATAGTCTTCCTTTTTTGTTCTTCTTGTTTTTATCCCAGCAGGACGCTATCAAGCAGATAGTTTTACAAATAAAACATAATGGTGGCTGACGTAGACTTGCTATTCTGGGCTAGAGGAGAGCGTGAAACTCGTCAGTGGGGTGATGCTTGGGTGATGGTGCGGCTTAGCTCCCTGCCGTTCGCTGCCCGTGGCATCAGCGGAGGTCTATCTGGAAAACACCGGAGTAAACTGCAGTCGGTTCGTGCTCCGTGCGTTTTTGAACGGCACCAAGAAAGGTCCACACGGCAAACGTGCGTGTACATTTCCTTGTTTTAACCGATGTTCTAATAATTGTTTTTATGAGTGTCTTGTTTCTTTTTAGACTTATATGTATACACTGGAAACTTTTCTTTTATGCACCAACGTCTCACCCGAAACTCGACCTGTTCAGAACGAAAGGAAGAACAATATCGAGCCAAACCTTATTTATTATTTAATTATCACTTTACTGCTACAACTATATTTTGCTAATGTCTGGCAATATATGCCGGTATGTTAAGATGGACATAAATCAATAATTATTCTAGTTTTGGCTAGATGTAGGATGACATCTACAGCTTCGCGATTTCGACAATGGTATCTTCGAGGTAAATAGTACCTCCATTGCTTCGCTGAAGAAGCTCGAAGCAGAGCATAGAACATTCGTGATGCACAATATGCCACTCCCATCCAGTGCCTCAGTCTAAAGGGTGTTCAGCGTAGCGTTCGACACCTTTAGTAAAAAATAACGCAAAATGTCTGACGAGACTATCGAGAGTCAGCTGTTGCTAAAAATACTCAAGGTTATTAAATGAAACAGGTTGTAACAATAAGAATTTGAATAACCCTCTTCCCTTTGTTTCTTACTTCAAGACGATATTGTTGAAAGTAACGCCACGAAAGTAACGGATTACTTTTTGGGGTAACGGTCACTTACTTTTATGGCAGGGTAATTGTAATTGTTATAAATTACAATTTAGCCTTGAGTAATTGTAAGTGTAATTCCTTACTATTTTTCAGTAACGTGTACAAGTCTGGGTACAACATAAGGTGAAACGGAGTTAGCGAAATCGGGCGCTTGCCCTCTCTCTCGTTTTTACCCCTCCGAACCTGCTGAACTTCCCGGATGTGTGGAGAAGGCCGAACAAAATGGCACCACCCTGAGAGCGCTAAATGAAATGGTCTATACACCAACTCATGTTTACAAATAAACCCGAGCGCCCCTAGCGGACACCACCGGCGCCGCGCATGCACGATGGGGGTTCGGGCAAGAAGCTCGCCGTCGCCCATAAGCAAACCATTGAAATGCAATGTTGTCGTCGTCGGTGTGAGTCCCCCTGCCCTTTTTCGCGTTCGAATTGTAGGTTCTACGTCTTCCTGGCGATGTCTGACTACTTGAGCTGCCTCTGCGAAATTACCGAGGCTTGTTGCACCGCAAAACTTCGCGTGAATAATGTGACATGCGGCGATTCATTCCGCGTGGACGGCGCAGAATGTACGCTAAAGCCTGATTCGTATGATGAGATTTCGCTCGCAATTTTCAGTCGGGACGTCGATCGGGCTGCAAAAGCGTGAACCGATGCTGAAAATTTCAAGCAGAATCGAACCAAGTGAATCAGGCATAACAAGTCGGTGATGGCCACTGGTATCAATACATCCTTTTATCTACGGTTTATATCGAGCCTGCTTATCAACCTACAAACTTGAGTATTTTAATGCCTGCACTTACTTCTTATCGCAAGTACCGGGCCCACGTTTGGTCTACGGGCCGGTGTCGTCTAAAAGAGCAGACGACAAGCAGAAACGTTTGAAAGAGCAGACGACAGTTCGAACAGTCAAGCGGCCCTTCTGGACTTGAAGACGCACTGAACGTAGTCCGCAGGTGGTCCGTACAACTTCGCGGTTTTTCACCGTTCATGTTAGAACAAAAAAAAAAAATCTGATAACCAGAAGTATTCGTGAATTCAATCTGAAGTGCTTCCCGCTCAAAACAATCGTGGTCCGACGGCGTCTAGTTTTCCCTTTTCACGGCACATATCCACCATCTCGGACGAACCGAGCACATGAAATTTGACCTTCAAACCTTTCTCGACTCTTTTAGTACAGCCCCAGTCGCGGCGTTTTGACGAGAAGGCAGGTTTTTGTCAGGTTCCCTTCAAAGCAACTCAGGAATACACGTCTGGCATGGGGACTTCTGCCCACAGCCCCAGACCGGAAGTGTGACCGACGCGCCAGAACCGCGCCGTGACGTAACAGAGATGAGTTCGTGTATACGGGCGCTTGCCGCTGGCTCAACTGTATCTTGAGCTCCATTTTGGTCGTCGCGCGAAATATAGTTTCATTTAGCTCAGAATTGTACGTGTCAAGGGTTAGTTGTCCATCCAAAATCGTGAAAGCAGGGATTGTGAAGTCCTCGGTCAGAAATGCTTTGAATTGGTCCTGCATGCATTTTATCGGGATGGCGGTTGAAAGACAGCGGAAAAGATTGAACAATGCACAGTACGCTGAAAGTTTCATCAAAAAGCGATTAGAAATGATTCTTAAAGGCAAAAAAGAAATATAGGAAACAAACGTCAAGAAACCGGTTAGCGGTGAGCCCTCAATTGCTTTCATGAACTCTCTCGTAACCCGTGCAGTTTGGGGCATCGCACTGCGCATGCGCGTTCATGCACCTTAAACTAACACTCTATTATCTGGAAAAACGTTTCACTTAGCACGACGGTGTCACAAATCAAACTTTAGGTAAGGAGGCTCCGGTTGTACGTAATAGGAGGCCCGAGATATACGAACTGACAGGGACGCGAATCTGTGGCCTCTTGTGCTCGCGTATCTCAAATTCATTTCGCAATCTTGGAAAAACATTTTTGCAGGAACAATCTACGTAACTAGAGATCGTCAAACTCCAGGGCAAAGCTGAACCGATTACAAAATTGGAGCCAAGTGAACAAACACAAAACAGGAAACAAGGCGCGAGCAAAACGCAGTCGCCAAATGCCAACTGAAGACGAAATAGATAGCCCCAAGTACGCCCGCCTCTATGTGTCCTCTTATTTTCCTGTCGACTTTTCCTCCTTCTTTTTTTTTTTTTTCAAGCTCTTTTTGAATTGCACGTTACCCTTAAAGGTAGCAAAGTGCTGGTGACGTGATCCGGATTTGACACTCAGACCCCACTTTCTGTCGGGAGCTAAAGTGGTTCAGTCAGCGGAGGATTGTGACGCCAACGCTTGGTGCAATCACGTTGAACCATTTTCGGAAATCGCCGGTTCAGTGGGTTCCAGTATGAAAACGCGCACACTTCCATGCGAGCACAGGCACTCACTTGGCCAAAGATTCCTGGCTTTACTGAGCTGCAGTGACCTATACTCGTCTTCTCAAAGCTCCTTATGTGCCTATTGTGGCTTGACGTTTGCTTTGAAGCTCATTCAAAAAGTGTTTGTTTCTTCTCCTTCCTAATGCGCGCATTGTTTTTGATTCTGAACCTGGAATCTTGACCATCTCCACCTCAGTGCGTCAAGAATCGTTTGAACTGCTAGAAAATGGGGCAGGGCAAAGGGGTTTATGAGCATTTTTGTGGACATTCTCTTCTGTTTCCCTCTTCACCTCTGTAATATTAATTTGTTTAGAGTTTGAAGGTACAGGTGCTCTTTGTTCCTTTTGTCTGGGGGGACGACGTACTCGCTCTTGGTTGTTAATCAGCGACAGGGTATCCTGTCATTCAGTCAATATTTCTCCTGAGCGTGCACGTGTGTCCTTCACTCGTGTACTCACCAACAAGTATGGCTGCCTGATCAGCATCGAATTCGGCTCATATGGATGCGCAATGCCGGATTGCATGTCAAGTCCACCGAATCGCGGGGGTCATCTACGTACTTAAGGCGAAATGTGTGATGACTCGAGCTGAGCCTACCGCCAAACTAAAGCGTGACCGGTGCCATTTCTGCAATACATGAGTCTCGTTTGTTCCTAAAATATTTTGGCACGTATTATATTACATATCCCGAATTATTTCCTAGTAAAATTCAATTGCAGTAGCCAAGGCGCTCTTGAACTTCATAAAGAGGACTGTAAAATGTGGTTCTCAGAGAAGTAATCACAAATAAAGCACCCCTTTCTGAGTTCTTAGCTTGCAAAACTTGCCAAGTATCTTTAAATGCTATTCAATTACTTTTTCAGAGTAATTGTACTTTACTCAAGGTAGTTCGTGCTAGATGTAGCTTAAATACTACTCTGAATACATTTTGAAATGGATATTTAGTATCTTATCTTAAATACTTTTGTTGAGTATTTGTCACAACACTGAATAAAGCCGCGGAATGGCTAGTGCGTAATGTGAACATTGCAGGCTATGCGCCATAGTGTCCCCTAGCGTTCCGTCAGTATCGCCATATTGCCACGCGCCTCACCGAACGATCGCGTGCCTGGCAAATGGTCACGAATGAAAAATGTCCTCCGTGACATTTTTCATTCGTGACAAAAAATGTCATTCGTGAGATTTTTGATTCGTGGCGAAAAAGGTCATTGGTGACATTTGTCATTCCCGGAATCGCTATTCCGTAATGTAAACATTACAGGCTATACGTCATACTGTCCCCCCAGCGTTTCATCAGTGTCGCCGTATTGCCACGTGCGCGTCGCCGAGCGATCGCGTGCGTGGCAAATAGTCACGAATGACAAATGTCCTTCGTGATATTTGTCAATCGTGACAAAAAATGTCATTCGTGAAATATTTCATTCGTGACAAATAAGGTCATTCGTGAGATTTGGCATTTCCGGAATCACTACTACGTAGTGCAAACATTACAGTGTATACGTCATACTCTCCACCCAGCGTTCTATCAGTGTCGCCACATTGCCACGCGCGTCATCGAGCCAGCGCGTGCGGGGCAAAATGTCATGAGTGACAAATGTCATTCGGGACAAAAAATGTCATTCGTGATTAAAATTCGTTCATTAACTTTTTAATCAGTGAAAATAGACATATTGTTGCAACAAGAAACCTGCTGAGCGTCATGAAAAATCACTAAATCAGTACTTAAAAAAAAAAAAAGACTTTGAAAACGTGAGACGCGTAGTAGTGAACTAAAGGTACAACTCGTGGAGCACATACAAAACTTGCCGCTGCCTAACGCGGTTGATTATATCATGACAAATATCACAAATGACAAATGGTTTTGTCATTCGTGACGACTGACAAATGTCAGGAATGACAAGTTTCTAATTGCAACAATATGATTTTTTCAGTGTCTAAAAAGTTAATCAGCGAATTTTGATTAATCAGCCGAATTATCTCAAAGATTAGCAACCCACATAATGCCATCCTTGGCCGTACACACGAGGAATAAGTTTTAACGTTTGCGGTTTTTTTTAAACAATTCTTTTAAGCTTTAAAAAACGCCCTATATCTTTTCGTCGTCCAACGGAACAGTATTTTTTCTATCTATCTATGTTTATATATACATTCAGGAAACGCAGGCCAAATCGCTCTTGCGAAAACTACTCGTCGCAGTGAAAAAAGGCTTGTGGCGTTTTGGTCCCGGGCTAGGGGCCCATTTAGTAAAATTATTAAAGTGCGGGATAATAAATTTGTTAATTATTTTTGCCTAATTAACCTTTTAATATTGTGTTTAAGGGCATGGTTTCAATTAGAAAATTGCTCAGTATCATCGAAAAACACTAAATCAACAAATTGCAGAACGATGGAAGGCACGCGAAGTGTTTTACGGCTTTCTGAAAAACCGCACAAAATCGACGGGTTTTTAAGTTTTAAAGGAATACTACAACGAAATTTCGGCGCTCATTTTTTGGTCCATATGTGTTCAAAAAAGCACCATCAAATCGAACATACCAATATCTTGTTAAAAAAGTCACAAAAAGGAATTTTAAAGCGAATTATATTATTCGCAAAGAGCACCTGGTGGATGTCTTTAACGCCTCGCTTTTAATGCCCGTCTAGCAACCTTGGCAGCTAGTGACGGAGGTTGTCTCGCCTCCGGCCACGACGAGAGAAGAGGGGCAGGAGGAACTCCCCTCTTCCCGAGAATCCCTTTTGTGTGTGGCAGAAGTCGCTATTGTCCCCCTAGAAGATTATGGAAGATTAACCCGTCACTCAAAATTTGTACAAAAGCAGCCGCTTCGGCGGCTGGACCGACTAGGCCATCCTCTCGACGTCAGCCTCGTCGTAGCTTTGCTCGTCTTGAGACGACCTACGTCACGGTTGCGTTGGATATCACGTGCTCTAAGCTGGGCCTTCTCCGAGCACTTGGCAGAGTGGGCCGTTTATAACGAAAAATACAGCCACCAGGCTCAAGATACAAACGTGCGATTGTCATTCACGGATATTGTGGATCATATTCAACCTATTTTTGAACACGACGGGAATATTTCAAATTTCGTTGAAGTATCCCTTTAATGGCAAGGTGGAGTTAAGAAACGAAACTGACGAGGCGAATATTGGACGAACTTTACGGACGTTATCAAAACTAATGCTAACAAAATGTAGATAAGAAAGCAAAGGAATTTTAACAGAGTTACAGAAACATGAAGGCCGGGGACTAAGAATGGTGATTCTGGTGATGGCAGTGTTCACTCATGGCGAGAGATCCCCGTTACGATTCAGTTCCTCGTTCTTTCTGGTATATTCTTTCGCGTAGTCGGAGCGCGTCGCGGTGCCGTTTTTTATAGCCGCGTGTGTTTCTGGCCGGTAGCAGCGGGCAAGCTGGACGCAGGCCGCGGGCAGGGCTTTAGGGTAACTAAAAATAAATAAATGAATGAATAAATAAATAAATAAATAAAATAAAGTAGCTGCATGGCATGGAGTTAAATTTCTCTTGGGCATCTCACATTTTCGATGGATCGAATGGTTAGTGCTGCGAAAACGTTTTCGAGGCATCTCTCACGTGAAAACAGGTATGCGGTTGTTCAGTTTTCGCTTTGCGTATAAACAGACCGTCCCTTCTACTAACGCCAGCTGCGATCTTGACTCAAAGGGCTCTTAGTGGATCCGCAGAAAATCCACAACGACAGGTGGAAACACACGCGATTAGAAGACAGCGTGAAGTGCCCGACATATGCACTACAAAAGGTCGGTCACGTCGCGCAAACCTTTGGAAACCCTAGACCGCTGTTACGCAAACTGCCGTTCCAGTGTCAGCGCTTAAATGAGACCCCGGAAAACGCGTCTTCCGTGTAAAGACACATATCTCTCAGTCTGTCCTTCTTCTCCATCCGCCTATCCTCATATATTCTGTTCTTCCGCTTCTACTCTTCCTCGCTCTCCCTCTAGCCATATCTATCCTACTCCCACCCGCGTCGCCATACTGTTTCAATTCCTTTTTGTTTATTTTTTTAATTTCACGGATGTCAATTCGTCTTTAGTCGAGTTACTATAAAGTTAAGATAACGATAATTATAATAATTGTATGTGTCCTTGGTATCCTATACTGCGTCTCATCCTATGATGGACTAAAGGCCAAAGCTACGGGCAGCCATGTCCAATCACGTTCCACGATAAACTATGACATGCTTAACATAGATTAAGGATGAACGAATAATGCTCCTCATGAAAATGCGCTGCATCATTTCTATAGCTTCGACACTGCAAAGAGCCTGTATGTCGTGGCTTGCTTTGCAATATAAAATTGATGAGTCACTCAGTAACGTTCATTGAAGCGAAATACCAGGTAATTTCTAAGTGGCTCGTGATTGGATGTGGTGGTTCGTAGCTTTTGCCTTTAGTCCATCGTAGGGTGAGACGAAGCATAGCCAGCCTCCGTTTCATGTCGGGCCCTAGCCAATGTTATGAGCCGATAGAGTCAATCAAAGAGCGCCAAAATTGCATCGTCACGTCGTTCCTCGTTTTTGTGAGCCTACTACCGCTTAAACCCCTCACACATAAAAATAAAACGTAGGATCACTCCGCATTCACTGTGCGCGGCTTCTTCAGCTAGCCTACCATAGGAAACGCTCAAAAACAACGAGCGTCATGACGATGCACTTTTTGCTCTGCTTGGTTCACTCCTTCGTAAAGTAGCTTAGGTTGCGGTCGGATTTAATGTGAAACGGAGTGTGGATATCCTCACGGCAGAACAGTAAAAGCATATAATGGACTTTTTCCAAATACCGACGGCACCAGGCGGTGGCTGCACGAACTAAAAATCGAGGAAGTGATCTTCCTGCGCTACCAATCGAGAATGGGAGCTACGCTACCAGTCGCTTCGCTCTCTGAGCTGCGTCGCGTGCTCAACGCGACTTTAAAGAGGGAAATCCGTAGCGTCCACCCAAACGTCGCGTTTTTCTTTCCGTCAACTTTATTTTTTTGTGTAACACAATTATATATACGCTGCAATTACGTGTTCTACTCGTCGATCTACAGCCTCAATCCGAATTTCCTCGATATTTCGTGCCGACTTCCACCGCTTGGCATCGGGCGCTCGCGCGTGCGCAGAACGCTTCTCGGAAAAGGTCCATTATGCAGGTTGTGCGCGCCACTTCCGGCCGCCATGACAGGCGGAAAAAAATACTTCCGGTTCTACTATGTTTGCCTCGTGCAACCTCGCGTTTCGTTGGGTGGGCGACGAGTCTTAGTTCACTGGCGAAACATTCGGTGAGAACAATACGCTCTAGAAATGCCCCAGTGTCGTGCCGATGCGTTCCAGCACGTGTGACATCACACGTGCCTGCGCGCGCTGCGTTATGGGATTTTTTGGTCCCACCGACTCCGACGCCGGATATTTTGCGACACCAGCTCCTAAATGCTATGGCGTTAAAACTTCCTTTGTATTCGTGTAACACCTCATATTCCTTGCCGTAATACATCCAGGAGAATGGACTTTGGGGACTTATGGAACCTCAAAGATGAACTTTGTTTCTTTTAAATGCCAGCAGCAAGTGAAAGGACGTAAGCGTTCAATATAATAGTTCGATCGCTTTTCTAATGGATCCGCATTTTCCATTTTTATGATAAAAGATGTCAGCGGTTGTTAAACGAGCAACTAGAAATAGGAGGCCTAATAATAGAAAAAATGGGTGATCGAATATGCGTGAAATGAACATAGAGCGCGTTTCATAAAGAGGCGGTAAACGAGAAATAACGAGTAATGTTTATTCTACAATTTTATTTAATTTTACGTAGGAGCCAAACCACCCAATGAACGTTTCCTTCCATCCATACACTGTAGGGGTTTATTACTTCGTATTTCTTCTCTTCATCAATACGCACGTTTTCGCCTGTTCTGTTTGAGTAGTAGTAGTAGTTAGTGGTGAGGGTAGCGGAAAGTCGGAACATGTTGGTCACTCCTTTAGTGGGGGCGAGTTAGTTCCGGCGAAGGGAAGGGGATGAAAGGGGAGATCAGAAAAAGTTAAAGAAAGAAGAGAGGAAAGAAAAAGAACGGATTGAAAAGAGAACAGAGGAAAAATGGCATGAGAAGGGATCAAAAAAAAAAAAAAAAAGGAACGATTGGTCAGCAGTTTTTGTGACTCGGTCGTTGATGTGTTGCCATCGCCCAGTGTATGTCAGACACCGGGGTTAGAGGCGGTCAAATAAACTGGTGTCCTCCAAGAACTTGAGAAGTGCGGCGAATGTTCTCGAAACATCGCGTGCAGAGCCTGGGGGGAAAAGAATGTCCTGTGTTGTAGCACTTGCTACGCCTGCTTGCCGCAGGCCGTCGAGAAACGATTTTCTTTTGTCCGCTAGAGTAGGGCAGGTCCAGAGGAGATGGTCCTGGTTCTCGGGAACATCACAGGATGGACCGTTTGGGTTTATTGTTGGGTCCATACGGTGAAGGGCTTTCGCAGTAAAGGCACAACCAGTGGGAAGTCTGTGCAGTAGAGAAGCGGAGGCTCGGGACAGCTTCGGAGGCACGCGTGCGGGTGGCTTCCCGGTATATAGAGACGCGCGTGTCCGGATGTAGTTTCTCTATTTCTTTGTGAATAATAATTCTGGCCTCATACATCTTTGGTATAACAAGTGTTGGTACATGAATGTGGTGAGCTGCATTAGCGAGACGATCGGCTGTCTCATTGCCCGAGATACCGACGTGTGATGGGAGCCATTGGTATGCTATATGCCATCCTTTAGACTCTAACCCCCGAATTCATAGATGTGACTTGAACTGAAGCCAAACTTCGACTTGCTCAAGTCCGCCTTAACACCAAGTTCGACTTGAAAACGCCCAAGCTGCGTTTTACGTTTCACAGACGTTCCCGCGAACTTCCTTCGTCAAGTCCCGTTCAAGTCGCGAGCGGTCGCGGCCCTCCTCGCCTGGGAGCGAGAGTAGGCTGCAGTTTTTCTCGTAAAAGTTCTTTCAGACTTTAAAATAAGGTACTTCTCTAAATTTTTTTTATAGCATATGTTTACGAAACATAAATCGCGAGAGATGGTAATGGGAAGTTTAATTATTTTAGCGATTGTACGCGTTTTCTGGACATAATGATGATTTCGTCTAGCAACATACCAAATAGCCGCCAAGCACGCTCTTCGCTGCTCTTCGCTCGTCCGGACGCTCCAGCCTTCCCTTCTGTGCAAGTTTTCTTCTGTTAAACGGTAAAACTTTTGAGATTCCCCCAACCCTTGAGCAGCAGTGGAATGGCCACTAAAAAAAAACAATCGCCGCGCTTCACCGCTGATGAAATCTCTATTCTATCGGGGCTTGTCGGCAAGCATAAAACGATCATTGAATGCAAAAAGACAGACTCCGTATCTTCGAACCTCAAAAACGAGACCTGGGAGAAACTCTGCAATGAGTATAACTGCTTACCGGGCGTTAGTCCACGGGACTCTAATCAGCTCAAGAAGTGTTGGGGGAACCTCAAACAAAAGTGGAAGAACGAGCGCTCGGACGAGAAGCGCAAGACCCACAAGACAGGTGAGTGTTCTGTCCCTGCTCGTTCATGTTACTCGGAGTGATCGATCTAACCTAGCATTTGCGATTGGCGAAAGATCATATTGGGAAACCTCTCCGCGCTTCCTTTTTGTCAGCGTGTGTCATTCCGCATTTTCTTCAGTTCAGTATATAGAAAGATCGTGATATGCGCAATGTTCCGAGTGCCGTGGATTATCCCGCTCCCGTTTAGATCCACTTTAGCTATGTTGTACTGAGGCACACAGCAGATGTCGACATATCTTCCATAGGGGAAATAGTTGTTTTGTATGCGAAAGGGCATAATATGGCATTGTTGCAGTTTACTCTTACGGCGTTATTGCCTTATTGATCAACCTACCTTTCTATTTTTTACCCGTGTCACAAAAGTATCGTGCTAAAACGTCCCAGCCTCGTCTATGTACAGGAGTGTTTCTTTAGAATATTCAGTATGTGCCTATATCTCGACTGCTTTAATCAAGTGACTTGACATACACGATTGTTCCTTAGGAGGGGGGCCGCCCCCCACACCCATGAGCGCAATTTCTGTGCTTGTGGGGGCAGTAGCGGGGCACATGGCCACCCGCCTTGACAACGATAACGACTCCGACGGAGCCGCCTATCTGCCCCCTGTCCAGAACGAGCCAGTGGTGCGGCTGCTGGAGGGCATGGTCGACTGCGACCCAGTGTACGAGTATGCAGGTACAGTGTTGAGACACATCGATCTGCACTTTAGGCCACTTGTAGGTTGCGTGTGATGGAAAAATATAAATAAAGGGACTCAGAATTCCAGAACGGTGAAGATAAGACGGAAGATATTTACAGTCGTAAGAAAAAAAAGTAAGAAATAAAGCGGTGTAGATATATAAGCAAAGTTCAGTTCGGCAAATCCGCTTACGGCACGGTGTTGCACGTCGGCATTGGCATGGAGTTGGCAGGCTCGCTTGGCACAAGCGGATGTTTCCCAGCAAGCTTGGTTAACAGCCCCACGGGCCTGGATTTGTCTGTCCGGGCTCTTCCTTGGCTGCCAGGACCACTGCTGTCTAGCCGGGTTCCCTGTCGTGCCCGCCCTTTTTTCACGTATCACAAGCCTGTGTCATCTTCCTCTCATCACGTCTTCCTTTTTCATTATATCCATCTCTTGCTTTGGCCTTGCTGCCTTCGTCTTCTAGTTACTCACACCTTCACCACGTTCACTGCGTCTTCTTTCTCGTTTTTTGCTCAGTCCAACTCACAGTTTTCATGTATGTCGTTCTTATCATCCTTGGTTCCCCCCCCCCCGTCACAGTGTGCACCTCACAAGGGATTGGTAACACAGAATCCATTCTATAGCTTTGTTTTAATGTTGCACAAATTAACCGGCGACAATGGCGCCCAAGCGTGGTATGCTACTCACTCGCAGAAATTTCACGAGGCTTGGTTTCTTCTTTTGGTAAGCCTTTTTCCACTCCCCGTGTTTCCTACCGTCCCGTGCTTCGGTCACGTCCGCGTTTGTTGTATTGGTTTGTTTTTGACCGTTCGTTTTGTGACTGCGGCAATGGTTTCGCACGCTTGTGTTGGTTTCTGGGCGGCGTTTCTTTTTCTGTGCTTGCAGCCATGCTCACACGGGAGCAGGAAGCTGCAGTGGCCGCAGCGGCACAAATGAACCTGCTCAAAAGGTCGCGGTGATATGCAACTTCGTGATGCAGCGCATGGCCCTCACGCCTGGCCAGCAGGAGACCCCGCCGCAAGAGCCCCGACCACACTTGACTGTACCAGTCTACGTGGGGTACGACGACGTTAAGTCCGTGGCAGACTTCTTGGGGGAGTTGCAGACGTACCACCTTGCCTACGGTGCCTCGTAAGCCTTCATCATGGACCGCATTGTCCCGCTGGTGTTGCAAGCCAGTGCTAGAAGCTGGTTGGGGTTGCAGGCCCCGTTCACGAGCCAGACAAGGCTTCGAGAAGAGTTCCTGCCTGTGGACTACGCAACGCAGATTCTCCGAGAGCTCGAGGCAAGGCCGCAGCACTTGGACGAAAGTCAGGACCGGTACGTTCAGGTCATGCAAGAGCTCTTCAAGAGGGCGGACCCGAATACACCGGAGTCGGACAGAGTAGCTCGGGTCAGAAGACTGTGCCACCCAAGATACCACGCCTGCCTCATCGAGGAAGCTCTTCATGCTGAGCGGAACTACGTGCTGCCGCCACCAGCCAAGTACGCACTCAAACCAGCATGCCCCGAGGCCTCCACGGAAGTGGACTGTTCGAATGAGACCTCTCCTCCCCACCACATCAACCGGGAGAGTTGGCGTGACATGTATGGCGTTCGACTAACTCTCATCGAGAGGTCCCTGGAGGTCACAGCAGTGCCTGTGAGGATCTCGGGCGGGGGTCGCCACGACAGGTGGGAGGTCGTTGGCCGTGCCCTATCGCAAGTTGGGGCCCAACGGAGATCACTACCCAAGCGAACCATTTGTATCAGTGTGCTCCTGCAAGTGCTGGGGAAAACTGGCACGCTGCGGTCGAAATCCCGCAGCAAAGCAGCATTGACCCCCGCCGCAACGGAACAAGCCCTCCCCACAACAGCTAATCACAAGCCTGGTAGAGGCCTTCCCATAGTGGTTCTTTACCAGATCACTGGAGGCGGACACCTCGGTGTGGGTGACCTAAGCAGGCAACTGTTGTCGGACTGCTGCTACAGGTGCGAGCAGCCCGACCACCAACGAAACTAGTGTCCAAGACTTCTGGACACTACAAACAAGAGGTGGCACGAGACGGCGGGAAAGGGGCTGGAACCAGAACAAGCAGGGAAACTACCACGGCCGCCAACGCTGAAACCAGACAGCCACTGGCTGAAAGCCGTTACAGTCCCGGTGCTGCGGCAGTGAGGCCGCAGCACAGATTCCATTGGAATGTCGAATCCAGCCTGAGCCTATCATCATTGAACCGTGCATGACGATCACTTTGCTCAGTTTTCCTTTTGCTGCACTTTTGGATTCTGGGGCCGCTATCTCACTTAGAGGGGATTTCGTTTTCGAACTCCGCAAAGCAAGAAAGATAAGTCTCCGGGAATGCGAAATTCGACTACAGCTAGCTTCTCTGACCTTCGAGAGGCTTGAGAAAATCTAGACGTCGCCCGAGTGCAGCAGTCGTAACGGTACAACTAGGGGCAACGTGACCTGCAGTTCGAGTTGTCGCAGTTTAATTTGGATACAGCTGACGGCAGCAAAGGGCTGGAACCAGAACATCCAGGGAAACTACCACGGCCGCTAACGTTGAAACCAAACAGCCACTGGCTGAAAGCCGTTACAGTCCCGGTGCTGCGGCAGTGAGGCCGCAGCACAGATTCCATCGGAATGTCGAATCCAGCCCGAGCCTATCATCATTGAACCGTGCATGACGATGACTTTGCTCGGTTTTCCTTTTGCTGCACTTTTGGATTCTGGGGCCGCTATCTCACTTAGAGGGGATTTCGTTTTCGAACTCTGCAAAGCAAAAAAGATAAGTCTCCGGGAATGCGAAATGCGACTACAGCTAGCTTCTCTGACAACCTTCGAGAGGCCTGAGGAGATCTAGACGTCGCCCGAGTGCAGCAGTCGTAACGGTACAACCAGGGGCAATGTGACCTGCAGTGCATTTCATGCCGTGCAATTTATAAACATTGTACCTCGTGCTAACGGCTTGTAATCCAGATATCGGTTTACCCATCTTGTGACAGGGGACAACTACCTACCTGGCAGCCCTTCTATGGACGTCGCCGATCCAGAGGCAAGTGCCAGTGTCACAGCAGCTACAGGAGCAGACCCGGGTCCCCCCACCGAGCAGACCGTACCTGCTCCTGCAGCTGCTTCAAGCTGCAGCAGCGACAGGGTGGCGGCGACTCAGGATGAAGGCAGGCCGGCCAGAGGGAGAATGGTGCTCCTAGAGCAGGCTCTCTCAGCAGAGAACGACGTACGAAGTTCTCTGCTGAGGGCAGAATCTGCCATTCGAATCAAGCTCCTTGAAGAGGAGCAGCAGATGAAGGTGGCAGAGCACCAGATGAAGGTGGCAGAGCACCGCGTGCGGCTCCAGGTGGAGCAGACGAACTTAAAAATTGCGGAGTGGAAGCTCAGGGAGCTTCAGCAGGGAGGCGAAAAATAAAAAAAAAGTGCCAATGCCTCGACTTTTGAAGGGATCTAATTTATTTCACAGAATTTGAAAGCTGGGGCTATATCCAGAAAAGGATAGGGTGCGATTTCAGCTTGTTTCACATTAGGCATGCTTTGAGAAAATGCATAATTCCATAATGGCTCCTGCCCTTCATCTATTATCATTTGGACTAGTAAAAAGCCACTGCACAGTCACTACAACAAAGGGTTTGGCAATATTTTCACATTTTTATTGGTGAATAAACAGCAATAGAAAAAACAGTAAAGGCATTTGCGAAATACACACGCAAAAAAAAAACTTATTAACATATGAACATACCTCCAGACGATGCTTATAGGACAGTTTCATTGGACGCGTGCTATTTACTCCAGTACAATGAAAAAAAGCCGCTTTCACGACAAAAGCTTTAAAGGGGCGATGGAACAATTTTTCGTACTTCGTGCAGATACTGCGTAAAACAAATCCCCAAAGTTTATGAGCTATGAAACACGCTTGTGTTTTTAAACCCGTGCAATAAAAAACGCCGAAGAAAAAAATGAAATAAATGGCAGAGTTTCCCCCTTTAACTTGCAGCCAGAAAAAGTGGCCAAGTGATTTGGAGACGATTATATGGCACCAATGTTAATCATAGTACAGGACACGCGCCGAATCGCAAACATTGTTGGTTTGGCTATTGTCATCGTTGCAGCACTACCTGAATGATTGCCAAGCTGTTATCACATGCCCAAATCGAGTGCTCACGCAATACTATAAGGTCCAATCTGTGAGCCGCATTCAAATATTGTCACTCTGAGGCGGGACTACACCGACAATGCGACCCCTGAGCGTTTGTGTAGGAGTGATTGAAAGAAAATGGTTGCTTTTATCTGAAATTACACTGCAACAAAAAATGTTTCTTGGTCAGCGGCATTGCATTTAAGTATACTAGGGTTCCTCTAGTGCCAGTAAGCTTGTGTAAAGTGAAAAACATTATAACTGAATATTGTTCCACCGCCCCTTTAAGGCAAAGCTCGATCAGTCATTGCAGAAGGGAGCTTCCACTTCGAAAGAAGTTTCTACTTGAAGCTTCTTTCGATGATTTGCTCCCGTTTCTGTATGCCCGTGAGGGAGTCCTCCACGGTGTCCACGGCGGGTGGCAGGTGGACTGGCCGTGTGGCCCTCCTCCTGGGTCTCCGTGCCCTAGGCACAACTGGCGGAGCTGGGGGAGGTGGAGGCTGTGGGTCCTTTCTCAGGCAGGCCAGGTTGTGGAGTGCAGCGCAGGCTGTGATGATCTGCACGGCCCGACGTGGCTTGTGCTGCAGCCTCATGTCGAGGCAGGGGAAGCGCCGCGTCCAGACGCCAAAGGCCCTTTCGACAGAGTTTCTCGTCTTGATGTGGGCCTTCTGGTACCTGATCATGTGAGGGAATATCATGAGTGGCTAATTAAACTATAATATTGCCTGTAGATCCCTTTCATATCTTTCTCCCGAGTAGCTCGATTTCAAAATGCTCCAGCACAACGCACTAGCCGCAGACAATGACAAGCAGGAGAAGCTTCACTTGTCCCGCCTCCAGCATCAGCATCATACATTCGGTAACACATTGTCATCTTGTGCACTTCGTGCATGCATGTGCAGCCAAAGCATGCGAGAAGGCATTGAGCGTGCTCTGGAGGCAGGGCAGAAAGACTCCCTGCAGTTCTCATTGTGTCAGTGACTATAATCCTCAATAAGGGCAGATATTTTCGGGGCTAACGTTGTCACACCCAGTATCTTACTTATTTTGTTCATACATTATTTAACCATCGCAACTAGCGCACAAGTTCAGTAGTCTTACTACTGTTCCACGTTTGTATATAATGGTTTCCTTGTCTTTAATAAAGTAGAAAGTTGGGCTAGTTGATTCTGGTTATACATAATGACAAATACACAGCGCAAAAGGACAAAAAGGGAAGAGACACACCGGATAGAACAGAGCGCTGTTCTATCCGGTGTGTCTCTTCCCTTTTTGTCCTTTTGCGCTGTGTATTTGTCATTATGTATTTTCCTTGTCTCCACACATAGCCCTACATTTGCTCAGGCACTTGTAGAATTTACTTGCCTGCCTCGTGGTGTGTTAGCTGGACCGGGATCTGCCAGGGGGGTCATCAGGAAGAAGAAGGAGGCGTAGCCCATGTCCTTAAGCAGCACCCCTGGTACCCGGCGTTCCTCGTACAGCACCCGCACACGGGAGTTGTCAAATATCCGGCTGTCGTGTACCGACCCGGGCCAGCTCACAACCACATCGTAAAATTGCAGCTGGGGGCCGGTGACAGCCTGCAAGTAGATTGCGTTGAAATGAAACATGGAGACATGAGTAAGAAAAATTAGTGGCAATGGTCCCATCGAATGAAGCTGTCGTAATACTCGACAAATATTTTCATTACAAAAACTGCTCAAGTGATGTGTTCTGACAATGTCAATATGAACATTGTAAGCTTCGAAAAGTATGAATATTGCAGTTCATTTGGAAGCGAATATCAAATAACGTATTATTTGAACTACTATTAGAAAATTAGAATATTCGCGCAGCCCTACTTTTTGCACATAGAATTCGTGCAGCCCTACTTTTGCACATAGCATCAAGGGGAAAAAAAATCTGTACTTTCTTAATTTTCAGTGGCATCGCCAACCATGTCATGTGCCAGACGCTTTAGAGCAACATGTAGCAGGTTATTCATTCTGGCTCAGTTTGGCGCAGCAGTTCAACCACTGCATATAGCGAAGCAAAGACGAGAGGGCTTTGACTACAATGCTTGGGGCAGAATTTCCAAATTTCATGCAGTCAAACATGAGCGCATACTCCAATGAATAACATCTCGCGATCGCGCAAACGTTGCTCTTTAAACTCTAAATTCGGTAAACCGCGAACTCTGCACTCGTTACCTGGACGTTGATTGAGAACACTCCCTTGCGGTTGCGGAACACCTCCGCGTCGTCGCCGCCGGGGCTCTTGATTCGCACGTGGGTGCAGTCGATGCACCCGGTGACGCTGGGGAATTTCGCAAGTGCGAAGAAATCGAGCATCACCGTGTTGAATTGGGCGGCGCTGGGAAAGTGAACGAGGTCCCGGAACAAGTGCCTCGTAACTACTCCGACCGCGCGGCACACTGTCGGTTGGGACACGTTCACGAGGTCCCCAGTCACAACCTGGAAGGTCCCGGCACCATAAAACCGCAGCGTGACCAGCAGTTGCAGCATGGGGGTCAGCGGAAGGCCTCTGCAGTCGGTGCTCGTTTGTAGCGGCAGCATCCCGAGCAGCTCTCGCACGGTTCCCTTCGTAAAGCGGTACCGCGCCAGGAACTGCCCGTCGTTGTAGCGCTCCATTGGGTTCTCCCTATCCCGAATTGATGGTCGCGGGACTCGTGGCAAAGGGAACGCGTCCCCGAAGACGACATCGCACGCGCGAGTTGCGAATTCGAAGGCGGAGATCCTCTCGGCGACGTCGCTTCGCCAAGCCGCCATGTTGAAACGACTACGAAGTCGCGTTCAAGATAGGTCCAACCCAGTCTTGAAATTTGGGCACTTCAAGTTCGCTTCAAGCTCCGTTCAAGATCGGTTCAAGTTAAGATGCGTTTATGAAGCGCGCTTGCTCGTCGCAAGACGGACTTGAGCAAGTTGAAGCTCGACTTCACAACAAGTCACATCTATGAATTGTGTCATAAGTTTCTTGTCATGTGTCCAATGTATCTGGCATATTGTGGGGCGTCTTCAAGGCTGCCAAGGAGTTGTAAAGCTATTCTGGAATCTGTGAGGAACACTGCCTTTTTACTGTGAGGGATACTGTCGAGGATGTCAAGTCCTAGCCAAAGCGCGGTAAGTTCGGCAGTGGTAGATGTAGTGTGAAAGCTCAGTTTCCTTGATTTGGCCATTTTTAGTTCCCGTATATAAACTGCTGCAGTGGATGATTTGCGGCTATGAAGTACCGAGCCGTCGGTATATACACGCATCCATCCTAGAAAATCCACCTCAATTCGGTATTCTGCGAGGGTCCGAGCGACAACTTGGGCTGTGAAGCGTTTGCTTCTGAGTTCCGGAATAGATTCACTGATGTTCAGCGGCGAGGCGTAAGGTGGTGGTGCCGGGTAGATAGTATTTAAGGTACCCACAATTTCTTCAAAGTCTCTAGCGAGAGATTCAAGGCGAGATTGAGGGCAACTTCGAATATGGTTTAAGAGGGGCCCTGTTGACCGGCAGGAGGTTTGCCTTGCGATGTGGCGAAGTGTCAGCTCTCTGCCGTGGTTCTCGACAAGGTTGACCCTTGCTTCAACCAGCGTTGGAATGTTCGCGGAGTATCTCGGTAAACCCAGACAGAAGCGAAGTGCAATCCTTTGCAGGGTCTCAATGGTTGCAGACTGTGCATTGCTCACGTGAATCAGCGGCAAGGCGTATAATAATCTCGAAAGAATGAGGCCTCTGTATAGCTGTAGCATCATGACCTGAGACGTTCCCCACCTGCTGCCCATCATCATTCGAACGGCGTTGAGGTGGCGACGACATCTGATCAGTGTTGCCTTGACTGCAGGCTTCCAGGAGATGCGGTCATCCAGAAGAAACCCGAGGTAGGAGTACGTCCGGACACGTGCTACGTCTGTTCCGTTAATTGTGTAGATTCTGTTGATCGATGCTCTAGCCGTTCGATGATATTGAAGGGCAGCGGTTTTGGAGGCGGAAAGCGTAAGGCCTAGTCTAGAGATCTCGTCTACAACTATAGTCAATCCGTCCTGCAGGGTTTGTTGCATCTTGCTATATATCTTAGTCGGGGCGGTAGTCCGAAGGGCCACGTCGTCAGCGTATATAGTGATGTTAATGACTGGTCCCGATGACTTCATACGCCGGAGAGCCTCAGGCAGTGCCGCCATAGCAGCGTTAAATAAGAGAGGGCTTATAACACTGCCCTGGGGAACGCCTTGGGTTATCGTACGTTGAGAACTTCAAATTCCACCTAGGCGTACGTGCATAGACCTTCCTGTAAGAAATGGCGCGTACGAATGCCAGAGCTCGGCCTGCAACCCCGAGCCTTGTAATTAAGCTGAGCAATAATGGTTTCATGTGGAATTGCATCGAATGCTTTCTTAATATCGAGAAATATTGCTGTTGTTGCTTGCCTTGTTGCCTTCGATTGTTCCATCTCTGATACGAGGCTGCCGATCGCGTCTGTCGTACAACGTTGTTTGCGGAAGCCAGACAGCTGCTTAGGCAGGGCGCCCGATGTCTCGAGCTGCCAGTCAAGGCGCCGCAGGACCATTCGCTCCATCACCTTCCCTAGACAACACGTAAGAGATATCGGTCTGTAGGAGCTGGTGGCACCTATCGGTTTTCCTGGTTTACGAATGGGAACAACCTCAGATCGGAGCCAGGCAGGAGGAATATCGGACGAGCGCCAAATATGATTTAAGTAGTCCAGAAGGCCAGGAAGCGTCGTATCGTCAAGGTTACGAAGCGCTTGAAAAGTTATCCCATCTGGGCCTGGTGCGGTGCGTTTCCGAGAAGAACGCTGAAGAGCATGCTGTAATTCACTCAGCGTGAAATCGGAGTTGCCGGCAACCTGCGCTGGCGTGCTGGTAGCAGCGCACCTGCGACAAATCCCGGTGGCGGAGCGGGAGCAGAGGTGAATTCATCAGCAAGGAGTTCCGCGGCTTGAGGCAACGTGATGTTCTGCGCGATAACAAGGCCAAGGACCGGTGAGCGGGGAACAGCATGACCCGCCAGGATGCGAGCCATTCGCCATGCTTGCCTTCCGCCACCGGGAGAGTGAAGGGTCTCACATCGCTGTCGCCATGGTTTCCGTTGTAAGCGCTTGGTATGCCTACAAAATGCTGCATCAATCCTTCGATACCGTTGTATATCCTCTTGTCTTGATGTTTTCAAGGCACGTCGTTGTGCTTTGCGGCGCGAGGCGTGGAACCTTAAGTATATTAGGTCTGGGTTCGGTCTATATATAGGAACCGTAACTCTCCGTGTCGCTTTGCAGAGCGCCTGAGAGATGGCGGTCGTGTGATCAGTGGTACCAGTAGATATTATATCTTCGAAGTACACTCGCAAGGCATCCCAGTTTGTTACAGAACAAGTCTTGTGTCTTCCAACATTGGAAGATGGGGGTGCTGGCTCATACGTCTGAACTTGGATTGTGCCCAGCTTCTTCAGTTGAAGAAGAGACTTCGTTGATTCTATATTTCTTGCATCTATCGCCAATAGATTAAGGCGATAATTTGGTCGAATTTGGATTACTCTGTCTGGTGCCAGGTTTTCCAGCATCTGTTTCAAAGCCAGAGGATTCATGTTAGTGATGATTGTGGTCGGATTAGTAGGTTTGAATATGATTACAAGGTTGTGAGTCGGCTGACTAATGATCGTCGCCTCACTCGAATTGGATCCGTGGCGTCGTTTCTTTGCCACTTTGGTGATCCATCCGCCTTCGTCATCAGACTCCTTCATGACGTTATCAAGGGAGCACTCAGAGATGTTGGATGATTCGGCTGATTGGTCTGCGCTGCATGCTTGTGGCGGTGCGTTTAGATGGCTCATTTTCCTTAATCCCCGTTGGTCGGAGAAGGGGGAACTGCTTCAAGACCGAGGACAGCTGCCCCTCGTTGAAGAACGAGGGGTTGCGGCAGAATCGGTGGCAGATATATATATACAATTGTTATTTACCTCTACAGAAATGTAGACAATGGTCCTACCGGACTCGTCGTCGTCGTCGTTTTTTTATTTTCCTGTTCTGTTTGACGCAACATTAGTCCAGTGCCTGAACCCTTTCCCATCCTTTTCTATTATTGTTTTTATGGCAACATCAGTTCTACTGTTCTAATTGTTACAGTGAATAATGCTGGCACTGAAGCTCCGGTATCTGCCTGGAATCATGAAGGCCATTGCCGTCTCGCTTGCGTTTTTGCTGATCGCTGGTAGGTAATGGCGTCTCAAATATTATTGATAGTAAAAAAAAAAAAAAAGAAGTGAAGAAAATGTGGTTGTTTATGAAGATAACTTTGTCATCCGCACATTTTCTTCTTGAAGGTCTGAACGGAACATCTCTGGCTGAAACTGACGAAGGAGGAGAAAAAGAGCACGTTCGAGTTCGTAGATATAGCTATAAAAATAAAAAAAAAGGAAATAACTTTGCGAATGAGATTATGTGGGCTGTGTCTTTAATATGAGTCTGTTGAAAGAGCGAAATTCTTTCGTCGTAATTTATTCAAGAGTCATTATTCAGCTTGTAACGATATTTACCCCCGCCCGGTATTTTGGTACAACAAATCAAGGAAATATTGAAATTGCTAGTTAAATTATAAGTTATATATTTAATTAACTAAATAATATTTTTAATTCCTTTAGGATAATTACACGAGGGACATACATGTTATAGTTACAACAACAACAACAAAAACAAAACCAATGAGTGTTTATAGCTAAAAGTGCTGGTGGTATATTATTAATATTCTTCAAAAAAAAACTCTAATATTTGTAGAGAACAAACGTTCTAGTAGAGTTGATGTAAAACATTTCTTCCCCGACTTTTCAAACAACACAAGAGAATCATAACCCATTCATGAAACAATTCCTCTTCTTTGATTGACACGTCGCAGTGGCTACTACTGCCCCTTCCGGCAAGATGTCTGCCACCGTCACTGTAGGGGCTTCGGGCGAAGGCAGGCTACTGCGGCAATTTTGTGAAAAAGACTTGCATCTGTGTCAAAAAATAGAGTCTAAATCAAGGAAGATTAAGTCAACTGATGTAGCAGGACAAACAAATGACTTCTGTAGTATCTTTAATACAAAACGTGCGTTGAACTCGACGGAGCGAACATCCATTTGATTCACACGAAGAAGTAGCTAAATTCACGTTGGACAACGCGGGAAAGAAATTTGTTATTTTGTGGATCATGTATGTGTGATAAATGAAGTATGGAGTTAATATTCATCGCTCTTTTTATTACTTATGAGGCTCAAACGTTTATGCAAGCGCGCATGCAGGTCTTCTTCGATCTGGTATGAACGCATGGAAACCGAGACCTTGACTTGAATATACTATTATACTATTCACGGCTGGATGGATGGATGGATGAATACGGCTGAGCCCTTTGGATCGGGCGGTAGCTTACGCCACCTAGCCATTTTGTTTTACCATTTAAGCTTAGAATATTTAAATGTGAAATCTATATTCACTCCGCAGTGCAAAGAAAGTGAGGCTATGAAACCCCCTAGCCATCAGTGAATAAGAAAATACCTAGTTTTCTCTCGATTTCTGCCACCAGTCACTTAATCTTTGCTTGGTAATCTCTACAGTCTTGAAATACACTCTCCCTTCGCTGTCTCTAAAACCCAATGACTTTATTAAATCTATGTTGTCTTTGGTAGGCATAGGGTGAAGCCCTTTACAGTAGAGTATCAAGTGCTCAGCCGTCTCGTCCTCCTCTCCACAAGCAGTGCACACTGTATCAATTTCCTGGTACTTCACTCTGTATGTTCTGGTTCGCAGAACACCCGTTCTTGCCTCAAACAGCAATGAGCTTCCCCTAGAATTGTCATAAATGCTTTCTTTGGCAATAACTCTTGTTTAATCTATAGCTTTCCAGAGCCGTCTTTGTCTGCATTCCCTCTAGCCACCGATCTCTTTCTGTGGCCTTAACTTTCTTCTTAACTGAGACTTGCTCTTCCGTACCTTCGCTACAGCCCAAAAACTTTCCTCTTAATTTCCTAGTGCGCTGTCTCCACTTTGTGTCTACACTCCTCATGTATAAATAGCTGAAAACCTTTCGTGCCCATTGTTCCCCGTCCATTTGCCTCAACCTATCCTCAAATTCTACCTTGCTCACCGCTTTCCTGCTCTCAAATGATGCCCATCCCATGTCTCCTTGTACTCCCTGGTTTGGCGTTTTGCAATGTGCCCCCAAAGCCAGTCTACCTACTCCGCGCTGTTTTATTTCTAGTCTCGCATGCACTTCGGATTTCATGCATAGCACTGCGTTTCCAAAAGTCAAGCCAGGCACCATGACCTCTTTCCAGATCTCTCTCACCACCTCGTACCTGTTGTAATTCCAAAGTGCTCTATTTTTCATTACAGCTGCATTTCTGTTTCCCTTACCTATTATATACTTTTCATGGTCTCTGAGATATTCTGCACCATCACATATCCATACTCCTAGATACTTGTATTTACTAGCTCTCTCAACTGTAATATTGTGTATCTTCAGCCTCTCAACTTCATCCTCGTTAAAAATCATGACTGCTGATTTTTCGCTACTGAATTCTAAACCTAATTCCTCTCCTTCCCTACCACAGATGCTCATTATTTCCTGCAACTCTGTCCTGTTGTCAGCCATTAGTACAATATCATCCGCATACATCAATCCCGGTAAGGATTGCTGAATTTTTTGGCCTAGCTTACTGTAAGAAAGGTTGAACCCAAGCCCACTCTTCTCTAGTCTATCCTCCAATCCTCTCAGATACAATATAAACAGCAAAGGCGATAACGGGCACCCCTGCCTAAGGCCTCGTCTTATCTCTATTTTCCCTGTCGCCTTTCCTTCCCATGTTATAATCACCTTGTTATCTTTGTAAATGTTCCATAATAGTGCTGTTAGTCCTTCATCTAGGTTTAAAATCTCCATTATGTCCCACAGGTTTCTTTGGTTCACATTGTCATAGGCACCCTTGATATCCAGAAATGCCAGCCAGAGCTGTCTGTTTTCTTTTTGCGCTATTTCTATACACTGTGTTAGAGAAAATAAATTGTCCTCCAACCTTCTTTGTTTTCGAAACCCGTTCTGTAACTCGCCCAGTATGCCCTCGCAATCTACCCATTCCTCCAGTCTGTTCTTTATAATCTGCATTACCAACCTGTAAATAACCGGTGTCACGGTTATAAGACGATAATTCCTAATATCAGACTTATCTCCCTTTCCCTTATATATCATACTCATCCTACTAAGCCTCCATTCATCTGGAATATTTCCTTTTGTTATCATGGTACTCATTACCTCCCTTAGTTTTGCCTTAGATTTAGGACCCAAATTCTTCACCAGCTTGATAGGGATACCATCTGTGCCTGTCGAAGTGCCACTAGGGACTCTTCGTTCCGCCTTTTCCCATACTCTTTGTCCAAAATCCGCGATGTCACAAACTGGACTGCTACTTCCTTCGGTTCTCCTATCTTACACATGTACCCGTTCCCGAAATTTCTCCTCCATCACTGCTCCTCTATATTGTATCGCATCATCTCCCTCTAATTGATCTCCCTGATGCGAGAGTATGAACCTCTGTCTAGCTTGCGTTGTTTCACCGAGTGAGTTCAAGTGCTCCCAAAACTTCTTGGCAGCGTTTCTATCTTTCTTACTTACATTACTCATCCATTCCTCACCCTTTCTCTGAATTTTCGCATTGATCAAACTGGATGTCTCTCGGCGACATGTTATAAAATTGTCCCATTTTCTTTTTACTTCCGTTTCGGACTCCCCACTACGCTTGGAATACCTGTGTTCTCTAGAGGCTTCCTGACGTTTTTGTATCGCCTGCTTCACTTCTTTGTCCCACCAACTTTTTGGTCTATGTCCTTGCTTCCCGTTTCGTTTACTCTTAACTTTGTCTAGTTCTAGAGCAAAAAGCTTAGTTAGGCTCTCATAGGTCCAATCTGTATGCCGTTGCCCTGAAACTGCTGCCTCTATTCTTTCAACAACTATTTCCAACTCTTTGTCGCTGCAGAAAGTTTGCTTTGAATTATGTTGTCTAGTTTCAGCATTTACTTCTCTGGCAAAATTCAGCTTAATACGTTTGTGATCACTACCAAGACTTTTGGAACCTTCTTCATCTATTTTCAGTACTTGTAACTTACCATATATTTTGTGTGACATGAGTACGTAATCTATAGTTCAATGCAGATTGCCAGTTTCCCAAGTTATGCGCCCGTCACACTTCTGACTGGTATTACATAAAACTAAGTCATGTTTTTCCACCAGTTCTAGTAATATGCTTCCAGTTGAGTCCGTATACCCATCCAGACCCTCAATATGGGCATTCATGTCTCCCATAATAATTATTTCGGAGCCTTCCCCTAGTTCACTAATGTCTCTTGATCTGCAATTAATCATTTTTCTGTTTTCCTCTTTAGCACCCGTCCCTGTCCATAAGTAAACCACTCCAAGGACTGTTGATTCCCCAGCGACTTTTCCTTTCAGCCACAAATGTTCGGCGCACTCCTTTCTGATTCTTTGAAAGTTCATATTCTTCTTAATAAATGCTCCAATTCCACCTCCCTTCCTCGTTCCCTCCATTCTGTTGCATTCTTCCCACACATAGTCAGGGTTGCAAGGTGGCTGCTCCATGTCTCTGAGATGTGTTTCCACAAACCCATACACCATTAAATCCTCCTTTCTTAGTTGCTCCTCTACCTCTTCCCAGTTTAACCTATTTCTAGCACCCTGCATGTTAATATATCCAATGTCTGATTGTGCTGTTTTTTTATACCTGTTCTTACGTTTTCTCCTCTTTTTAACCCTGGGTGCCTCTCCTGACTTCGTTGGGTTTTCAATTACTTCAGTGCCCCCAGGGCCCTCGGTCCCCCCCAAAAAGCAGTCACCGTGCGGCCCATCCTATCCCCCACCCTGTAACCCGTGGCCTCACTGTGGTGAATGCCATCTGCAAAAGGGCGGGAGCCAGCCTCGTACACTTCTCTGTTTACTTCCATTACGTCGTACCGAAGCTGTCAACTCATACCCTTAATTACTCCGTTGGCTTCGACAACCCTCCTCTCCGTTAACCCGGACTGCCCCCGAACTTCTGGAATGGTGCACACAACCACATGCACATTCTCAGACACGTCCCTCAGCTTACGTATTCCCACGTTTAGCTGCTTTCCGAGGTTCTGGCTCCTACCCTTCAGCACATCATTAAGCCCCGCGTGAACTATTACTAGGTTCCTTCCCTCCCGGTTATCCCACATCCCCTCATGTGCTGCGGTCATAGCATCCACCATACACTTCCCTGGCTGGACCTCTACAGTTACCCTCTGGTCTCCCTTCACCCTGTTATGTACACCCCTCCTAACCCGTGCTACGTTAGAGCTCCCCACTACCAGTACCCTAGATCCCCCTGGTGCCTGCGCGCCTTTGTCCTGCGACTTATCTCCTGTCACCTGACTGCCCGACGCCTGCTGCTCGAAGGCGCCATGGAGCTGAGGTTCAATCAGTTCTCTAGCGTCGTCGAGCCCGCCTGCCAACAGGCCGGACTCCCGACCACCAGGGACCCCAGCCTGCAGACTGGTGGTTCGTCCCGCTAGAACTGACACTTCCTCCTTTCTTCCCTCGCTACTCTCACTCGCTCGAATTACCCCTTCCAGGCGCTCTACCCTACTGTCACACTCCCTCTTACGCTCCTCTAAACCCGCCTTCCATACTTCCCCCAGCTCTTCCGCCTGCTTCTCGAGGCCGACCCGCTGCTCCCTCTCATGATTAAGCTGCCTAGTCAGCTCCTCTACCTGGGTCTCGAGACCCACCCGCTTCTCTCCTTCTGCCTTAAGCTGGGCCTCAATCTCCCGAACTCTACCCTCCCATTCCCCAGTTACCTGCTGAAGCTTCACACATAGCCGACACTAGAAACTCACCCCCGCCGCCTCCTCCAGGCTCCCGAAACCCGTCTCCTCCAGGTAACACCACCTCCCACACCCCTCGCACTGCACCAACTCGTCCCCACCCTTGTCATGCCGACCCAAATCTAGACCCATGTCTAGACCGGGAACAAACCGTCCCTTCCCGCCAAAAATTCAAACAGAGCCTACTTTGCGAAACTAACGTTAACTGCTGCTGTTCAAACCTAATACTGCTACCGCCTAGTCACTTCCAATCAACTCTCAAAAAAAGAGAGAGAAAAGAAGAAAAACTGGCACTTAGCTTCGGATGCTCGAGGAGAACCAGGAAACACGTCCGCTCACCGCAACCCAGCTCCAGTCGAGAGACGGCGAGAAGTTTGGGTGTCGCCACCTGGTGGAAGTTTTTCACAATCCAGAGTTAGGGTACTTCAGCTTTCTCTGCTTACAGTGTTGTCTCTGCTGGTGCGAGCACGAGCAATGCCAAGCTCCTAGGCACTATGCAAATTAAAACATAGCCGCGTGCATAGCAAGTGCATACATTGCCCATAACGAGGCAAATAGAGCCGCCCCTAGCGAGCGTCTCACTGCGAGATTGGCAGGGCGTGTGTCTTTCGAAAGCCTGACCTCCCGCACGGGCCCCATGTGTTTCGCCGTTCTGTGGTTGTTCGAGGCTCACAGGACGCCCAAGATTTATCGCAGGTTGAAAGCTCGCGCTGGAGACAGTGCAATTGAGACTCTTCCCTGCCGTTCTGTTCAGCGATGTCTCTGTATAGACCCCTTTTTCTTTTCTTTTTATTTTTGTTGAGAGGTGTTGTGAAGACCACCAGAGAACTTCCAGCAAGTGTATGCCTTCTATCGTAGGATAAATGGACGGATGGATGATACGTCCATGGATTTTGTATCGAGCGCTAGTTTGCGCCACCTAGCCTATGAATGTTTACATGGAACGTGTCGTCCGGTTTTTGTCCTCTATGTTGTTCTCCAAAAACACCATAACCAGCTCGCTTCATTTCCACGAGCAAACAATTTGTTTATGGCTAAATTTCCACCCCACCGAGTTTTGAGCATTGTGACGCTTGTACACCAACATTTAAGCCTTCTGTTTGTGATTGTAATCTTTTATTTTTTCCTTCTTTCATTTTCCTATCGAACCCCAGGCTCCCGCCAGATCCGTTAACTTCTTAAAGATGTACGGAAACAAAATGGCGTGGCCGCGTGCTCTTCACTTCTCGCTTCAAAATCGGTCAGCGAGGAATGCAATGCGTATCGTGTTTGTGACGTTAATTGCCTTTACACGGCCAAATGTACTGTAGCTGTGAGCATGGCGGCTTGGTGGCGTCAACGCGTGTCAATCTTGCCTAGTACTAATATCCGAGGACTGTATAACCTATGGCTTATACGTATAGACGTTTTCAACACGCGCCAGATTGAGCCGCCATTGCCGAACCTATCTTGTCTTACCGAAGTGCGGAGCCACTGAAGCGGGCGTTGACTATCCTCCACAAAGACGTATGCTGGAGAAAAGGACAGAGGAGCATCTAAAGTGGCAAAAACCTATCCTGCTTTGGAAGTGATGAACTGAAGCGAACGGAATCAAAGGAAACAAAAACTGAAGTTTGGTTATGGCGGCGCCCACGCACACCTGCCTGAAAGCGTCTCTGCAGCTTGCCCGTAACGTTATTCGCGGCCATGCCGGTAATAATTGGGTTGTGTGTGTGTTTATACAGCCTAGAACTTGGTCTGCCTCACAGGGGCGACGAGTCTCCCAGCTGTAGATGACAAATTTAGCCAGTGCGGTACAGCCGCTAGCCTGGGGTCTTTAACGTGCACCACGCAGTAGTGATACACGACCGCACGCCGGTACGATGCTCATCCAGATCGAAACGGGCAGGGGTGGGGCTCGAACCCAGGATCCCTGGGTTCTGCAGCGCGAGCTTTCGCTCTACGTGCTCCGAGCTGGTGTGCGCTAGACCACTCGGCCACCGATCCCCATCCATGCCGGTATTTTATGTTCCGTGAGTGTTCAGTTCAACTTGTTACTTATAAACACCGCTAAAGTAGGAGCTCGAGGGAACCATGTAAGTAAAAATAATCGTCATTACCCATCAATGGCGACAACTGCAAGCTATGCATATAGGGTATTCACTAAGTGCTGTACTGGAGCGCCTTGAGACAGTCTGCATAGAGGTTCCAATGCGAGTCCCCGCGAGATCCGTGCTTCGAATGCCACATGGCAATGAGTTCAAGGAGAAAACTTGGCAGGCGGCATTCGAACCACAGATATTGCGGTGACTCGTTTTTGCATACTGTCTTTTGTATGTTGTATGAGCAGTGCGACCCCGGCTTCAGGGAGAACAGGACGAGGCTTCCCTGCGCTTCAAGACCGCAAACAGCCCTTTCGCCGTTCATGTGTCAGCTAATAAAAAGTGACCTTAGAAAGCCGGAGTTACCGACCGCTGGAAGCATGCCGCGGATGTTTTATTTTATGCGAATGAAGTCAATGACGAGGCATGCATTGCCAGACCGCAACACTAGGTTAAGCTCTATACAAAACAAAAACGAAGCGAAACGCAAATACGGACACAGGTCATCTGTTCCCAGGCATTTTTAGCGGGTCGAAGGACAACATTAAAAACACTTACTACAATCCTCGACACCTTGTGTTTCCGCAGGTGTACCGCCGCTCTCAAAGCGGTAAAATCCTGATTCAGGCACGTTCGTCAGTAACCCACTCGTACTTCTATGAGTAAAACGAGTGATCGCCAATCAACTTACATTTGCGCCAGGACTGTTGTATTCTTGTTTTAACTGTTTTATGTGACCCCAGAATGATCATTTTGAACACAGTAGCGGGTGACTACAAATAAGTTTTTTCTGCGTAATATATTTTTTGTTGCTTCGGCTGTTACAACTTATGCAACTAAAATATTGTCAATATTACTTTTCCCTCTTTGCAAAAAAGATACTTAGCATCAAAATTCAGTCCCACATTTTCAATTTTTTACTTTTGTAAGGTGTCGTGTTCCGGTCTCCTTTATGTTACCATCCTCTTATACGTTTAATATCACCAACACGCTCTAATTGGTTGACTCAGAAATGTTCTAGCGTCTCATTTTCAGAGTTCCTTGGAAAGCAAATATATCTGTTGTAGGCTAACAGCATCCCTCTAATAATATTTAGAAAAATTAGAGTATTTAGAAACTTATAGAAATTAAAGTGAAATTAAAGTCAATTTCTTTTCAATTACGCATTCACGTCAGTACGCAATAGGGCCTACGATTATCTGCCTCATTTTACCTCGTGTCTTTTGCAGCTTGCCCGCTTTCTCTTGTAAGCATCGGTGAACAAAATTGGCGGGTAAGCAAAGTGAGCTTGGTTCTCAAATTTAGTTGTTTAAAAAATGCTAACTTCATAATTTGGATTTTTTTTACAGTTACGGGGGAATTTTTGTAGCTACTGCATGAATGACTCATCATAGAACGTCAGCTGCGGATTGCGGGCACTGCGGGCGCGAACTCAGTCCGCCCTTAACGTAACGGTTCCACGAAGCAACGCTCTTGCTTGTGATCTACGAAGAGTTCTTATTAACGTGACAAATACGCTCTAAAAAAAATCCGCTCTTGATACGTTCTTTGACGATCTAAGTACTCTCTCGGCTCGTGAAGAACGGTTTCGCCTGAAGCACTATCACCCCCTGCATGGCGCGCTAGAACGGGATAGAATCTTCGGCTCGCACAGTTTTTCTCATCCTAAAAAAATCCTTTTAAGCACCCCCTAAAAGCTTTCTGCTTGAAAACCCTAAAAGAGGTTATATTTAAGCTCCTTCTTTGATGCGAAAGTGTTCTTCCTCGCCCATTTGCGCGCCAGGGGGCGACAGTGCTTGGCGCGAAACCGTTTTTCACGAGCAGCTGAAATGGTTCATAGGGCGTCAAAGACGTTTCAAGAACGGATTTCTTCTTCTTATGGTGTAAACATAGCTGCACTACTGATTCATGCAACGCGATAGAAAAAAACAATAATTGATCCTGTCCTCCGCACAGTGCGCGATATGTGCTTCTGGCGACCTTTCTCGAACTACCTCCCAGGAAACGAATAATACTCTTCGGGAGACACCTATTTGCCTTTCTGTGTGATACGATGCTGTGGCATTTGACTACACAACAATAACTTGTGGCCTGCCCTTTCGAGTTCGGTACGTTTCTTTACGAAGCGGGAGGCCAGCCCGACAAGCACGCCACCCTCCCGCGTCGTCTGCTCCTCGTCACCAGGGAGACGAGTGGCGCTGCGTATACCCGGCGAAACTTCAGCCACACAGCCCTGGGGCCGTAAACTTGTCAAAGACAAAGTTGGAACCGGAAGTTCGCGGAGCACGCCGATTGGACGTCGGCGAAAAAAGCGCGAAGTCATTGCCGTGATAGTCCAATCGCTGCGCTTCATGAACTTTGGCCCCGACTTTTGCGTTTGACGAGTTTAGAGTTCCAGTGCTCCGTTTCTTATTCTGTCCGACCTCAGCCAGGCGCGCTATGAACCGAACGAGCCAACCACGTAGCGCCAAAAGTGCATCGTCATGGCGCTCCTTATTTTTCAGTGTTTGATGTCACTAATCTAAGCAATGACGCACAATGAAAATAAATTAATCGGTGCTTAGGTGTACGATGCAGCATAAATTTCCGTAAACTACGCGTGGCTGGCACAAGAAATGAATGCCCGTGCCGCAGAGGACGCGAGCTCGGCCGAGGGGCCGAGCTCGCGTCCTCTGCCTCTGTCCAGAGCGGCGAGCTAAGATTGCGGAATCACGAGTGCCGGAGAAGCGTCTATCGTCGTTTCAATTAAAGTCCCTTGATAGTTCATTATTTTACAATTAACGACAACCAATGCAAATGACAAAGCACGTTCCGCTGCAAGCAAACGGCGACATTCAGTTCAAACCTCTGCTGTGCGCCTCCATTCGCTTCCTAAAACCTGCTTTGTGAGGGTAAAAGCGCTAAAAACAACGGACGAGTAAAATAAACGAACAACATAGAGCGCCACGTATGGGGCCCCTAGTCCGGGGCCCCATACGTGGCGGCGACTGCCTTGGCGCAGTCCACCAGCGATTGCTGGCCAGTGGCTTTGTCATCCGTCAGCCGCTCCTCCCAGGAGGGGGGGGTGGGATTGGGATTGGGGGTGGGACGGCGGGAATGAGCTGGCACCAGACTTGGACGTAGTTTAACTACTCCACTCAAACTACTGTAGTTTAACTACTTTTCCGAGTAACTTGGTAACTTTCAATTACAACTTGATTTGGGTAATTAGTAGTATTATTTAACTACTTTCTTCAGGTAACTTCTACTCGAATTACTAACTACTTTCGAAATCTAGTGCTAATTTCGCTCATCACGAGAGTTTGAGCGCAGAAATAAATAAGACGCCGGCAGATGAAGTGGCATTCCTGAAAAAGAGGCCCCCTCACATTCCGTTCCCACGCACTTATACTCGGCAGCCGTAGAAACTGCATCACAGACGTCGTTGGGCCAAGGTGCCGACGAGCAGCCAAAACATAACACCGGCGCGCACGAACGCAGAAAGAGGTGCTTAAAGGGGTACTCCACCTATTTTTTGAGCTACCTCAACTAACTATATTTTCTGACTCCCCGGCCTCTAGCCTTTCCGGTATGCTATTTAGCATCGCGAAATTCATAATAGGTATTGTGAAATCGGCAAATAAAAATGGTGCAAAAACCAATATTCAAATATTCGCGCACTTTTCAGTGCCGTGACGTCAGTGGCGGGCAGACTTGCCAGTCGAGCAAGTAGTCTAAAAATAGAATATGCCAATCATTTGTTCCGTGCTGGAGCACGGATACGGGAGCGAGCTTCCAAAGCACTCATTTGACACCAAGAAACTGTTTCAAATCCGTTAGGAACAACTTCTGTAGTCCAAAAAGTTAACCCCTGCCTTCCACTGACGTCACTTTGTTGTTGTTGACAGTAGAGACTTTCAGTTTGAAAAACATGGTGAAGACCAAAACTGTAAATTCAATAACTTCGCGAAAAAACAATATTTTGACCTAATATTTGGGATACTATTTTAGCAATGTTTGTTGGTTAGTTTAGCAAAATTTCAAGCAAATCGAAGACAATAAAAAAACCGGTGGAGTACCCCTTTAACAAGCCCTGGACGGGTATTGACCTAATCCGGTAATGCACGCAGGCGCCGCGTCTCCAGCTGCAACCGTGAAAGACACTCCGAGGGTTGTTGTTGTTTTCATGTTGTCTGCCTTTAGTGAGTTCTGCCTCAAGCGGTTTGGGGGTTCCATGGGAGGCGCCACTGGAATGACCTCGCAGCTGGGCGCCTGTTCCCATGGTCGCCTCGTCGTCAGTGCATATAGACCTTTTCTGTGTACTCTCGTCCCCAGCCACCTAAAAGGCGTATCCGGTATGGGCGACGAAAAAATAATCCAACGTTTCAACCTGCAAATAGTAAAAAAATAAAGGGGAGGCAAAACAAGAAAGTGTGACAGTTACGCTTATATCCTAAATGCCTTCTATTGGCGTGGCAAACGCAAAACAATGTTTTCGCCCATACTGGAAGTGACGTCAATTCAAGATGGCGGCGTACTTGCAGAAAAGGTCTATATGCACTGACGACGAGGCGACACAGAGCCGGACTCCCCCGCGCACACACCCGGACACGGATAATCAGTTCATGGGAGCACGTTCCCGCTTCCAGCTGCAACTGTAAGAGCGACGATGCTTGTTCACGTAATCCTTCGCGTCCTTCCGACCTTCCATGCCAGGGAGACTTCCTCTTTGTCGAAAAGGATTTCCTTGTCGGACATGCCAGGCGCGCCAGGATACCATAGTCGCCGGCGAGGATAGTGAGTTGCCCTTGGGAGATCCTTTTGTTGGACCCGGCGTCATCTTCTGTTAAACCAAAACATTTTTTTTCCAGAAGCGTAGCACTAGCATTGCAACGAGACGCGCAATCGTCCGGATGATCGCATCATCGTGGCGCGAGACTTGAATCCTTGACGGTCAGGTGCACTCGCTCAGCCTACTCTCAGAACGTCGAAGGAATTAAGAGGGGCCAGTCATAACAATCTCATCTTGCCGAAAAAAAAAGAAGAAGGGGAGTTTGTTATAAAAGACCCCCTACTCAAGGCAGACATCACATGTTTCGTCATGGACACCAAAGATTCCGACACTCGCCTACCCGACCCTGCACAACCTGTTTCTCAAATTCAACGCTGCCATTCCGTTCAGGGCGTCGGTGGAACGTCTTTTCAGCTTGACTGGGGACGTCTTTAGGAGGAAAAGTGGAAAATTCTCCTATCAAGGACTTTGAAAGTTCTTGATAGGATGGGAGCGAATAAACCATATTGGTGAAATCGTAAGCAGATGACTGCATTTATTTTTGGCTCGCAGGGTTTTTCACGGAGGATCAAAACTGCTGCTCATTCACGGATCAAAACTGCTGTTCAGTATAAAAAAAAGTAACTTCGAAAGTAACTTCAAAGTAACTCGCTACTTTTTCCAGTAGTTTGTAGTTTACTCAATTACTATTGCAAATGCGTAATTTCTACTCTACTCCAATAACTTTTGGCGTCGGTACTCAGTAACTTAACTTAATTACCTTTTTTGAGTAATTTTTACATGACTGGCTGGCACTGCCAGACCATGTCGTCTGTATAACGAATGATCTGAGGAATCTTTGTCATGTATAATGCGAGAAATGCGCATTGGATCGCTTGCATGGTGTCTCCAAGTCGCTTAAGTTCATGCATGTTCCTTAAATGATCGATCCCAATGCCGAAAAATAAGCGACTATTCGTCCGTCGGCGGCAGGGCGAGAAATGTTGTCGTTAAGAACGCCACCAGAAAAAATGGAAGCCATTTACAACTCCCTGTCATGCCGCATTAGAGCGCAGCTCTTGAAGAGCAGGGGGGAAAGGTACCGAAGGGAAGGTATATCCTTCCTCCCTCCTCCTCACCTCCTCATCTTCTGTGCTACTTCTCCCTCCGAGCTGCGGCGCCGTCGCCTCACGAGGGTCACGTGACCTCACGGGGGTCATGTGACGTCACCGGGGTCACGTGACCCCTATGAAATCACGTGATGATGACGTCATCGGTGACGTCACCAGTGACGTCAGAGGTAATGTCATCATCGCTAGTGGCGTCATCAGTGACAATGCAGATGACGATGACGTCATCCGCGACGTCACTGATGACGTCATCAGGGACGATGACGATGCGGATGCCGATGATGTCTTGAGTGACGTCACGCGTCCCAAAATGCACCGCGCGGTTACGCCGACGGCGACGGCGACACCGCTCAAGCCGGAAACGGGCAACTAAGAGCTGCGCTCTAAAACGTTCCCTTTTGGTTGGGAATCCTCCATCGTTTTCAAAACTGCCGGTTTGAAAGCTCTTGCTTTCTAACCGGTAGTTACGTTGCGCAAGCGCTCTTTCGATGAAACAATTCTTCAAGTCACGTGTTGCCCTCGCTCGTGCCAGGCTGAAGTTGACCTTACTCTAATTTTGAAAAAAAAAACATTCAGTTGTCTGTGATGACACAGTCGTATTATCTCTGTAAGGCGTTCTCCGGCGACAGGCATCGCGAATCAACACGTGATCAAATCACCAATAAAGGCTGTAAGCTTCTACCTGCGATCCTTTTTTGCTTTTTACTTAATAACTGTGACGAAATCATTGGCGGCCGCTTTAGCGGTGCCAATTAAAGCTCCTTGAATTGTTTGTCTTTACAAGTATACCTTAAACGTGTCATTGAGCCCTTGGAAGCAAATCGCTGCGATGCACTGAAATGCGCTGAAATGCGTAGCCTTCGGAAGCGAACGGCGAAAGAGCACTCTCTCGTGAGTCGGTTCTTCCGCGTTCACACAAGGATGGTTAACGGTACTTGTAAAAAACGCAAAGCGTAAATATTATCACGGGGCTTTAGTGCCTGATACTCCTTAGGAATCCCTTTTTTCGCCTCTACGGGTGTTTTCGACCGTTATTCGAGGGTAAACACAATCGTTTAAGTAAGACAATAAGCTGAGTGCAACGAAAAGTTTCACAAAGTTGCCTTTAGGTGGTGCATTTACGATACTCAAATTGCGTAAGCCTCGATTTCTCCGGAAAAATGCAAGAAAAGAAAAACATTTGTTTGTTCAATGCGTGGGAGTAAAAGAGAACCAAACAGCCGGGTTGACGCTGATATTCACATGTCCTCTACGACACACGCTGGAATCTTCAAGATGTCCTTTAGGGTAATCAGTCATCTCTCCGAAGGTTTTAAGTTTATGTGTCATGTGGTGCCATATGTGAATCGCAGCACCAAACCGACTGTTGGCTTTTGTTTTCCTCCCGTACCTCCACCCCCCACGCCCGCCTCCCCCCCCTACCCCCCTGCCCCCCCCCCCCCCCCAACAAAAAAATAAAAAAAAATTGCGGGTTTTTTTATGTACGAAATTTTTGTGTGACATATAAAATACTTAAAGACATCTTTTCCTAAACATTTTATTTCACTAAGCTGATAAGAATTTTTATACAATATATTTGGTTACACCCGAATACTGGTCGTGTTCCCCGTACTAAAACGTGCCGCCGCGTTAGTTTTTAAGAAGTTTTGATTCTTTTAAAGGGAGGGAGGGGTGTTTCCACATTGATTGCATACTTATTTGGCCCGTTTTAAATTCTGGAGCTGTGGGACTGTCCTCGGATGCATAGCGTTACCAGCGCAGCTCTGGCAACATACCAGCAATATCCCTTTTTATCGTCCCCTGCAAGCTCGTTGTGCTTGCCAACGTCCCTCAAGGAGTAAACTTAGAGCCAGTCTTGTACACGTTACTAAAAAAAAAAGTAATCGATTACAATTACTATTACTCTTGGCTAGAAAGTATTAAGCTTAGATTACTTGATTACTCGACGGCAAAAGTAATTGGACATTACTTAAAAAAGTAATCGTTACTTTTCCGATTACTTTATTGTGTGAAGACACATCTTTAGCGCTCATAACAATGAACCACTTCCAACCAATATTTGAAGAAGAAAAACTGGCTCCCTCTTCGTGGTCGTTGCACCTTCACAATGCGGACACAAGCATAAAATTCGTTTGAAGACGTTTAATGATTTGGGCGTTCGCCAGTGTGTGTGTGTGTGGGGGGGGGGGGGGGGGGAAGGGGGGGAGCGGAGGGTATTCTAGAACTTGTTAAGCTTGAGCAAGGGTTGTCGCTCAAAGTTTGCGTCGCTCATTTTATTATTCATATGTGGATGAGCTCGCATGTTATACAAAAGAGCAGCAGCTCCAGGATTTGAAACGGATCATGTGTAGTATCCATTAGCGGAATAGATCGCCCCTACCACTTCTCAACTCGAAACATTGCTTGTCACGAAGGCCACGTAGAAGAAATAGGGCACTATTTCGACTGTCCTTGTTATATTTTGCATCCGCTTTTGGCATTCTTCGGTTCTGGTTCTCCTACGGGCTGCGATAGGTACCCTCAGCAGGATTTTTAAATTTTTTTATTTCTGTTTGTGTGTGCGTGAAGGGGCTAGTTTGAACGAAGGACTCACAAAGCTACATTCTGCTTCCTCAAACTTCGCCCTGAATGGCCTTTGTCACGCACTGTGGCTTCCCTGGTGCTTCCCACTCCCAGTCCCAGCTCGAAAACAAAACAAAAGACGGACATTCCACAAAAATTGTACATAGAATGAGATTGACTTCGTTCCCTACAACTTTGTAAAAAATCTTTCTTTTTTCCGTTCGGAAAAAAAAAGAAGCAAATTTTATTTTTGTCATCTCATAAAAAAAAAAAAAAAAGGTGTGTGCCCGGGGGGGGGGGGGGGGGGGGGGGGTCCCTTGGACAAATAGTAATGGCTACAAGTAATTTTATTACTTGTAATGCGTACGGTGCAAGTCTGCTTAGAGCCTTCGTGCTGCCGACCTGGCTATGACGTAATCGCACCGGACGACAAAACGCTTCCATCTAGCCGTCCTTCTGTCAACCACTACGCAATGCCGGGGAAGGGGCAAGTTGCGTGGGAGTTGATACCTCCCCCGGACGCCTGACGTTGACATCGTGTCCGTTACGTGGGAAACCCAGGCTCAGCTACTGGCAGCGTTCCGCTTAACTTCAGACACAGCCACGGGTATAAAAGCGCACTAACGCTTGGAGCGCCTAGAAAGCTTTTCCGCCTCTGCGCACAGCAAAGGTAAGACAACCTTTGTGAGCTTTACTGCTGGACGACCGATTTGCCTCTCCTATGAGAAAGAAAAATGCCTTGTATTTCATATAATATTAGGGTTATGAATGCCTTCTATTGGGTCTCGTTTATATAAAAAAAATTGCAAATGCCTTTTATTGGGTGTTTGGGTATCAGTGTCCCATTTATCAAAAATTATCTCGGTACGCTCTTTTTATAAAAGCAATAAGCAACGTATCGCAGCTGGTGTATGTTTTAGACCAGGGGTGGCCAGGCTGACCCGGCCTACGAGCCGCCAGCAGAACCACGAAACTTCCAAGAGCCGCGGGGGGGGGGGGGGGGGGTGGGGGGACAAAATTTTGTCATATGGGCTAAAAACAAACCTCGACCTACTTTCAATCAATCCGAGTCAAAAGAACTCAAAGTGTACGTAAGATAGCAGTAGCATAAGACTACCAAACCGCAACCTGTCTTTTGATGTAAAACGCGTTCCATTTCTTCATTTGGGGAAGTGCTTGTGTGACCGGGAGGGAGGCGCGGAAGTGGAAGGGGGAGGGGGGGGGGGGGAGGGAGGGAGCCGCGAGCCGCACTTTAACACGCGAAAAGCCGCATGTGGCTCGCGAGCCTCAGCTTGCACCACCCTTGTTTTAGACAAACGTTGTTTTGCCAAAATGGGGTCAAATACTTCAGGTTAAATCATTCGAGACGTGCCCCTCTGTTAAGCACCATAAGAGTGCTTCAATAAGCTCACACCAAAACTTTATATGTACCTTTTTAACATATTACTTGCCGTAATAGCTCCTGGAGGATGATCTTCAGGAAATCTTGGGAATTCTGAGATGTAATTTGTTTCTTTTAAATGCCAGTATCAAATGAAAGGACGTAAACGTTAAATATAATAGTTCGATCTCTTCTTTAATGAATCCGCCTCTCGCGTCTTCATTATAAAAGTTGTCAGCGGTTGGTAAAGAATTTGCTAAAAAAAAGGAAGCCTAATAAAAAAAAAGTGATCCGGTCAAAGAGCACATTTAAGAAGAAGGTGGAAAACCTGAAAGAATAAAATTATGTTTATTTTATGGTTTTATTTTACGTAGGAGCAAAACCATCCTGTGAAAGTTTTTGTCTATCCGTTCCTTCCAGGTGTTTATGACTTCGTGTTCCATTTATTCATCAAAAAGCACGTCTTCGTTTGCTCTGTTCGATGCAACATTAGTCCAGTGCCTGAACACTTTGACATTATTTTCTATAATCTGTTTTTATGTCATCATGAGTTCGACTGTTCTACTTGTTGCAGTGAATCTTGCTTCAACTGAACCTGTGGTGGCTACTAGGAATCATGAAGGTCCTTGCCATCTCGCTTGCCATCTCGCTTGTTTTTTTGCTGATCACTGGTAAGCCCTGGCTTTAAAAAAAGAACTCATAATAATAAGAAAGAGATGTGCAACAAAACGTGGGGGGATGATAAAGATTACAATGTCACCTTTTTGTTTTCTCGAAGGTCTGATCAGTACATCGCTGGCTGAAAATGACGAAGGAGGAGAAAAAGAGCTTGTTCGAGTTCGTAAGTATAGTTATAAATATATATATATATATATTTAAAAAAAACTTAGCGTGCGAATGAGATAATGTCTGTGTATGCTCTTTTTTAATATTATTCTGTTGAAATAACAAAGTGCTTACCTCGTAACTTAAACGCAATTTTCAACTTGTCAAGGTGTTCACTCCCGGCACGGTATTTCGGTGCAATAAATGTAGGAATTATTTAAATTATGAATGAAACTAGTAATTAAATCTATTTATTTATTTATTTATTGACTTGATTTATGAGCATTACGTAAGGGAGATGCATCTTACAGTTACAAAAAATATAAACAACAGAACCAACAGGTGTTCAAGGCCAACAGTGCTGGTGATATATTATTAATATTTTTTCCGTGAGAACTGTAACGTTTGGAGAGAAAAAAGTTTCTTAGAGGTGATGCCGAGCATTTCTGCGCCGAATTTTTGCAAAAAACGGGCAAATCATAACCCATTTTTGAAACAATTGATTTTCTTTCATCTACAGGCCGCACAAGTTACCACTGCCCACACCGGCAAGGTAAATGCCATCGTTACTGCAGGAGCATTGGGCGCAAAAGAGGCTACTGCGGCGGTTTTCGGAGAACGACCTGCATCTGTGTCGAGAAATAGGTTCCAAATCAAAGAATATTACGTCAATTCATATAGCTGAAGAAAATTGACTTCCGCAGTCTCTTTACTACAATTCATGCGCTGGACTCGACGAAAAAAGCTTCCATTCGACGCACGTGGAGAAGATAGCTGAATTCACGTTTGACAGCGCTGAAAAGAGAACTGTTATTTCGCGAGCTATGTGAGAGTTATAAATAAAGCAAAGAAATAATATTTGTAGTTCTTTTTACCACATATGCGGCTCGAATCGGTAAACAAACGTGTACACGTCTTGAACATGATGGTAAACCTGAGACTGGAGTAGGAAAAGGAAAAATCAAAGGAGACAAAAAAAAAAAGAAACAGGCAACGTCTCAAATTCAGCTAAAACGTTTATATCGTGCACGCCTTATATACCAAGTGTCCAACTTAAAAACCAAGTCTCCAACTCCAGCCCCAGTCTCAGGTTTACCATCATGTTCAACTTACACCAGCTCGCATGTGCTATGACTAATTTTTCGTTACACGTCTTCTTCGCCTTGGCATGAGCACATCAAGACCGATACCTTGATGTGACTGCAATATACAGTCGGATCTCGTTAATTCAAACTCAAGGGGAACCAAAAATTTGTATGAATAAAGCAAAGTTTGACTTACCGGGAGTTTTCTTACGTAGACATGCATAGGATGGGACCTGCATGTTAGTTTGAATTATCCGGAAGTTTGAATTAAAAGAGTTTGAATTAACGAGATTGGACTGTACTATAATCACCGACAAGGTTATAATGGCAAGGCCTCCCCAGACAGCTCATTCATTTTGGTCCGTTGTCTTCCGCCGTGCTTCGTCAGCGTGAGAATGCTCAAGGCTTACGGGATGCCGAAGCACTATCGAAAGCGTGCGTTGGAGGCGGGACAACTGACGCTCCTCCCTACACTGCTCATTATGTATGCTGCTCAAAACCAGTTTTACAAGGTAACCTAAACTAGTAGATGTGAAGTGATAACACACGATGGGATACACTTAAAGGGATACTGAACCGAAATTTGGATTTCGCAAAGTGAGGCTGCAAAAGTATTGAACCGGACACTACAAGCTCCAAAACATCACTCGTGCATCAATATTTCAAACGGATGGCCGTATTTTTTGGAAAAGAAGGGCGCGATCAAGCGAGTTCTTTGACGTAACTGTGCTCCGGGAGAATTTGAGAATAAGGAGAAGCGGCCTCGCTTCTCTCCTCCTCGCTTCGGTTCACATGCTCCACGGGACGTAGCGAGGAGGAAAGGGAATGGGAGTCGTGACGTGCCTTGTCTCGTCGGCCTTGTCGGCCGGGCTCAGTCGCGCACTTCTTTCCCGAAAAATACGGCGATCCGTTAGATATATCGCCGTATGAGTGATATTTTTTGGTATTGCAGCTTCCCGCCTATCCGCCCGGCCTTGTTTAGTGAGCTCGAAATTTCGTTTCAGTATCCCATTAAAAAAAAAAAAAAATCGGTCTGTTTTTAGGTGCTACACTGCAGACCATTGTACTCCGAAACGCGACAGCATATCGACGTTTCTTTGATGAAGGCAATATTCCGCCGATTATATTGGAACGAAGATCGTTCGCCCACTCAGCTCTTGGTCGCTATGGCAAAAAACCACCTTGATTATTTTTTTATAGCTAAATGTTGCTCTCCTTTTTCCGACGTCTGATAGGCTAACGTCTGTTCAGCGATGTCTCTCTTCAGTTCATTCCTTTTTTTCTTGAGAGTCGTCGTGAAGACTTCCAGAAAGCGTATGTCTTCTATCATAGGATGGATGAACGAATGAATGAATGCCCTTAGTATTGAGCGGTAGTTTGCGGCACCTAGCCTAGAACCATTCACACTCTTCCGCTTTATTAAAGTTGCGTACATATTTTGTCTCGTTGTTTAATTATCTACCCCTAGCACTTACTCGCGTATTATCACGCTTCTTTACCAAACTTTAGACTTTCCGTTTGCGCTTGTAATCATTATATTCCTCCGTTCTTCCATCCTCGCCAGCAGGATCAAGTTCTCTGTCCCAGATCGGCTACCTTTTTAGGAAGGGCAGAGGTTCCAAGCCCCCCTGCCAATCAACACCGCAAACAGTTTTGTTGTCCGTGTGTCCGCGCTTTGTCGTCTACGTGTCCGCGTGCTATATTCTGGAGCTGCGCCTCTCACTGATTTTGCTTTCCTTTTTTTGTTGTTGTTTAGCTTCCTTTTTTATTTATAGACAAAAATATACCCAAATGATCACTTACATCAGTGATTATTATACCAGATTTAGAATCTCACTTATCGTAGCTTGTAATAAAAAGATACAGTAGTGTCGATGATTTATTTATTTATTCATGGTACCTTAAAGGCCCAATTAAGAGAATTACATGAAGGGGGGGGGTACATTCAGGGTAAGTATCAATGAGAACAAAAAAATAGAAACAAAGTCAATAAAAAAACAACACACACACACACATACACACGAGAATTACCACATTCAGTGGTATTTCTCGTTGGAGCCGTTATCATATTCACACATCCTCCTGTTTGGATCAGTGCGTCGAATAGCATTGATTTGTTGTCTCAAGTAGCATGTTAATATTAAAGTCACCTCCCAGAATTATGTTTTATTTTTATCGCAAACTCTAAAACATAATCTAAATAAGCAGAAAAAGACATACACTTCCACTTGGTGGACGATAACACACTGCTATATTACTCTGTCTTATCAATAACGACGACATCTCGTAGTCTTTATCAATGTAAGAGTAATCTGTAATCATTTCACAGGAAATTTCTGCCTTTATCATGCTTGCTACGCCCCAGCCTCGGCTTTCTGTGCGGTTTAAAAAGTAACAGTCATATATTGGTTATTTTACAACGTAGTGTCGATGATTCTAAGGACGCGAACCACTTCTTAACGGCAGCCACGAGCGAGAGTTTGATGTTTTGTACAGCCCGCCGGTACAGTCCAAAGATGGAGAACGGCCACCTCCCAGTTTGTCATCTGCTATACTCTGTTTCACCTTATGATGTACCGCAGGAAAGGCTGCAAGCGCGACCTCTTTGCTCTAGGGCACACCTCGACAGCACAAGCTCTCGTCCGTTAAGAGTAGCTCCCAACGCTATCAGCTCGCGCTTATAGCCTTGTCTGCGGTACAACATAAGGTGAAACGGAGTTAGCGAAATCGGGCGCATGCCCTCTCTCTCGTTTTTACCCCTCCGAACCTGCTGAACTTCCCGAATGTGTGGAGAAGGCCGAAGAAAATGGCACCGCCCTCAGAGCGCTGAATGAAATGGTCTATACACCAACTCATGTTTACAAATGAACCCGAGCGCCCCTAGCGGACACCACCGGCGCCGCGCATGCACGATGGGGGTGTGGGCAAGAAGCTCGCCGATCGCCCATAAACAAACCATTGAAATGCGATGTTGTCGGGGTCGGTGTGAGTCCCGCTGCCCTTTTTCGCCTTCGAATTGTAGGTTCTACGTCTTCCTGGCGATGTCCGACGACTTGACCGGCCTCAGCGAAATTACCGAGGCTTGTTGCACCGCAAAACTTCGCGTGAATAATGTGACATGCGGCGATTCATTCCGCGTGGACGCCGCAGAATGTACGCTAAAGCCTGATTCGTATGATGAGATTTCGCTCGCAATTTTCAGTCGGGACATCGATCGGGCTGCAAAAGCGTGAACCGTAGCTGAGATGGTCGACGCCGATGCTGAAAATCTCAAGCAGAATCGGAACAAGTGAATAAGGCACAACAAGTCGGTGATGGCCACTGGTATTAATACATTTTTTTATCTACGGTTTATATCCTCAATAAATATCGAGCCTGCTGACCAACCTTCAAACTTGAGTATTTTAAGGCCTGCACTTACTTCTTATCGCAAGTACCGGGCCCACATTTGGTCTACGGGCCGATGTCGTCTAAAAGAGCAGACGACAAGCAGAAACGTTTGAAAGAGCAGACGGCAGTTCGAACAGTCAAGCGGCCCTTCTGAACTTGAAGACGCACTGAACGTAGTCCGCAGGTGGTCCGTACAACTTCGCGGTTTTTCGCCGTTCATGTTAGAACAAAAAATAAATAAATCTGATAACCAGAAGTATCCGTGAATTCAATCCCAAGTGCTTCCCGCTCAAGCAATCGTGGTCCGACGGCGTCTAGTTTTCCCTTTTCACGGCACATATCCACCATCTCGGACGAACCGAGCACATGAAATTTGGCCTTCCAAACTATCTCGACTCTTAGTACAGCCCAAGTCGCGGCGTTTTGACGAGAAGGCAGGTTCTTGTCAGGTTCCTTTCAAAACAACGCAGGAATACACGTCTGGCATGACACTTCTGCCCACAGCCCCAGACCGGAAGCGCGACCGACGCGCCACCACCACGCCGGGACGTAACAGAGATAAGTTCGTGTATACGGGCGCTTGCCGCTGGCTCAACTGTATCTTGGGTTCCATTTTGGTCGTCGCGCAAAATATAGTTTCATTTAGCTGAGAATTGTACGTGTCAAGGGTTAGTTGTCCATCCAAAATCGTGAAAGGAGGGATTGTGAAGTCCTCGGTCAGAAATGCTTTGAATTGGTCCTGCGTGCATTTTATTCGGATGGCGGTTCAAAGACAGCGGAAAAGATTGAACAATGCACAGTACGCTGAAAGTTTCTTCAAATAGCGATTAGAAATGATTCTTAAAGGCAAAAAAGAAATATAGGAAGCCAACGTCAAAAAAGCGGTTAGCGGTGAGCCCTCAATTGCTTTCATAAACTCTCTCGTAACTTGTGCAGTTTGGGGCATCGCACTGCGCATGCGCGTTCATGCACCTTAAACTAACACTCTATTATGTGGAACAACGTTTCACTTAGCACGAGAGGATCACAAATCAAATTTTAGGTAAGGAGGCTCCGGTTGTACGTAATAGGAGGCCCGAGATACAAACTGACAGGGACGCGAATTTGTGGCCGCTTGTGCTCGCGTACCCCAACTCTGAGCACGAGTAGCGAATACTTGCTGTGTCGAACACAGAGATGAATCTTGGCCTAAAACTAGACTTGTGCCTATCTTAAATACTCTACTCTAGATACTGTATTTAAAAAAAATGTTGATAGTATTTTGGTAGCTTGCAAATACATTTAGTCTAGAGTATTCGCTACTCCATCTTTATTACATTTCTCAGTATCTCGTACTCAGTACCTCAAATTCATTTCGCAATCTTGTAAAAACATTTTTGCATGAATAATCTACGTAACTAGAGATCGTCAAACTCCAGGGCAAAGCTGAACCGATTACAAAATTGGAGCCAAGTGAACAAACACAAAACAGGAAGCAAGGCGCGAGCAAAACGCAGTCTCCAAATGCCAACTGAAGACGAAATAGATAGCCCCAAGTACGCCCGCCTCTATGTGTCCTCTTATTTTCCTGTCGACTCTCCTTTCGTCTTTTTTTTTTTTTTTCGGGCTGTTTTTGAATTGCACGTTACACTTAAAGGCAGCAAAGTGCTGGTGACGTGATCCGGAGTTTACACTCAGACCCCACTTTCTGTCGGGAGCTAAAGGATTGTGACGCCAACGCTTGGTACAATCACGTTGAACCACTTTCGGAAATCGCCGGTTCAGGGGGTTCCAGTATGAAAATTCGCACACTTTCATGCTACCACAGGCACTTGCTCGGCCAAAGATTCTTGGCTTTACTGAGCTGCAGTGACCTATACTCGTCTTCTCAAAGCTCCTTATGTGCCTATTGTGACTTGACGTTTGTTTTGAAGCTCGTTCAAAAAGAGTTTGTTTCTTCTCCTTCCTAATGCGCGAATTGTTATGGGTTCTGATTTTGGAATCCTGACCATCTCGACCTCAGTGCATCAAGAATTGTTTGAACTGCTAGAAAATGGGGCAGGGCAAAGGGGTTATGAGCACTTTTGTGGACATTCTCTTCTGTTTCCCTCTTCACCTTTCTAATATTAATTTGTTTAGAGTTTGAAGGCACAGGTGCTCTTTGTTCCTTTTGTCTGGGGGGACGACGTACTCGCTCTTGGTTGTTAATCAGCGGCAGGGTCTCCTGTCATTCAGTCAATATTTCTCCTGAGCGTGCACGTGTGTCCTTCACTCGTGTACTAATCACAAGTATGGCTGCCTGATCAGCATCGAATTCGGCTGATATGGATGCGTAATGCCGGAGTGCATGTCAAGTCCCGCGAACCGCGGGGGTCATCTACGTACTTAAGGCGAAGTGCGTGATGACTCGAGATAAGCCTACCGTCAAACTAAAGCGCGACCGGTGCCATTTCTGCAATACATGAGTCCCGTTTGTTCCTAAAATATTTTGGCACGTGTTATATTACATATCCCGAATTATTTCAGAGTAAAATTCAATTGCAGTAGCCAAGGCGCTCTTGAACTTCATAAAGAGGACTGTAAAATGTGGTTCTCAGAGAAGTAATCACAAATAAAGCACCCCTTTCTGACTTCTTAGCTTGCAAAACTTGCCAAGTATCTTTAAATGCTATTCAATTACTTTTTCAGAGTAATTGTACTTTACTCAAGGTAGTTCGTGCTAGATGTAGCTTAAATACTACTCTGAATACATTTTGAAATGGATATTTAGTATCTTATCTTAAATACTTTTGTTGAGTATTTGTCACAACACTGCATAAAGCCGCGGAATGGCTAGTGCGTAATGTAAACATTGCAGGCTATACGACATACTGTCCCCCAAGCGTTCCATCAGTATCGCCATATTGCCACGCGCCTCACCGAACGATCGCGTGCCTGGCAAATGGTCACGAATGAAAAATGTCCTCCGTGACATTTTTCATTCGTGACAAAAAATGTCATTCGTGAGATTTTTGATTCGTGGCAAAAAAGGTCATTGGTAACATTTGTCATTCCCGGAATCGCTATTCCGTAATGTAAACATTACAGGCTATACGTCATACTGTCCCCCCAGCGTTTCATCAGTGTCGCCGTGTTGCCACGTGCGCGTCGCCGAGCGATCGCGTGCGTGGCAAATAGTCACGAATGACAAATGTCCTTCGTGATATTTGTCATTCGTGACAAAAAATGTCATTCGTGAAATATTTCATTCGTGACAAATAAGGTCATTCGTGAGAGTTGGCATTTCCGGAATCACTACTACGTAATGCAAACATTACAGTGTATACGTCATACTGTCCTCCCAGCGTTCTATCAGTGTCGCCACATTGCCACGCGCGTCATCGAGCCAGCGCGTGCGGGGCAAAATGTCATGAGTGACAAATGTCATTCGGGACAAAATATGTCATTCGTGATTAAAATTCGTTCATTAACCTTTTTAATCAGTGAAAATAGACGTATTGTTGCAACTAGAAACCTGCTGAGCGTCATCAAAAATCACTAAATCAGTACTTAAAAAAAAAAAAAAAAGCTTTGAAAACGTGAGAAGCGTAGTAGTGCACTAAAGGTACAACTCGTGGAGTAAAAACAAGACTTGCGGCTGCCGAACGCGGTTGATTATATCATGACAAATATCACAAATGACAAATGGTTTTGTCATTCGTGACGACTGACAAATGTCAGGAATGACAAGTTTCTAATTGCAACAATATGTATTTTTTCAGTGACTAAAAAGTTAATCAGCGAATTTTAATTAATCAGCCGAGTTATCGCAAAGATTAGCAACCCACATAATGCCCCCCTTGGCCGTACACACGAGCAATAAGTTTTAACGGTTGCGGCTTTTTTTTAAACAATTCTATTAAGCTTTAAAAAACGCCCTATATCTTTTCGTCGTCCAACGGAACAGTATTTTTCTATCTATCTATCTTTATATATATATATATATAGATAGATATAGATATATATATAGATAGATATAGATATATATATAGGGACTTTCAGAAAACACAGGCCAAATCGCTCTTGCGAAAACTAGTCGTCGCAGTGAAAAAAGGCTTGTGGCGTTTTGGTCCCGGGCCAGGGGCCCATTTAGTAAAATTATTAAAGTCCGGGATAATTAATTTGTTATTTATTTTTGCCTAACTAACCTTTTAATATTGTGTTTAAGGGCATGGTTTCAATTAGAAAATTGCTCAGTATCATCGAAAAACACTAAATCAACAAATTGCAGAACGATGGAAGGCACGCGAAGTGTTTTGCGGCTTTCTGAAAAACCGCACAAAATCGACGGGTTTTTAAGTTTTAAAGGGATACTACATCGAACTTTCGGCGCTCATTTTTTGGTCTATATGTGTTCAAAAAGGCACCATCAAATCGAACATACCAATATCTTCTTAAAAAAGTCACAAAAAAGGAATTTTAAAACGAATTAAATTATTCGCAAAGAGCACCTGGTGGATGTCTTTAACGCCTCGCTTTTAATGCCCGTCTAGCAACCTTGGCAGCTAGTGACGGAGGTTGTCTCGCCTCCGGCCACGACGAGAGAAGAGGGGCAGGAGGAACTCCCCTCTTCCCGAAAATCCCTTTTGTGTGTGGCAGAAGTCGCTATTGTCCCCCTAGAAGATTATAGAAGATTAACCCGTCACTCAAAATTTGTACAAAAGCAGCCGCTTCGGCGGCTGGACCGACTAGGCCATCCTCTCGACGTCAGCCTCGTCGTAGCTTTGCTCGTCTTGAGACGACCTACGTCACGGTTGCGTTGGATGTCACGTGCTCTAAGCTGGGCCTTCTCCGAGCGCTTGGCAGAGTGGGCCGTTTATAACAAAAAATACAGCCACCAGGCTCAAAATACAAACGTGCGATTGTCATTCACGGATATTGTGGATCATATTCAACCTATTTTTGAACACGACGGGAATATTTCAAATTTCGTTGAAGTATCCCTTTAATGGCAAGGTGGAGTTAAGAAACGAAACTGACGAGGCGAATATTGGACGAACTTTACGTACGTTATCAAAACTAATGCTAACAAAATGTAGATAAGAAAGCAAAGGAATTTTAACAGAGTTACACAAACATGAAGGCCGGGGACTAAGAATGGTGATTCTGGTGATGGCAGTGTTCAGTCATGGCGAGAGATCCCCGTTACGATTCAGTTCCTCGTTCTTTCTGGTATATTCTTTCGCGTAGTCGGAGCGCGTCGCGGTGCCGTTTTTTATAGCCGCGTGTGTTTCTGGCCGGTAGCAGCGGGCAAGCTGGACGCAGGCCGCGGGCAGGGCTTTAGGGTAACTAAAAATAAATAAACGAATGAATAAATAAATAAAATAATGTAGCTGTATGGCATGGAGTTAACGTTCTCTTGGGCATCTCACATTTTCGATGGATCGAATGGTTAGTGCTGCGAAAACGTTTTCGAGGCATCTCTCGCGTGAAAACAGGTATGCGGTTGTTCAGTTTTCGCGTTGCGTATAAACAGACCGTCCCTTCTACTAACGCCAGCTGCGATCTTGACTCAAAGGGCTCTTAGTGGATCCGCAGAAAATCCACAACGACAGGTGGAAACACATGCGATTAGAAGACAGCGTGAAGTGCCCGACATATGCACTACAAAAGGTCGGTCACGTCGCGCAAACCTTTGGAAACCCTAGACCGCTGGTACGCAAACTGCCGTTTCGTCGTCCACGTGTCAGCGCTTAAATGAGACCCCGGAAAACGCGTCTTCCGTGTAAAGACACATATCTCTCAGTCTGTCCTTCTTCTCCATCCGCCTATCCTCATATATTCTGTTCTTCCGCTTCTACTCTTCCTCGCTCTCCCTCTAGCCATATCTAGCCTACTCCCACCCGCGTCGCCATACTGTTTCAATTCCTTTTTGTTTATTTCTTTAATTTCACGGATGTCAATTTGTCTTTAGTCGAGTTACTATAAAGTTAAGATAACGATAATTATAATAATTGTATGTGTCCTTGGTCTCCTATACTGCGTCTCATCCTACGATGGACTAAAGGCCAAAGCTACGGGCAGCCATGTCCAATCACGTTCCACGATAAACTATGACATGCTTAACATAGATTAAGGATGAACGAATAATGCTCCTCATGAAAATGCGCGGCATCATTTCTATAGCTTCGACACTGCAAAGAGCCTGTATGTCGTGGCTTGCTTTGCAATATAAAATTGATGAGTCACTCATTAACGTTCATTGAAGCGAAATACCAGGTAATTTCTAAGTGGCTCGTGATTGGATCTGGTGGTTCGTAGCTTTTGCCTTTAGTCCATCGTAGGGTGAGACGAAGCATAGCCAGCCTCCGTTTCATGTCGGGCCCTAGCCAATGTTATGAGCCGATAGAGTCAATCAAAGAGCGCCAAAATTGCATCGTCACGTCGTTCCTCGTTTTTGTGAGCCTACTACCGCTTAAACCACTCACACATAAAAATAAAACGCAGGATCACTCCGCATTCACTGTGCGCGGCTTCTTCAGCTAGCCTACCATAGGAAACGCTCAAAAACAACGAGCGTCATGACGATGCACTTTTTGCTCTGCTTGGTTCGCTCCTTCGTAACGTAGCTTAGGTTGCGGTCGGATTTAATGTGAAACGGAGTGGGGATATCCTCACGGCAGAACAATAAAAGCATATAATGGACCTTTTCCAAATACCGACGGCACCAGGCGGTGGCTGCACGAACTAAAAATCGAGGAAGTGATCTTCCTGCGCTACCAATCGAGAATGGGAGCTATGGGAGCACGCGACGCAGCTCTCTGAGCTGCGTCGCGTGCCCAACGCGATTTTAAAGAGGGAAATCCGTAGCGTCTACCCAAACGTCGCGTTTTTCTTTCCGTCAACTTTATTTTTTTGTGTAACACAATTATATACACGCTGCAATTACGTGTTCTACTCGTCGATCTACAGCCTCAATCCGAATTTCCTCGATTTTTCGTGCCGACTTCCACCGCTTGGCATCGGGCGCTCGCGCGTGCGCAGAACGCTTCTCGGAAAAGGTCCAATATGCAGGTTGTGCGCGCCACTTCCGGCCGCCATGACAGGTGGAAAAAAATTCTTCCGGTTCTACTATGTTTGCCTCGTGCAACCTCGCGTTTCGTTGGGTGGGCGACGAGTTTTACTTCCCTGGCGAAACATTCGGTGAGAACAATACGCTCTAGAAATGCCCCAGTGTCGTGCCGATGCGTTCCAGCACGTGTGACATCACACGTGCCTGCGCGCGCTGCGTTATGGGATTTTTTGGTCCCACCGACTCCGACGCCGGATATTTTGCGACACCAGCTCCTAAATGCTATGGCGTTAAAACTTCCTTTGTATTCGTGTAACACCTCATATTCCTTGCCGTAATACATCCAGGAGAATGGACTTTGGGGACTTATGGAACCTCAAAGATGAACTTTGTTTCTTTTAAATGCCAGCAGCAAGTGAAAGGACGTAAGCGTTCAATATAATAGTTCGATCGCTTTTCTAATGGATCCGCATTTTCCATTTTTATGATAAAAGATGTCAGCGGTTGTTAAACGAGCTACTAAAATAGGAGGCCTAATAATAGAAAAAATGGGTGATCGAATATGCGTGAAATGAACATAGAGCGCGTTTCATAAAGAGGCGGTAAACGTGAAATAATAAAGTTATGCTTATTCTACAATTTTATTTAATTTTACGTAGGAGCCAAACCACCCAATGAACGTTTCCTTCCATCCATACACTGTAGGGGTTTATTACTTCGTATTTCTTCTCTTCATCAATACGCACGTTTTCGCCTGTTCTGTTTGAGTAGTAGTAGTAGTTAGTGGTGAGGGTAGCGGAAAGTCGAAACATGTTGGTCACTCCTTTAGTGGGGGCGAGTTAGTTCCGGGGAAGGGAAGGGGATGAAAGGGGAGATCAGAAGAAGTTGAAGAAAGAAGAGAGGTAAAGAAAAAGAACGGATTGGAAAGAGAACAGAGGAACAATGGCATGAGAAGGGATACAAAAAAAAAAAAAAGGAACGATTGGTCAGCAGTTTTTGTCACTCGGTGGTTGATGTGTTGCCATCGCCCAGTGTATGTCAGACACCGGGGTTAGAGGCGGTCAAATAAACTGGTGTCCTCCAAGAACTTGAGAAGTGCGGCGAATGTTCTCGAAACATCGCGTGCAGAGCCTGGGGGGAAAAGAATGTCCTGTGTTGTAGCACTTGTTACGCCTGCTTGCCGAAGGCCGTCGAGAAACGATTTTCTTTTGTCCGCTAGAGTAGGGCAGGTCCAGAGGAGATGGTCCTGGTTCTCGGGAACATCACAGGATGGACAGTTTGGGTTTATTGTTGGGTCCATACGGTGAAGGGCTTTCGCAGTAAAGGCACAACCAGTGCGAAGTCTGTGCAGTAGAGAAGCGGAGGCTCGGGACAGCTTCGGAGGCACGCGTGCGGGTGGCTTCACGGTATATGGAGACGCGCGTGTCCGGATGTAGTTTCTCTATTTCTTTGTGAATAATAATTCTGGCCTCATACATCTTTGGTATAACAAGTGTTGGTACATGAATGTGGTGAGCTGCATTAGCGAGACGATCGGCTGTCTCATTGCCCGAGATACCGACGTGTGATGGGAGCCATTGGTATGCTATATGCCATCCTTTAGACTCTAAGTTTCTTGTCATGTGTCCAATGTATCTGGCATATTGTGGGGCGTCTTCAAGGCTGCCAAGGAGTTGTAAAGCTATTCTGGAATCTGTGAGGAACACTGCCTTTCCACTGTGAGGGATACTGTCGAGGATGTCAAGGCCTAGCCAAAGCGCGGCAAGTTCGGCAGTGGTAGATGTAGTGTGAAAGCTCAGTTTCCTTGATTTGGCCATTTTTAGTTCCCGTATATAAACTGCTGCGGTGGATGATTTGCGGCTATAAGTACCGAGCCGTCGGTATATACACGCATCCATCCTAGAAAATCCACCTCAATTCGGTATTCTGCGAGGGTCCGAGCGACAACTTGGGCTGTTTGCTTCTGAGTTTCGGAATAGATTCACTGATCTTCAGCGGCGAGGCGTAAGGTGGTGGTGCCGGGTAGATAGTATTTAAGGTGCCCACAATTTCTTCAAAGTCTCTAGCGAGAGATCCAAGGCGAGATTGAGGGCAACTTCGAATATGGTTTAAGAGGGGCCCTGTTGACCGGCAGGAGGTTTGCCTTGCAATGTGGCGAAGTGTCAGCTCTCTGCCGTGGTTCTCGACAAAGTTGACCCTTGCTTCAACCAGCGTTGGAATGTTCGCGGAGTATCTCGGTAAACCCAGACAGAAGCGAAGTGCAATCCTTTGCAGGGTCTCAATGGCTGCAGACTGTGCATTGCTCACGTGAATCAGCGGCAAGGCGTATAATAATCTCGAAAGAATGAGGCCTCTGTATAGCTGTAGCATCATGACCTGAGACGTTCCCCACCAGCTGCCCATCATCATTCGAACGGCGTTGAGCTGGCGGCGACATCTGATCAGTGTTGCCTTGACTGCAGGCTTCCAGGAGATGCGGTCACCCAGAAGAAACCCGAGGTAGGAGTACGTCCGGACACGTGCTACGTCTGTTCCGTTAATTGTGTAGATTCTGTTGATCGATGCTCTAGCCGTTGGATGATATTGAAGGGCAGCTGTTTTGGAGGCGGAAAGCGTAAGGCCTAGTCTAGAGATCTCGTCTACAACTATAGTCAATCCGTCCTGGAGGGTTTGTTGCATCTTGCTATATATCTTAGTCGGGGCGGTAGTCCAAATGGCCACGTCGTCAGCGTATATAGCGATGTTAATGACTGGTCCCGATGACTTCATACGCCGGAGAGGCTCAGGCAGTGCCGCCATAGCAGCGTTAAATAAGAGAGGGCTTATTACACTGCCCTGGGGAACGCCTTGGGTTATCGTACGTTGAGAACTTCGAATTCCACCTAGGCGTACGTGCATAGACCTTCCTGTAAGAAATGGCGCGTACGAATGCCAGAGCTCGGCCTGCAACCCCGAGCCTTGTAGTTAAGCTGAGCAATAATGGTTTCATGTGGAATTGCATCGAATGCTTTCTTAATATCGAGAAATATTGCTGTTGTTGCTTGCCTTGTTGCCTTCGATTGTTCCATGTCTGATACGAAGCTGCCGATCGCGTCTGTCGTACAACGTTGTTTGCGGAAGCCAGACAGCTGATTAGGCAGGGCGCCCGATGTCTCGAGCTGCCAGTCAAGGCGCCGCAGGACCATTCGCTCCATCACCTTCCCTAGACAACACGTAAGAGATATCGGTCTGTAGGAGCTGGTGGCACCTATCGGTTTTCCTGGTTTACGGATGGGAACAACCTCAGATCGGAGCCAGGCAGGAGGAATACCGGACGAGCGCCAAATATGATTTAAGTAGTCCAGAAGGCCAGGAAACGTCGTATCGTCAAGGTTACGAAGCGCTTGAAAAGTTATCCCATCTGGGCCTGGTGCGGTGCGTTTCCGAGAAGAACGCTGAAGAGCATGCTGTAATTCACTCAGCGTGAAATCGGAGTTGCCGGCAACCTGCGCTGGCGTGCTGGTAGCAGTGGCTGCGACAAATACCGGTGGCGGAGCGGGAGCAGAGGTGAATTCATCAGCAAGGAGTTCCGCGGTTTGAGGCAACGTGATGTTCTGCGCGATAACAAGGCCAAGGACCGGTGAGCGGGGAACAGCATGACCCGCCAGGATGCGAGCCATTCGCCATGCTTGCCTTCCGCCACCGGGAGAGTGAAGGGTCTCACATCGCTGTCGCCATTGTTTCCGTTGTAAGCGCTTGGTATGCCTACGCAATGCTGCATCAATCCTTGGATACCGTTGTATATCCTCTTGTCTTGATGTTTTCAAGGCACGTCGTTGTGCTTTGCGGCGCGAGGCATGGAACCTTAAGTTTTTTAGGTCTGGGTTCGGTCTATATAATAAAACCGTAACTCTCCGTGTCGCTTTGCAGAGCGCCTGAGACATGTCGGTCGTGTGATCAGTGGTACCAGTAGATATTATATATTCGAAGTACACTCGCAAGGCATCCCAGTTCGTTACAGAACAAGTCTTGTGTCTTCCAACATTGGAAGATGGGGGTGCTGGCTCATACGTCTGAACTTGGATTGTGCCCAGCTTCTTCAGTTGAAGAAGGGACTTCGTTGAATCTATATTTTTTGCATCTATCGCCAATAGATTAAGGCGATAATTTGGTCGAATTTGGATTACTCCGTCTGGTGCCAGGTTTTCCAGCATCTGTTTCAAAGCCAGAGGATTCATGTTAGTGATGATTGTGGTCGGATTAGTGGGTTTGACAATGACCACAAGGTTGTGAGTCGGCTGAGTAATGATCGTCGCCTCACTTGAATTGGATCTGTGGCGTCGTTTCTTTGCTACTTTGGTGATCCATCCGCCTTCGTCATCAGACTCCTTCATGACGTTATCAGGGGAGCACTCAGAGATGTTGGATGATTCGGCTGATTGGTCTGCGCTGCATGAATGTGGCGGTGCGTTTAGATGGCTCATTTTCCTTAATCCCCGTTGGTCGGAAAAGGGGGAACTGCTTCAAGACCGAGGACAGCTGCCCCTCGTTGAAGAACGAGGGGTTGCGGCAGAATCGGTGGCAGATATATATATAAAATTGTTATTTACCTCTACAGCAACGTAGACAATGGTCCTACCAAACTCGTCGTCGTCGTCGTTTTTTTTGTTTTTTTTTTCCTGTTCTGTTTGACGCAACATTAGTCCAGTGCCTGAACCCTTTCCCATCCTTTTCTATTACTGTTTTTATGGCAACATCAGTTCTACTGTTCTAATTGTTACAGTGAATAATGCTGGCACTGAAGCTCCGGTATCTGCCTGGAATCATGAAGGCCATTGCCGTCTCGCTTGCGTTTTTGCTGATCGCTGGTAGGTAATGGCGTCTCAAATATTATTGATAGTAAAAAAAAAAAAAAAGAAGTGAAGAAAATGTGGTTGTTTATGAAGATAACTTTGTCATCCGCACATTTTCTTCTTGAAGGTCTGAACGGAACATCTCTGGCTGAAAATGACGAAGGAGGAGAAAAAGAGCACGTTCGAGTTCGTAAATATAGCTATAAAAATAAAAAAAAGGAAATAACTTTGCGAATGAGATTATGTGGGCTGTGTCTTTAATATGAGTCTATTGAAAGAGCGAAACTCTTTCGTCGTAACTTATTTCAGAGTCATTATTCAGCTTGTAACGATATTTACCCCCGCCCGGTAGTTTGGTACAATAAATCAAGGAAATATTGAAATTGCTAGTTAAATTATAAGTTATATATTTAATTAACTAAATAATCTTTTTAATTCCTTTAGGATAATTACACGAGGGACATACATGTTATAGTTACCACAACAACAACAAAAACCGAACCAATGAGTGTTCATAGCTAAAAGTGCTGGTGGTATATTATTAATATTCTTCAAAAAAAACTCTAACATTTGTAGAGAACAAACGTTCTAGTAGAGTTGATGTAAAACATTTCTTCCCCGACTTATCAAACGACACAAGAGAATCATAACCCATTCATGAAACAATTCCTTTTATTTGATTGATACGTCGCAGTGGCTACTACTGCCCCTTCCGGCAAGATGTCTGCCACCGTCACTGTAGGGGCTTCGGGCGAAGGCAGGCTACTGCGGCAATTTTGTGAAAAAGACTTGCATCTGTGTCAAAAAATAGAGTCTAAATCAAGGAAGATTAAGTCCACTGATGTAGCAGGACAAACAAATGACTTCTGTGGTATCTTTAATACAAAACGTCCGTTGAACTCGACGGAGCGAACATCCATTTGATTCAAACAAAGAAGTAGCTAAATTTACGTTGGACAACGCGGGAAAGAAATTTGTTATTTTATGGATCATGTGTGTGTGATAAATGAAGTATGGAGTTAATATTTATCGCTCTTTTTATTACTTATGAGGCTCAAACGTTTATGCAAGCGCGCATGCAGGTCTTCTTCGATCTGGTATGAACGCATGGAAACCGAGACCTTGACTTGAATATACTATTATACTATTCACGGCGAGAAGTTTGGGTGTCGCCACCTGGTGGAAGTTCTTCACAATCCAGAGTTAGGGTACTTCATCTTTCTCTGCTTACAGTGTTGTCTCTGCTGGTGCGAGCACGAGCAATTCCAGGCTCCTAGGCACTATGCAAATTAAAACATAGCCCCGTGCCTAGCAAATACATACATTGCCCATACTGAGGCAAATAGAGGCGCCCCTAGCGAGCGTCTCACTGCGGGATTGGCAGGGCGTGCGACATTCGAGGGCCGGACCTCCCGCACGGGCCCCATGTGTTTCGCCGTTCTGTGGTTGTTCGAGGCTCACAGGACGCCCAAGATTTATCGCAGGTTGGAAGCTCGCGCTGGAGACAGTGCAATCGAGACTTCTTCTTTATTAAATGGAGGGTTTTGTGGAGATGTTGGCACTGTCTATTCAGTGCCGTCTACTCCACTACGGTTGATTGGTCTTGGTAATATATACACTTGAGAGCCACTTAGGATGTATAGTTCAAGTTAAAAATACCCTGAAAGCTGTGTACTCATATATACATACGGATGGGCATATAAACCACACTCACGCGCACAGAAGTAACGATGCTACACCGTATGGTACGTAGGTGCGCACCCCAGGCAACGTTCCGAGTTAGTACGTACAAGTCATGTCGCTTTCGACGATAAAGTCGCACACAGCATTTAACGCCTTTCTTTGAAGGGCCGGACTGGGCCATGGTCCAAGCACTTTCGAGAGAGTAAACGGTCGATTGTCCATGAAGCGTAATCGCTGTTCAAGTCGCTTGCGTTGTCTTGAAAATCGGACACAATGAATAGTCAGATGTTCGACATCTTCTTCTGCTTGTCCACAGGGACATTCAGGGGATGACGCTCGTGATATTTTGTGCAAGAATTTTTTCGTGAAGGCAACATTTAGACGAAGTCTATGAAGCAATGTGTCCAGATGCCGTGGTAGAATGGTGTCTGCTGGAAAATTCAGGTGAGGATCAATGGAGAAGAGAAGCAAGTTCTTTGAGTGCTCATCAAACCAGGAATCTTTACATAAGTTTTCACTGGACTTGCGGAGTAGAGACCTCAGGTCAGTTCGTGATATCGGGATCAGTTGGGCTTCTGCGCAGTCATGTCCCAGGGTGGCGAGTCTGTCGGCTTCCACGTTGCCAGGTACGCCACTGTGTCCGGGCACCCACTGTAATTTTATGTCATGTCCGGCACTTTTAAGCAATGATGTTTCCTGTAAAATTCTGTAAACGAACTTTGCATTTATACTTCGTGTGTTTACGTTTCGTAGGGATTCTAGAGCTGCTTTCGAATCTGTACAGATGACCCATCTTCTTGTTTCGTAGGTTTCTTTTATAAAATAAAGAGCTAACAAGATGCCATGAAGTTCTGAAGACGTGGAGGAGGTTTGGTGGGAGAGACGATTGCACACTTTTACATTTAAATCTGGAATCGTAAAACCAGAGGCAGAGCCCGTCTCTGTGGTTGATCCATCTGTGTAAATCAAGCTAGAATCCCGAAATGACGAGAGGTTGGATAACGTCAGTTGTGCAGCTACGACACCGGACACAGCCGATTTTTTCTCAATGTTTGGTATGTTGGTTTGAATGTGAGGAACTGTAATGGTCCAAGGTGCACAGCTGTTTTCATATTTCCAGTATTCAAACGGTGGGCATATGGCATCGCATAGTGCTAAGGACCTATGTAAACGCGCTCCATATCTTTCTTGAACGAGGTTCGCAAGTGGGTGGTGGCGATGCTGTGAAGTGATACGTAGAAGGTGCCTGCATGTCTCTTGGTTCCGGAGAACTGAAATAGGTAATTCTCTGGCTTCAGCTATGACAAGGACGCCGGATGTAGCGCGGGGGACACCTAGGCACACTCTTAGGCTACGTGCCAACAAGTAGTGTAGTCGGTTGTCCAGAGTCTTCGAAAGCCCATGAAGGATTGGAAGTGAGTAAGTGATTGCTTGACGCACGAGCGCGCCGTGCAATTGGAGCATTGCCGATGTTGAAGCTCCCCACTTCGTGCCTGCTATGCAGCGCAGGGCATGAATAACTCTATTAATTCTGGTCTCTAGCACATTTACATGTTTCGTCCATGTGAGTGATTGGTCAAGTGTTATTCCTAGAAATCGATGTTCACGAACCATTTCAAGGTTTCGACCATGCGAAACAAGTTTAAATTCTTCTATACGTTTCCGCGTAAACGGCAGAACGACAGACTTTTCTACCGATAAATCCATTCCGCGTTCTTTTAGAAACTTCTCAATGATATCTAGGCCGTTCTGCAACTGTGCTTGAAGTATTTGTATAGAAGAGCTCGAAGCCCAAATACAGATGTCATCCGCGTATATGGAGAAGTTGAGACACGATGGCAGCAATTTGGAGAGCTGGGACATGACGGCATTAAATAATGTCGGACTTAAGACACTGCCTTGTGGGACTCCATGAGGCATGTCATGGTCTTTGCTTTTTCCATCTAATGTAAGGACAAAGATTTTCCTATTTTTTAGAAAGTTAGCGATCCACCGAATCATTCTACCTCTTACCCCAAGATTTAGCAGTCCTTCAAGTACATGAATGTGACTTACTGTGTCAAATGCACGGCGGATATCTAAGAATATGGCGATGGTGACGTTTCCCAGAGTTTTTTCATGTTCCACAGAAGTCACTAGGTCTATGACACTGTCCATGGTACAGCGGTGGCGTCGGAATCCGGTCATTTGGTATGGAAGAACGTCGTTGACCTCAAGCCACCATTGAAGTCTTTCGTTCACAAGCTTTTCCATCAGCTTGCCTATACAACTGGTGAGGCTGACTGGACGAAAAGACTCCACGGACAACGGTGATTTTCCTGGCTTCAATATTGGAACAACTTGTGCGATCTTCCAGCATTCAGGAAGAATTTCGTCTTCCCAAATGCAATTGAAGAATTGCAACAATACGTCCGTTGCTGTTGGTCCAAGATTAGCGAGCGCTCCATACGTTACACTATCTGGACCAGGGGCGGTGCGTTTTCTTGTTGTCCGAAGTGCGGTTTTCATTTCTCCCATGGTATACATGCTGTCCAGTTGTACATTAGCTTCTGAGCTGTGCCTTTTGAAACTGGTTTCAGCATAAGTGCAAGATAATTTGTGCTCAGAGCTGTTGGCCGCTTCTCCTGGTTTTGAGAGCAATTTACAAAACTCGTCGGCCACGGTCATTTCAAGTACACCGCGTGCAACAGCCAAAGCGCGAAATGGTGTTTTCTGGATAACAGGGAGCTGCAGGCTGCGTAGAATTATCCATACTTTGGGTATCGGAGTGAATGGAGTCAATGTTCCGCACATTCCTCGCCAGTTTTTGTAGCCAGTTTTTGTAATTCTCTGCGCATAAGTCCGTGGATGCGTTGGGCTTCCTTATAAAACTCAAGACTTCCAGTTCTTCTATATCGACGTTCTGACCTGCGGCGTATGGCCCGCAGCCGTTCATAATCTCCTTTTATACCTGTGTGACCTTGCGGAACGGGAAGTTTTCGGGTCACTCTTTTGAGGTTGCTGCTGACGCATTCTGCGAAGTTGTCAATTGTTGCCACTTGATTAATATTTGCCGTGTTGAAATGGCGAAACGCCTTCCAGTTTGTGTATGAAATTAGTCGACGATTTTTGGAGCGCAAAAGTTTGGGGTGATGCACGAGAATCGGTAGGTGATCACTTCCCCTAGTTTCAGTATCCGTTCTCCAGGTTATGCCGGGCGCAAATTCACGTGAGCACATAGTCAAGTCCAGGCAACTCGAATAATCGTGACCTCTCAGGAATGTTGGTGAACCGTCGTTAAGTAGGGTAATATCGAATTTGTCCATAATGTTTTCAATCGAACGCCCTCTCGCATCCGTGTGATCACTTCCCCATATTGTGTTGTGGGCGTTAAAGTCACCACATACAATATAGGGCTCACTTAGGGTTTTTAAAACAGAAGAAAACGATACCCTGGCACCAGGTTCGATGTAAACGCTTGATAAGCACACACTCACACGCCCGAATAGAACTTTGCAAGTAACATACTCCGGTGCGTCGCAGTCGTCAGATGAGGCCACTAGAGATGAGGGCAGGTCCTTGCGTACACAGAGCATGGCTCGGCTAAGTCCATTTAAACGCTGTGATTTGTATGTTACATAATTTGAAAGACGAAAATCATCATTTACTCTGGCCTCTGAGAGAGCCAAAATAGGAAATTGGTATTGGGAAATGAAATGACGGAAGTCACCGCTTTTTGAGCGTAATCCGTTTGCATTCCATTGAAATATGGCAGTTGTTTCATATGACTTATTCATAAGGTTGAGTTTGGAATCCCCGTGATGCAAGGATAATCAGAGGTTCCATCGTTAGGAGAGTTTGTACCTCTTGTACATTTCGGATGTCCGGAAATGATCGTAAGATTGCTTTTAACGCAGCGAATACAAGTGGAAGGATGATCTTCTCCAAGCTGTCATTTTCTGATTGTATGTTCCTCGTAGTCGTACCACCGTCGTTTCTGCTCGCACGTTTTCTCCGAGGTGCAGGTATAGGTGAAGTGACAGTCTGCTTTGGTCGAGTTTCCTGTGCGTCCGGAGCTTGGGTTTTTTGACGCACTTGACTTTTCAGTGGGTTGCTTGTCAAAACTGCAGAGTACGTTCCCTTCGCCCCTTGTATGTGGGGAAAGTGCAATGGGTCTTGAAGACTTGGAACTGGAGTTGTGCGAATCATCTTTGGATTGGGCGGAGGCGATCGTCTCTTTTGTGGTCTTCCTTCTTGCAGTTCCTGTTTCCTTGACAGAGACGCAGTTTTCTTACTTGGGCATCCTCCGTACGACGCTGCATGGGGTCCAGCGCAATTCGCACAGAGAGGAGATTGTTTTAAACCGCATTCTTTATGGTGATGCGATCCCGCGCAAACTTTACACCGCTGCGGTCCCCGGCAGTACTTGGCAATGTGACCATGTTTCTGACAGCGGAAACACTGCACAGCTGTTCCAAAGTACTCTTGGACTGGATGGCTTGTGAAACCTAACATTACCCGGGTTGGTAGTGGCTTGTCTGGTCGGAAGTGAAGTATCACGCTGTCGTGATATATTGTGTCTGTGCTATCATCGTCTTCACGCCGGTAGTAGGACGCCTGGCGTCGGAGTGAGAGCACCCCGAAGTCCTTCAAGAACTCTAAGAGTTCTTCTTCTGTATATTCCAGAGGAACTCCCGTGATTTTTCCGATATTCCTGGAGTAGGACTTGGGGACTGTGGCTGTGCATGTAACACCAACCAGAGTGGTTATGGCCAGGAGTTTGTTGGCTGACGCAAGTGATGCCACATTGACCGCCAGGCTCCCGTCCTTGGTGAAGCGATGCGCGATCAGTTTCTCTTGTGACACTGCGAGGATTTCTGAAGCAATTGCGTTTGGATTTACCCTCCAGAACGATGATCCAGGGTTTGTTGGTTTGATCAGGATTGGAATCCCTGAGGGGCGATCTTTTTTATAAGAAACGAAGGTGAATGGAGTGCCTCCTTCTTCGATGTTCTCCATCCCGCTTATCGAGTAGTTCGAGGTTGTGTCCTCGTAATAGTCCTCCGTACCTGTACGTGGTCTTTTTGCTGCATGATCAGCGATTGGATGTGCGTCTTGCATACAGCCGATGGGTCCAGTGTCTCTCAGTTGCTCACTTTGGTCGGCCGTTAGGCCTCCTGAGGTGCCAGGGCTTGCGGAATTCATTCTTGGTATTCTCGGGCGGGAGACCGCCCGTCGGCGCCTGGAAACGCTGCTCCCTTGCTCAGACGTTGTTTTTTAATATCCGGTAAATAAAAAGCTATGAATATTATAAAATAATTAGAGAAAAATCGAAATATAAGCAGGAGCCAAAGGAAGAGTGGACTTGCCTGCCAACTTCGTCGTCGTCTCTCTCGCAATTGAGACTCTTCCCTGCCGTTCTGTTGAGCGATGTCTCTGTATAGACACCTTTTTCTTCTCTTTTTATTTTTGTTGAGAGGTGTTGTGAAGACGACCAGAGAACTTCCAGCAAGTGTATGCCTTCTATCGTAGGATAAATGGACGGATGGATGATACGGCCATGGATTTTGTATCGAGCGCTAGTTTGCGCCACCTAGCCTGTGAATGTTTACATGGAACGTGTCGTCCGGTTTTTGTCCTCTATGTTATTCTCCAAAAACACCATTACCAGCTCGCTTCATTTCCACGAGCGAACAATTTGTTTATGGCTAAATTTCCACCCCACCGAGTTTTGTGCATTGTGACGCTTGTACACCAACATTTAAGCCTTCTGTTTGTGATTGTAATCTTTTATTTTTTCCTTCTTTCATTTTCCTATCGAACCCCAGGCTCCCGCCAGATCCGTTAACTTCTTAAAGAGGTACGGAAACAAAATGGCGTGGCCGCGTGCTCTTCACTTCTCGCTTCAAAATCGGTCAGCGAGGAATGCAATGCGTATCGCGTTTGTGACGTTAATTGCCTTTACACGGTCAAATGTACTGTAGCTGTGAGCATGGCGGCTTGGTGGCGTCAACGCGTGTCAATCTTGCCTAGTACTAATATCCGAGGACTGTATAACCTATGGCTTATACGTATAGACGTTTTCAACACGCGCCAGATTGAGCCGCCATTGCCGAACCTTTCTTGTCTTACCGAAGTGCGGAGCCACTGAAGCGGGCGTTGACTATCCTCCACAAAGACCTATGCTGGAGAAAAGGACAGAGGAGCATCTAAAGTGGCAATAACCTGTCCTGCTTTGGAAGTGATGAACTGAAGCGAACGGAATCAAAGGAAACAAAAACTGAAGTTTGATTATGGCTGCGCCCACGCATACCTGCCTGAAAGCGTCTCTGCAGCTTGCCCGTAACGTTATTCGCGGCCATGCCGGTATTTTATGTTCCGTGAGTGTTCAGTTCAACTTGTTACTTATACACACCGCTAAAGTAGGAGCTCGAGGGAACCATGTAAGTAAAAATAATCGTCATTACCCACCAATGGCGACAACTGCAAGCTATGCATATAGGGTATTCACTAAGTGCTGTACTGGAGCGCGTTGAGACAGTCTGCATAGAGGTTCCAACGCGAGTCCCCGCGAGATCTGTGCTTCGAATGCCACATGGCAATGAGTTCAAGGAGAAAACTTGGCAGGCGGCATTCGAACCACAGATATTGCGGTGACTCGTTTTTGCATACTGTCTTTTGTATGTTGTGTGAGCAGTGCGACCCCGGCTTCAGGGAGAACAGGACAAAGCTTCCCTGCGCTTCAAGACCGCAAACAGCCCTTTCGCCGTTCATGTGTCAGCTAATAAAAAGTGACCTTAGAAAGCCGGAGTTACCGACTGCTGGAAGCATGCCGCGGATGTTTTATTTCATGCGAATGAAGTCAATGACGAGGCATGCCTTGCCAGACCGCAACACTAGGTTAAGCTATATATAAAACAAAAACGAAGTGAAACGCGAATACGGACACAGGTCATCTGTTCCCAGGCATTTTTAGCGCGTCGAAGGACAACATTAAAAACACTTACTACAATCCGCGACACCTTGTGTTTCCGCAGGTGTACCGCCACTGTCAGAGCGGTAAAATCCTAATTCAGGCACGTTCGTCAGTAACCCACTCGTACTTCTATGAGTAAAACGAGTGATCGCCAATCAACTTACATTTGCGCCAGGACTGTTGTATTCTTTTTTTTAACTGTTTTATGTGACCCCAGAATGATCATTTTGAACACAGTAGCGGAGGACTACAAATAAGTTTTCTCTGCGTAATATATTTTTTTGCTGCTTCGGCTGTTACAACTTATGCAACTGAAATATTGTCAATATTACTTTTCCCTCTTTGCAAAAAAAGGTACTTAGTATCAAAATTCAGTCACACATTTTCAATTTTTTACTTTTGTAAGGTGTCTGGTTCGGGTCTCCTTTATGTTACCATCCTCTTATACGTTTAATATCACCAACACGCTCTAATTGGTTGACTCACAAATGTTCTAGCGTCTCATTTTCAGAGTTCCTTGGAAAGCAATTATATCCGTTGTAGGCTAACAGCATCCCTCTAATAATATTTAGAAAAATAAGAGTATTTAGAAAATTATAGAAATTAAAGTGAAATTAAAGTCAATTTCTTTTCAATTACGCATTCACGTCAGTACGCAATAGGGCCTACGATTATCTGCCTCATTTTACCTCGTTTCTTTTGCCGCTTGCTCGCTTTCTCTTGTAAGCATCGGTGAACAAAATTGGCGGGTAAGCAAAGTGAGCTTGGTTCTCAAATTTAGTTGTTTAAAAAATGCTAACTTCATAATTTGGATTTTTTGTACAGTTCCGGGGGAATTTTTGTAGCTACTGCATGAGTGACTCATCATAGAACGTCAGCTGCGGATTGCGGGCACTGCGGGCGCGAACTCAGTCCGCCCTTAACGTGACGGTTCCACCAAGCAACACTCTTGTGTGTGATCTACGAAAAGTTCTTAATAACGTGACAAATACGCTCTAAAAAAAATCCGCTCTTGGTACGTTCTTTGACGATCTAAGTACTCTCTCAGCTCGTGAAGAACGGTTTCGCCTGAAGCACTATCGCCCCCTGGCGCGCTAGAACGGGTACAGAATCTTCGGCTCGCACAGTTTTTCTCATCCTAAAAAATTCCTTTTCAGCACCCACTAAAAGCTTTCTGCTTGAAAACCCTAAAAGTGGTTATATTTAAGCTCCTTCTTTGATGCGAAAGAGTTCTTCCTCGCCCATTTGCGCGCCAGGGGGTGACAGTGCTTGGGGCGAAACCGTTTTTCACGAGCAGCTGAAATGGTTCATAGGGCGTCAAAGACGTTTCAAGAACGGATTTCTTCTTCTTATGGTGTAAACATAGCTGCACTACTGATTCATGCAACGCGATAGAAAAAAACAATAATTGATCCTGTCCTCCGCACAGTGCGCGATATGTGCTTCTGGCGACCTTTCTCGAACTACCTCCCAGGAACCGAATAATACTCTTCGGGAGACACCTATTTGCCTTTCTGTGTGATACGATGCAGTGGCATTTGACTACACAACAATAACTAGTGGCCTGCCCTTTCGAGTTCGGTACGTTTCTTTACGAAGCGGGAGGCCAGCCCGACAAGCACGCCACCCTCCCGCGTCGTCTGTTCCTCGTCACCAGGGAGACGAGTGGCGCTGCGTATACCCGGCGGAACTTCAGCCACACAGCCCTGGGGCCGTAAACTTGTCAAAGACAAAGTTGGAACCGGAAGTTCGCGGAGCACGCCGATTGGACGTCGGCGAAAAAAGCGCGAAGCCATTGCCGTGATAGTCCAATCGCTGCGCTTCATGAACTTTGGCCCCGACTTTTGCGTTTGACGAGTTTAGAGTTCCAGTGCTCCGTTTCTTATTCTGTCCGACCTCATCCAGGTGCGCTATGAACCGAACGAGCCAACTACGTAGCGCCAAAAGTGCATCGTCATGGCGCTCCTGATTTTTCAGCGTTTGATGTTACTAATCTAAGCAATGACGCACAATGAAAATAAATTAATCGGTGCTTAGGTGTACGATGCAGCATAAATTTCCGTAAACTACGCGTGGGTGGCACAAGAAATGAATGCCCGTGCCGCAGAGGACGAGAGATCGGCCGAGGGGCCGAGCTCGCGTCCTCTGCCTCTGTCCAGAGCGGCGAGCTAAGATTGTGGAATCACGAGTGCCGGAGAAGCGTCTGTCGTCGTTTCAATTAAAGTCCCTTGATAGTTCATTATTTTACAATTAACGACAACCAATGCAAATGACAAAGCACGTTCCGCTGCAAGCAAACGGCGACATTCAGTTCAAACCTCTGCTGTGCGCCTCCATTCGCTTCCAAAAAACCTGCTTTGTGAGGGTAAAAGCGCTAAAAACAACGGACGAGTAAAAGAAACGAACAACATAGAGCGCCACGTATGAGGCCCCCAGTCCGGGGCCCCATACGCGGCGGCGATTGCTGGCCAGTGGCCTTGTCATCGGTCAGCCGCTCCTCCCAGGAGGTGGGGGTGGGACGGCGGGAATGAGCTGGCACTGCCAGACCATGTCGTCTGTATAACGAATGATCTGAGGAATCTTTGTCATGTATAATGCGAGAAATGCGCATTGGATCGCTTGCATGGTGTCTCCAAGTCGCTTAAGTTCATGCATGTTCCTTAAATGATCGATTCCAATACCGAGAAATAAGCGACTATTCGTCCGTCGGCGGCAGGGCGAGAAATTTTGTCGTTAAGAACGCCACCAGAAAAAATGGAAGCCATTTACAACTCCCTGTCATGCCGAATTAGAGCGCAGCTCTTGAAGAGGAGGGGGGAAAGGTACCGAAGGGAAGGTATATCCTTCCTCCCTCCTCCTCACCTCCTCATCTTCTGTGCTACTTCTCCCTCCGAGCTGCGGCGCCGTCGCCTCACGAGGGTCACGTGACCTCACGGGGGTCATGTGACACGTGATGATGACGTCATCGGTGACGTCACCAGTGACGTCAGAGGTAATGTCATCATCGCTAGTGGCGTCATCAGTGACAATGCAGATGCCGATGACGTCATCAGTGACGTCACTGATGACGTGATCAGGCACGATGACGATGCGGATGCCGATGATTTCATGAGTGACGTCACGCGTCCCATAATGCACCGCGCGGTTACGCCGACGGCGACGGCGACGCCGCTCAAGCCGGAAACGGGCAACTAAGAGCTGCGCTCTAAAACGTTCCCTTTTGGTTGGCAATCCTCCATCGTTTTCAAAACTGCCGGTTTGAAACCTCTTGCTTTCTAACCGGTAGTTACGTTGCGCAAGCGCTCTTTCGATGAAACAATTCTTCAAGCCACGTGTTGCCCTCGCTCGTGCCAAGCTGAAGTTGACCTTACTCTAATTTTGAAAAAAAAAACATTCAGTTGTCTGTGATGACACAGTCGTATTATCTCTGTGAGGCGTTCTCCGGCAACAGGCATCGCGAATCAACACGTGATCAAACCACCAATAAAGGCTGTAAGCTTCTACCTGCGATCCTTTCTTGCTTTTTACTTAATAACTGTGACAAAATCATTGGCGGCCGCTTTAGCGGTGCCAATTAAAGCTCCTTGAATTGTTTGTCTTTACAAGTATACCTTAAACGTGTCATTGAGCCCTTGGAAGCAAATCACTGCGATGCACTGAAATGCGCTGAAATGCGTAGCCTTCGGAAGCGAACGTCGAAAAAGCTTTCTCTCGTGAGACGGTTCTTCCGCGTTCACACAAGGATGGTTAACGGTACTTGTAAAAAACGCAAAGCGTAAATATTATCAGGGGGCTTTAGTGCCTGATACTCCTTAGGAATCCCTTTTTTCGCCTCTACGGGTGTTTTCGACCGTTATTCGAGGGTAAACACAATCGTTTAAGTAAGACAATAAGCTGAGTGCAACGAAAAGTTTCACAAAGTTGCCTTTAGGTGGTGCATTTACCATACTCAAATTGCGTAAGTCTCGGTTTCTCCGGAAAAATGCAAGAAAAGAAAAACATTTGTTTGTTCAATGCGTGGGAGTAAAAGAGAACCAAACAGCCGGGTTGACGCTGATATTCACATGTCCTCTACGACACACGCTGGGATCTTCAAGATGTCCTTCAGGGTAATCAGTCATCTCTCCGAAGGTTTTAAGTTTATGTGTCATGTGGTGCCATATGTGAATCGCAGCACCAAACCGACTGTTTGCTTTTGTTTTCCTCCCGTACCTCCACCCCCCCACGCCCGCCTCCCCCCCCCCCCCCCCCAACAAAAAAATAAAAAAATTTGCGGGTTTTTTTATGTACGATTTTTTAGTGTGCCATATAAAATACTTAAAGACATCTTTTCCTAAACGTTTTATTTCACTAAGCTGATAAGAATTTTTATACAATATATTTGGTTACACCCGAATACTGGTTGTGTTCCCCGTACTAAAACATGCCGCCGCGTTAGTTTTTAAGAAGTTTTGATTATTTTAAAGGGAGGGAGGGGTGTTTCCACATTGATTGCATACTTATTTTGCCCGTTTTAAATTCTGGAGCTGTGGGACTGTCCTCGGAGGCATAGCGTTACCAGCTCAGCTCTGGCAACATACCAGCAATATCCCTTTTTATCGTCCCCTGCAAGCTCGTTGGGCTTGCCAACGTCCCTCAAGGAGTAAACTTAGAGCCAGTCTTGTACACGTTACTAAAAAAAAAGTAATCGATTACAATTACTATTACTCTTGGCTAGAAAGTATTAAGATTAGATTACTTGATTACTCGACGGCAAAAGTAATTGGACATTACTTAAAGAAGTAATCGTTACTTTTCCGATTACTTTATTGTGTGAAGACACATCTTTAGCGCTCATAACAATGAACCACTTCCAACCTATATTTCACATTTGCAGAAGTATTGAAGAAGAAAAACTGGCTCCCTCTTCGTGGTCGCTGCACCTTCACAATGCGGACACAAGCATAGAATTCGTTTGAAGACGTTTAATGATTTGGGCGTTCGCCAGTGTGTGTGTGTGTGTGGGGGGGGGGGGGGGGGGGGAGCGGAGGGTATTCTAGAACTTGTTAAGCTTGAGCAAGGGTTGTCGCTCAAAGTTTGCGTCGCTCATTTTATTATTCATATGTGGATGAGCTCGCATGTTATACAAAAGAGCAGCAGCTCCAGGATTTGAAACGGATCATGTGTAGTATCCATTAGCGGAATAGATCGCCCCGACCACTTCTCAACTCGAAACATTGCTTGTCACAAAGGCCACGTAGAAGAAATAGGGAAATATTTCGACTGTCCTTGTTATATTTTGCATCCGCTTTAGGCATTCTTCGGTTCTGGTTCTCCTACGGGCTGCGATAGGTACACTCAGCAGGATTTTTTAATTTTTTTTTTATTTCTGTTTGTGTGTGCGTGACGGGGCTAGTGTGAACGAAGGACTCACAAAGCTACATTCTGCTTCCTCAAACTTCGCCCTGAATGGCCTTTGGCACGCACTGTGGCTTCCCTGGTGCTTCCCACTCCCAGTCCCAGCTCGAAAACAAAACAAAAGACGGACATTCCACAAAAATTGTACATAGAAAGAGATTGACTTCGTTTCCTACAGCTCTGTAAAAAATCTTTCTTTTTTCCGTTCGGAAAAAAAAAAGAAGCAAATTTTATTTTTGTCATCTCATAAAAAAAAAAAAAAAGGCGTGTGCCCGGGGGGGGGGGGGGGGGGGGGGGGTCCCTTGGACAAATAGTAATGGTTACAAATAATTTTATTACTTGTAATGCGTACGGTGCAAGTCTGCTTAGAGCCTTCGTGCTGCCGACCTGGCTATGACGTAATCGCACCGGACGACAAAACGTTTCCATCTAGCCGTCCTTCTGTCAACCACTGCGCAATGCCGAGGAAGGGGCAAGTTGCGTGGGAGTTGATACCTCCCCTGGGCGCGTGACGTTAACATCGTGTCCGTTACATGGGAAACCCAGGCTCAGCTACTGGCAGCGTTCCGCTTAACTTCAGACACAGCCACGGGTATAAAAGCGCACTAACGCTTGGAGCACCTAGAAAGCTTTTTCGCCTCTGCGCACAGCAAAGGTAAGACAACCTTTGTGAGCTCTACTGCTGGACGAGCGATTTGCCTCTTCTATGCGACAGAAAAATGCGTTGTATTTCATATAATATTAGGGTTATGAATGCCTTCTATTTGATCTCGTTTATATAAAAAAAAATTGCAAATGCCTTTTATTAGGTTTTTGGGTATCAATGTCCCATTTATCAAAAATTATCTCGGTACGCTCTTTTTATAAAAGCAATAAGCAACGTACCGCAGCTGGTTTATGTTTTAGACCAGGGGTGGCCAGGCTGACCCGGCCTAAGAGCCGCAAGCAGAACCACGAAACTTCCAAGAGCCGCGGGGGGTGGGGGGACAAACTTTTGTCAAATGGGCTAAAAACAAACCTCGACCTACTTTCAATCAATCCGAGTCAAAAGAACTCAAAGTGTACGTAAGATAGCAGTAGCATAAGACTACCAAACCGCAACCTGTCTTTTGATGTAAAACGCGTTCCATTTCTTCATTTGGGGAAGTGCTTGTGTGACCGGGAGGAAGGCGTGGAAGTGGAAGGGGGAGGGGGGGGGGGGGTAGGAGAGGGAGCCGCGAGCCCCACTTTAACACGCGAAGAGCCGCATGTGGCTCGCGAGCCGCAGCTTGCACCACCCATGTTTTATACAAACGTTGTTTTCCAAGATGGGGTCAAATACTTCAGGTTAAATCATTCGAGACGTGCCCCTCTGTTAAGCACCATAAGAGTGCTTCAAAAAGCTCGCACCAAAACTTTATATGTACTTTTTTAACATATTACTTGCCGTAATACCTACTGGAGGATGATCTTCGGGGAATCTTGGGAATTCTGAGATGTAATTTGTTTCTTTTAAATGCCAGTATCGAATGAAAGGACGTAAACGTTAAATATAATAGTTCGATCGCTTCTTTAATGAATCCGCCTCTCGCGTCTTCATTATAAAAGTTGTCAGCGGTTGGTAAAGAATTTGCTAAAAAAAAGGAAGCCTAATCAAAAAAGGGATCCGGTCAAAGAGCACATTTAAGAAGAAGGTGGAAAACCTGAAAGAATAAAATTATGTTTATTCTATGGTTTTATTTTACGTAGGAGCAAAACCATCCAATGAAAGTTTTCGTCTATCCGTTCCTTCCAGGTGCTTATTACTTCGTGTTCCATTTCTTCATCAAAGCAAACGTTTTCCCTTTTTTTGTTTGATACAACATTAGTCCAGTGCCTGAACACTTCGACATTCTTTTCTATTCTCTGTTTTTATGTCATCATGAGTTCGACTGTTCTGCTTGTTGCAGTGCATCTCGCTTCAACTGAACCTCCGGTAGCTACTTGGAACCATGAAGGTCCTTGCCATCTCGCTTGCCTTTTTGCTGATCACTGGTAAGCCTTGGCTTTAAAAAAGACGCATAATAATAAAAAGAGAAGTGCAACAAAACGTGGGGGGATGAAGGAGATTACTTTGTCATCCTTTTGTCTTCTCGAAGGTCTGATCAGTACATCGCTGGCTGAAAATGACGAAGGAGGAGAAAAAGAGCTTGTTCGAGTTCGTAAGTATAGTTATAAATATATATATATATATATATATATATATATATATATATATACATATACATATAAAACAACTTAACTTTGCGTGCAAATGAGATTATGTCTGTGTATGCTGTTTTTTAATATTATTCTGTTGAAATAACGAAGTGCTTACCTCGTAACTTAAACGCAATTTTCAGCTTGTCAAGGTATTCACTCCCGGCACGGTATTTCGGTGCAATAAATGTAGGAATTATTTAAATTATGAATGAAACTAGTAATTAAATCTATTTATTTATTTATTTATTGACTTGATTTATGAGCATTACGTAAGGGTGATGCATCTTACAGTTACAAAAAATATAAACAACAGAACCAACAGGTGTTCATGGCCAACAGTGCTGGTGATATGTTATTAATATTTTTTTCGTGAGAACTGTAACATTTGGAGAGAAAAAAGTTTCTAAGAGGTGATGCCGAGATTTTCTGCGCCGAATTTTTGCAACAGACGGGGGAATCATAACCCATTCTTGAAACAATTGATTTTCTTTCATCTACAGGCCGCACTGGTCACCACTGCCCACACCGGCAAGGTAAATGCCACCGTTACTGCAGGAGCAGTGGGTACAAAAGAGGCTACTGCGGCGGTTTTCGGAGAACGACCTGCATCTGTGTCGAGAAATAGGTTCCAAATCAAAGAATATCACGTCAATTCATATACCAGAAGAAAATTTACTTCCGCAGTATTTTTACTACAATTCATGCGCTGGACTCGACGAAGAAAGCTTCCATTCGACGCACGTGGAGAAGATAGCTGAATTCACGTTTGACAGCGCTGAAAAGAGAACTGTTATTTCGCGAGCTATGTGAGAGTTATAAATAAAGCAAAGAAATAATATGTGTAGTTCTTTTTACCACATATGCGGCTCGAATCGGTAAACAAACGTGTACACGTCTTGAACATGATGGTAAACCTGAGACTGGAGTAGGAAAAGGAAAAAATCAAAGGGAGACAAAAAAAAAAAAGAAAAACAGGCAACGTCTCAAATTCAGCTAAAACGTTTATATCGTGCACGCCTTATATACCAAGTGTCCAACTTTAAAACCAAGTCTCCAACTCCAGCCCCAGTCTCAGGTTTACCATCATGTTCAACTTACACCAGCTCGCATGTGCTAGGACTAATTTTTCGTTACACGCCTTCTTCGCCTTGGCATGAGCACATGAAGACCGATACCTTGATGTGACTGCAATATACAGCCGGATCTCGTTAATTCAAAATCAAGGGGAACCGAAAATTTGTTTGAATAAAGCAAAGTTTGACTTACCGGGAGTTTTCTTACGTAGACATGCATAGGATGGGACCTGCATGTTACTTTGAATTATCCGCAAGTTTGAAATAAAAGAGTTTGAATTAACGAGATTGGACTGTACTATAATCACCGACAAGGTTATAATGGCAAGGCCTCCCCAAACAGCACGCTCATTTCAGTCCGTTGTCTTCCGCCGTGCTTCGTCAGCGGGTGAATGCTCAAGGCTTACGGATGCCGAAGCACTATTGAAAGCGTGCGTTGGAGGCGGGACAACTGACGCTCCTCCCTACACTGCTCATTATGTATGTTGCTCAAAACCAGTTTTAAGAGGTAACCTAAACTAGTAGATGTGAAGTGATAACACACGATGGGATACATTAAAAGGGATACTGAACCGAAATTCGGATTTCGCAAAGTGAGGCTGCAAAAGTATTGAACCGGACGCTACAAACTCCAAAACATCACTCGTGCATCAATATTTCAAACGGATGGCCGTACTTTTTGGAAAAGAAGGGCGCGATCAAGCGAGTTCTTTGACGTAACTGTGCTCCAGGAGAATTTGAGAATGAGGAGGAGCGGCCTCGCTTCTCTCCTCCTCGCTTCGGTTCACATGCTCCACGGGACGTGGCGAGGAGGAAAGGGAATGGGAATCGTGACGTGCCTTTTCTCGTCGGCCTTGTCGGCCGGGCTCAGTCGCGCACTTCTTTCCCGAAAAATACGGCGATCCGTTAGATATATCGCCGTATGAGTGATATTTTTGGTTTTGCAGCTTCCCGTCTATCCACCCGGCCTTGTTTAGTGAGCTCGAAATTTCGGTCCAGTATCCCATTAATTAAAAAAAAAAAGAAATCGGTCTGTTTTTAGGTGCTACACTGCAGACTATAGTACTCCGAAACGCGACAGCATATCGACGTTTCTTTGATGAAGGCAATATTGCGCCGATTATATTGGAACGAAGATCGTTCGCCCACTCAGCTCTTGGTCGCTATGGCACAAAACCACCTTGATTCTTTTCTTATAGCTAAATGTTGCTCTCTTTTTTCCGACGTCTGATAGGCTAACGTCTGTTCAGCGATGTCTCTCTTCAGTTCATTCCTTTTTTTTTTTTTTTGAGTGTCGTCGTGAAGACTTTCAGAAAGCGTATGTCTTCTATCATAGGATGGATGAATGAATGAATGAAAGCCCTTTGTATTGAGCGGTAGTTTGCGGCACCTAGCCTAGAACCATTCACACTCTTCCGCTTTATTAAAGTTGCGTACATATTTTGTCTCGTTGTTTAATTATCTACCCCTAGCACTTACTCGCGTATTATCAGGCTTCTTTACCAAACTTTAGACTTTCCGTTTGCGCTTGTAATCATTATATTCCTCCGTTCTTCCATACTCGCCAGCAAGATCAAGTTCTCTGTCCCAGATCGGCTAATCGGCTACCTTTTTAGGAAGGGCAGAGGTTCCAAGCCCCCCTGCCAATCAACACCGCAAACAGTTTTGTTGTCCGTGTGTCCGCGCTTTGTCGTCTACGTGTCCGCGCGCTATATTCTGGAGCTGCGCCCCTCACTGATTTTTCTTTCCTTTTTTTGTTGTTGTTTAGCTTCCTTTTTTATTTATGGACAAAAATATACCCAAATGATCACTTACATCAGTGATTATTATACCAGATTTAGAATCTCACTTATTGTAGGTTGTAATAAAAAGATACAGTAGTGTTGATGATTTATTTATTTATTCATGGTACCTTAAAGGCCCAATTAAGGGAATTACATGGAGGGGGGGGGGGGTACATTCAGGGTAAGTATCAATCAGAACAAAAAAAATAGGAACAAAGTCAATAAAAAAAATAACACACACACACACACACACACACACACACACGCACACACATACGAGAATTACCACATTCAGTGGTAATTCTCGTTGGAGCCGTTATCATATTCGCAGATCCGCCTGTTTGGATCAGTGCGTCGAATAGCATTGATTTGTTGTCTCAAGTAGCATGTTAATATTAAAGTCACCTCCCAGAATTATGTTTTATTTTTATCGCAAACTCTAAAACATAATCGAAATAAGCAGAAAAAGACATACACTTCCACTTGGTGGACGTTAACACACTGCTATATTACTCTGCCTTATCAATAACGACGACATCTCGTAGTCTTTATCAATGTAACAGTAATCTGTAATCATTTCACAGGAACTTTCTGCCTTAATCATGCTTGCTACGCCCCAGCCTCGGCTTTCTGTGCGGTTTAAAAAGTAAAAGTCATATATTGGTTATTTTACAACGTAGTGTCGATGATTCTAAGAACGCGAACCACTTCTTAAAGGACACATGCAAAGGAAGAAAACATTTTTTTAAACGGCTTAGATGGAAAAAGCACGCCATAAAACGATTTTACAACGAAGAAAAAAAATTTTTAGAGCTATATTTACGGCGCAAAACGAATTTGTAGTTGGCGCCCGCGGGCACCGCGGAAAAGCGGTTCGTATTTATCACGTGATTGGTCTTTATTTATCACGTGGTGCTTGCGCTCTTTCGGAAGCTTCCTCTGGCCTCTAAAAGTAACTTATTCATCTTTGTTTGAAATATAAGAAAAAACCAAGACGAATAAGGAACTTTTAGAGCCCAAAGGAAACTCCTGAAAAAGCGCAAGCAAACGTGATAGACCTGTGCGCCTGTCAGACGACGGCGGCGGCGCCCCGAAGCAGACGAACTTGTGCGGCGGCGGCGACGGCGGCGTGGAGAAACGCGTTGAAGCGGCGTTCGCACAACGCTCAGCGTGCGGCGGCGACGCAGCGCGGCGGCGCGCGGGCCTACCACGTGACCAGCGGCGGCTCCCGCGAGCGCCAACTACAAATTCGTATGGCGCCGTAAATATAGCTCTAAAAATTTTGTTTCTTCGTTGTAAAATCGTTTTATGACATCCTTTTTCCATCCAAGCTGTCTAAAAAAAAATGTTTTTTTCCTTTGCATGTGTCCTTTAACGGCAGCCACGAGCGAGAGTTTGATGTTTTGTACAGCCCGCCGGTACAGTCCAAAGATGGAGAGCGGCCACCTCCCAGTTTGTCATCTGCTATACTCTGTTTCACCTTATGATGTACCGCAGGAAAGGCTGCAAGCGCGACCTCCTTGCTCTAGGGCACATCTCGGCAGCACAAGCTCTCGTCTCTTAAGAGTAGCTCCCAACGCTATCAGCTCGCTCTTATAGCCATGTCTGCGGTACAACCAGACTTGTATGTAATCCGTTACAAGTAACGAAATCACTTGTAATCGCTTACATTTATCAGTAATTTAGTAACGGAATAATTCCATATTTTCTAGAGTAATTTTAAAGTAATTCCCTTACATTTTTCACTTAACGGATTCCTTGTAAAACGTTACATTTTTTAGGACCCCCCCTATAAAGAAGGGTTGTTGTTATTTTGGGAAAGTCGAGCGCAGTGACACTGTCACGCGAATTGAGCAGCACAAAGGGAGGCTTGGGACTCCTCAGTTCCGCAAAGCCTTTTTTTTTTTTTTTTTTGCAAAGCCAAGTTTTTGACTCCATTTATTTAGACCCGCACAACAGCGTCAAAAAATCCGAATACGGATTTCTACAAAAAAAAAAAAAAAAAGCGGGGGGGGGGGGGGGGGGGAGGGCAAGTTGCACCACTTTTTTTAGTCCCTTTGTTTTTTTCTTTGCGATCGAAGACGGGAGAGGAGGACACCAAGTGATTGTGTGCTTCTTCGAGAAGCTCGGGGTGGTAAGCGCACAGACAAGAGTCAACAATGTCCTTCTCGGACAACGCTCCGACTACCCAAAAATCCGCTAAGAGAGATGTGATAATACGTGAAGGTGTTATTACCACAAGCATCCTCGTTCGTTGTTGCACACTTATCATTTTCTCTTAGAAAACTGGATGTATATTTTCTGTCTTTTTCACCTCATTTGACCCTATTTTAAAAGCTACTTACTTTTTTCTAGTCCAACTTCTAGGGTTGGCCCACTTCATTTACGAATTTTAGTCAGATTATCTGCGCCTCAGTCATCCTTCTTGTGAGTCAGCTTTTTGCGAGAACTTGCGAAAATGGTAATAGTCTTCCTTTCTTGTTCTTCTTGTTTTTATCCCAGCAGGACGCTATCAAGCAGATAGTTTTACAAATAAAACATAATGGTGGCTGACGTAGACTTGCTATTCTGGGCTTGAGGAGAGCGTGAAACTCGTCAGTGGGGTGATGCTTGGGTGATGGTGCGGCTTAGCTCCCTGCCGTTCGCTGCCCGTGGCATCAGCGGAGGTCTATCTGGAAAACACCGGAGTAAACTGCAGTCGGTTCGTGCTCCGTGCGTTTTTGAACGGCACCAAGAAAGGTCCACACGGCAAACGTGCGTGTACATTTCCTTGTTTTAACCGATGTTCTAATAATTGTTTTTATGAGTGTCTTGTTTCTTTTTAGACTTATATGTATACACTGGAAACTTTTCTTTTATGCACCAACGTCTCACCCGAAACTCGACCTGTTCAGAACGAAAGGAAGAACAATATCGAGCCAAACCTTATTTATTATTTAATTATCACTTTACTGCTACAACTATATTTTGCTAATGTCTGGCAATATATGCCGGTATGTTAAGATGGACATAAATCAATAATTATTCTAGTTTTGGCTAGATGTAGGATGACATCTACAGCTTCGCGATTTCGACAATGGTATCTTCGAGGTAAATAGTACCTCCATTGCTTCGCTGAAGAAGCTCGAAGCAGAGCATAGAACATTCGTGATGCACAATATGCCACTCCCATCCAGTGCCTCAGTCTAAAGGGTGTTCAGCGTAGCGTTCGACACCTTTAGTAAAAAATAACGCAAAATGTCTGACGAGACTATCGAGAGTCAGCTGTTGCTAAAAATACTCAAGGTTATTAAATGAAACAGGTTGTAACAATAAGAATTTGAATAACCCTCTTCCCTTTGTTTCTTACTTGAAGACGATATTGTTGAAAGTAACGCCACGAAAGTAACGGATTACTTTTTGGGGTAACGGTCACTTACTTTTATGGCAGGGTAATTGTAATTGTTATAAATTACAATTTAGCCTTGAGTAATTGTAAGTGTAATTCCTTACTATTTTTCAGTAACGTGTACAAGTCTGGGTACAACATAAGGTGAAACGGAGTTAGCGAAATCGGGCGCTTGCCCGCTCTCTCGTTTTTACCCCTCCGAACCTGCTGAACTTCCCGGATGTGTGGAGAAGGCCGAACAAAATGGCACCACCCTGAGAGCGCTAAATGAAATGGTCTATACACCAACTCATGTTTACAAATAAACCCGAGCGCCCCTAGCGGACACCACCGGCGCCGCGCATGCACGATGGGGGTTCGGGCAAGAAGCTCGCCGTCGCCCATAAGCAAACCATTGAAATGCAATGTTGTCGTCGTCGGTGTGAGTCCCCCTGCCCTTTTTCGCGTTCGAATTGTAGGTTCTACGTCTTCCTGGCGATGTCTGACTACTTGAGCTGCCTCTGCGAAATTACCGAGGCTTGTTGCACCGCAAAACTTCGCGTGAATAATGTGACATGCGGCGATTCATTCCGCGTGGACGGCGCAGAATGTACGCTAAAGCCTGATTCGTATGATGAGATTTCGCTCGCAATTTTCAGTCGGGACGTCGATCGGGCTGCAAAAGCGTGAACCGATGCTGAAAATTTCAAGCAGAATCGAACCAAGTGAATCAGGCATAACAAGTCGGTGATGGCCACTGGTATCAATACATCCTTTTATCTACGGTTTATATCGAGCCTCCTTATCAACCTACAAACTTGAGTATTTTAATGCCTGCACTTACTTCTTATCGCAAGTACCGGGCCCACGTTTGGTCTACGGGCCGGTGTCGTCTAAAAGAGCAGACGACAAGCAGAAACGTTTGAAAGAGCAGACGACAGTTCGAACAGTCAAGCGGCCCTTCTGGACTTGAAGACGCACTGAACGTAGTCCGCAGGTGGTCCGTACAACTTCGCGGTTTTTCACCGTTCATGTTAGAACAAAAAAAAAAAATCTGATAACCAGAAGTATTCGTGAATTCAATCTGAAGTGCTTCCCGCTCAAAACAATCGTGGTCCGACGGCGTCTAGTTTTCCCTTTTCACGGCACATATCCACCATCTCGGACGAACCGAGCACATGAAATTTGACCTTCAAACCTTTCTCGACTCTTTTAGTACAGCCCCAGTCGCGGCGTTTTGACGAGAAGGCAGGTTTTTGTCAGGTTCCCTTCAAAGCAACGCAGGAATACACGTCTGGCATGGGGACTTCTGCCCACAGCCCCAGACCGGAAGTGTGACCGACGCGCCAGAACCGCGCCGTGACGTAACAGAGATGAGTTCGTGTATACGGGCGCTTGCCGCTGGCTCAACTGTATCTTGAGCTCCATTTTGGTCGTCGCGCGAAATATAGTTTCATTTAGCTCAGAATTGTACGTGTCAAGGGTTAGTTGTCCATCCAAAATCGTGAAAGCAGGGATTGTGAAGTCCTCGGTCAGAAATGCTTTGAATTGGTCCTGCATGCATTTTATCGGGATGGCGGTTGAAAGACAGCGGAAAAGATTGAACAATGCACAGTACGCTGAAAGTTTCATCAAAAAGCGATTAGAAATGATTCTTAAAGGCAAAAAAGAAATATAGGAAACAAACGTCAAGAAACCGGTTAGCGGTGAGCCCTCAATTGCTTTCATGAACTCTCTCGTAACCCGTGCAGTTTGGGGCATCGCACTGCGCATGCGCGTTCATGCACCTTAAACTAACACTCCATTATCTGGAAAAACGTTTCACTTAGCACGACGGTATCACAAATCAAACTTTAGGTAAGGAGGCTCCGGTTGTACGTAATAGGAGGCCCGAGATATACGAACTGACAGGGACGCGAATCTGTGGCCTCTTGTGCTCGCGTATCTCAAATTCATTTCGCAATCTTGGAAAAACATTTTTGCAGGAACAATCTACGTAACTAGAGATCGTCAAACTCCAGGGCAAAGCTGAACCGATTACAAAATTGGAGCCAAGTGAAAAAACACAAAACAGGAAACAAGGCGCGAGCAAAACGCAGTCTCCAAATGCCAACTGAAGACGAAATAGATAGCCCCAAGTACGCCCGCCTCTATGTGTCCTCTTATTTTCCTGTCGACTTGTCGTCCTTCTTTTTTTTTTTTCAAGCTCTTTTTGAATTGCACGTTACCCTTAAAGGTAGCAAAGTGCTGGTGACGTGATCCGGATTTGACACTCAGACCCCACTTTCTGTCGGGAGCTAAAGTGGTTCAGTCAGCGGAGGATTGTGACGCCAACGCTTGGTGCAATCACGTTGAACCATTTTCGGAAATCGCCGGTTCAGTGGGTTCCAGTATCAAAACGCGCACACTTCCATGCGAGCACAGGCACTCACTTGGCCAAAGATTCCTGGCTTTACTGAGCTGCAGTGACCTATACTCGTCTTCTCAAAGCTCCTTATGTGCCTATTGTGGCTTGACGTTTGCTTTGAAGCTCATTCAAAAAGTGTTTGTTTCTTCTCCTTCCTAATGCGCGCATTGTTTTTGATTCTGAACCTGGAATCTTGACCATCTCCACCTCAGTGCGTCAAGAATCGTTTGAACTGCTAGAAAATGGGGCAGGGCAAAGGGGTTTATGAGCATTTTTGTGGACATTCTCTTCTGTTTCCCTCTTCACCTCTCTAATATTAATTTGTTTAGAGTTTGAAGGTACAGGTGCTCTTTGTTCCTTTTGTCTGGGGGGACGACGTACTCGCTCTTGGTTGTTAATCAGCGACAGGGTATCCTGTCATTCAGTCAATATTTCTCCTGAGCGTGCACGTGTGTCCTTCACTCGTGTACTCACCAACAAGTATGGCTGCCTGATCAGCATCGAATTCGGCTCATATGGATGCGCAATGCCGGATTGCATGTCAAGTCCACCGAATCGCGGGGGTCATCTACGTACTTAAGGCGAAATGTGTGATGACTCGAGCTGAGCCTACCGCCAAACTAAAGCGCGACCGGTGCCATTTCTGCAATACATGAGTCCCGTTTGTTCCTAAAATATTTTGGCACGTATTACATTACATATCCTGAATTATTTCAGAGTAAACTTCAATTGCAGTAGCCAAGGCGCTCTTGAACTTCATAAAGAGGACTGTAAAATGTGGTTCTCAGAGAAGTAATCACAAATAAAGCACCCCTTTCTGACTTCTTAGCTTGCAAAACTTGCCAAGTATCTTTAAATGTTATTCAATGACTTTTTCAGAGTCATTGTACTTTACTCAAGGTACTTCGTCCTAGATGTAGCATAAATACTACTCTGAATACATTTTGAAATGGATATTTAGTATCTTATCTTAAATACTTTTGTTGAGTATTTGTCACAACACTGCATAAAGCCGCGGAATGGCTAGTGCGTAATGTAAACATTGCAGGCTATACGACATACTGTCCCCCCAGCGTTCCACCATATTGCCACGCGCCTTACCGAACGATCGCGTGCCTGGCAAATGGTCACGAATGACAAATGTCCCCCGTGACATTTTTCATTCGTGACAAAAAATGTCATTCGTGAGATTTTTGATTCGTGACAAAAAAGGTCATTGGTGTCATTTGTCATTCCCGGAATCGCTATGCCGTAATGTAAACATTACAGGCTATAGGTCATACTGTCCCCCCAGCGTTTCATCAGTGTCGCCGTATATTGCCACGTGCGCGTCGCCAAGCGATCGCGTGCGTGGCAAATAGTCACGAATGACAAATGTCCTTCGTGACAAAAAATGTCATTCGTGAAATATTTCATTCGTGACAAAAAAAGGTCATTCGTGAGATTTGGCATTTCCGGAATCACTACTACGTAATGCAAACATTACAGTGTATACGTCATCCTGTCCCCCCAGCGTTCTATCAGTGTCGCCATATTGCCACGCGCCTCGTCGAGCCAGCGCGTGCGGGGCAAAATGTCATGAGTGACAAATGTCATTCGGGACAAAAAATGTCATTCGTGATTAAAATTCGTTCATTAACTTTTTAATCAGTGAAAATAGACGTATTGTTGCAACTAGAAACCTGCTGAGCGTCATCAAAAATCACTAAATCAGTACTTAAAAAAAAAAAAAACCTTTGAAAACGTGAGAAGCGTAGTAGTGCACTAAAGGTACAACTCGTGGAGTAAAAACAAGACTTGCGGCTGCCGAACGCGGTTGATTATATCATGACAAATCACACAAAGGACAAATGGTTTTGTCATTCGTGACGACTGGCAAATGTCAGGAATGACAAGTTTCTAATTGCAACAATATGTATTTTTTCAGTGACTAAAAAGTTAATCAGCGAACTTTAATTAATCAGCCGAGTTATCGCAAAGATTAGCAACCCACATAATGCCCCCCTTGGCCGTACAGACGAGCAATAAGTTTTAACGGTTGCGGCTTTTTTTTTAAACAATTCTATTAAGCTTTAAAAAACGCCCTATATCTTTTCGTCGTCCTACGGAACAATATTTTTCTATCTATCTATCTTTATATATATATATATATATATAGATAGATAGATATAGATATATATACAGGGACTTTCAGAAAACACAGGCCAAATCGCTCTTGCGAAAACTAGTCGTCGCAGTGAAAAAGGGCTTGTGGCGTTTTGGTCCCGGGCCAGGGGCCCATTTAGTAAAATTATTAAAGTCCGGGATAATTAATTTGTTAATTATTTTTGCGCAATTATCTTTTCAATATTGTGTTTAAGGGCATGGTTTCAATTAGAAAATTGCTCAGTATCATCGAAAAACACTAAATCAACAAATTGCAGAACGATGGAATTGGCACGCGAAGTATTTTACGGCTTTCTGAAAAATCGCACAAAATCGACGGGTTTTTAAGTTTTAATGGCACGGTGGAGTTAAGAAAGGAAACTGACGAGGCGAAAATTGGACGAACTTTACGGACGTTATTGAAACTAATGCTAACAAAATGTAGATAAGAAAGCAAAGGAATTTTAACAGAGTTACACAAACATGAAGGCCGGGGACTAAGAATGGTGATTCTGGTGATGACAATCTTCAGTCATGACGAGAGATTTCCGTTACGATGCAGTTTCTCGTTCTTTCTGGTATATTCTTTCGCGTAATCGGAGCGCGTCGCGGTGCCGTTTTTTATAGCCGCGTGTGTTTCTGGCCGGTAGCAGCGGGTCTGCTGAACGTAGGCCGCGGGCAGGGCTTTAGGGTAACTAAAAATAAATAAATGAATGAATAAATAAATAAATAAATAAAATAAAGTAGCTGTATGGCATGGAGTTAACTTTCTCTTGGGCATCTCACATTTTCGACGGATCGAAAGGTTAGTGCTGCGAAAACGTTTTCGAGGCATCTCTCACGTGAAGACAGGTATGCGGTTGTTCAGTTTTCGCTTTGCGTATAAACAGACCGTCCCTTCTACTAACGGCAGCTGCGATCTTGACTCAAAGGGCTCTCAGTGGATCCGCAGAAAATCCACAACGACAGGTTGAAACGCACGCGATTAGAAGACAGCGTGAAGTGGCCGACACATGCACTACAAAAGGTCGGTCACGTCGCGCAATCCTTTGGAAACCCTAGACCGCTGTTACGCAAGCTGCCGTTTCGTCGTCCACGTGTCAGCGCTTAAATGAGACTCCGGAAAACGCGTCTTCCGTGTAAAGACATATGTCTCTCAGTCTGTCCTTCTTCTCCATCCGCCTATCCTCATATATTCTGCTCTTGCGCTTCCAAACTTCCTCGCTCTCCCTCTAGCCATATCTAGCCTACTCCCACCCGCGTCGCCATACTGTTTCAATTCCTTTTTGTTTATTCTTTTAATTTCACGGATGTCAATTCGTCTTTAGTCGAGTTACTATAAAGTTAAGATAACGATAATTATAATAATTGTATGTGTGCTTCGTCTCCTATACTTCGTCTCATCCTACGATGGACTAAAGGCCAAAGCTACGGGCAGCCATGCCCAATCACGTTCCAGGATAAACTATGACATGCTTAACATAGATTAAGGATGAACGAATAATGCTCCTCATGAAAATGCGCTGCATCATTTCTATAGCTTCGACACTGCAAAGAGCCTGTATGTCGTGGCTTGCTTTGTAATGTAAAATTGATGAGTCACTCAGTAACGTTCATTGAAGCGAATTACCAGGTAATTTCTAAGTGGCTCGTGATTGGATCTGGTGGTTCGTAGCTTTTGCCTTTAGTTCATCGTAGGGTGAGACGAAATATAGCTAGCCTCCGTTCCATGTCGGGCCCTAGCCAATGTTATGAGCCGATAGAGTCAATCAAAGAGCGCCAAAATTGCATCGTCACGTCGTTCCTCGTTTTTGTGAGCCTACTACCACTTAATTCACTCACGCATAAAAATAAAACGCAGGATCACTCCGCATTCACTGTGCGTGGCTTGTTCAGCTAGCCAACCATAAGAAACGCTCAAAAACAACGAGCGTCGTGACGAAGCACTTTCTGCTCTGCTTGGTTCGCTCCTTCGTAACGTAGCTTAGGTTGCGGTCGGATTTAATGTGAAACGGAGTGTGGATATCCTCACGGCAGAACAATAAAAGCATATAATGGACCTTTTCCAAATACCGACGGCACCAGGCGGTGGCTGCACAAACTAAAAATCGAGGAAGTGATCTTCCTGCGCTACCAATCAAGGATGGGAGCTACGCGACCAGTCGCTTCGCTCTCTGAGCTGCGTCGCGTGCCCAACGCGACTTTAAAGAGGGAAATCCGTAGCGTCCACCCAAACGTCGCGTTTTTCTTTCCGTCAACTTTATTTTTTTGTGTAACACAATTATATATACGCTGCAATTACGTGTTCTACTCGTCGATCTACAGCCTCAATCCGAATTTCCTCGATTTTTCGTGCCGACTTCCACCGCTTGGCATCGGGCGCTCGCGCGTGCGCAGAACGCTTCTCGGAAAAGGTCCATTATGCAGGGTGTGCGCGCCACTTCCGGCCGCCATGACAGGCGGAAAAAAATCCTTCCGGTTCTCCTATGTTTGCCTCGTGCAACCTCGCGTTTCGGTGGGTGAGTGACGACTCTTAGTTCACTAGCGAAAAATTCGGTGAGAACAATACGCTCTAGAAATGCCCCAGTGTCGTGCCGATGCGTTCCAGCACGTGTGACATCACATGTGCCTGCGCGCGTTGCGTTATGGGATTTATTGGTCCCACCGACGCCGACGCCGGATATTTTGCGACACCAGCTCCTAAATGCTATGACGTTAAAACTTCATTTGCATTCGTGTAACACCTCATATTCCTTGCCGTAATGCATCCAAGAGAATGGACTTTGGGGACTTATGGAACCTCAAAGATGAACTTTGGTTCTTTTAAATGCCAGCAGCAAGTGAAAGGACGTGAGCGTTCAATATAATAGTTCGATCGCTTCTCTACTGGATCCGCATTTTCCATTTTTATGATAAAAGATGTCAGCGATTGTTGAACGAGCAACTAAAAATAGGAGGCCTAATAATAGAACAAATCGGTGATCGGATATGCGTAAAATGAACATAGAGCGCGTTTCATAAAGAGGCGGTAGACGTGAAATAACAAGTAATGCTTATTCTAGGGTTTTATTTTACGTAGGAGCGAAACCACCCAATGAACGCTCCTTCCATCCGTACACTGTAGGGGTTTATTCCTTCGTATTTCTTCTCTTCATCAATACGCACGTTTTCGCCTGTTCTGTTTGATGCAACACTAGTCCAGTGCCTGAACCCTTTCCCGTCCTTTTCTAATATTGTTTCTATGGCAACATGAGTTCTACTGTTCTAATTGTTACAGTGAATAGTGCTGCAACTGAAGCTCCGGTATCTGCCTGGAATCGTGAAGGCCATTGCCGTCTTGCTTGCGTTTTTGCTGATCGCTGGTAGGTAATCGCGTCTCAAATATAATTGATGGTAAAAAAACAAAAGAAGTGAAGAAAATGTGGCTGTTTATGAAGATAACTTTGTCATCCGAACAATTTCTTCTTGAAGGTCTGATCGGAACATCTCTGGCTGAAAATGACGAAGGGGGTGAAAAAGAGCGCGTTCGAGTTCGTAACTATAGCTATAAAAATAAAAAAAAAATGAAATAACTCTGTGAATGAGATTATGTGGGCTGTGTCTTTAATATGAGTCCGTTGAAAGCGCGAAATTCTTTCGTCGGAACTTATTTAAGAGTCATTATTCAGCTTGTAACGATATTTATTACCGGCACGGTAGTTTGGTGCAATAAATCCAGGAAATATTGAAATTGCTAGTTAAATTATAAATTATATATTTAATTAACTAATTAATCTTTCTAATTCCTTTAGGAGAATTACACGAGGGACATACATGTTGCAGTTGCAACAACAACAACAAAAACAGAACCAACGAGTGTTCATAGCTAAAAGTGCTGGTGGTATATTATTAATATTATTATGCGAAAATTTTCCAAAAGCCGGGTGAATTCATGATTAAAAAGGTTTACTCCGACTTAACATAACAAATTAATAACAAACGGTACAGACGTTTCGCCACCTGTGCAGGTGGCATCTTCAGCATACACTCACACAAATGAGGTGAGGTCGACCAGTCTACTTACCACACACGTCCCCGTAAACGTCCGGCAGGGGGCCACGGTTCTTGTTGCACACCGATGAGTCACGGCGAATGAACCAGGACTCGACGAATTTTCTTTGCCCCCACCTTTGTTCTCGGGCCAGCGTCGTCGCATTGTCCAGGTCGAAACTGTGTCCTGTCGTCGAGCAGTGTTCGACAAGTTCCGTCTTGGACCGCGTGGCATGGGTGGCCTTGGCAACGTCCCTTTTGTGTTCTTTCAATCTCGTTGCTCTCTTTCTGCCCGTTTCGCCGATGTAGGTCGCGTCACAATCCCCGCACTGCACTTTGTATACGACCCCCTCTGACCGTCAGCAGAGGTGCGGTCCTTCGGTTTCGGGAACACATTCGCTAAGGTATAGACATTTTTCGCAAGGGCGCCGCCATATTGAATTGTCGTCACTTCCAGTATGGGCGAAAACATTGTTTCGCCGTCGCCACGCCAATAGAAGGCATTAACGACATAAACGTAACCGTCACATATTCTCGTTTTGCCTCCCCTCTATTTTTTTACATTTGCAGGTTGAAACGTTCCGATATTTTTTCGTGGCCCATGCCGGATATGCCTACTTCACTGTCGGGGGCGAGAGTAAGCGGAAAAGGTCTATAATGTGGTTTAAAAACAGTTTGTACGCCCAGCGGACGCAAAGCTCTCCGAACAGCATCTGACACGCCCTGGACATAGGGAATAGATACAATAGACGTTGCCCGCACTCGTGACTCACTCCCCCTTCCCCTCTACATTCGCCTCTGCGTATCGTTAATAAACGTCCTCGGATAATGGCGCCGCTCTAACGCACCAACCACATTTTCTACCTCTTGCAACCGTAGCTGCTTGTTAGAGCACACTGCATCACAACGTGATAAAAAGGTTCTCACAACGGACCGTTTGTGTTCGGTCGGGTGATGCGAGTCAAAGGACAAAAAATTTGCGGTGTCACACTGCTTACGGTACACCGTCGTTTCCACACTGCCATTACTGGCCCGGCGTACCAACACATCCAAAAAAGGCAACACATATTATCTGTCTCCGTTTCGTACGTGAACTGAATGGCGTGGTGTACGCTGTTCAGCGCCACGTGGAAAGCATCTAGGTTAATTCTTTTCAAAATTACAAAAGTGTCATCTACGTACCTACAGTACATTTTCACCGGAAAGGGTACTGAGTTTAGCACCCGTGTTTCGACGTGCTCCATTATTAAGTTTGCTACTGTAACAGAAATAGGACTTCCCATAGGGCACCCTTCGATTTGATGGTAAATCGTGTTGGCGAAACTGAAGTACTTTTGATTCAGGCAAAACCGCAACAAAATTATAATATCCTCCACAAGTAAGGACGTACGACTCTCCAAATTACAATCTTCTTTCAAACGCGCCTCTACATAATCGATAGCCAGGCCAATGGGGACATTTGTAAACAATGAGTTAACGTCAAAAGACACCATCACATCGTCATCATCAAGCTGCTGCGTACGGACTTCGGTTACAAAATCGCGAGAGTTTCTAACCGACCTAGAGTTGTCCTCAGTTAACGACTTCAGCACTTCAACCAAGAACTTCGACAGGTTGTAAGTTGGTGAACCTACAAAAGACACGATAGGACGGAGAGGGCAGCCATCTTTATGCACCTTAGGTAGCCCGTAGACGGTTGGAGTGGCCCAGTCCGAAGAAAACAGTCGGCGGTACAAAGTTTGATCCAAACGTCCTTTGTTACGTAGTACCCGTAAATGTTCAACGAGCTGGCGTTCTGACTTTGCTGTCGGGTCACGGTTCAGCTTCATAAAGTGCGAGGGATCGTTCAAGATGCTGTACATTTTCTCCTCAAAATCCTTTCGATCTAGCAACACAGTAGCCTTTCCCTTATCTGCCGAAAGGATAACGATAGATTTATCTGATTTGAGATCATTTAGCGCCGTGCGTTCCCCAGTGGTAAGGTTCGTCCGAGTGCTTTTTGCATTCGCCAGGACACTTACAATTCGGCTACGAGCCATGTTTACCCCAGTTGTATCCTGGATATGCCGCAACTTTTCCTCAACCTCCACGATGATATCACGTTTGGGCACTTTCCGTGGGGCAATTGCGAAATTCAGGCCCTTCGACAATAAGCTCATGTGGTTGTCCGATAGACGTTTCGAGGAAAAGTTATGCACTGCTTCTAAACTATCCTGTTTTGGCCGATGGCGAGGCAACAACCGGGACAACTTCTGGCGATGGACTTCGGTGCACTTGCCTCTTTCCAAATCTTCAGCTTGTTTGCGCGCCCTGATGATGTCGTGGAAATCATTGGGACGAAGCCTAGAGCGGAGACAGGTTTCCGCCGCGTACACACGACGTCTTACTTGCTGTATTTCTTGGTTGTTATCCTGTATTCTGGCTTTCAGGCAGTTGCGGCTGAAGTTCCGTGCGAGCGTGCGGCCGTAGGGGCCGCACGCGGCCGTACTGTTTAAAAACAGTACGAACTGTTTTTAAACCGCATTATACCTTAGCGTATGTGTTCCCGAAACCGAAGGACCGCACCTCGGCAGACGGTCAGAGGGGGGTCGTATACAAAGTGCAGTCCGGGGATTGTGACGCGACCTACATCGGAGAAACGGGCATGCAGAAAGAGGGCAACGAGATTGAAAGAACACAAAAGGGACGTTGCCAAGGCCACCCATGCCACGCGGTCCAAGACGGAACTTGTCGAACACTGCTCGACGACAGGACACAGTTTCGACCTGGACAATGCGACGACGCTGGCCCGAGAACAAAGGTGGGGGCAAAGAAAATTCGTCGAGTCCTGGTTCATTCGCCGTGACTCATCGGTGAGCAACACCAACCGTGGACGGTGGCCCCCTGCCGGACGTTTACGGGGACGTGTGTGATAAGTAGACTGGTCGACCTCACCTCATTTGTGTCAGTGTATCCTGAAGATGCCACCTGCATAGGTGGCGAAACGTCTGTACCTTTTGTTATTAATTTGTTATGTTAAGTCGGAGTAAACCTTTTCAATCATTAATATTATTAAAAAAACTCTAACATTTGTAGAGAACAAACGTTATAGTAGAGTTGATGTAAAACATTTTTCGCCGACTTTTAAAACGACACGAGAGAATCATAAGCCATTCATGAAACAATTCCTCTTCTTTGATTGACAGGTCGCAGTGGCTACTACTGCCCCTTCCGGCAAGATGTCTGCCACCGTCACTGTAGGGGCTTCGGGAGAAGGCGGGCTATTGCGGCAATTTTGTGAAAAAGACTTGCATCTGGGTCAGAAAATAGTGTCTAAATCAAGGAAAATTAAGTCAACTGATGTAGCAGGACAAACAAATGACTTCTGTAGTATCTTTAATACAAAACGTGCCTTGAACTCGACGGAGCGAACATCCATTTGATTCACACGAAGAAGACAGCTGAATTCACGTTGGACAACGCGGGAAAGAAATTTGTTATTTCGTGGATCATGTGTGTGTGATAAATGAAGTATGGAGTTAATATTTATCGCTCTTTTTATTACTTATGAGGCTCAAACGTTTATGCAAGCGCATATGCATGTCTTCTTCGCTCTGGTACGAACGCATGGAAACCGAGACCTTGACTTGAATATACTATTATACTATTCACGGCGAGAAGTTTGGGTGTCGCCACCTGGTGGAAGTTTTTCACAATCCAGAGTTAGGGTACTTCATCTTTCTCTGCTTACAGTGTTGTCTCTGCTGGTGCGAGCACGAGCAATTCCAGGCTCCTAGGCACTATGCAAATTAAAACATAGCCCCGTGCCTAGCAAATACATACATTGCCCATACTGAGGCAAATAGAGGCGCCCCTAGCGAGCGTCTCACTGCGGGATTGGCAGGGCGTGCGACATTCGAGGGCCGGACCTCCCGCACGGGCCCCATGTGTTTCGCCGTTCTGTGGTTGTTCGAGGCTCACAGGACGCCCAAGATTTATCGCAGGTTGGAAGCTCGCGCTGGAGACAGTGCAATTGAGACTCTTCCCTGCCGTTTTGTTGAGCGATGTCTCTGTATAGACCCCTTTTCTTTTCTTTTTATTTTTGTTCAGAGGTGTTGTGAAGACGACCAGAGAACTTCCAGCAAGTGTATGCCTTCTATCGTAGGAGAAATGGACGGATGGATGATACGGCCATGCATTTTGTATCGAGCGCTAGTTTGCGCCACCTAGCCTATGAATGTTTACATGCAACGTGTCGTTCGGTTTTTGTCCTTTATGTTATTCTCCAAAAACACCATAACCAGCACGCTTCATTCCCACGAGCGAACAATTTGTTTATGGCTAAATTTCCACCCCACCGAGTTTTGTGCATTGTGACGCTTGTACACCAACATTTAAGCCTTCTGTTTGTGACTGTAATCTTTCATTTTTTCCTTCTTTCATTTTCCTATCGAACCCCAGGCTCCCGCCAGATCCGTTAACTTCTTAAAGAGTTACGGAAACAAAATGACGTGGCCGCGTGCTCTTCACTTCTCGCTTCAAAATCGGTCAGCCAGGAATGCAATGCGTATCGCGTTTGTGACGTTAATTGCATTTACACGGCCAAATGTACTGTAGCTGCGAGCATAACGGCTTGGTGGCGTCAACGCGTGTCAATCTCGCCTAGTACTAATATCCGAGGACTGTATAACCTCTGGCCTATACGTATAGACCTTTTTAACACGCGCCAGATTGAGCCGCCATTGCCAAACCTTTCTTGTCTTACCGAGGTGCGGAGCCACTGAAGCGGGCGTTGACTATCCTCCACAAAGACCTATGCTGGCGAAAAGGACAGAGGAGCATCTAAAGTGGCAATACCCTGTCCTGCTTTGGAAATGATGAAGTGAAGCGAACAGAATCAGAGGAAACAAAAACTGAAGTTTGGTTATGGCGGCGCCCACGCACACCTGCCTAAAAGCGTCTATGCAGCTTGCCCGTAACGTTATTCGCGACCATGCCGGTATTTTATGTTCCGTGAGTGTTCAGTTCAACTTGTTACTTACACGGTGCTAAAGTAGGAGCTCGAGGGAACCATGTAAGTGGAAATAATCGTCATTACCCACCAATGGCGACAACTGCAAGCTAAGTATATAGGGTATTCACTGAGTGCTATACTGGAGCGCGTTAAGACAGTCTGCATAGAGGTTCCAACGCGAGTCCCCGCGGGATTCGTACTTCGAATGCCACATGGCAATGAGTTCAAGGAGAAAACTTGGCAGGCGGCATTCGAACCACAGATATTGCGGTGACTCGTTTTTACACACTGTCTTTTGTATGTTGTATGAACAGTGCGACCCCGGCTTCAGGGAGAGCAGGACGAAGCTTCCCTGCGCTTCAAGACCGCAAACAGCCCTTTCGCCGTTCATGTGTCAGCTAATAAAAAGTGACCTTTGAAAGCCGGAGTTACCGACTGCTGGAAACATGCCGCGGATGTTTTATTTCATGCGAATGAAGTCAATGACGAGGCATGCATTGCCAGACCGGAACACTAGGTTAAGCTATATATAAAACAAAAACGAAGCGATACGCGAATACGGACACAGGTCATCTGTTCCCAGGCATTTTTAGCGGGTCGAGGGACACCATTAAAAACACTTACTACAATCCGCGACACCTTGTGTTTCCGCACGTGTACCGCCGCTGTGAAAACGGTAAAATTCTAGTTGAGGCACGTTCGTCAGTAACCCACTCGTACTTCTATGAATAAAACGAGTGATCGCCAATCAACTTACTTTTGCGCCAAGACTGTTGTATTCTTGTTTTAACTGTTTTATGGACCCCAGAATGATCATTTTGAACACAGCAGCGGGTGACTACAAATAAGTTTTCTGTGCGTAATAATATTCTTTTTTTTTTTTTTTTTGCTGCTTCGCTTGTTACAACTTATGCAACTGAAATATTGTCAATATTACTTTTCCCTCTTTGCAAAAAAAAGGTACTTAGTATCAAAATTCAGTCACACATTTTCAATTTTTTACTTTTGTAAGCATCCCTCTAATAATATTTAGAAAAATTAGAGTATTTAGAAAATTATAGAAATTAAAGTGAAATTAGAGTCAATTTCTTTTCAATTACGCATTCACGTCAGTGCGCCATAGGGCCTACGATTATCTGCCTCATTTTACCTCGTGTCTTTTTCCGCTTGCTCGCTTTCTCTTGTAAGCATCGGTGAACAAAATTGGCGGGTAAGCAAAGTGAGCTTGGTTCTCAAATTTAGTTGTTTAATAAATGCTAACTTCATAATTGGGATTTTTTTTACAGTTACGGGGGAATTATTGTAGCTACTCCATGAGTGACTCATCATAGAACGTCAGCTGCGGATTGCGGGCACTGCGGGCGCGAACTCAGTCCGCCCTTAACGTGACGGTTCCACCAAGCAACGCTCTTGCGTGTGATCTACGAAAAGTTCTTATTAACGTGACAAATACACTCTAAAAAAAAAATCCGCTCTTGATACGTTCTTTGACGATCTAAGAACTCTCTCAGCTCGTGAAGAACGGTTTCGCCTGAAGCACTATCGCCCCCTGGCGCGCTAGAACGGGATAGAATCTTCGGCTCGCACAGTTTTTCACATCCTAAAAAATTCCTTTTCAGCACTTCCTACAAGCTTTCTGCTCGAAAACCCTAAAAGAGGTTATATTTAAGCTCCTTCTTTGATGCGAAAGAGTTCTTCCTCGCCCATTTGCGCGCCAGGGGGCGACAGTACATGGCGCGAAACCGTTTTTCACGAGCAGCTGAAATGGTTCCTTGGGCTTCAAAGGCTTTTCAAGAACGGATTTCTTCTTCTTACGGTGTAAACATAGCTGCACTACTGATTCATGCAACGCGATAGAAAAAAACAATAATTGATCCTGTCCTCCGCACAGTGCGCGATACGTGCTTCTGGCGACCTTTCTCGAACTACCTCCCAGGAACCGAATAATACTCTTCGGGAGACACCTATTTACCTTTCTGTGTGATACGATGCTGTGGCATTTGGCTACACAACAATAACTAGTGGCCTGCCCTTTCGAGTTCGGCACGTTTCTTTACGAAGCGGGAGGCCAGCCCGACAAGCACGCCACCCTCCCGCGTCGTCTGCTCCTCGTCACCAGGGGGACGAGTGGCGCGGCGTATATGCGGCGAATAGAGTGCCTTCATACACACGTGCGCTTTTGCTTGAGTGGTGACATCTCAGCCATTTCTCAGCCCAATCGTTTTTTTATGCATTTTGAAGTGCGCGCAATCCGGTGACACTCAGCTCGAGCGCTTAGCTTTGGCTAATGCATAGACGCCATTTTACCGCTCAAGCCACGCATTGAGTGCGCGAGAGCGTCACGCGCTGGCACATTCAGGGCAACAATGGATGTCTTCACCCTGAGACAGACAGACATGTAGGCACCCTAGCGGCGAAACTTCAGCCACACAGCCCTGGGACCGTAAACTTGCCAAGGGCAAAGTTGGAAGCGGAAGTTCGCGGAGCACGCCGATTGGACGTCGGCGAAAAAAGCGCGAAGTCATTGCCGTGATAGTCCTATCGCTGCGCTTCATGAGCTTGGGCCCCGACTTTTGCGTTTGACGAGTTTAGAGTTCCAGTGCTCCGCTTCTTATTGTGTCCGACCTCAGCCAGGCGCGCTATGAACCGAACGAGCCAACCACGTAGCGCCAAAAGTGCATCGTCATGGCGCTCCTGATTTTTGAGCGTTTGATGTCACTAATCTAAGCAATGGCGCACAATGAAAATAAATTAATCGGATTCGGTGCTTAGATGTACGATGCAGCATAAATTTCCGTAAACTACGCGTGGGTGGCACAAGAAATGAATGCCCGTGCCGCAGAGGACGAGAGCTCGGCCGAGGGGCCGAGCTCGCGTCCTCTGCCTCTGTCCAGAGCGCCGAGCTAAGATTGTGGAATCACGACTGCCGGAGAATCGTCTATCGTCGTTCCAATTAAAGTCCCTTGATAGTTCATTATTTTACGATTAACGACAACCAATGCAAATGACAAAGCACGTTCCGCTGCAAGCAAACGGCGACATTCAGTTCAAACCTCTGCTATGCGCCTCCATTTGCTTCCTAAAACCTGCGTTGTGAGGGTAAAAGCGCTAAAACAACGGACGAGTAAAAGAAACGAACAACATAGAGCGCCACGTATGGGGCCCCTAGTCCGGGGCCCCATACGTGGCGGCGACCGCCTTGGCGCAGTCCACCAGCGATTGCTGACCAGTGGCCTTATCATCGGTCAGCCGCTCCTCCCAGGAGGTGGGGGTGGGATTGGGATTGGGGGTGGGACGGCGGGAATGAGCTGGCACTGCCAGACCATGTCGTCGGTATAACGAAAGATCTGAGGAATCTTTGTCATGTATAATGCAAGAAATGCGCATTGGATCGCTTGCATGGTTTCTCGGTGTCGCATAAGTTCATGAATGTTCCTTAAATGATCGATCCCAATGCCGAGAAATAAGCGACTATTCGTCCGTCGGCGGCAGGGCGAGAAATTTTGTCGTTAAGAACGCCACCAGAAAAAATGAAAGCCATTTACAACTCCCTGTCACGCCGAATTAGAGCGCAGCTCTTGAGGAGGAGGGGGGAAAGGTACCGAAAGGAAGGTATATTTCCTCCCTCCTCCTCACCTCCTCATCCTCTCTGCTACTTCTCCCTCCGAGCGGCGGCGCCGTCGCCTCACGAGGGTCACGTGACCTCACGGGGGTCATGTTACCTTACGGGGGTCACTTGACCCCTATGAAATCACGTGACGATGACGTCATCGGTGACGTCACCAGTGACGTCACTGGTAATGTCATCATCGCTAGTGGCGTCATCAGTGACGATGCAGATACCCATGACGTCATCAGTGACGTCACTGATGACGTCATCAGGGACGATGACGATGCGGATGCCGATGATGTCATGAGTGACGTCACGCGTCCCATAATGCACCGCGCGGTTACGCCGACGGCGACGGCGACGCCGCTCAAGCCAGAATCGGGCAACTAAGAGCTGCGCTCTAAAACGTTTCCTTTCGGTTGGCAATCCTCCATCGTTTTCAAAACTACCGGTTTGAAAGCTCTTGCTTTCTAACCGGCAGTTACGTTGCGCAAGCGCTCTCTCGATGAAACAATTCTTCAAGTCACGTGTTGCCCTCGCTCGTGCCAAGCTGAAGTTGACCTTACTCTAATACCATCTGATCCGACAATTGTTGAAAATTAAGTTGGCTCAGCACAAAGATTTTAAATATAATTTTTAAAAAAAACTTTCGCGATTTTGAAAAAAAACATAAAAACATTCAGTTGTCTGTGATGACACAGTCGTATTATCTTTGTAAGGCGTTCTCCGGCGACAGGCATCGCGAATCAACACGTGATCAAACCACCAATAAAGGCTGTAAGCTTCTACCTGCGATCCTTTCTTGCTTTTTAATTAATAACTGTGACGAAATCATTGGCGGCCGCTTTAGCGGTGCCAATTAAAGCTCCTTGAATTGTTTGTCTTTACAAGTATACCTTAAACGTGTAATTGAGCCCTTGGAAGCAAATCGCTGCGATGCACTGAAATGCGCTGAAATCCGCAGCCTTCGGAAGCGAACGGCGACGGAGCACTCTCTCGTGAGACGCTTCTTCCGCGTTCACACAAGGATGGTTAACGGTACTTGTAAAAAACGCGAAGCGTAAATATTATCAGGGGGCTTTAGTGCCTGATGCTCCTTAGGAATCCCTTTTTTCGCCTCAACGGGTGTTTTCGACCGTTATTCGAGGGTAAACACAATGGTTTAAGTAAGACAATAAGCTGAGTGCAACAAAAAGTTTCACAAAGTTGCCTTTAGGTGGTGCATTTACCATACTCCAATTGCGTAAGTCTCGGTTTCTCCGGAAAAATGCGAGAAAAGAAAAACATTTGTTCAATGCGTTGGAGTAAAAGAGAACGAAACCGCCGGGTTGACGCTGATATTCCCATGTCCTCTACGACACACGCTGGGATCTTCAAGATCTCCTTTAGGGTAATCAATCACCTCTCCAAAGGTTTCAAGTTTATGTGTCATGTGGTGCCATATGTGAATCGCAGCACCTAACCGACTGTTTGCTTTTGTTTTCCTCCCGTACCTCCACCCCCCCCCCCCCCCCCACCCCCGCCTCCCCCCCCCCCCCACCCCCCCCTCCAAAGAAAAAAAAAATTGCGGATTTTTTTTATGTACGAAATTTTAGTGTGACATATAAAATACTTCAAGACATACTTTTCCGAAACGTTTTATTTCACTAAGCTGACAAGAATTTTTATACAATACATGGTTACACCCGAATACTGGTCGTGTTCCCTCTACTAAAACATGCCGCCGCGTTAGTTTTTATAAAGTTTTGATTCTTGTAAAGGGAGGGAGGAGTGTTTCCACATTGATCGCATACTTATTTGGCCCGTTTTAAATTCTGGAGCTGTCAGACTGTTATCGGAGGCATAGGGTTACCAGCGCAGATCTGGGAAGAAACTAGCAATATCCCTGTTCATCGTCCCCTGCAAGCTCGTTGAGCTTTTCAACGTCCCTCAAGGAGTAAACTTAGAGCCTTCGTGCTGCCGACCTGGCTATGACGTAATCGCAGCGGACGTCAAAACGTTTCCATCTAGCCGTCCTTCTGTCATCCACTACGCAATGCCGAGGAAGGGGCAAGTTGCGTGGGAGTTGAGACCTCCCCCGCACGCGTGACGTTGACATCGTGTCCGTTACATGGGAAACCCAGGCTCAGCTACTGGCAGCGTTCCGCTTAACTTCGGACACAGCCACGGGTATAAAAGCGCACTAACGCTTGGATCGCCTAAAAAGCTTTTTCGCCTCTGCGCACAGCAAAGGTAAGACAACCTTTGTGAACCGCTGGACGAGCGATTTGCCTCTTCTATGCGACAGAAAAATGCGTTGTATTTAATATAATATTAGGGTTAGGAATGCCTTCTCTTTTATCTCGTTTATATAAAAAAAAATTGCAAATGCTTTTTATTAGGTTTTTGGGTATCAATGCCCCATTTATCAAAAATTATCTCGGTACGCTCTTTTTATAAAAGCAATAAGCAACGTATCGCAGCTGGTATATGTTTTAGACCAGGGGTGGCCAGGCTGACCCGGCCTAAGAGCCGCAAGCAGAACCACGAAACTTCCAAGAGCCGCGGGGGGGGGGGGGGGGGGGGGACAAACTTTGGTCATTCGGGCTAAAAACAAACCTCGACCTACTTTCAATCAATCCGAGTCAAAAGAACTCAAAGTGTACGTAAGATAGCAGTAGCATAAGACTACCAAACCGCAACCTGTCTTTTGATGTAAAACGCGTTCCATTTCTTCATTTTGGGAAGTGCTTGTGTGACCGGGAGGGGGGCGTGGAAGTGGGGGGGGGAGGGGGGGGGGTAGGGGAGGGAGCCGCGAGCCCCACTTTAACACGCGAAGAGCCGCATGTGGCTCGCGAGCCGCAGCTTGCACCAAACCTGTTTTACACAAACGTTGTTTTGCCAAAATGGGGCAAAATATTTCAGGTTAAATCATTCAAGACGTGCCCCTCTGTTAAGCACCATAAGAGTGCTTCAATAAGCTCACACCAAAACTTTATATGTACTTTTTTAACATATTACTTGCCGTAATACCTCCTGGAGGATGATCTTCAGGGAATTTTGGGAATTCTGAGATGTAATTTGTTTCTTTTAAATGCCAGTATCGAATGAAAGGACGTAAACGTTAAATATAATAGTTCGATCGCTTCTTTAATGAATCCGCCTCTCGCGTCTTCATTATAAAAGTTGTCAGCGGTTGGTAAAGAATTTGCTAAAAAAAAGGAAGCATAATAAAAAAAAGGGATCCGGTCAAAGAGCACATTTAAGAAGAAGGTGGAAAACCTGAAAGAATAAAATTATGTTTATTCTATGGTTTTATTTTACGTAGGAGCAAAACCATTCAATGAAAGTTTTCGTCTATCCGTTCCTTCCAGGTGTTTATTACTTCGTGTTCCATTTCTTTATCAAAGCGAACGTTTTCACTTTCTCTGTTTGACACAACATTAGTCCAGTGCCTGAACAATTCGACATTCTTTTCTATTCTCTGTTTTTATGTCATCGTGAGTTCGACTGTTCTGCTTGTTGCAGTGAATCTCGCTTCAACTGAACCTCCGGTAGCTACTTGGAACCATGAAGGTCCTTGCCATCTCGCTTGCCTTTTTGCTGATCACTGGTAAGCCTTGGCTTTAAAAAAGACGCATAATAATAAAAAGAGAAGTGCAACAAAACGTGGGGGGATGAAGGAGATTACATTGTCATCCTTTTGTCTTCTCGAAGGTCTGATCAGTACATCGCTGGCTGAAAATGACGAAGGAGGAGAAAAAGAGCTTGTTCGAGTTCGTAAGTATAGTTATAAATATATATATATATATATATATATATATATATATATATATATATATATATATATATATATATATATATATATATATATACAAAACAACTTAACTTTGCGTGCAAATGAGATGATGTCTGTGTATGCTGTTTTTTGAATATTATTCTGTTGAAATAACGAAGTGCTTACCTCGTAACTTAAACGCAATTTTCAGCTTGTCAAGGTATTCACTCCCGGCACGGTATTTCGGTGCAATAAATGTAGGAATTATTTAAATTATGAATGAAACTAGTAATAAATCTATTTATTTATTTATTTATTGACTTGATTTATGAGCATTACGTAAGGGAGATGCATCTTACAGTTACAAAAAATATAAACAACAGAACCAACAGGTGTTCATGGCCAACAGTGCTGGTGATATGTTATTAATATTTTTTTCGTGAGAACTGTAACATTTGGAGAGAAAAAAGTTTCTAAAAGGTGATGCCGAGATTTTCTGCGCCGAATTTTTGCAACAGACGGGGGAATCATAACCCATTCTTGAAACAATTGATTTTCTTTCATCTACAGGCCGCACTGGTCACCACTGCCCACACCGGCAAGGTAAATGCCATCGTTACTGCAGGAGCAGTGGGCACAAAAGAGGCTACTGCGGCGGTTTTCATAGAAAGACCTGCATCTGTGTCGAGAAATAGGTTCCAAATCAAATAATATTACGTCAATTCATATAGCAGAAGAAAATTGACTCCCGCAGTCTCTTTACTACAATTCATGCGCTGGACTCGACGAAGGAAGCTTCCATTCGATGCACGTGGAGAAGATAGCTGAATTCACGTTTGACAGCGCTGAAAAGAGAACTGTTATTTCGCGAGCTATGTGAGAGTTATAAATAAAGCAAAGAAATAATATTTGTAGTTCTTTTTACCACATATGCGGCTCGAATCGGTAAACAAACGTGTACACGTCTTGAACATGATGGTAAACCTGAGACTGGAGTAGGAAAAGAAAAAATCAAAGGGAGACAAAAAAAAAAATAAACAGGCAACGTCTCAAATTCAGCTAAAAAAACGTTTATATCGTGCACGCCTTATATACCAAGTGTCCAACTTAAAAGCCAAGTCTCCAACTCCAGCCCCAGTCTCAGGTTTACCATCATGTTCAACTTACACCAGCTCGCATGTGCTATGACTAATTTTTCGTTACACGTCTTCTTCGCCTTGGCATGAGCACATGAAGACCGATACCTTGATGTGACTGCAATATACAGTCGGATCTCGTTAATTAAAACTCAAGGGGAACAGAAAATTTGTTTAAGTAAAGCAAAGTTTGACTTACCGGGAGTTTTCCTACGTAGACATGCATAGGATGGGACCTGCATGTTAGTTTGAATTGTCCGCAAGTTTGAATTAAAAGAGTTTGAATTAACGAGATTGGACTGTACTATAATCACCGACAAGGTTATAATGGCAAGGCCTCCCCAGACAGCACATTAATATTGGTCCGTTGTCTTCCGCCGTGCTTCGTCAGCGTGTGAATGCTCAAGGCTTACGGGATGCCGAAGCACTATCGAAAGCGTGCGTTGGAGGCGGGACAACTGACGCTCCTCCCTACACTGCTCATTATGTATGTTGCTCAAAACCAGTTTTACCAGGTAACCTAAACTAGTAGATGTGAAGTGATAACACACGATGGGATACACTTAAAGGGATACTGAACCGAAATTTGGATTTCGCAAAGTGAGGCTGCAAAAGTATTGAACCGGACGCTACAAACTCCAAAACATCACTCGTGCATCAATATTTCACACGGATGGCCGTGCTTTTTGGAAAAGAAGGGCGCGATCAAGCGAGTTCTTTGACGTAACTGTGCTCCGGGAAAATTTGAGAATGAGGAGAAGCGGCCTCGCTTCTCTCCTCCTCGCTTTGGTTCACATGCTCCACGGGACGTAGCGAGGAGGAAAGGGAATGGGAAGCGTGACGTGCCTTGTCTCGTCGACCTTGTCGGCCGGGCTCAGTCGCCCACTTCTTTCCCGAAAAATACGGCGATCCGTTAGATATATCGCGGTATGAGTGATATTTTTTGGTTTTGCACCTTCCCGCCTATCCGCCCGGCCTTGTTTCTGTGAGCTCAAAATTTCGGTTCAGTATCCCATTAAAGCAAAAAACAAAAAAAAAAGTCGGTCTCTTTTTAGGTGCTACACTGCAGACTACAGTACTCCGAAACGCGACAGCATATCGACGTTTCTTTGATGAAGGCAATATTTCGCCGATTATATTAGAACGAAGATCGTTTGCCCACTCAGCTCTTGGACGCTATGGCACGAAACCACCTTGATTCTTTTTTTATAGCTAAATGTTGCTCCGACGTCTGATAGGCTAACGTCTGTTCAGCGATATCTCTCTTCAGTTCATTCCTTTTTTTCTTGAGAGTCGTCGTGAAGACTTCCAGAAAGCGTATGTCTCCTATCATAGGATGGATGAATGAATGAATGAACGCCCTCTGTATTGAGCGGTAGTTTGCGGCACCTAGCCTAGAACCATTCACTCTCTTCCGCTTTATTAAAGTTGCGTTCATATTTTGTCTCGTTGTTTAATTATCTACCCCTAGCACTTACTCGCGTATTATCACGCTTCTTTACCAAACTTTAGACTTTCTGTTTGCGCTTGTAATCATTATATTCCTCCGTTCTTCCATACTCGCCAGCAAGATCGAGTTCTCTGTCCCAGATCGGCTACCCTTTTAGGAAGGGCAGAGGTTCCAAGCCCCCCTGCCAATCAACACCGCAAACAGTTTTGTTGTCCGTGTGTCCGCGCTTTGTCGTCTACGTGTCCGCGCGCTATATTCTGAAGGTGCGCCCCTCACTGATTTTTGTTTCCTTTTTTTTGTGTTGTTGTTTAGCTTCCTTTTTTATTTATGGACAAAAATATACCCAAATGATCACTTACATCAGTGATTATTATACCAGATTTAGAATCTCACTTATCGTAGCTTGTAATAAAAAGATACAGTAGTGTCGATGATTTATTTATTTATTCATGGTACCTTAAAGGCCCAATTAAGGGAATTACATGAAGGGGGGGGGGGGGGGGGGGCGTACATTCAGGGTAAGTATCAATCAGAACAAAAAAATAGGAGCAAAGTCAATAAAAAAAAAACACACACACACACACGAGAATTACCACATTCAGTGGTAATTCTCGTTGGAGCCGTTATCATATTCACACATCCGCCTGTTTGGATCAGTGCGTCGAATAGCGTTGATTTGTTGTCTCAAGTAGCATGTTAATATTAAAGTCACCTCCCATAATTATGTTTTATTTTTATCGCAAACTCTAAAACATATTCTAAATAAGCAGAAAAAGACAGACACTTCCACTTGGTGGACGATAACACACTGCTATATTACTCTGTCTTATCAATAACGACGACATCTCGTAGTCTTTATCAATGTAACAGTAATCTGTAATCATTTCACAGGAAATTTCTGCATTTATCATGCTTGCTATGCCCCAGCCTTGGCTTTCTGTGCGGTTTAAAAAATAACAGTCATATATTGGTTATTTTACAACGTAGTGTCGATGATTCTAAGAACGCGAACCATTTCTTAACGGCAGCCACGAGCGAGAGTTTGATGTTTTGTACAGCCCGCCGGTACAGTCCAAAGATGGAGAGCGGCCACCTCCCAGTTTGTCATCTGCTATACTCTGTTTCACCTTATGATGTACCGCAGGAAAGGCTGCAAGCGCGACCTCCTTGCTCTAGGGCACACCTTGACAGCACAAGCTCTCGTCCGTTAAGAGTAGCTCCCAACGCTATCAGCTCGCGCTTATAGCCTTGTCTGCGGTACAACATAAGGTGAAGGCCGAAGAAGGCCGAAGAAAATGGCACCGCCCTGAGAGCGCTAAATTAAATGGTCTATACACCAACTCATGTTTACAAATAAACCCGAGCGCCCCTAGCGGACACCACCGGCGCCGCGCATGCACGATGGGGGTGTGGGCAAGAAGCTCGCCGATCGCCCATAAACAAACCATTGAAATGCGATGTTGTCGGCGTCGGTGTGAGTCCCCCTGCCCTTTTTCGCCTTCGAATTGTAGGTTCTACGTCTTCCTGGCGATGTCTGACGACTTGAGCGGCCTCAGCGAAATTACCGAGGCTTGTTGCACCGCAAAACTTCGCGTGAATAATGTGACATGCGGCGATTCATTCCGCGTGGACGCCGCAGAATGTACGCTAAAGCCTGATTCGTATGATGAGATTTCGCTCGCAATTTTCAGTCGGGACATCGATCGGGCTGCAAAAGCGTGAACCGCAGCTGAGATGGTCGACGCCGATGCTGAAAATCTCAAGCAGAATCGGAACAAGTGAATAAGGCATAACAAGTCGGTGATGGCCACTGGTATCAATACATTTTTTTATCTACGGTTTATATCGAGCCTGCTTACCAACCTTCAAACTTGAATATTTTAAGGCCTGCACTTACTTCTTATCGCAAGTACCGGGCCCACGTTTGGTCTACGGGCCGATGTCGTCTAAAAGAGCAGACGACAAGCAGAAACGTTTGAAAGAACAGACGGCAGTTCGAACAGTCAAGCGGCCCTTCTGAACTTGAAGACGCACTGAACGTAGTCCGCAGGTGGTCCGTACAACTTCGCGGTTTTTCGCCGTTCATGTTAGAACAAAAAATAAATAAATCTGATAACCAGAAGTATCCGTGAATTCAATCCCAAGTGCTTCCTGCTCAAGCAATCGTGGTCCGACGGCGTCTAGTTTTCCCTTTTCACGGCAGATATCCACCATCTCGGACGAACCGAGCACATGAAATTTGGCCTTCAAAACTATCTCGACTCTTAGTACAGCCCAAGTCGCGGCGTTTTAACGAGAAGGCAGGTTCTTGTCAGGTTCCTTTCAAAACAACGCAGGAATACACGTCTGGCATGGGGACTTCTGCCCACAGCCCCAGACCGGAAGCGCGACCGACGCGCCACCACCGCGCCGTGACGTAACAGAGATAAGTTCGTGTATACGGGCGCTTGCCGCTGGCTCAACTGTATCTTGGGTTCCATTTTGGTCGTCGCGCGAAATATAGTTTCATTTAGCTGAGAATTGTACGTATCAAGGGTTAGTTGTCCTTCCAAAATCGTGAAAGCAGGGATTGTGAAGTCTTCGGTCAGAAATGCTTTGAATTGGTCCTGCATGCATTTTATTGGGATGGCGGTTGAAAGACAGCGGAAAAGATTGAACAATGCACAGTACGCTGAAAGTTTCTTCAAATAGCGATTAGAAATGATTCTTAAAGGCAAAAAAGAAATATAGGAAGCCAACGTCAAGAAAGCGGTTAGCGGTGAGCCCTCAATTGCTTTCATGAACTCTCTCGTAACTTCTGCAGTTTGGGGCATCGCACTGCGCATGCGCGTTCATGCACCTTAAACTAACACTCTATTTTGTGGAACAACGTTTCGCTTAGCACGAGAGGATCACAAATCAAATTTTAGGTAAGGAGGCTCCGGTTGTACGTAATAGGAGGCCCGAGATACAAACTGACAGGGACGCGAATCTGTGGCCGCTTGTGCTCGCGTACCCCAACTCTGAGCACGAGTAGCGAACACTTGCTGTGTCGAACAGAGAGATGAATCTTGGCCTAAAGCCAGACTTGTGCCTATCTTAAATACTCTACTCTAGGTACTGTATTTAAAAAAAATGTTGATAGTATTTTGCTAGCTTGCAAATACATTTAGTCTAGAGTATTCGCTACTCCATCTTTATTACATTTCTCAGTATCTCGTACTCAGTACCTCAAATTCATTTCGCAATCTTGTAAAAACATTTTTGCAGGAATAATCTACGTAACTAGAGATCGTCAAACTCCAGGGCAAAGCTGAACCGATTACAAAATTGGAGCCAATTGAAGAAACACGAAACAGGAAACAAGGCGCTAGCAAAACGCAGTCTCCAAATGCCAACTGAAGACGAAATAGATAGCCCCAAGTACGCCCGCCTCTATGTGTCCTCTTATTTTCCTGTCTACTCTCCTTTCGTCTTTTTTTTTTTTTCAGGCTGTTTTTGACTTGCACGTTACACTTAAAGGTAGCAAAGTGCTGGTGATGTGATCCGGATTTTACACCCCACTTTCTGTCGGGAGCTAAAGTGGTTCAGTCAGCGGAGGATTGTGACGCCAACGCTGGGTACAATCACGTTGAACCATTTTCGGAAATCGCCGGTTCACGGGGTTCCAGTATGAAAATGCGTACACTTCCATGCGAGCACAGGCACTGACTTGGCCAAAGATTCCTGACTTTATTGAGCTCCAGTGACCTATACTCGTCTTCTCAAACCTCCTTATGTGCCTATTGTGGCTTGACGTTTGCTTTGAAGCTCATTCAAAAAGTGTTTGTTTCTTCTCCTTCCTAATGCGCGCATTGTTTTGGATTCTGATTTTGGAATCCTGACCATCTCGACCTCAGTGCATCAAGAATCGTTTGAACTGCTAGAAAATGGGGCAGGGCAAAGGGGTTTATAAGCACTTTTGTGGACATTCTCTTCTGTTTCCCTCTTCGCCTTTCTAATATTAATTTGTTTAGAGTTTGAAGGTACAGGTGCTCTTTGTTCCTTTTGTCTGGGGGGACGACGTACTTGCTCTTGGTTGTTAATCAGCGACAGGGTATCCTCTCATTTAGTCAATATTTCTCCTGAGCGTGCACGTGTGTCCTTCACTCGTGTACTCATCAACAAGTATGGCTGCCTGATCAGCATCGAATTCGGCTCATATGGAGGCGCAATGCCGGATTCCATGTCAAGTCCACCGAATCGCGGGGGTCATCTTACGTACTTAAGGCGAAATGTGTGATGACTCGAGCTGAGCCTACCGTCAAACTAAAGCGCGACCGGTGCCATTTCTGCAGTACATGAGTCCCGTTTGTTCCTAAATTATTTTGGCACGTATTATATTACATATCTCGAATTATTTCAGAGTAAACTTCAATTGCAGTAGCCAAGGCGCTCTTGAACTTCATAAATAGGACTGTAAAATGTGGTTCTCAGAGAAGCGTAGTAGTGCATTAAAGGTACAACTCGTGGAGCAAATACAAGACTAGCGGCTGCCGAATGCGGTTGATTATATCATGACAAATATCACAAATGACAAATTGTTTTGTCATTCGTGACGACTGACAAATGTCAGGAATGACAAGTTTCTAATTGCAACAATGTCTTTTTTCAGTGACTAAAAAGTTAATCAGCGAATTTTAATTAACCAGCCGACTTATCGCAAAAATTAGCAACCCACATAATGCCCCCTTTGGTCGTACACACGAGGAATAAGTTTTAACGTTTGCGGCATTTTTTTTAAAACAATTCTATTAAGCTTTAAAAAACGCCCTATATCTTTTCGTCGTCCTACGGAACAGTATTTTTCTATGTATCTATTTTTATATATATATATATATATTGTGAGGAAGCTCAAGGACAACACCCACTTCATCTTCATTATGATCATCATCACTGCCGTTCCCAATTATTCTATATTCACTTTCTCTTCCTTTGATCGCCTCGAGCACGGTCGTCCGTGCTTGGATTTTCCCGAGAGCAGTCGCTCAATAAATCTGTCCCCGGAACTCCTCATCTTGTCCTCATGGAGGTGCTTCATTCTGACATCCCCGACCTCTGGCATATCGCTACAATCTGGAGCTGCGACACCGGACGCTTGCTACAATTACCATGACCTCGACGTCAACGCATATGCCTACCACGTCTTCTAGCACGATGACTGACAACGTGCCTATGCCAGTTTCACCAGCGGCTGCGTGGACTGTCCGAAGTCGGCAACGTGACCCCAAAGCCTTCGCCGGTCTTCGCGACGAGGACATAGAAAACTGGATTGACAGCTTCGAACGAGGAAGCAATTACAACCGATGGGATGACAACATCGAGTTGGCGAACGTCGCCTTCTATCTCGTAGACGTCACCAAAACGTGGTTTTCGAATCACGAAGACAAGATCCCTACCTAAACATCTTTTACCACCAAGATTTGCGAAATTTTCGGCACTCCAACAAGTCGCAAAGAAAACGCAAAGAAGAAACTCCAACATCGCCAACAACAAAATGAAGAGACGTACACCTCTTACATCGAGGACGTCCTGACGGTGTGCCGAAGAGCTGACGCTGACATGCGAGAGTCAGACCGCGTACGACACATCCTCAAAGGCATCGCGGACACTGCCTTTAATGTCTTCCTAGTCCAGAACCCAACGTCAGTATCAGACATTACATCCGTATGTCAACACCTGGATGAGATGCGCACTGTATGATTACCTCATCGACCTCAGGGTGACAAGAACCCACCGACAACATCAGAACTACGACAAATGATCAGAGAAATCGTTCGCGAGGAAATGAAAAAACTGAACCCCGAAATACCTGTCACGAAAGACCATGGCGACCTCTCAACCGACCTCCGCGCACTCGTCCAGGAAGAACTGGCTTATGCTGATTCCACCGCACGTCCATGTGTGGAACCAAAGCAACCAACGTACGTTGAGATGGCAACACGACTCCCGACCACTCCGCAGGTGGTGCCTCAGCCACAATGTCTTCCTTCACCGACAATGGCTCCACTCACTCACGCACCCACAAACGCCATGACGTACCCACCTTGGAGACCGACCAATTCTACCCCCGTGTGCTACTACTGCGGCAATAGAGGACATATTGTTCGATATTGCCGAAAACGCCGAAGTGACGAGAGGTATGAATCTTCACGTTACCATCACGACTGAGAGCCGTATTGGTCTGACACATACAACCGTCCCCGTACGGCGAGTCCTCCCTTAGCGAAAACTAATGCGTTTGAAATATACCACATTCTAATTTGAGTGTACTTGAAATACAGTTCATAATTGTAAGTACACGAAAAATATACCGAAAATACAAACTTCTTTTTTTTACTTGGTACTAAAATATACTTCTAAAAATCACTTTAAGATACCTTTACTTAAACTACATTTGAAGTTCCCTTCATGCGTTTTGAAATATGTAAATACTAAATTAATAGGCACAAAATACCTTTCACATATATTTCTTGAAATATTTATTTAATTCATGCAAAATATACTCCAACCCTAAAAAAATGGAGCAATCAAAAATACGTGCAGAATACTTTTAAAATACCTCAAAATCGTAAATACTGATGTGTTATACTCTAAGTACCTTTTGACTACAATACTTTGGTAGTTTGACTTAAACTACCAAAATATTGAAAAGCTCCCCTTCTAGAAGTTCACTTCAACCAGATATGGAGTACACTAAAGCGCCTAAATACAACATTTGATTAGTTTGTCAACTGAATTGCGCAGCACCGCACTGATAAATCAGCCCAGTTTATGTTATTGTTTCCTTTTTTCTATCAAGAAGACACCTGATCAGTTCCTTGCACACCAATCACAAACGGGGTCGAAGAACTACAACCACAACATTTGCTGATGCTGGAAAGCTTCAGCAGGTGCTGTGAACAGATACGTTTGGCGTGGTTTTGTTAGCACAATGTTAGTTCACTGAACGTGTATACTCACCATTGTACGTGATGTGAATAGTGACTTTAATATGGTGACATTTACTACCATATTAAAGTCTACTACTAAAAAGGAAAGGCGAAACAACTACTGTAAAATATTTATTTTTCGCGGGCTCAATATTTCGTGATTTAGGTCAAAGTTGGAGTTCTGGAATAATTCGCAAATTCTAATTTTCGCGACGCGCTGGGATAGCAATATAGATTTTAATGTTTTTACATTTTGCCGGAATTATTCACGGGACCTATTTTTCGGAATTGTAGGTGACTCGCGAACTTTGCGAGAATTAGGTCCTCACGAAAATAAAGTCGTTTACAGTATTTTAAAGTGAAGAAACTGCCTTGATTCGCTTCGTCCTGAGTGGTGCTACGCAGAGAAGCAATAACATGTATTTTATGAGCCGTTTGTGCGGATATTGTTTTAGGGACTGCTACGAAATGTTATTAGTTGTACCAATGCCTTTTAGTAAGAGATATCGTCCACGAACTTTAAAACACTGTTTCCCCTTTGACAGACTCCCGAGGAGAAGATCGAATACTTGGAACCTTAATAAGCGCAGAGGTGGTCACCGAAAAAATGATAACCTTCAATATGTAGGCTATATAAGGTTCTAGAGCAGTCTACGGGACTGTGAATGAGCTGTTCAGTGCGTCATAGTGTTTGTGAACAAAAGGTAAGGGCGCAAACGAGCTGGTGGTGGTTAAACATTTCGACAAAAACCCCGAGACTGGGACAAAAAGGGACGGACAAACACAAAGTCTCGGGGTTTTTGTCGAAATAGTGTTTGTGTTCGTTTCTAATGTAGCTTTGCAAGATGTATTTAGTAGTGCCTTCAAATACCACAGGGACATCATTTGCTGACAAAATCGAAAAAAAAAATTGTGTAACCGGTTTTTAATGCACAAATGGCATCTTGAGTGTGAAGGAATAATATTTTTGGTATATCTAAAATATTTTTGATTCATATTTATAATGTATTTTGAATACCTTACGGGCGTATTTCGAATGCGGCCAAAATAATACAGAATAAATACAAAATGGATATTCGTGCTAAATATATTTCAACTTCGTTTGAAGTACGGCCTCTTTTTGGTAAGGGCTTTCTCTGATAATCCCCGAAAAGCCGACAAATGACATTTACCAACCGTTCCCCTTCTCCCTGACGGCGTTACTCGATCACCAATGATATCTTCTAAGCAGACCTATCCCAAGTACACGACGGAAAACTAAAAACCGCAGTTCTTGGGGGGAGAGCTGCGCATTTTCAACCCCATACAACTCCCCCTGTAGTCCCATTCAATTTAATCAGTTTGCGTTGAAGGTTTGGATATTCTGGCATTGGTGGATACCGGAGCGGCAGTTTCAGCCATTCGAGAAGATATTTGCAGATCATTACATAAGGTCCGAACTCCTTTCTGGGGAACACCCTTACGCGGGGCGAGTACGGAATTAATACAGCCATCAACTTATTGTACAGCTCGAGTTTTAATCCAGGATAGTTTCTATCATATCCAGTTTATTGTACTGCCTAGTTGCTCACATAAGATGATTCTCGGTTGGGACTTTCTTTTCGAAAATTCGGCTGTGATCGACTGTGCAAACTCGGAAATATTTCTAAGTGAACTCGAACTTGCGGAACCAGACAACCACAAATCTATCAGTTTTGAAGTTCAGAATGATTCTATTATCCACACCCACACAAGCCAAATAGTGGCATTATTATCAACACGGCCGATTACTGCTGATGTTATTGTAAACCCTTCCAACTCATTTCTTTCAAAAGGCTTAGTACTTGCTCCGTCTATCATACGTTTCCTGAACGGTACAGCCCTGATTGAAGTAGATAATACATCCGAAGAGTCACTCTTGATACCCCAGGGTACCAATCTAGTCACCACTGCTCCACCGAGTGACCTATTACTCTCGGCTCTTACTGTCACTCAAACAAAGTTCCCTTCTCTAATAGGCAAGAGTAACAGCACCCTATTAGGCACCATAAGCTCCGACCTTGATGCCACAAAGAAAAACGTGCTGCTATCTTTACTTCGGACATACCAAGAAAGTTTCGATTCTGTATCACCTAAGCTCAGTCGCACAAATGTCACACAACATCACATTCAACTTAAAAGTCCTACCGTTGTTAGACGCCATCCCTAACGCGTCTCTCTATCTGAACGATCTATAATTCAAACACATGTCAATGACATGTTAGACAAGGGAATTATTCGGCCTTCTTCTAGTTCATATGCATCACCCGTGGTTATCGTTAAAAAGAAGGACGGAGGAATTCGCTTCTGCGTTGATTACCGCGGCCTTAATAGAATTACCCGTAAGGATGTATATCCACTGCCTAGAATAGATGATGCTCTCGATTCTCTTCAAGGTGCTGAATACTTCTCTTCCTTAGATTTGCGATCAGGGTACTGGCAAGTCCCCATGCACGAAAATGACAAGGAAAAGACCGCATTTATTACTCCCGATGGTTTATTCGAATTTAATGTAATGCCTTTCGGCTTGTGCAACGGGCCTGCCACCTTTGAGCATATGATCCACACAATTCTTAGAGGCCTTAAATTGAAAACGTGTCTATGCTACCTAGATGATATAATAGCATTTTCTGATACTTTTGATCATCATCTACAGCGCCTCGCACAAGTACTTTCTTGCCTCGCCATTGCTGGTCTACAATTAAACACAGAAAAGTGCACATTCGCCGCAAAAACTATAAAAATATTAGGCCACCTTGCTTCCAAAGACGGTATACGTCCCGACCCGGATAAGATCACAGCCGTGTCAGATTTTCCGCGGCCAACAAAACAGAAAGAACTGCGCAGCTACATGGGACTCTCCTCGTACTTCCGAAGATTTATCCGCGGTTTTGCTAGCATTGCTAGTCCACTTAATGATCTCCTGAAAAGCAACACCATATTTTCTTGGGCACCCGCTTGTGAAGACGCTTTTAGAACCCTCAAGAGAGCTCTAACATCGGACCCGGTTCTTCAACATTTCAACAACGACGCCGAAACCATACTGCATACTGACGCTAGTGACATCGGCATCGGAGCAGTTCTCCTACAACGAGGGCAAGGTGCCATCGAACACGCTATCGCCTACGCAAGTCGCTCTCTAAGCAAAGCTGAGTCCAACTACACCATCACGGAAAAAGAATGCCTCGCTCTCGTGTGGGCGATTGGCAAATTTCGGCCTTATCTCTACGGCCGACATTTTAACGTCGTCACAGATCATAATGCGTTATGCTGGCTTGCCACGGTTAAGAACTTATCCGGTCGGCTTGGTAGGTGGACCCTACGTCTTCAGGAATATGACTTTTCCGTAACCTACAAGTATGGCCGCACACACAGTGATGCAGACGCTCTATCTCGCTGCCCCGTTATTAAAACTCCTCTTCCTCTCCTTAACATCGAGCCAAACGCACCTGCGGATTTCAACCTTGACGTAACCACCATACAGCAGGAACAGCGCAGAGATCCGGAAATTCGAAAACTTATTGATAAAATGAACGGAACGTCAGAGCACAACAACAGCCGTTCCAGACGCCAGCAACGCCACTTCCGGCTTCACAACAACATATTGTACCGTCAGAGTTACAGTCCCGATGGTGATCGCTGGGTGCTCATGATACCACGCTCATTACGTATCGCGATACTACACTCGCTGCATGATGATCCAACCGCAGGACACCTCGGATTATTCAAAACATATTCCCGTATTCGGCAAAGTTTCTTTTGGCCCAGTCTCTACTCTTCTATTGCCAAGTACATAAAATCGTGCATTTTATGTCAACAGCACAAACATCGCACCACACGACCTTCTGGAAAATTACAACCCGTACCTTGCCCTTCACGACCCTTCGACACAATAGGCATCGACTTATTTGGACTATTGCCTATCACCGCTCATGGAAACCGGTGGGTGGTCACCGCTGTAGACCACCTCACTCGTTTCGCAGAAATGGCGGCTATCCCCACCGGCAACGCAACGGAAGTAGCCAATTTTTTCATTCAAAACCTGCTCCTTCGCCACGGGTCGCCCAGTGTTCTGCTTAGCGACAAGGGTCGAGCCTTTCTTTCTCATGTGCTGGAAGAGGTGCTCTCTGCATACAATGTTGTCCACAAAACCACTTCATCTTACCATCCACAGACAAACGGACTTACAGAACGTTTTCACCGTACCCTTGCAGCAATGATTTCTATATATGTTTCTCCTGAACACACGAACTGGGATGTTATATTACCATTTGTTACATACGCGTACAATACCTCTACGCAGAGTACGACTGGCTAGTCCCCTTTTTACCTTACATATGGAAGAGAGCCTACGTCTACTCTTGATACCATATTCCCTCCTCCACCCATAGCGCATCACAGCAATGCCTTGAATGCTCAGTTACAACATACAGAAGACACACGTCACCTTGCACAACTTCGAACCAATGAAACTCAACGGCACCGTAAACAATCTTACGATTCCAGACACAAAACTACCGTCTTTCAGCCAGAAGACCTCGTCATGGTCTCGTTGCCTACAAGCCAACCAGGCCGTTGCGAAAAATTTCTCCCACACTACATTGGCCTCTACAGAGTGCTCGCCCAGACATCACCGGTAAACTATCTCGTCCAGCCAGAAACACTTCACTCGGATCGCAGACGTCGCGCCCACGAAGTTCTTCATGTTGGACGGCTCAAACCATTCACTCCCCGCTGACGCACCCTACCTCTAAAAGCAACTGGCCAGGAGGCCATATCTCAACCGCCAGGGGGAAACGTGTGAGGAAGCTCAAAGACAAGACCCACTTCATCTTCATTATGATCATCATCACTGCCGTTCCAAATTATTCTATATTCACTTTCTCTCTCTCTGATCGCCTCGAGCACGGTCGTCCGTGCTTGGATTTTCCCGAGAGCAGTCGCTCAATAAATCTGTCCCCAGAATTCCTCATCTTGTCCTCGCAATATATATAAATATACAGGGACTTTCAGGAAACGCAGGCCAAATCGCTCTTGCGAAAACTACTCATCGCAATGAAAAAAGGCTTGTGGTGTTTTGGTCCCGAGCTAGGGGCCCATTTAGTAAGATTATTAAAGTCCGGGATAATTAATTTGTTAATTATTTTTGCCTAATTAACTTTTGGATATTGTGTTTAGGGGCATGGTTTCATTTAGAAAATTGCTCAGTGTCATCGAAAAACACTAAATCAACAAATTGCAGAACGATGGAAGGCACGCGAAGTATTTTACGGCTTTCTGAAAAACCGCACAAAATCGACGGCTTTTTAAGTTTTAATGGCAAGGTGGAGTTAAGAAACGGAACTGCCGAGGCGAAAATTGGACGAACTTTACGGACGTTATCAAAACTAATGCTAACAAAATGTAGATAAGAAAGCAAAGGAATTTTAACAGAGTTACACAAAAATGAAGGCCGGGGACTAAGAATTATGATTCTGGTGATGACAATGTTCAGTCATGGCGAGAGATCCCCGTTGCGATGCAGTTTCTCGTTCTTTCTGGTATATTCTTTCGCGTACTTGGAGCGCGTCGCGGTGCCGTTTTTTAGAGCCGCGTGTGTTTATGGAAGGTAGCAGCGGGTCTGCTGGACGCAGGCCGCGGGCAGGGCTTTAGGGTAACTGAAAATAAATGAATGAATGAATAAATAAATAAATAAATAAAAGTAGCTGTATGGCATGGAGTTAATGTTCTCTTGGGCATCTCTAATTTTCGACGGATCTAAATGTTAGTGCTGCGAAAACGTTTTCGAGGCATCTCTCACGGGAAAACAGGTATGCGGTTGTTCAGTTTTCGCTTTCCGTATAAACAGACCGTCCCTTCTACTAACGCCAGGTGCGATCTTGACTCAAAGGCCTCTCAGTGGATCCGCAGAAAATCCACAACGACAGGTGGAAACCCACGCGATTAGAAGACAGCGTGAAGTGCCCGACATATGCACCACAAAAGGTCGGTCACGTCGCGCAATCCTTTGGAAACCCTAGACCGCTGTTACGCAAACTGCCGTTTCGTCGTCCACGTGTCAGCGCTTAAATGAGACTCCGGAAAACGCGTCTTCCGTGTAAAGACATATATCTCTCAGTCTCTACTTCTTCTCCATCCGCCTATCCTCATATATTCTGCTCTTCCGCTTCCAAACTTCCTTGCCCTCCCTCTAGCCATATCTAGCCTACTCCCACCCGCGTCGCCATACTGTTTCAATTCCTTTTTTTTTTTTTTTTTTTTTTTAATTTCACGGATGTCAATTCGTCTTTAGTCGAGTTACTATAAAGTTAAGATAACCATAATTATAATATTTGTATGTATCCTTGGTCTCCTATACTTCGTCTCATCCTACGCTGGACTAAAGGCCAAAGCTACGGGCAGCCATGTCCAATCACGTTCCACGATAAACTATGACATGCTTAACATAGATTAAGGATGAACGAATAATGCTCCTCATGAAAATGCGCTGCATCATTTCTATAGCTTCGACACTGCAAAGAGCCTGTATGTCGTGGCTTGCTTTGCAATGCAAAATTGATGAGTCACTCAGTCACGTTCATTGAAGCGAATTACCAGGTAATTTCTAAGTGGCTCGTGATTGGATCTGGTGGTTCGTAGCTTTTGCCTTTAGTCCATCGTAGGGTGAGACAAAGTATAGCTGGCCTCCGTTTCATGTCGGGCCCTAGCCAATGTTATGAGCCGATAGAGTCAATCAAAGAGCGCCAAAATTGCATCGTCACCTCGTTCCTCGTTTTTGTGAGCCTACTACCGCTTAAACCACTCACGCATAAAAATAAAACGCAGGATCACTTCGCATTCACTGTGCGCGGCTTGTTCAGCTAGCCAACCATAGGAAACGCTCAAAAACAACGAGCGTCATGACGATGCACTTTTTGGTCTGCTTGGTTCGCTCCTTCGTAACGTAGCTTAGGTTGCGGTCGGATTTAATGGGAAACGGAGTGTGGATATCCTCTCGGCAGAACAATAAAAGCATATAATGAACCTTTTCCAAATACCGACGGCACCAGGCGGTGGCTGCACGAACTAAAAATCGAGAAAGTGATCTTCCTGCGCTACCAATCGAGAATGGGAGCTACGCTATAAAGTCACTTCGCTCTCTGAGCTGCGTCGCGTGCCCAACGCGACTTTAAAGAGGGAAATCCGTAGCGTCCACCCAAACGTCGCGTTTTTCTTTCCGTCAACTTTATTTTTTTGTGTAACAGAATTATATATACGCTGCAATTACGTGTTCTACTCGTCGATCTACAGCCTCAATCCGAATTTCCTCGATTTTTCGTGCCAACTTCCGCCGCTTGGCATCGGGCGCTCGCGCGTGCGCGGAACGCTTCTCGGAAAAGGTCCATTATGCAGGGTGTGCGCGCCACTTCCGGCCGCCATGACAGGCGGAAAAAAATACTTCCGGTTCTCCTATGTTTGCCTCCTGCAACCTCGCGTTTCGTTGGGTGGGCGACGAGTCTTAGTTCACTGGCGAAACATTCGGTGAGAACAATACGCTCTAGAAATGCCCCAGTGTCGTGCCGATGCGTTCCAGCACGTGTGACATCTCACGTGCCTGCGCGCGTTGCGTTATGGGATTTATTGGTCCCACCGTCGCCGACGCCGGATATTTTGCGACACCAGCTCCTAAATGCTATGGCGTTAAAACTTCATTTGTATTCGTGTAACACCTCATATTCCTTGCCGTAATACATCCAGGAGAATGGACTTTGGGGACTTATGGAACCTCAAAGATGAACTTTGTTTCTTTTAAATGCCAGCAGCAAGTAAAAGGACGTAAGCGTTCAATATAATAGTTCGATCGCATTTCTAATGGATCCGCATTTTCCATTTTTATGATAAAAGATGTCAGCGGTTGTTAAACGAGCAACTAGAAATAGGAGGCCTAATAATAGAAAAAATTGGCGATCGAATACGCGTAAAATGAACATAGAGCGCGTTTCATAAAGAGGCGCTAAACGTGAAATAACAAGTAATGCTTATTCTAGGGTTTTATTTTACGTAGGAGCCAAACCACCCAATGAACGTTTCCTTCCATCCGTGTTTATTACTTCGCATTTCTTCTCTTCATCCATACGCACGTTTTCGCCTGTTCTGTTTGATGCAACATTATTCCGTGTCTGAACCCTTTCCCCTCCTTTTCTATTATTGTTTTTATGGCATCATGAGTTCTACTGTTCTAATTGTTACAGTGAATAATGCTGTAACTGAAGCTCCCGTATCTGCCTGGAATCATGAAGGCCATTGCCGTCTCGCTTCCGTTTTTGCTGATCGCTGGTAGGTAATGGCGTCTTAAATATAATTGATAGTAAGAAAAAAAAAAAGTGGAGAAAATGTGGCTGTTTATGAAGATAACTGTATCATCCTAACATTTTCTCCCTGAAGGTCTGAACGGAACATCTCTGGCTGAAAATGAAGGAGGTGAAAAAGAGCACGTTCAAGTTCGTAAATAGAGCTATAAAAATAAAAGAAAGGAAATAACTTTGTAGATGAGATTATGTGGGCTGTGTCTTTAATATGAGTCTGTTGAAAGAGCGAAATTCTTTCACCGTAACTTATTTAAGAGTCATTATTCAGCTTGTAACAATGTTTACCCCCGCCCGGTAGTTTGGTGCAATAAATCCAGGAAATATTGAGATTGCTAGTTAAATTATAAATTATATATATAATTAACTAATTAATCTTTTTAATTCGTTTAGGAAAATTACACGAAGGACATACATGTTACAGTTACAACAACAACAAGAAAAACAGAACCAACGAGTGTTCATAGCTAAAAGTGCTGGTGGTATACTATTAATATTCTTCAAAAAAAAAAAAAAAACTCTAACATTTGTAGAGAACAAACGTTCTAGTAGAGTTGATGTAAAACATTTCTTCGCCGACTTTTCAAACGACACGAGAGAATCATAAGCCATTCATGAAACAATTCCTCTTCTTTGATTGACAGGTCGCAGTGGCTACTTGCCCCTTCCGGCAAGATGTCTGCCACCGTCACTGTAGGGGCTTCGGGCGAAGGCAGGCTACTGCGGCAATTTTGTGAAAAAGACTTGCATCTGTGTCAAAAAATAGAGTCTAACTCAAGGAAGCTTAAGTCAACTGATGTAGCAGGACAAACAAATGACTTCTGTAGTATCTTTAATACAAAACGTGCGTTGAACTCGACGGAGCGAACATCCATTTGATTCACACGAAGAAGACATCTGATTTCCCGTTGAACAACGCGGAAAAGAAATTTGTTATTTTGTGGATCATGTGTGTGTGATAAATGAAGTATGGAGTTAATATTTATCGCTATTTTTATTACTTATGAGGCTCAAACGTTTATGCAAGCGCGTATGCATGTCTTCTTCGCTCTGGTATGAACGCATGGAAACCGAGACCTTGACTTGAATATACTATTATACTACTCACGGTGAGAAGTTCGGGTGTCGCCACCTGGTGGAATTTTTTCACAATCCAGAGTTAGGGTACTTCAGCTTTCTCTGCTTACAGTGTTGTCTCTGCTGGTGCGAGCACGAGCAATGCCAAGCTCCTAGGCACTATGCAAATTAAAACATGGCCGCGTGCATAGCAAGTACATACATTGGCCATAATGAGGCAAATAGAGGCGCCCCTAGCGAGCGCCTCACTGCGAGATTGGCAGGGCGTGTGTCTTTCGAGGGCCGGACCTCCCGCACGGGCCCCGTGTGTTTCGCCGTTCTGTGGTTGTTCGAGGCTCACAGGACGGCCAAGATTCATCGCAGGTTGGAAGCTCGCGCTGGAGACAGTGCAATTGAGACTCTTCCCTGCCGTTCTGTTGAGCGATGTCTCTGTATAGACCCCTTTTCTTTTCTTTTTATTTTTGTTGAGAGGTGTTGTGAAGACGACCAGAGAACTTCCAGCAAGTGTATGCCTTCTATCGAAGGAGAAATGGACGGATGGATGATACGGCCATTCATTTTGTATCGAGCGCTAGTTTGCGCCACCTAGCCTATGAATGTTTACATGCAACGTGTCGTCCGGTTTTTGTCCCCTATGTTATTCTCCAAAAACACCATAACCAGCACGCTTTATTTCCACGAGCGAACAATTTGTTTATGGCTAAATTTCCACCCCACCGAGTTTTGTGCATTGTGACGCTTGTACACCAACATTTAAGCCTTCTGTTTGTGATTGTAATTTTTTTGTTTTTTCCTTCTTTCATTTTCGTATCGAACCCCAGGCTCCCGCCAGATCCGTTAACTTCTTAAAGAGGTACGGAAACAAAATGGCGTGGCCGCGTGCTCTTCACTTCTCGCTTCAAAATCGGTCAGCGAGGAATGCAATGCGTATCGCGTTTCTGACGTTAATTGCCTATTTACACTGCCAAATGTACTGCAGCTGCGAGCATGGCGGCTTGGTGGCGTCAACGCGTGTCAATCTTGCCTAGTACTAATATCCGAGAACTGTATAACCTATGGCCTATACGTATAGACGTTTCCAACACGCGCCAGATTAAGCCGCCATTGCCGAACCTTTCTTGTCTTACCGAGGTGCGGAGTCACTGAAGCGGGCTTTGACTATCCTCCACAAAGACCTACGCTGGGGAAAAGGACAGTGGAGCATCTAAAGTGGCAATACCCTGTCCTGCTTTGGAAATGATGAAGTGAAGCGAACGGAATGAAAGGGAACAAAAACTGAAGTTTGGTTATGGCGGCGCCCACGCACACCTGCCTGAAAGCGTCTATGCAGCTTGCCCGTAACGTAATTCGCGGCCATGCCGGTATTTTATTTTCCTTGAGTGTTCAGTTCAACTTGTTACTTACACACCGCTAAAGTAGGAGCTCGAGGGAACCATGTTAGTGGAAATAATCGTCATTACCCACCAATGGCGACAACTGCAAGCTATGCATATTGGCGACGTGCGCGACCGAAAGCGTCGCTGTGGTCGGCCTTCCACGATTGGCCCAGAAGCTGACTATGACGTCGGAAAGGGTATACCATCGACGGAAATAAGAGGAATGAAAGAACTTTAATTTCGACGGTGTTGGCAGTGTTGCTTTGAGAGCGCAATGATTTCAGGCTTCCGCCATGCTATTTACAAACACCATCGAACTTGTTGTTCGCAAGGAAATGACGTCACAAGGGGGAACCATAGGAGGGCGCCACCAAAACATCTCGCCGCTAATAGGGTATTCACTGAGTGCTATACTGGAGCGCGTTAAGACAGTCTGCATAGAGGTTCCAACGCGAGTCCCCGCGGGATTCGTACTTCGAATGCCACATGGCAATGAGTTCAAGGAGAAAACTTGGCAGGCGGCATTCGAACCACAGATATTGCGGTGACTCGTTTTTGCACACTGTCTTTTGTATGTTGTATGAACAGTGCGACCCCGGCTTCAGGGAGAACAGGACGAAGCTTCCCTGCGCTTCAAGACCGCAAACAGCCCTTTCGCCGTTCATGTGTCAGCTAATAAAAAGTGACCTTAGAAAGCCGGAGTTACCGACTGCTGGAAACATGCCGCTGATGTTTTATTTCATGCGAATGAAGTCAATGACGAGGCATGCATTGCCAGACCGGAACACTAGGTTAAGCTATATATAAAACAAAAACGAAGCGAAACGCGAATACGGACACATGTCATCTGTTCCCAGGCATTTTTACCGGGTCGAAGGACAACATTAAAAACAGTTCCGCGACACCTTGCGTTTCCGCAAGTGTACGGCCGCTGTCAAAGCGGTAAAATCCTAATTCAGGCACGTTCGTCAGTAACCCACTCGTACTTCTATGAGTAAAACGAGTGATCGCCAATCAACTTACATTTGCGCCAGGACTGTTGTATTCTTGTTTTAACTGTTTTATGTGACTCCAGAATGATCATTTCAAACACAGCAGCGGTTGACTACAAATAAGTTTTCTGTGCGTAATATTTTTTTTTTGCTGCTTCGGCTGTTACAACTTATGCAATTGAAATATTGTCAATATTACTTTTCCCTCTTTGAAAAAAGGTACTTAGTATCGAAATTCAGTCACACATTTTCAATTTTTTACTTTTGTAAGGTGTCTGGTCCGGGTCTCTTTTATGTTACCATCCTCTTATACGTTTAATATCACCAACACGCTCTAATTGGTTGACTCAGAAATGTTCTAGCGTCTTTCAGAGTTCCTTGGAAAGCAATTATATTCGTTGTAGGCTAACAGCATTCCTCTAATAATATTTAGAAAAATTAGAGTATTTAGAAAATTATAGATATTAGAGTGAAATTAGAGTCGATTTCTTTTCAAATACGCATTCACGTCACTGCGCAATAGGGCCTACGATTATCTGCCTCATTTTACCTCGTGTCTTTTGCCGCTTGCTCGCTTTCTCTTGTAAGCATCGGTGAACAAAATTGGCGGGTAAGCAAAGTGAGCTTGGTTCTCAAATTTAGTTGTTTAAAAAATGCTAACTTCATAATTGGGATTTTTTTTACAGTTACGGGGGAATTATTGTAGCTACTACATGAGTGACTCATCATAGAACGTCAGCTGCGGATTGCGGGCACTGCGGGCGCGAACTCAGTCCGCCCTTAACGTGACGGTTCCGCCAAGCAACGCTCTTGCGTGTGATCTACGAAAAGTTCTTATTAACGTGACAAATACACTCTAAAAAAAATCCGCTCTTGATACGTTCTTTGACGATCTAAGAACTCTCTCAGCTCGTGAAGAACGGTTTCGCCTGAAGCACTATCGCCCCCTGGCGCGCAAGAACGGGATAGAATCTTCGGCTCGCACAGTTTTTCTCATCCTAAAAAATTCCTTTTAAGCACCCCCTAAAAGCTTTCTGCTTGAAAACCCTAAAAGAGGTTATATTTAAGCCCCTTCTTTGATGCGAAAGAGTTCTTCCTCGCCCATTTGCGCGCCAGGGGGCGACAGTACATGGCGCGAAACCGTTTTTCACGAGCAGCTGAAATGGTTCATAGGGCTTCAAAGACGTTTCAAGAACGGATTTCTTCTTCTTATGATGTAAACATAGCTGCACTACTGATTCATGCAACGCGATAGAAAAAAACAATAATTGATCGTGCCCTCCGCACAGTGCGCGATACGTGCTTCTGGCGACCTTTTCCGAACTACCTCCCAGGAACCGAATAATACTATTCGGGAGACACCTATTTACCTTTCTGTGTGATACGATGCTGTGGCATTTGACTACACAAAAATAACTAGTGGCCTGCCCTTTCGAGTTCGGCACGTTTCTTTACGAAGCGGGAGGCCAGCCCGACAAGCACGCCACCCTCCCGCGTCGTCTGCTCCTCGTCACCAGGGGGACGAGTGGCGCTGCGTATATGCGGCGAAACTTCAGCCGCACAGCCCTGGGGCCGTAAAGTTGTCAAAGACAAAGCTGAAACCGGAAGTTCCCGGAGCACGCCGATTGGACGTCGGCGAAAAAAGCGCGAAGTCATTGCCGTGATAGTCCAATCGCTGCGCTTCATGAACTTGGGCCCCGACTTTTGCGTTTGACGAGTTTAGAGTTCCAGTGCTCCGTTTCTTATTGCGTCCGACCTCAGCCAGGCGCGCTATGAACCGAACGAGCCAACCACGTAGCGCCAAAAGTGCATCGTCATGGCGCTCCTGATTTTTGAGCGTTTGATGTCTCTAATCTAAGCAATGACGCACAATGAAAATAAATTAATCGGTGCTTAGGTGTACAATGCAGCATAAATTTCCGTAAACTACGCGTGGGTGGCACAAGAAATGAATGCCCGTGCCGCAGAGGACGAGAGCTCGGCCGAGAAGCCGAGCTCGCGTCCTCTGCCTCTGTCCAGAGCGGCGAGCTAAGATTGTGGAATCACGACTGCCGGAGAAGCGTCTATCGTCGTTTCAATTAAAGTCCCTTGATAGTTCATTTTTTTACAATTAACGACAACCAATGCAAATGACAAAGCACGTTCCGTTGCAAGCAAACGGCGACATTCAGTTGAAACCTCTGCTGTGCGCCTCCATTCGCTTCCTAAAACCTGCTTTGTGAGGGTAAAAGCGCTAAAAACAACGGACGAGTAAAAGAAACTAACAACATAGAGCGCCACGTATGGGGCCCCTAGTCCGGGGCCCCATACGTGGCGGCGACCGCCTTGGCGCGGTCCACCAGCGATTGATGGCCAGTGGCCTTGTCATCGGTCAGCCGCTCCTCCCTGGAGGTGGGGGTGGGATTGGGGGTGGGACGGCGGGAATGAGCTGGCACTGCCAGACCATGTCGTCGGTATAACGAGAGATCTGAGGAATCTTTGTCATGTATAATGCGAGAAATGCGCATTGGATCGCTTGCATGGTGTCTCCAAGTCGCTTAAGTTCATGAATGTTCTTTAAATGATCGATCCCAATGCCGAGAAATAAGCGACTATTCGTCCGTCGGCGGCAGGGCGAGAAATTTTCTCGTTAAGAACGCCACCAGAAAAAATGAAAGCCATTTACAACTCCCTGTCACGCCGAATTAGAGCGCAGCTCTTGAGGAGGAGGGGGAAAGGTACCGAAGGGAAGGTATATCCTTCCTCCCTCCTCCTCAGCTCCTCATCCTCTCTGCTACTTCTGCTACTGCTACTACTGATACGTGAGCGGCGGCACCGTCGCCTCACGAGGGTCACGTGACCTCACGGGGGTCATGTGACGTCACGGGGTCACGTGACCTCACGGTGGTCACGTGACCCCTATGAAATCACGTGACGATGACGTCATCGGTGACGTCATCAGTGACGTCACTGGTAATGTCATCATCGCTAGTGGCGTCATCAGTGACGATGCAGATGCCGATGACGTTATCAGTGACGTCACTGATGACGTCATCAGGGACGATGACGATGCGGATGCCGATGATGTCATGAGTGACGTCACGCGTCCCATAATGCACCGCGCGGTTACCCGACGGCGACGGCGACGCCGCTCAAGCCGGAAACGGGCAACTAAGAGCTGCGCTCTAAAACGTTTCCTTTTGGTTGGCAATCCTCCATCGTTTTCAAAACTGCCGGTTTGAAAGCTCTTGCTTTCTAACCGGCAGTTAGGTTGCGCAAGCGCTCTTTCGATGAAACAATTCTTCAAGTCACGTGTTGCCCTCGCTCGTGCCAAGCTGAAGTTGACCTTACTCTAATACCATCTGATCCGACAATTGTTGAAAATTAAGTTGGCTCAGCACAAAGATTTTAAATATAATTAAGAAAAAAAACTTTCGCGATTTTGAAAAAAAACACAAAAAAACATTCAGTTGTTTTTGATGACACAGTCGTATTATCTTTGTAAGGCGTTCTCCGGCGACAGGCATCGCGAATCAACACGTGATCAAATCACCAATAAAGTCTGTATGCTTCTACCTGCGATCCTTTCTTGCTTTTTACTTAATAACCTTGACGAAATCATTGGCGGCCGCTTTAGCGGTGCCAATTAAAGCTCCTTGAATTGTTTGTCTTTACAAGTATACCTTAAACGCGTCATTGAGCCCTTGGAAGCAAATTGCTGCGATGCACTGAAATGCGCTGAAATGAGTAGCCTTCGGAAGCGAACGGCGACGGAGCACTCTCTCGTGAGACGGTTCTTCCGCGTTCACACAAGGATGGTTAATGGTACTTGTAAAAAACGCGAAGCGTAAATATTATCAGGGGGCTTTAGTGCCTGATACTCCTTAGAAATCCTTTTTTTCGCCTCTACGGGTGTTTTCGACTGTTATTCGAGCGTAAACACAATCGTTTAAGTAAGACAATAAGCTGAGTGCAACGAAAAGTTGAACAAAGTTGCCTTTGTTCAACTTTCGTCGCACTCAGGTGTTGCATTTATTATACTCAAATTTCGTAAGTTTAGGTTTCTCCGGAAAAAATGCAAGAAAAGAAAAACATTTGTTTGTTCAATGCGTGGGAGTAAAAGAGAACCAAACAGCCGGGTTGACGCTGATATTCACATGTCTTCTACGACACGCGCTGGGATCTTCAAGATCTCCTTTAGGGTAATCAATCATCTCTCCGAAGGTTTGAGTTTATTTGTCATGTGGTGCCATATGTGAATCGCAGCACCGAACCGACTGTTTGCTTTTGTTTTCTTCCTGTACCTCCCCCCCCCCCCCCTCCATAAAAAAAGTGTTTTTTGAGGGTTTTTGCATGTAAAAAATTTTATTATGACATATAAAACACTTAAAGACCTATTTTCCGAAACGTTTCATTTCACTAAGCTGATATGAATTTTTATACAATATATTTGGTTACATCCGAATAGCGCTCGTGTACCCTGTACTAGATCATGCCGCCGCGGTAGTTTATATGAAGTTTTGATTCCTCGAAAGGGAGGGAGGGGTGTTTGCACATTGATTGCATACTTATTTTGCCCGTTTTAAAATCTGGAGCTGTGGGACTGTCCTCGGAGGCATAGCGTTACCAGCGCAGCTCCGGGAAGATACCAGCAATATCCCTTTCCATCGTCCCCTGGAAGCTCGTTGGGCTTTTCAACGTCCCTCAAGGAGTAAACTTAGAGCCTTCGTGCTGCCGACCTAGCTATGACGTAATCGCACCGGACGACAAAACGTTTCCATCTAGCCGTCCTTCTGTCATCCACTGCGTAATGCCGAGGAAGGGGCAAGTTGCGTGGGAGTTGATACCTCCCCCGGACGCGTGACGTTGACATCGTCTCCGTTACATGGGAAACCCAGGCTCAGCTACTGGCAGCGTTCCGCTTAACTTCAGACACAGCCACGGGTATAAAAGGGCGCACTAACGTTTGGAGCGCCTAAAAAAGCTTTTTCGCCTCTGCGCGCAGCAAAGGTAAGACAACCTTTATTAGCTTCAGCGCTGGACGAGCGATTTTCCTCTTTTATGAGACAGAAAAATGCGTTGTATTTCATATAGTATTAGTTAGGAATGCCTTGTATTTGGTCTCGGTCATATAAAAAAAAATTGAAAATGCCTTTTATTAGGTTTGTCCCATTTATCAAATCCCATCCATCAATGTCCCATTTATCAAAAATTATCTCGGTATGCACTTTTTATAAAAGCATGAGAACGTATCGCAGCTGGTTTATGTTTTAGACAAACGTTGTTTTGCCAAGGTGGGGTTAAATACTTCTATACTTCGTTTCAATGACTTCTGCAATCTCTTGAATACGAGGAGTTCGCAAGTGCTCCCGTCGATGCACATGCCAAAAAAGAAAAAAAAAAAAAAAGACAGCTGAATAAATGAAGTATGGGACTAATATCTTTTTAATATTTTTATTACTTTTGCGGCTCGAACCTATATAGAAGCGTGTACACGTCTTAATGTGACTGCAATACACTATAATCACTAACAAGGTAAGAGTGACAGGGCGTATGTCTCTTTCAAGCACCGGACCTCCGGCACCCGCTCGTTGTTTTCCGTCGTGCTTTGGCAGCGTGTGCACGCTCGAAGCTCATGGGACTCCGAAGCATTGTCGAAGGTAGGAAGCTCGCGCTGGATGCGGGACGACTGAGACTCCTCCCTGCCATTCTCAATGTGTATGGGACTATAGACGCGCTCAGGACGCACTAGTGTTCCCGAAGTCGTGAAAGTACCTTTGAATATACCAATAAATTGACTTTCGGGAGCAACATGCATTCCAAAAATGTGTGAATTATTATCGCCACTGAAACAGTGACATTACCTATGATTCATGATACTCAAGAATGAACCATATCAGAAGCGGGAATGATTCGTTAAACGCTGACATCGGCATTCTATAGGCAGATATAAATGCTATTACTGATTGGTGCAAACAGGTGGAAATGAATATCAATCTTAACAGAACTGCTCAGACTCCTCTTACTAGACGCCTTGTTTCATCCTTCGGCCTTCAATGTCGCCAACGAATACAAATATCTTGGGGTGTTCTTACCGACTTTAAGTTAGAAGAAGCATGTTTATTATACTGTTTCTATAGCCTCAAAAATGCTTGGCTTCCTCTCTCGTAATTTTAAGCCTGTGCCGCACACCTTTCCTGGACAAAAAACTTTATTTTTCGGGTGTTCGCTCAATTTTAGAATATGCTTGCATTATATGGAATCCTTGCACTCCTATTCAAATAACTACGCCAGAAAAAGTACAAAACCGGGCTGTACGTTTTGCTTTAAACAGTTATGACAGGCGACTTAGTATGTCACGTGCGAAAGAGAAACTGGGAGGGAGTGATCGAGTCAAGCTCTAGTAGAAAAAGCTTTCGACGCAAATTGTTTAATAACATATTTAATTGTAGGACTGGGATTAGCAGCGAAAACTGCCTTCACTCGCCACATTACATATAGGAACGAAAGGATCATATATTGCCGCCCGCAGAGCCGAGAAGGCAACGCTTGGTCACGGTCTTCTAGAAGATTCCCAGTCATTTTCGCAGCAGACATAACTTTCCCTCTGCTATTCTCGAAAGTGCCAGTTCATCCTCGCCCCGAGCGCGCGACGCTCGAACCTTCTTTGCCGAACTTTCGAGATAGTGACGCACGGTAGATAAGCAGTTGTCCGCGACCTTGTCGAGTCAGTCTCAGTCTCGCTTCCGCTCTGCTTCGCCGCCGAATCGCCGCCTGCTTTTCTACTGCCTCGACGCTCTTTCATCACTTATTTTTGGTTGGCACAAGTTCGCCCATTAAACCTTTATTTTCTGTTTACTCTTTGCTTTCTCGTCGCCTTAATTCGTGACATTTGTGGTGGAGGTGCGGGGTACAAAACCCGAGCAGCGTACCCCTAGAAGAACTCGGTCAACAAGCCCCGTTTCCCGACGACCTTTCGTTGAAGACCCAAAGCACCGTGCCAGCCGCCGTCTTCAAGGGCAAGCTCCTGAATTCGGACCACTCCCCGCGAGGACAAGGCAAGCGAAGACGACGATGGCCAACCAGTCGCCGAACCCCGCCGCTCCTGCCGTCGTCTACCTGACCGTCGCTCCTCGTACGCCGACTCCCTTCCACGGCGAGATCCACGAGGATGTTGAAGACTGGATCAAGAACTACGAGCGTGTGGCGCGCCACAACGGATGGACTGCGGAGCAGTGCCTCCAGAACCTCTACTTTTCGTTAGAGGGTACTGCGAGGCACTGGTTGGAGAATCACGAGGCTGCGCTCACGTCGGGGGACGCCTGCGTCACCGAGCTGAAGCGGGCGTTCATGAATCAGCATCGTAGGCAGCGGGCCGAAGACCTTCTCTAGACGAGGACTCAAAGCCCCAACGAAACGGTTACCAGTTTCGTTGAAGACATCCTCCGCCTGAGCAGCCGCGCCGACCCGGAAGCCACTGACGAGAAAAAGTTGCGCTTCCTTATGAGAGGCGTAAAAAGCGAAATCTTCGGGGGACTTATTCGCAATCCTCCGACGACCGTCGAAGAATTTGTTGCCGAAGCGACAAACATCGAGCGGGCGCTAATGGCCCGAGCGCTCCACTACCATCGGCTCAACGACGTTTCAACTCTGGCATCGGCAAGCTCCGTGCTCAGCACCAGCACCGACGAGCTTCGCGAGATTATCCGTCAAGTCGTTCGCGAAGAACTCAAGAAACTGCTGCCTGCTGCCGACCCCCCGGCGTCGCTGTCCATTGCCGAAGTTGTGAGGGACGAGCTCGAGAGAGCCATCGAACAACGTGCTTCTGTCAACCCCGCTCCGCTCGAGCAACCGACAGTGAGCTACGCCGCCATGGCCCGACGACCGCCACCTGCTGCCCGTCAACCTCCAACACCACGACGACGGGACGCACAAGCACAGCCGTACCCCCGACGTCTCGAGGATCGACCTCAGTACGTCCGGCAAGAGCAACCGGCGCCGAGGAAAACCGACGTGTGGCGAACGGCCGACCGACGCCCGCTTTGTTACCATTGCGGGGAAGCCGATCATGTCTACCGCCGTTGCCCGTACCGGCAGCTGGGGTTACGAGGCTTCCACCCTGACGACCCGCGACCACGCTACGGAGAGCGACCTAGGGACATCGACGAATACCTCCGCCGTTCGCCATCCCCAGGACCGTCTCCCCGCCGCGGTTACCGATCGCCATCACCGCAACGCCCTGCATCGCCTCATCGTAGGTCCCGCCGAGAGAGCCTGTCTCCCGTGTCCCGCCGGGAGAATTGAGTGCGGCAATACCGGGAGGTGGTATTGCCGATGACGAACGACGCCAATATCCTCCACAAACGTCGGAGGGCTCCCACACTAGCCACGAGACGGATAGGAACGACGGTTCTTCGACGGTGTCGAATAACCTCGACGTTACCATCGACGGCCACGACGCGAAGGCGCTCATCGACACCGGAGCCGACTATTCGGTTTTAAGTGGGAAGCTCTCTCGCCGCCTTCGGAAGGTGATGATGCCGTGGGAAGGCCCGAAAATACGAACCGCCGGTGGACATCTCATCACACCAGTGGGAAGGTGTACTGCGCGCGTGGACATCCACGGAGAGACCTGCCCCGTTATGTTCGTCGTCCTCAAAGACTGTTCGAGAGACGTCATCCTTGGCATGGACTTCCTCTGTGAGTACGGTGCAGTGATCGACCTTGGAGCAAACAGTTTGAAGCTGCGAAAGCCCGTGCTACCTCCAGAGGGATCCAAAACGTCGCCAGCCGCCGTCCGAGTCATTGCGGACCACGTAAACCTGCCGCCACGGTCGAGTGTTCTTGTGCCCGTCGTGACCGACGCAGTTGCCAGCGGGAAAGTCCTTCTGGAAGGCAACGTCCAACTGCTTCTCGGAAGAGGAGTAGGCGTCGCAAGGGGCGTAGCAGAGCTGTAGGATGGACATTGTGTGGTCCTTGTGACGAACTTTCGACCGGAGGCGCAGCATATTACGGAAGGTGCCATTATAGGACACGTCGAAGAACTCCGGGCCGACGCCGAAATCGCCGCGATCTCCGACAAGCCCTCACCATGTCAGCAGTTCAGTACAGTGCCGCCACAGCTCGACGTTAACCCCAAGCTCAGCGCCACGGAACGACGACAGCTCGGAGACCTCCTCGCCGAGTTCGGCGACTGCTTTGCGACGACGTCGAGGGTGCGCCAGACAACAGTTGCGAAACACCGCATCATTACCAACGAGGACGCGCTCCCTGTGCATCGGCCGCCGTACCAGGTCTCCCCAAAGGAACGAATGGCCATTCATGAACAAGTACAGGAGATGCTCAACGACGACATCATTCAGCCTTCGAGCAGCCCGTGGGCCTCTCCAGTCGTGCTTGTAAAGAAGAAAGACGGAACGCTTCGATTCTCCGTTGACTACCGGCGGCTCAGCGCGGTCACCAAGAAAGACGTGTATCCGCTCCCTCGCATCGACGACACGCTGGACCGGTTGCGCCACTCCCGATACTTTTCGTCGATGGACCTTAAGAGTGGCTACTGGCAGATCGAAGTCGACGAACGAGACCGAGAAAAGACTGCCTTCGTCACGCCCGACGGACTGTTTGAGTTCAAGGTGATGCCCTTCGGACTGTGCACGGCGCCGGCAACGTTCCAACGTGCCATGGACACCGTCCTGGCAGGCCTCAAGTGGCAGAGCTGTCTCGTTTACCTCGACGACGTCGTGGTATTCTCGACCAACTTCGACGAGCATTTGCGACGCCTTCGTGCCGTTTTTGAGGCAATCAGGACCGCAGGACTCACCCTCAAGCCGACGAAGTGCCGGTTTGCCTACGGCGAACTGAAGTTCCTGGGCCACGTTGTGAGCAACGAAGGTGTAAGTTCTGACCCTGAGAAAACTCGCGCCGTAGCGGCCTTTCCACCGCCCACCGACAAAACGGCCGTCCGAAGGTTCCTTGGACTTTGCGCATACTACCGGCGATTCGTTCAGGATTTCGCAAAGCTTTCGGCGCCGCTAACGCACCTTACGAAAGACGCCGTGAGCTTCGAATGGGGTGGAGAACAACAACAGGCATTCAACGAACTAAAGCGACGGCTCCAGTCACCACCGATTCTCGGCCACTTCGACCAATCAGCCGAAACGGAGGTCCACACGGACGCCAGTAATACAGGACTCGGAGCGGTACTGGTCCAACGACAAGACGGTGGGGAGCGCGTGATCGCATACGCTAGCCGGACGCTGTCGAACGCGGAACGCAATTACTCAACGACCGAGAAGGAATGTCTGGCCGTCGTCTGGGCCCCCCCCCCCCCCCAAATCACGAAATTCCGCCCATACTTGTACGGGACTCCTTTTCGGGTGGTCACCGACCACCATTCGCTGTGCTGGTTAGCGAGCCTGAAGGACCCATCGGGACGCCTCGCTCGGTGGAGCCTACGACTGCAAGAGTACGACGTGACCGTGGTCTACAAGTCAGGCCGAAAACACAGCGACGCCGACTGCCTGTCCAGAGCCCCTGTCGAGTCAGCTACCGGATGTGCCAAAGACGACGACGACGACGACGACGACCACTTTCTTGGCGCGGTGGGCATTCACGGCATGGCAGCGCTCCAGCGGGACGATCCTGAGTTGCGTGCACTGATCAACCACTTGGAGGGACGAGGGGGTACGATTCCCCGAGCCTTCTCGCGTGACCTGCCAAGATTCGCCGTCCGGAGAGGTCTCCTCTATAAAGAGAACTTCGGTGACAACAACTCGACGTGGCTCCTGGTCATTCCGGCTAGTCTTCGAGAAGAGATCTTCTAAGCCTGCCACGACGACCCAACATCTGGTCACAAGCTTGGCTACAGTAGGACTCTTGCACGGATCCGAGAAAAATACTACTGGCCCAAGCTCCCGAAGACTGTCCACCTCTACGTCCGTTCGTGCCACGAATGCCAACGACGCAAGAAACCACCGACGAAGCCGGCAGGTCTCCTGCAACCGATCGCGCCTCCGACTGCACCATTCCAGCAGGTTGGAATGGATCTTCTCGGACCTTTCCCACGCAGGGAAACCGGTGGATAATCGTGGCAACTGATTATCTCACCAGGTACGCTGAGACAAAAGCACTCCCGTCGGGTTCCGCCGTGGAAGTAGCCAAGTTCTTCGTGGAGTCTATCGTCCTCCGACACGGCGCTCCCCAAGTCGTGATTACGGACCGAGGATCATCGTTCATGGCGCAACTGACACAAGAGATACTGCGCCTGAGCCACACTGACCACCGCCGCACCACGGCATACCACCCGCAGACCAACGGGCTGACGGAGCGACTAAACAAGACCATCGCCGACATGATTTCGATGTACGTGGACGTGGAACACAAGACGTGGGATGAAGTGTTGCCCTACGTCACGTTTGCGTACAACACGGCGATTCAAGAAACTACCGGCATTACACCCTTTCAGCTGGTGCACGGCAGAAAGGTGACGACGATGGTCGACTCCATGCTGCCCCAGGACCCGACGGAGGACGGCACTGACGACGCCCAGCTGGTCACCCAACGAGCAGAAGTACGCCAGCTAGCCCGTCTTTGAATAAAGGACCAGCAACGTGTGGACGCTGGCCGGTACAACCTTCGCCGCCGCGACGTGGAGTTCCAGCCCGGAGACAGGGTATGGGTGTGGACGCCCATTCGCCGCCGCGGCCTCAGCGAGAAAATGTTAAAACGCTACTTCGGACCCTACAAGGTCATCCGCCGCCTTGGGGACTTGAACTACGAGGTGCTCCCCGACGGAATCCGCGTCCTGATGAACGGCGTCCATCAGGACGCCGCCAGCCACGACCCGAAGTCGTCCACGTAGTTCGACTCAAGCCGTTCTACGCGCGTTAGGATTGTGACACTGCATGTTTGTTTTGTTTCGCCGTAATTGTTTTAGCCATTTCCGTTTTCCTTTCGTTTTGCATCGGGGCGATGCACTTTTAAAAGGGGGATAATGCCGCCCGCAGAGCCGAGAAGGCAACGCTTGGTCACGGTCTTCTAGAAGATTCCCAGTCATTCTCGCAGCAGACATAACTTTCCCTCTGCTATTCTCGAAAGTGCCAGTTCATCCTCACCCCGAGCGCGCGACGCTCGAACCTGCTTTGCCGAACCTTCGAGATAGTGACGCACGGTAGATAAGCAGCTGCCCGCGACCTTGTCGAGTCCGGCTCAGCAACACTTCCTTTGATTTCCTCCTCCCAATACTCTGACTGACTTGTCGAGTCAGTCTCAGTCTCGCTCCCGCTCTGCTTCGCCGCCGAATCGCCGCCTGCTTTTCTACTGCCTCGACGCTCTTTCGTTACTTATTTTTGGTTGGCACAAGTTCGCCCATTAAACCTTTATTTTCAGTTTACTCTTTGCTTTCTCGTCGCCTTAATTCGTGGCAATATCAGGTTAAAAAATTCCGCTGTAAAACGTTTTTTTTTTTTTTTTTTTTTTTTTTTTTATAAACTCATATTTTCCTAAAGGAATACGGGATTAGTATGGTTTGCCAGACTCGGTGGTTCGCATTGTTTCTAACGATATGTTTTATTTATCACTACCTCGTAGCGTTCCGCAAACTGCATATTTAAGGACCCTGAACTTTGTTGTGAGACTGAGATAATTCTTAGATGCTATTTATGTTTCCTTAGCTTTTGTAAAAGTACTTATACTTTTTTTTTCTTTCTTACTCCCCCCTTCTATTATAAGGCCCCACGGCACTGTAGGTATCTGACTAAATAAATAAATATAAAATAAGGCCTATGATGCTTAATAAGTTACTATGGTTACCCTCTCTGTGGAGTGATTTTTGTTTTAACCCTAGAATGCATGACTTTTTTTTTTACTCAAAAAACTTTGTGCGTGTTCGCTACAATAACAACATCATTGTAAAAATAGTTTAAAATTTTTTATTCAGTTTTTGAACTCAAAAACGAAAAACTACTTTATGTATCATATGTGATACAACATGCATTGGTGCGTCATGGGTTGTGGAAGCGGTGAAAGCAGTTTTTGGCTTTGTTCAAGCACAGAGCGACTGAACATTTCTCGCAGTTTACAAACATGCGATGCCCACCCTGGAAGCTTACAGCGTTGCCTGGTGGCGGTCCATTGAGGCCAGTGACTCAGCTGGTCGAGTCGAACATCGTGTGGTGAAAGGACTGCTGCAGATGTCTTTTGCTTCCTGGCTTCGAGCTGCCGCTGAACTTCAGATGGCCGTCCTCTTTTGGGGACTGTGGGCCAAGTCTGCACAGGCACTCTGAGACTTCCTTCCGAAATTTCGCCAATGGAAGTGCGGCATCCCCTTTCTGTCGACGGTAGAGAATCCATGCATTTACCACTGTCAAGTCTACAAAATGATAAAAAAGTCGAAAGTGCCACTTCCTCGAGCGCATGGTAATCTTGTACCTGCCCATCAGATCGTCTAACATGTCCATACCACCCATGTGATGATTGTATTGGAGAACGATATTTGAGCATTCAACGTCAATCTTGGTCTTCAGCGATCGATCATACCTTTGCACGGACTGTTTGGGTTCTGAACCTACAAGCGTCGAAAGCAGGTTTACAGCCTTGTTGTCCTTCCACACGACAGCTGGAACGTCAATGCCGTCAATTCGTGCCACGCTTTATGCAGTAGTTTCCCGCTCTGCCTTCCAGAGTTCTTGCTCTGTTGGGAGTTCGCAGTCCTTTATTCGATTTATTCGCACGGTTCCAAGAGACAGAATTCTTTGCTGTGCTAGGTGAACCATAATCTTGGGGGAGGTGTCGTAGTTATCGAAATAGAGTTTGTATCTCGCATTTTTAGGAATGTGTCGGCTCAGTCTCACAACAACATTTCCCGTAGCTCCCAAATCCGGTTCTCCTGCTTTCCTTTTCGAAGGATCGTTTTCTTGCCCAGTGTAAATCTTCATATCATAGGCATAGTCGGAGACACCGCTTAGCACGAAGAACTTATAACCCCACTTGTGGGGTTTATTAGGCATGTACTGTTTTAGGTAATGGCGAGCTTTCGTCGAGCACATCTGTTCATCTAATGCAAGGCATTCTTCCATTGGCACCGACAGAAACTTTGCCCGTAGTGCTTCAAACACTGGCCTTATATTAAAGAGCCAATAACGTGTTCTATTGTCTGTCGACATTTCCGCATTGTTACAAAAGTGCAAATATCATCTGATTTTTTCGGACTGGTTTACAGACATCACAGATGATATGCTGGTGTTACCGAGCACCGGGTCCCAGTAATCTCTAATGTTCGGGACATGAACGAACGACATGGATATGCAAATTCCAACATACTTCTTGACGTCTGCCGAAGTTACCTCGACGGTTCTATCAGGGTTTGTCTGCACACTGTACTGGGATGACCGCTCTGCAATAAAATCGATCAGTTCATCGGTGAAAAAGTACTTAAAAAATGGAATGGTGACTCCATCGCCTGTATTGCAGGAGGCAAAGTTGTCGTACCACGAAACGTGGTTTTCTCTGGGGGAAGATTGGGGCACTGTTTTTTTCCAGTTGACAGCTCGGCCTTTAGAGTTGCTGAGTGTCGCTGTTGTAGAAGGTATATCGGGCGTACTGTCTTCGCTTTCGCAGTCATCCACGATCTCTTCTGCTTCAAAGTCCGGGACATTTTCATCCTTTTCATCAGAGCTTGCCTCGCTTTCTAAGGGAAACGAAATCCCCTGAATCTCTTCATCAGTCAAATGTGTCGCCATTGACGAGCTGTACACAAAAACAGTAAAAAAAATATTTTAAATACCTTTTGAAATGCGGCATTTTAGGTTGCTTGGCAATATTTTAGAATAAAAACTTTGCCATTTTTTTGGAAATAGAGTCCGCAGTATCGTATTGGTTTTCTCTAAATCGGAAAATAGTGTAATCCATCGGCAAAGCTTCCGTAAACATGTTGTGCACGAAGGCTTCCCGGAGTCCAAATCAAGCTTCAAATGGATAGTGTATCGTATCAGATACACATGTTTGTTTTCGAGCCGAATCTTTCAAGAATCAAACTTCTCAGAGTTACAGCTTGTCAAGACACAAGAAGGTATTAGAAGCCGCAGCATAATTTTGAGTAAAGTATTTCTTACCTGGAACAGTAATAATCTTTACAATGAAGTTCGTGTTTCTACGCACGTGTTGCCCATGTCAAAAAGCGCTACACTTGAGCGCCGACCGAGGAAGTAGCTCCATCTAGCGGAGTCGGTTTTAGACAGGCGGCGCAAAACATGTATCGGATGCGATACAGCATGCATTCGCGTTGAATTTGTACTCGGATTTCTGTGGGATTGCTTTTTACAGACGTGTATCATATCAGATACGGTATGAATTGTAAAATTAAATTTGGAGGCGTTTTTTTTTTTATTTTTTATTTTATTTTATTTTTTTTTTTTACGTTTTTCCTTTCGCAGATTTGAGACTTTAGATGCTAATGTTTCGTTCCCGACAAAACATTGGCGTTGGTCAGGCCTAATGTTGACGAAACCAGAAGAGAGGGTAGAGAATTTCCCCACCTCCAAAAAACATGCACGTAATCCGAATACCCCTAAAACGTCCTAGTAGCACTTAAGCAAGGCAACGAGGAAAATCTTGCTGAGGAAAAAATGCACCTTGCGCCGGCAGTTCAGTTGAGGCTGTATATTTGAGTAAAGAAAAATACGGTCGCAGAAAAAAAAATTAAGCTTCCTAAGAAAGCCTTAGATTCAGTGAAGCTTTCGGAGGCATGCTATATACTCCTGGATTTTTCCGTTTTTCTAGATTTCTGATTAAAGGGCAAAAAAGAAAAGGGGGGGGGGGGGGGGAGCTAGCGTTGCTTCCCGTTTCGTTTTGTTCATTTTCTCCTCGGACACGCAACCAACAAGAAACAAAAAAAAAAGGGGGGGGGGGGGGGGAGAAGACAAATCGTGAGTTAACTTTTAGTTAGTTTGCCAACCGCGCTGGCTTTTTCTGCTATGGGCAGGACACGTTAATCCGCCTTATATTTGCGTTGTTCGCACAAAGCGGCAAGTCCTTATAGTATTAGCCCCGAGAAGTTCGCGTGGCGCCCCCTTACGGCGAACCGGGGTGACGTCACGGCGAGGAGAGAATTTTTCCCCGACTCGGCCCGCTCGCCTTGTGGAGGCTGTGACGACGCTAGCTGACGGCGCGCTCGTTTCTATTTAATTTTTTTGGCGTGTTTTTCTTAGGAAGTGTAAATTTTTATTTGAACCTTTATTGAGGTACGGCCTGCAGCTACAGGCGAAGCTTCAACAAACATTTTAAACATGGTTGACAGGGCAGGCAACGCATGAATCACAGCTGGTATATGAAAATAAAGAAATATGGCCACAATTGCAGGAGCGTCACTATAGATTTACATCTCGCACAATAAATGCTGCTGATGGTCTGAATAAATTGGGAGGTTATGTAACTATTTTTTTTTTATCTCTGTTTTTAAACAAGATCGCCGAAGCAGAAAAGCTGCATGCTGCTCGAGCAACATGTTAAATACAGTCTGGGCTATCAAGAAAAAATCACAAGTAAGACAGCCCAAGTGCAGGGGCAAAGTAAAAAAAACAACAAAAAAAAACGGGGAACATTTATTATATACAGTGCTTGCATTTGACCTTTGATGGATTCGGATAGTATTTCAATGGACTACACGGGTGGTATTTGTGGACTTGTTTATATCAACCCTCAAGTAATGTATAAAAAACGTAAGTGAAGGTGTCTAGCTCGTTATTAGCCCCTTAAGCCCTAAAATTGAGATTTTACTTAAATCGAATTGTCCTGAAGTTAAAATACCAGTCGCTTTTCTCACGCAGACTATCGCCCTTCACAGGTTCCACATTTTTTGCTACTAGTGCTGCATCTTCCACTGGACAGACGTTCGAATGCTTGCTTTTACTCCTGTTTTCCTCTGTTGTCAGAGAGTCCAGCTGTAGGGAGTTTGGAGGCTGAGGAAGCTTTTGGGGACCTGCAGCAGTGTCTCTTTTAATTGGAAATAACAATTCAGACTAAACGGTGTATCTTCGGAATAGGCTGGAATAAAGAATGTCAGGAAAAAGCACAAGCATTCCACATTACGGAAATATTGCCGTGCATAGTTTGGCAGTTAATACATATCATACAGAGAACTGGGGGCAATTCGGCCGTTTTTGCTGCTACCATACAAACTAATTTCCAGTAAGTGTGCAGCTTCTAAGAAATATGCCTGCATACGTGTATAAACTATATAATTAATTCACGAAGAAGCCACATTTATGTAAAACAACCCTGTTCCACGAGCACTTCAAAGAAAACATCTGCGAACCAGCGCATGCAGAGTGGCACCGCAGAGTCAGGGTCGAGAGCTAATTTGCCGACCACCCAAAGGCGCATGATATAAATGCCACTTCAAATGCATTGAAAGCGGGATGTAATATTGTCTTAAATCATGAACGTGCAAGGAACAGAATTCCAGCGTCTCAAACGCTTGCGCCATCGCTTCACTGACCTCTCGCAAGATTGCCTTGTGTCGTGTGGACGGACGGGGAGGCTCATCGGCGGAATTGCCTCCGCCGATAGCTTTCGGGATTTGTAACGCAATTTTAAAGGTAAAAGGGACAAGCAGGCTTATAAAATGTACGGAAGCACGTCAATATCGGCCTAACTCAACTTCTTGCACACCAGGTAAACGAAGTGCAGCTCCATGAAGAGCTTGCGGCACACAACGCCAAACCAGGAAACCGGTGCTGGGAGGCGAGCCGATGCGAGATCGCGGAGCGGAGTACTCGCCCTGACGTCACAGTACACCTCACCCAATCCTGGCGCGGCGACCGCAGCGACGCTTGTGCTCGCTCTCGGGGCTAATAGGCTCCTTCACACTGCCCCATTTTTTTATGTTAAGTTACGTTACGAAATATTACGTTGAAGTTACTGGGACCTTTTTGCTTCATATTAAGCGAGGCTCCCAGTTCGGTGACTTAAACGTAACGAAACTTAACGTAAGAAAATGGCGCAGTGCGAATCAGCCTTAAATGTACTGTTTTATACTCTACGGTAAACCGTAGCAGTCGCTACGAGTCATCGCAGTCATTGTAACGCTGCGAACGTTTCATGTGACGACGCGCTCCACGCGACTCGGCATATCTCGCGAAACCACGTGACGCTCAGAAGGCATTAGATGAGCTGAGATCTGCTTGTAGGGTCCGCTGCAGTCCTTCGTATAGTGAAACGGAGTATAGCGGAAAGAAGGTCTGGCACCAACCAAAAAGAGAATTGTTTTAGTTTTTAAAAAAAGGAAATGTTGGACAGCCACTCAGTAAGTGCAAATCAAGATTTATTTTTATTATGATTCAGCTTCATATATTCGAGGGCTCTGTAGGCCGCCGTTTTCCCATTGAAAATATAGGAAAATTACAACTTTTGAAGGAGATACTGGTTAGTTTAAAAACTATGGCAGCTGGTTTGAACCGCTCGGAGAATGGGCGTTCGACGACGCGTAGTTTATTCTTGTGACAAGGGAACTTGTACTATCGGGGAAAAATGAAATGCGAAGAGGAGCGCGTGGCTCGCAGAACAGGCTGCGCCGCCTGGAAGTGAGCCTAGGAGCGAGGGTGTGAGGCCTACTCCGACGTGTTCACGCCCCTTCCTCTGCGCTCCCCAGTGGGGTAAAGGTGGGTGAGGAGGAGTGGCAAATCCCGTGCGCCGACATCCTGGGTCCCGAGTGAACGATCGCAAAAGAGAGCGACAGAACACGAGAGAAAGAAAGCAACGTTGCCATGGTAAACACGGAGAGTGAAAACTCTCAGCAATATAAACAGTGATAATTTAACGTTGTAAACTAAATTCTAAGCTATTCTAACGCTTATAAAAATCAATAAAGTCATTACGCTGCATAAACTTCCCTTCTGTCGAAATCTCGGAAATCTGGTGGTTGCGCAGTTTCGTATTCCTCAACCGCGCCCAGCCGCGCCCCACCAGCGAAGCCGGGTATATGGTTTAGTTTAGCGTTAACGCGAGGCCGTACATCTGCGCGCTATGCAAAAAGAAACCTTCGAAAAGAACGCGAGTATCTTTCCACCGGTAAATTCGTGGATTGTTGAAGTTCACGAAACTGCTCTGATGATGTAACCGTGTTTGGGACCCAGAGGGTCTGCCTGCATGGTCCGCCGCTTGCGGCAGCCAGAATGTATGGGAAAATGGCGGACCTTTTCCTCTAGATTTAGTATATGATCTCTATGGCGCTCCCCAAGCTTCAGCAGTGCGCCTCTTCGTGCGCTGAAAGCTATCACCGCTATCTTTGCTGGCTCAGCGCGTGCGGTGCAAAGAAGCTCGCCGCACTCGCCGAGCAGGCAAAGATAGCGGCGACAGCTTTCAGCGCACTAAGAGGTGCACTGCCGAAGCTGGGGGAGCGCCAATCGAGGGGCCTGAACACATCGAAGTAGGCCACGCACCCTCGCCCCTAGGTTCACTTCCTGGCGGCGCAGCCTGTACCGCGAGACACGCGCACCTCTGTTCGCATTTCATTTTTCCCCGATAGTACAAAGTTTCTTTTAACGGCTTTTTTTTTTTTTTTTTTTTTTTTTTTACAGCGGAGTTTAAGGTTTAGTTTCCCCAGGATTGTGTCCGGTACCAAAAAAAAATGTTGACAAAACACGCCGGTTGCAGCTGCTGCTTATAGATGGCGGTAGCTGTCCAGAGTGTTGTATTGCTCGGTTGCCTCCTTCCCGTCGTCACTCATAGATCGCGGCAACCTTTCCGGCCTCGACAACCAGACAACTGGTGGCTGCCGTCGCTCATAGATGGCGGCAACATTTCTTCGGAGGAAGAAGAGCGGGAACAGAACGAGCGGTGATGTGCGCAGCAGATCGAATGCTTCCGCAATTGCCGCGAGGCCGCTATCGCGTAACTATCGCGTAAGTTCCACAGCGTCGAGCGCTTAAGATTTTCTTGCGAAAGACGAGCAGATCAATCACCTGGAAAGCCACCGCCAAGAACAGAAGCTCTAGCTCCGCTGCTCTTCCTTCTTCACCAGTGGGGAAAGGCTGAAAGTTTTTGTGTTGTATTACTTTCCCTTTTTGCTGGCTAAATTACTTGAGTTTCTGCTTTCTATTTTTTCACTCTCTCTTGGCTCTTATATGCTTAGTTCGGTTGCGCGGCTTTTAAACCGTGTAGGTGGAAATTAAAAAAAAAATGTATGGTCATCTGCAGTTGTAGGGTCTCATTCAACTTCAGGTCCTAATGATATTTATAAAACTGGTGGTCGATCCAATTTATTGTTAATTTCTTGGTCCAAGAGAAGGTGGTATCAGAAATTGGGTATTATGATCTCCATGTGGCATGTTGTATGGTAATACTATGGTAAAACTATGGTAACTATGGTAAAACTTCTTAGTTGGAATGTTGAGAGCAGAAGTGTTTGCGCTGAGATGAGCATTGATGAAAGCAAGCAGCCGAAGTTCTAATAATTTTAATGAGGTTGACGAAAATTTGACGACCATGATTTCGTTCGACTTCATTGTTTCTTTCCGGATATTAGTTCGGGAGTAGACAAAATCCTTGACGAAGAGTACCACCAGATTAATTCCGACTTGTTCGACGCAACGGAAGCATGACAGTGAAATGTAGCAGGTGAAAACACATTGTGAAATACCTTGATTGTTTATTTCATATACACATTATCTTATTTTCATAAAGAGTCTAATTGCATTTATTGAGACATGAATTCCTTCGAGGCGGCTCTGAGAAGTGGATAGGGCTCTCCGCACTTTCCGGAAATGTCGTCCGTGTCGAGTGACATGATGGCGACGCCACCGAGGTTCTTGGATTTTGCAAAAACAGCCTAGAAAGAATAATATAATAAGCATATTTTTCTCACCAAAAGGAAATGAAGCAAGAATTATTAATTTTACGTACCTTTTCTTTCACGCTTTCAGCATCTTCAAAACTGACCCAGCTCTTGTTGTCTGTAGCATACGATTCCTTGAGGTCCGTGTTGTAGTTAACGGTCCACTTCTTCGCTCTCATGAATTCGCAGACCTGAAAAGATTCGACATAATTTAAAAATTAAGCCCCAGTGGCGACACGCGCAAATTAATTGAATGTTATTTTTCTATGTGATTCTAGCAATACTTCTGTGCTTTACAAAAGTTTATGCAGAGATCGAACACGGCCGCTAGAATGCTCTAAAGGCATGCTTTTTTGTCGCTCATTAATACTTTCCGCTTTTAGTAAACTATCGCAGATAAATGATTTATCTTATGCTTTGTAGCATTGCTTTTTTTATGTTGTCCTTGCCATCTTAGAGTAACTGTTGTTGAAATATTTTTTTTTATTATTCACTTACGCTGCACTACCCTCAAACCGAGGTCGCACTGGTCGTAAATGGTGGGACCCAGAAGTAACTGGAACTAATTTCTCGAGGGTAGGGTGTTGGTAGTACCAGTTTCCGCCGCTAGAAAAAGTAGCGGCACCCTCTTCGAGTCACTTTCCCGACCGTAATCATCTTCTAAAGTTCTAGCGGCATGTGGATCTATTTCCCGTATTTTGCAATGTCTCATTTGAATTACCTTCCACATTAACAAAACGAGTTCCTTTTATTACTTTTTCCATACGGGCAAACAGAAACATGTTACTCGGGGTGAGGTCCGTTGAATCAGGGGGGGGGGGGGGGGGTGTTGAAGATGCGGTGTCATGTTATTTTTGCTAATATATTGTTGCACTAATAGGGCAGCATGTACTGGGGCATTGTGGTGATGGAACCACCACTCCTACATTTCCTCAAATCTGGGTGTTTCTGCCATACCGAGTTACGCAGGCGTCAAAAAATTCCCAGGTAAAACACCTGAGTAACAGTTTCACCAGAAGGAACAAACTTGGAGTGAACAATACCCGAATGTTTCAATGTTTTCGTCAGTTGACGACGTGGAGGGTGCCCCTGAACGAGGTTGGACGTCGATCAATAATTTACAAACCTTGAACCGAGAAACCACTCGTAGACCTGAGATTTCTTAATCTTCCTTGTAAGCTGTCTCAAGTATTACAAAAGTTTCCTCCGCCGTTTTTCATAAAATAAAACAATATCACGGCCGCACGCTGTTTCATCAATCATACATTTTAAAAAAAGGAATGATTTTAAAGCGTTTGGAACAAAAATCACAACGTGTCGCTAGAACTTTAGTAGACAACGCCGGTAGGAAAATTGATTCGGAAGGCAAATTACTAATTACAAATGCAGCGCTAAACTTAGCGGAAAACTTTCTTCGCTAAATTTAGCGAAAAAAGTTCTCAGCTAAATTTAGCGGAAAAAGTTCGGCGCTAAATTTAAAGGGCAATTTATTCTGCTATATTTAGTGGGAAATTTGGCGAAACTCTCCCGCTAAATGGGAGGGGTCATGGAGAGGAGGAGGGAAGGGTATGGAGGAAGGGCATACCCTCACTCCGTATCCTCTCCTCCTCCCCCTCAAGAGCTGCGCTCTAATTCGGAATTACAGAGGACTGTCAACGTCTTTCACCTTTTAGGCCATTCTTAGCATCGGCGTTGTTCTTGGAGTTTCAGAACTATAAATTTCTGACGTTCTTTCACGACGATATGTGCGACAGTTTCTAAAAAACGGAGTATTGCAAAAAGCTCAGCCCCCGTACTGTGTTATGGCATCAGCATAAACAAACATGGCGGCGCCCATGGAAGAGAGAGACACTGGTCTTATGGCTAAATATTTTCTTTCATTGCCAGTGGGTAGGAGACTTTGGTCAAGCAACATTTTGACGTAGAACTACGTCTTCCTCTGCGCTTGGAAGGGGGTGCAAAGTTGCGAGTCGAGATCACGAAAACTTGGTCACAGAAGTGACGTCACTTCCGTGGCTTCAGGTAACGTTGGGTCCCGCAACGTTAATTTTTCCTCTAAATTTATCAGGGAAACTAAATTTGTAAGTGAGTTCGGTCAAGCAGCATTTTGACGTAGAGCAACATGTGTCTACGCGCTTTGAAGGGGGTGCGAAATTGCGCTTCGATATCACGAAAACTTGGCCACGCAAGTGAAGTCACTTCCGTACCGTCAAGTAACGTCGGGTCACGCGACGTCAATTTTTTTTTCTAAATTTAGCGGGAAACTAAATTTGTAGGTAAATTTGGTCAAGCAACATTTTGACGTAGAGCTACATCTTTCTCCGCGCTTGGAAAGGGCTGCAAAGTTGCGCTTCGATAGTACGAAACTTGGTCAAAGAAGTAACGCAACTTTCGTGCCGCCAGCTGGTAACGTTGGATCACGTGACGTCAATTTTCCCTCTAAATTTAGCAGGGAAACAAAATTTGTAGGTGAATTTGGTCAAAGTACATTTGGACGTATAGCTACATCTTTCTCCGCGCTTGGAAGGGGCTGCAAAGTTGCGCTTCGATAGTACGAAACTTGGTCACAGAAGTAACGCCACTTTCGTGCCGCCAGGTAACGTTGGGTCACGTGACGTTAATTTTTCCTCTAAATTTAGCAGGGAAACAAAATTTGTAGGTGAATTTAAGTACATTTGGACGTATAGCTACATCTTTCTCCGCGCTTGGAAAGGGCTGCAAAGCTGCGCTTCGATAGTACGAAACTTGGTCACAGAAGTAACTCCACTTTCGTGCCGTCAGGTAACGTTGGGTCACGTGACGTCAATTTTCTCTCTAAATTTAGCAGGGAAGCAAAATTTGTAGGTGAATTTGGTTAAAGTACATTTGGACGTATAGCTACATCTTTCTCCGCGCTTGGAAAGGGCTGCAAAGTTGCGCTTCGATAATACAAAACTTTGTCACAGAAGTAACGTCACTTTCGTGCCGTCAGGTAAAGTTGGGTCACGTGACGTCAATTTTCTCTCTAAATGTAGCGGGAAAACTAATCTTTAGGTGGATTCGGTGAAGCAACATTTTGACGTAGAACTACGTCTTTCTCCGCGCTTGGAAGGAGGTGGAAAGTTGCGCTTCGATATAAAAAAAGTCTTGGTCACGCAAGTGACGTCTCTTCCGTGCCGTCAGGTAACGTTGAGTCACATGACGTCAATTTTCTCTCTAAATTTAGCAGGGAAGCAAAATTTGTAGGTGAATTTGGTCAAAGTACATTTGGACGTAGAGCTACATCTTTCTCCGCGCTTGGAAGGGGCTGCAAAGTTGCGCTTCGATAGTACGAAACTTGGTCACAGAACTAACGTCACTTTCGTGCCGTCAGGTAAAGTTGGGTCACGTGACGTCAATTTTCCCTCTAAATTTAGCGGGAAAACTAAATCTTTAGGTGAATTCGGTGAAGCAACATTTTGACGTAGAACTACGTCTTTCTCCGCGCTTGGAAGAAGGTGGAAAGTTGCGCTTCGATATAAAAAAAAAAAAAGTCTTGGTCACGCAAGTGACGTCTCTTCCGTGCCGTCAGGTAACGTTGGGTCACGTGACGTCAATTTTCTCTCTAAATTTAGCAGGGAAGCAAAATTTGTAGGTGAATTCGGTCAAAGTGCATTTGGACGTATAGCTACATCTTTCTCCGCACTTAAAAGGGGCTGCAAAGTTGCGCTTCGATAGTACGAAACTTGGTCACAGAAGTAACGTCACTCTCGTGCCGTCAGGTAACGTTGGGTCACGTGACGTCAATTTTTCCTCTAAATTTAGCGGGGAGAACAAAATCTTTAGGTGAATTCGGTGAAGCAACATTTTGACGTAGAACTACGTCTTTCTCCGCGCTTGGAAGGAGGTGGAAAGTTGCGCTTCGATATAAAAAAAAAGTCTTGGTCACGCAAGTGACGTCTCTTCCGTGCCGTCAGGTAACGTCGGGTCACGTGACGTCAATTTTTCCTCTAAATTTAGCAGGGAAACTAAATTTGTAGGTGAATTTGGTCAAGCAACATTATGAGGTAGAGCTACATCTTTCTCCACGGAACTTGGTCACGGAAGTGACGTCACTTTCGTGCCGTCAGGTAATGTTGGGTCACGTGACATCAATTTTCCTTCTAAATATAGCGGGAAAACTAAATTTGTAGGTGAACTTGGTCAAGCAACATTTTGACGTAGAAGTTAGAACTACGTCTTTCTCCACGCTTGGAAGGTGGTGCAAAGTTGCACTTCGATATCAAAAAACCTGGTCACGCAAGGGACGTTTCTTCCGAGCCGTCAGGTAACGTTGGGTCACGTGACGTCAATTTTTCCTCTAAATTTAGCAGGGAAACTAAATTTGTAGGTGAATTTGGTCAAGCAATATTTTGACGTAGAACTTCGTCTGTCTCCGCGCTTGGAAGGTGGTGCAAAGTTGCGCTTCGATATTACGAAACTTGGTCACGGAAGTGACATCACTTTCGTGCCGTCAGGTAACGTTGGGTCACGTGACGTCAATTTTTCCTCTAAATTTAGCAGGGAAACTAAATTTGTAGGTGAATTTGGTCAAGCCACATTTTGACGTAGAGCAACATCTGTCTCCGCGCTTGGAAGGGGGTGCAAAGTTGCGCTTCGATATTACGAAACTTGGTCACGGAAGTGACATCACTTTCGTGCCGTCAGGTAACGCTGGGTCACGTGACGTCAATTTTTCCTCTAAATTTAGCAGGGAAACTAAATTTGTAGGTGAATTTGGTCAAGCAACATTTTGACGTAGAGCAACATCTGTCTCCGCGCTTGGAAGGGGGTGCAAAGTTGCACTTCGATATTACGAAACTTAGTCACGGAAGTGACATCACTTTCGTGCCGTCAGGTAACGTTGGGTCACGTGACGTCAATTTTTCCTTTAAATTTAGCAGGGAAACTAAATTTGTAGGTGAATTTGGTCAAGCAATATTTTGACGTAGAACTTCGTCCGTCTTCGCGCTTGGAAGGTGGTGCAAAGTTGCGCTTCGAAATCACAAAACTTGGTCACAGAAGTGACGTCACTTCCGTGCCGTCAGGTATACGTCGGGTCTTGTGACACCAATTCCCTCGCCACATTTTGCGGGGAAACTGAATTAGTGTATATATCACGTGGCGTCAGGTCACGTGACATTAAATTTTCCGATAAACTTTTGCGCGGAAAACAAATTGGTGTATATGGGTCAAGTGGCGTCAGGTTACGCGATATTAATATTCCAGTCAAATTTATCAGGAAAACGTGACTGTAGGTCGCGTGACGTCGGGTCACGTGACTTTGCCTCTATCCGAGCCATGGCCATTCACCTCTTGCGCACCCGCCATCGTCATGAGGCACGAGTTCGAGTTCATACCTCCAGCTGCCACAAACAACAGATATGGGATGAGTGGACAAGGCACGGCCTCTCTTATATCACCCCCCCCCCCCCCCCCATCGCACTTTTTGTGCCACTCACACGTAGTTTTACGGGACTTCATGCAGCATACTACGACTAGAAACCGAACAATCTGCTTTTTTTAAGTTTAAGGTTTATGTTTTTGCTGCTTGAGGACTGGATACCGACAACGTAAGAAACTCAGGGCGGGGCGAACCCCGAGCACCTTAGATTTGCTCCGCAGCCGGTCTATAGCGGTATTAGCTGACAAGGACGGCGAAGTACAAATCACGAAGCAAAGAAACATGGACTACATAAGCTCCGCCGTGCCTTTCTTCAGCTCTCCAAGACCATAGCCACTTTAAATCCGTGACATAAACAGAGCGCTCGAACTCGCCTCGTTGTAGCCCAAGGCCCCAGGAGTCTGTGTATACGGTCCCGGCTTTCCGGGCTGTCTGGAGGAGGACCCGAAGTCCGTGTCCTGCGGGTCCTCGAGGGTCCAGGAACGAGCGAGGGTCGTGATACCCAGGACGAGCTTCGTGGAATCCGCACCCAGGTCCAGGAGCGTCTTTACGCTCTCTGCCTGCATCGAAGTCGTTCTTTTAGTTCTCACGGCATGTACATTATACAAAGAACAATCCGCAAACATGGTCCGAGACATGGACATGGCCCTCTCACCTTGGTCTTACAAGGACTGTCTGCAAACGTGTTCGAAAATACGTGTAAAGCAAACATGCTTAGAATATGCTCGAGGTGTGTCCGTAGATATGTCTGTCATCATGTCCGTAGCGAAAACAGTGTCTATTGTACGACGCATGAGCAGTGGTACCGCGGGTTTCAGAGCTCGTGTCATAAGAGCAATCGTAACGTCATAGAAACGAGCGTGACCGTACGGAAGAATATGAGAAGGATTCTCAAGATTCGGATTACGCCTGTCTCCGTCTTCGACTCTAAAGCCGGGGTCCCGCCACTTGTGAACAGATATGTACGCGTCACGTCAAAAGATAAAAGTAACTAAATACCGTCACCGATTCTCATAAGGAACGCGTTACCTGACCTAAATGCAAGGAGTTACTTTTCTCGTTACTTTGACGATCCAATACACAACTGCTTTTGTTTTATGCTTTATTATTTTTGTTTTCTTTTTAAGGAGTCGGTGTACTTAGGCAGTAGCTGCCTCGAGAAGTTTTCTTCAGTTATGTTTCTTCGCTTCATTGAGAATACATCTCCGGCGACGCTGAAGAGTCGTCCTACCGACGCGCTCGAAGGAACGGCAGTGCTGTGCTTCAGGTAGAGCTGGTGAATCTGGAATTCTTCTCTCTCTTTTGTTCTCTCTGCTTCTAAAATTCTACGTTGACAATGTGTTTTGTGCCTTCCCGCGTTGGCAACCTCCAGGTTTACGTTCGGTCTGTACACGATTCTAGAAAGGTCAACCAACGGACCTTTGTCTGTTCGCTGGGTGAAGGACATTCCCAGGTGTAGAGTTCGAGTGATCTCTTCAGCGATAAACATTGATTTACTGTCATTGTGTTTAATAGTTATTTTTAGCTTTGCACATCTGCCTTTGTAGCGATCGACGCATACTTAGGTTGGAATTAAAACGAGGCTGTCTTAACGGTGTTGTACTCGTTACTCATCAAAGATAAGAAAATACAGTTACTCGTTACTTGGCCTTACAAGTAATTAAGTACGTTACTCGTTCCTTTTCTAAAAAAAAGTAACTAAATATGTTACTTGTTACCGATAAAAGTAACGAAGTAGACGTAACTCGTTACTAGTAACGCGTTACGTACATATCTGCCTATACATCATACAAAGGACAGTTTGGATACAGATTCGAACACAAGTCACCACGAGATTCGTGCTTCGAATGCAGCATGGCAACGAGATTCAAGGAGAAACTTGGCATGCGGCATTAGAGGCACGGATATCGCGGTGACCGATGTTTGCAGATTGTTTTTTGTATTATGCATAAACAACGTGACCCCGGCCTGAGAAAAGGGCTGTGCGAGTTCACTTTCCTGCACAACACAACACACCGAATCTCGGTGAACACTTCCAGGATCCCTGCAAATGACGAAGCCCGGAAGACGATTAGACCAGAAAGTGCAATGCGCGCATGGGGCAACTAAAGCGCTGGATAGCGCTTTAGGGACAACGAGCCTGACGTTTCGGTTGAACGCTTGCTTCTGCGCCCATCGTTGTTTTTAGGTTTAACCGTATTCTGAGTTTCCTCGTTCATTGGGACCCTTCTATTTTTAGCCATGATTGGCTACCTCCGTGTCTCATTGTAAGGTAAAATTACAAACATCTTTTAGAGTGTGTACAGCGAGCAAGTTCGTCTACTCCTTGCGTACCTCGTACGTTTGTTTACCCCTCAAATGCACCCACACGCCTTTGTTTCTCCCCGACCTCAACGCTGGACGGCGCGCGCTTGGCTGACTTGTCATCGCGCATTCCCTGTGTGTTCTTCATGTTGCCCTTTGATTGGTATTTTCTTCCTTGCGTTTGTATGCGCCAAAGACACTTTTTAGAACACTTTCTCGCCGTATACCCCATTTCAATATTTACAAGCCCTCAGCGCAGTGTTCGATCTCCTCAGCCCACCACGCGCATGTTCGTCGCCTCGGAATTCGAGCAAATCACAGGCACGAGCACTGAAAATGGAACCTGCCAGGATCCTTTTTTTTTTTCTGTGGCTGGCCCCGCGCATCTAATCATCGTTCCACGACCAATTAGGTTGCAGGATCAGCCGGAAAGGACGTCGAAGGACAAATCACAAAACAAAAGCAAAAGTGTGAACATAATATTTAGCCAGGCCCTGTGTCTCTAAGCTGTCTCAGTGGCTAGAGTGGAGAGGATACTATATCTACGTCCGCAAATTATTGACCCAACTCAACCGTGTGTCGTTATCGGGTTGTTGTCCGAGGTATAAACTCTGCTCGCAGGCTTAGCATTTTCTAAAGCCTGAAGAAAGTAAGTCTCTCAGCGAAGCGTCGACTGCCGCTCAGGCTTCCAAGAGGTTCCTATCTGGAGAGCAACGAAGCATTTTGTCATTGGTATCGCTATCTAACGGGGTCAGTTAATTCAGCTATGCTCTGGCTTTAACCGATGTTCAGTGACAGCTGTCAGAGAGATATAGCCCTTCACTTACCACGCTGGGTGTCTTGTAGTCGTCAGAAACGCCGTAGAGGGGCGCCACCGGACCTGTCTTTCCCGACCAAGGACCCCAGTAGTCGAAGGTAGTGGCTGTCATGAAATCAACGTACCTAGATGACAGAAAAAAAGTATACGTATTAATAGGACATCCGGTGTGCTTCAAAAAAGGATGAAACAATATTGGGTTAGAATATTACTAGCTCTCTATTGCTTAGTGGGGTACAAGATGACGAACACTTTGGCATAAGAAGCCTGCAACTGGATGTTCGCTGTGAAATTGTAAAAATAAAAACGGACATTTTTATTTTCTGAAAAGGTTTTTGCTCGTTCCACACTCCGATGGGCGCGTCACAGCCAAATGTTATTCTATCACTGCCTCACTAATAAGATTGTGCATAACTAGTATTGCATGTTTCGTTGCGTCGAATACACCAAGTAGATTTCCTAGGTTGTTGTCGCTCTTGGATGATGAATACAGTTTTAATGCGAAAGCATTAACTGTCCCATGAAAAGCCTAGCCCCGCTCTCGATGGAGCGCAGTGAAGGAAAAATTTGATGGATTTCGGCTTCGGTCTCATTGGCTGGCCCGCGTCATAGCTTCAAGGAACGAGGCTCTCATTGGCCACTGCGCGTCAGTTTCAACGACCGTCCCCTCATGGCGCTGCCTGTTAGCGCCGCCAGCGCGTCGGTAACACGAAGCGCCTGGCCGCCGAGCGAGGCAGCGGCTCCACGCCCGAGGTAACCGCGGCGAGGAGAGCGCACTCAGCCTTCCACGCAAGTACACCGCAGACGTACTAAGGGATCGGGAGAACAACATGCGTGCTTTCGCATTCACCACTCATAAGAAGTGTTTAAATGTACTTCGAGCCTTTCTAAACTTCTAGTGCTTCACTGCATTGCAGTTGTTTTTATGTTGTCGAGTCTCAAAATTTTGATATATTGTATAAAATAACTTTTTCCCTTTTCTCAAATGCCAGAGCTTTTTTTTTTTTTTTTTTTTTTTTGCTTGTTTTCATTTTGCGCATTTTTTGTAATCGTGTACGGCGCTCATAAATTTACGAAGCTTAGGCGCTTCACAAACGTTAATTTGATTTTGCATTGTAATGCATGCTATTAGTTTTCAAAGCGAGAGCTGACAGGTTCTGTTTTCTGTCCTTACTTTGAGATTTCGGCCAAGTTGTAGCCATCTGTCATGACTGCTTTAATAACGCTGAGCTGCGCTCCCAACGATAGGTCGGCTTTGTCAAAGGCTTCCTTCATTTCCTGCACAGAAACAAAGAGGGAAAAAAAATCGTTGAGCCATGCTGAACATTTTAAAGAAAACACACACAAAAAGTCCAAATGAAACATAAAGGAAAGAAGCAATTTGAAATCTTCATGAAATTCAGCTTGCCCTCCTTTAGTGCGCTTTGAATCGTATGGTGGTCAGCGAACTCTACTGAAGCTTTTTTTTTTTTTTTCCGGCTTCTATTTTAGTACGGGAGACAGTTTTTAGAAGCTTTTTTATAATAGACTGATGTCACTAGCCAGTTTGGTTAATCCACCGCTGCCGCAATGCATCGAGGGAACTTTAGTCCTTCTGCACGTGCGACAACCTCGCAGGAGCTCTGCGCATGAAAGAAAATAAAAAAAAAAAAAAAAAAAAAAAAACCTCTGCGGATGAGAGCACTAGACATCACTAACCGTCTCGGGCACTGCTGGTTGTCACCTGTGAGCTAAAGTTAAAGCGGCGTCAGGCATGCGCACAACGCTCGGTGAGATCGGTGAATTGTAGTCAATAGGAACTTTTGGCACACCGTTAGCGTGTTCGGCGTACCGCACTGCCGGAGCCTTTGAAGCGCGCTTTTAAACGCGCGCCCCGGGATATATCGTGACCGTGCACCCCATGGGGTGCGCGCTTAAAAGCATGCTTCAAAGCACAGGTCGTACGGTACGCGGAACAAGATGACGGTTTGCTTAAAGTCCCCATTGTCAGGGTGAGAACAGCATGGCGCGTCTGTTTAAAATTAACGCCCCGGCCTTCAGCACGCGCACGTTGCCTTCCGTCGTGCTTTGGCTGCGCGTGCACGCTCGAAGCTCACAAGATGCCGAAGCGTTGTGGAAGGTGAGAAGCTCGTGCTGCAGGCGGGTCAACACAAAAAGAGCCCTAAAACGTCCTACACGGGTCTTTATCCGCTTCTCCTCGTTTCTCTTCTTTCCAATTCCTCTTACTCTACCCAGGTTGGGCTGTATATTCAACTGTCGCGCCCCCAGCGCCCAGATTGAGAACTACGCCGATGGGGACAGCAATAGCGTAGTAGATGATTTGCTTGTGTTTCGAAGTAGCGCTCGACCCACGTAGCGAACGTTGGGTCAGCGTTTGGTTGTAGCCCGTGTTTAATCAGTGTAGACAAAAGTTCCTATTGACTCAATACATGAGCGCACGTTGCGCTCATGTATTTTTTACCCCATCTTTCTCGACTGTGGGCGGAGAAAACAACTGGGCGCGAGCAGCGCCGAATTTTCGCCCTATGCACAATCAATCAAAAAAAAGTAAAGAAAAGTACCTTGTGTTGGGTTAACACAAAAATCCGGGGAAAACAAGCTGGACATAGCGCCCTCCATAGTTCTATCTTCTTGACAACATAACTATCGCTAAATTATTCGAGCATCAAGGAGAACACTGGGAAAATGCCATGCGGCACTCTCTCGCCTTCCTTGTGTAAAAAGATTCGAGGTAAATTCGCCAAAAGGAGGCACTGAGGAACGCGCGTGCAACATGCCATTTGTTTTAAGCGCTGTTTATACTCCGACGTTGAGCGCAGTGAACGCAGCGTAGCGCAGAACGCGCGCCCTTCATTGGCCGGTGGCGAGGAACTCGATTTCTGCGACCAATCAGTATCTGTGTTCGCTGCGCTACGCCGCGCCAGTCGACGTTACGTTGGAGTATAAACGTACCTTTAGGCTTTTGCTTCGGAACAGTTATTGCTGCACACGCCAGGGTCGACGTGCAGCGCGTGGAACTACACCCACAGCATGCTCCTTGCGGCTTGGGTAATTTGGAAACTGACTATGCGGAGAGAAACTTAGGGAGAGGAGGAGATGGAAGCGCGCAGCCAACACCACAGCGTCGAGCTCTGATTGGATCGAGTAGTGAGTAGACGGAAAGGCTAGCTGCCCTTGTCTTTACCCACTGTACGAACGCGTTCGGCCTGGAGACACTGCGCGAGGAGCAGACGGCACGCTCGCTCCGATTGGAGCGAGACAGTGGTATAGAAAAAAAGGCATCTAGCCTTTGCGTCTGCCCAATATCCTTCCAACCAGAGCCCGGCGCTCCAACTTCCCCGGGCATTCTTTATCTCCTCCTCTTCCTTAATTCCCCCGCGTACACTTCGTTTCACATTAGGGACTTTTAGCAAACCGTTCCCATGTTCTGCGTACCGCACTATCGAAGCCTTCGAAGCATGCTTTTAAGCGTGCACCCGGGTGATACCGTGACCGCGGGACGCCCGCCTAAAAGGCCCCGGCAGAGCGATACACGGAACAGGGTAACGGTTTGCTAAAAGTCCCTACTCTGACCGCAGTTAACGCTATGATCCGACGAAGCAAGCACACCAATAACTCACACAAAAAAAAAACGCGCAGGATCACGCTGCACTCACTGTGCGTGCTAGGTTCAGGCGGTGAAAGTAAACGCCAAAGGAAGACGAACACCATGACGATACACTCTTGGAGATGCTCGATCGATTCCATCGGATCGTAGCCTTGGTTGCGGTCAAACTTCATGTGAAACAAAGTACAGCATTATTTTTTTTATTTTTTTTTTTTGGCGAGCAGTTGGTTTGTCGTGAAAAATCACCGACCTTGAGCAGCTGCACGAAGTTTTCCTTGTCTTGTGCACCGGGGTCGTTCCAGGAGAGGACCAGACCGTTCAGCTTGTGCGACTTGCAGAACTTGAGCGCGCTTTTCACGAACGTCTTCCGCTCGTCCTCGAAGCCCGCTGCTGTGCTGAACGCAAACCCATGCTTTTGAATTACGGCAGCGAGTACCTTGAGGCCTTCCTTCTTCTTGACTAGATTGGCAAACTGCTTGAGGTTACCTGCGTTGGAGGTATGAAAGCACATAGTCTCCAGTAAAGCTCTTTTCCAGTAAAGCGCTTTTCCACTTATTTTGAGTGTTTCTGCGAAACACTCAAAATAAGGTCATCATGTCCATGTCCTATTTCTGGTACTCGTCGCGGCTACATATCTAAAGGCTCAGGACCCAGTTTTTGTGATCTCTTATGACAATAGAAAGTACTGGCACGCTGACGACATCTATAACGTGGCACTGGAATTGCATTTCCCTATAGCGAAGGTTTTTGCGGTACTTACTAGATTAGACGTACAACTATCTTTTAGAAAAGGTCGTTACAACATCGTCAAACGGTTTTTAAACCGAAAAATGGGGCAGGCGAAAGCGAGGACGGAGTCACAGTAAGAACATGAAATTTCTTGTGCGCGCTGCAGGGGGAGTATGGCCGTTAGGGTACAGAAATGAGCCAAATACAAAACTTACATTTATTTACCCAATAAAAAGTTTACACGCTTAATTTATTTTACAGCTAGTGGAGGTGTTACCGTCTAATCGTGTAATTCTGCTCGCTCCTTATAGAATCGGACACGTTCCGCCGTGGTCAAAGGGGCGAGGATAAGGATTGGGATCCCTCTGTCATGCCTGCCCGGGTCTCTTCGCGCCATTTTTGGACCCTACGTGCAACCGTAAAATTTCTTCAACAAATTACATGGTTGTAAGCCTTGTAACTCCTGATGAGCACCGGTTTGAGTTCCCTGGATTATATGGATCTCACTCTGCCTACTATGGCAGAGTGAGACCCCTCAAAAGCGACCATTCCCGCTCGGATGGACAAGCGTGCTACCGAACTACGCCTCTGTGAACGCCGCGTGTGAAGCTAAATTTAGCTCCGATTGCGTCATGCGTGGCCCAGCAACGGCGCCATCTGCGCACGACACATGCGTGCTTGAGTAAGGCAAATTTGGGGGTTTTGCGTGCCAAACCAACGACGGGCATTTGGCACGCCCCAGCGGAGGACTGAGGATTAATTTGAACCATCTGGGGATCTTTTGACGTAGAACCGAAAGCTCGGTTACACGGCGTCTTCTCCGCATTAAGCCTCCGTCAGATTGCGGGCACCTCGGCCGGGATTCGAACCCGCCACGTGGGGATCCGTAGGCCGGCGCTCTCGCCTCGGAGCCTCCGAGGCGGCTGCGTGGTTGCGTAATCACAACGATTCCAAAGGCGCGCGGGTAGTACGGCCACAAAGATATAAGCGACATTGGTGGTACATGTTTCCGTTAGATATGGTTTTAGCAAGCGACCCCCTCCTGACCAATATAAAAGACGCTTCACGTCAATAAAAAGTAAAAGAAATAAGGATGTTCGATAAGATAGGGAATTCACGCAAAATGCAGGTGTTCCCCGCTTATCCGACAGATGGCGCCAGTGTGTTCTCTCGTCTAAAGTCCCTCTATGTTTTTAAAAAATATCCAGGGACGTTACTCTCGTCCAGAGCCGTATATTGGGAGAGTTTGACCAGTTTATGATCTCTCCGCCGTAACGCCCCCCTCCTGAGTGAGCCAATCAGCCCGCGGAGCAGAGTGAGAGGCGTGAGGGCATGCGCGTGAACTCGCGGCTGCTCCCAGCTGTGCGGGAAGGCCACCATTTTCATTCGTTCGTCCGTTGGAATGCATAGAATCGACTTCCAAATTTCGCTTTTTTTTTCCCCCTTTTATTTCGCTGGCTCTGGCAAGAGAATGGTATAATGTTATTCCTTGGTGGGTTAAAAAGCTAATAAATGAACTTTTATTCAGGCGAAAAAGAAGTCGGCCTGTAGCAGACGCCTCGTAGACTCAACAGTGTTCTGCGCCAAACGCGTGTTGCGTCAAAATGTCGGTCGTTTCCTCTTTGCTTCCTCCTTCCTCTGTCGCTCCTTCGGCGCTCTCCCCTTTCCTTCACTTTTCTCATCTCCAGGGCCTTCGTCACCACGCCTAGAGGTTTTAACGCTTAGAGGTTTTAAGGCTTAAGGTCGTAAGCAGTCGTAAGTGTGAAGGCCCGTTCACACTCTTGCAACCGAGTACGACCGAGAGAGACCAGACCGGTTTTTAAGCTTCTTGCGACCTCTTAGGACCGGATGCGCTACAGCGGAGCTGGTCTTAAGAGATCGCAAGAGGCTTAAAAGCCGGTCGGGTCTCTCTCGGTCGTACTCGGTTGCAAGAGTGTGAACAGACCTTGAGAACCATCCTTTAAACATAACTAGGGTTCTATGTTTTCGGTAAATACTGATAAAACCCAAAAATTTACCCCCCTCCCACTGGTTTTATCAGGCGAGGGAAAAAGAAACCGAATTAGAGTTTCCATTTAGTAAGAACAAAAGTTGCACGGGCCGTAATTCTCATACACAGCATCTTTATTATAGTCTTAGGCCGGAGTACAGCTCCCCACTGAACTGACTGCGAGGCTGCTCCTTTGTCCAGTGGCCACAACCCTTATCTCGTTCCTTTCTCTTTATTGGTACCGCGGCTTTTTCTAAGTATTCGGCTCGCACGTATGTTCCCTGAGGGTTAGGAAACCGGTTGCCTGTCTGTGATATTCTGAAACGAAATCTCCAATAAACACCACTATTTGTTAGAAATGAAAATAAAATATATACCAAAAGCACCGACTTTCTGAGAAAAAAAAAGTAAAACCCGAAAAACAACAACGACCCCAATGTCGATGATATACAAGCCCCCCGAACACGAACCCGAAACGTAACCTTTTAACCAACGTAACCCTATTCATTTTGCAATCCCTGACGTCCACCGTAGCTGGCTTTTTTTTATCCGGAGAGAGTTTTGTTTTTTCTTGACCACCCTATTTTTAGCAATTTTGGAAAATCTTTTGCTGAAACACCCGGTATTATACATGTAATCAATGCAACGAGCAATGCGAGTGTGTCGTTGCTTTAATGAACACACAGTTTCAGCAGAAAAAAAAACAAAAGACTGTTCTTTTTCACACAATCGGCGCATGATACCGTCTTCCTTGGCAAAACACACTTAAAGAAGTCAAGAAAACTAATTACTGGGGTTTTGAGTAAAGGACTTTCAAGAGTATGTTATTTGGTTACACTCGGGGACAACTTTCTGGGCAGTGCGGTCAAAGGTGCCAGAGAGCACCTTGAGCGTCGTAAGGGCTATTCACGCGTTCTCCTCCTGTCTTCAAAAAAGACGAAGAAAGGGGCTGGTCTACTAACTTTGTAATGGACCTTTTCCGAGGAGCGTTCTGCGCACGTGCGAGCGCCCGATGCCAAGCGGTGGAAGTCGGCACGTTAATCGAGAAAATTCGGAAAGAGGCTGTGGATCAGCGAGTAGAACACGTGATTGCACGCATACATATAATTGTGTTACACAAAAAAAGAAAGTGGACGGAAAGAAAAACACGACGTTTAGGTGGACGCCACGGATGTCCCCGCGTTGGGCACGCGCCGCAGCTCAGAGAGTAAAGAAACTGGTAGCGTAGCTCCCATAATCAATCGGGTCACGTCCTCGATTTTTAGTTCGTGCAGCCACCGCCTGGTGCCGTCGGTATTTGGAAAAGGTCAATTGGAACCTACCACTGACCTTATCTCACGTTTTTAAACTTAGTGCTGGCAGTTCACTTCGAGCGACATGGGAGTGCACCAACAAATCTGGTTAAAAAATTTGAAACCGAATTCTGCTGCGCCCTTCCGAGATCTTACGGTGCAGAGGATGCGTATACATTGTTAATAGAGTGTTTTAGTAGATCGTTCAGTCACTCCCGCTGTGCTATCCGCTAGCCGCTACGACCTCCGCTATAGACCGACACGCGGAGCGGCTCTGTTTACCAACACCTCCGGACGGCCGCGCAGGCGCGGTAGCTATGTGGGCAAAAGCGACCCGGTTCTCTGTGATTTCGCCATTGCGTTGTGTGGCGTGCGCTCGCTGTTGACGTTGTAGGGACGCTTCTAGCTTTATTTGTGAGTCGTGTTTCCTGGCAACGTGTGTCGTATGCTATGCCCGACTATTTGAGCTCGCTACCCGAGACTGAACGGCGGCGGTATCGAAAGAAACTGTGCGTGGACGGCGTTGCCTACGAGGATCCGTACGCCGTAAACAAGGCCTGCTGGACTTCCGACGTGAAGTTGCTGCCACCGAAGTCGACGGTGCACGTCGTCGTTTATTTAGTTCTTTCGCCCGGTAGTTCACGGCCGACACGGAGCAGGCGTACAAGTCTCTCGAGGCCTACGATTACTTCGAGTCGGTTTCCGCACTGCCGGCGGAATCAGCAGACTGTGGGTCTGCAGAAGTGTATTTATTAATTTAATAAATACACACAGCGTCTTCCAGTCAAGGTATGCTATTTTTCCTACTCTCACGACCACAAGGCATGACAACCAGTAACGCTTTGTCCGTTCTGCAGTCTTGGCGGTAACACGTTACAAGTAACGGCGTTTCCAGGAACGTGTTACTTTTTTCAGTAACGTAGTAACCTACTCGTTACTTTTTCGACACAGTAACGAGTAACGTACTTACGTTACTATTTCAAGTAACGTAGTTACGTTACTCGTTACTACAATTACTCTTCAATTGTTTCCGTGTTTTAGGTGTCAACCCATGTCTTTCTTTGTGTTTTCCCTCGTGAGTATTTAGGTGAAACCGTAAAAAGATATAAAGTAATTTTGTCCAGTTTCTGCATGAACATAATGTTTCTTGATATATGAGCTTATGCATACCTGTATCCTCAAAATCGTAAGACGTGTTACATCATAATTTAAAAGGTAACGCAGAAGTAACGTGCGTTACTTTTTATCGGTGGCGATAACGCGTTCCTTTTATTTTTAGGCAACGTAGCTTAGTAACGCGTACCTTTGATTTGCAAGTAACGAGTAACGTATTTCGTTACTTTTTTTCGGTAACGCCTACAACACTGCCGTTCTGTCGCCGATCCCCTTCTGCTGGGTAGCACGGCGTAGCGAGCCCCCGACGAGCGCTTGGCCGGTGCTTTGTGCGCGAACACCGTGGGAACAAAATCCGGGTGGTCTCGATCAGACCACGGTTTTCCTGCACATAAGCAAGCCTCGGGACAGAGATTGAAATAGAAGCCGCACTTGCTCCAAGAAAGTGCTTGCCGCACAAACGGTCGTTCGCGCGAGGCGACCATAATTTTCGATCCACGGATATTATCCACCTTCTATGCCTTTCAGAGTCTGTTGGGAGCTTGTAGAAGCTCACTCCGCTACTTTTCTTGTACTTTTCAGTGAGATTAACGGCCACACAGCTTCGCGGCATGCTGAAATGCTATGACGCCCATGCGAAACGTGCGCCCTTTTGCCCACACCCCCCGGCTCCGGCGCGATCGCAGCGCCGCCGCAGCGCCGTGACGTCAAGCCCGTGTGTCGGTCTATATGTAGCGTAGCGAAACTACCATTTTAAGTTTTAGTATACGTTCGCAACCCGCTACGGATTACAACGTTACGAGAGCTAACGCAACGCCACTAGCGGCTCTTTCGGACATTAGGGCTCGCGTAAAACAGATTTGAAAAGCAATCCTTCGCAATTGTTTTTATTAACGTCGTTATCTTAAAGGGACCATGAAATGACCTTTTTACTTTTTCCAGATAACTTTTACATTAAACCGTCAATGTTCACTGAATGCCGAACAGGCATCCGTTTTCGTCTCGGTTTATTAACTTTTACACAAAAAATTATTGAAATATCGACTTTTTCATTCTCTCCAACTGACCGCAAAAGAAGCCGTGACGTAGACCGTTTCCGGAACCGGAAGTTCTCTCGGCAGTAGGAGAATGGGAGTGTTAGCGGCAACGAGTTGGGGTGCGCCGGTAGGTTTTACTGCGCTGATGTCACCGACGTATTTCCTGAATCGGCGCCTCTCATCGCCGCATCGCAGCTGAGCGAAATTCAATGAGATATGTTGCGCTACAGCGACAGCATGGGACTAGTCCCATACGCCGGTATGCCTGTTGGGAAGTGCAGCGAGTCTTGTCACCACCCCGTCATTGTTGGCAGAAGGGCCGGCCCGTGTCAGTCGTTTGCAAAGCGACGTAGACGGCGTTTTTCGCGGCCTCGGAGATGCAGGAGCGAGCCGACGTTAAAAAAGATACGTTTGAACTACGAGTGTCAGCAAGAGCCACGTAAATACCTGTTTACACTCGGAGCGGACGCGCGCGCTTGATGGAAGTCTTGTATTCGCGCTGTTGGTAAGCGCTTCGGGACCGTTCTTTTACGATTGCAACTCGATACTGACGCGACACTCCGCAAAGAAAGGTTGGACCGGGGTCGACAGTGACGTGCAGTCTGTCAGAATAAAAATGGCATACCAATAACAAAGTGTACATACCGTGTTACGAAGGCAATCCATACGGCGTTTATTTCAGCTCTATATCACACAAAACAAGAAGATAGAATCGACGAGAGTCCCTTTTCGACGAGTGTTCGTCAACACTGCCTCGGAAAACAAGGGGAAGAGATTGACCTCCTCACCTCTTAATCTAGAATTGAGGTCAGTGATCAAACTATAATACGGGAAGGGTCCACAAGGGTCGCGCGGGCATATTCCATTTAGCACGCTAGCCGGTCGTAGGCAGACGGTCTTGCGACGAAGCAAAGCAGCGCCGAGTCGGAATGCCTGCTAGGCCTATACGCTTCGTCGGAGTCGGTGAATCCAGCGTTCTTGTTCGTCGTGGTCTGTTTTAAGTACTGTTTTCTTGCTGCTTGAAGTCGGCACGCGCGGGAAGAACACGTAGAAAAATAAACGTTCAGTCAGTCAGAGTTTTGAGAGGAAGGAAAACAAAGAAAATAAATGTTCGTCGGTCGCCGTCACCCAAGTAACTGGCGGCCCTGCCCTACTGCGCACGCGCAGTAGTTGCTTTGTTTACCACACGATAGATGGCACTTGGCTCTCAGCATTATCAAATTTGGCAATTTTCGCCACACATCTCTAATTATGCTACAAAATGTGGATCTGAATATTATTTAACAAAACTTTTAGGAAACATTCGCCGGCTATTTATTGTTTACGATCGCGGTGCTGGTGAGGTAGGCTCTTACCCAATAGGCGATGTGGATTCGGCTGACGTGCACCGATTCTGCGTATGCATCGTAGTGAACAGGCGAAGGAAGGAAGGTGCAAAAGAGTCCAGTTTTCTTTTAAAAGTTCTATAGCAAATAATTTTTTTGGGCTCCCTATTTTTGTGTTTTTGTGTTTCTTTTCACACCTTTTACGACGTGCGGTGGATGAAACTCGATTTTAAAATCATTTCATGGTCCCTTTAATAAAATATTGTTTTTTTTTTTTGAATAACGTGCTAATCGTTGCTTCTTTTGTAAGTAGGTGACTATTATGCTTAACTGTCGGCCAAGCTGTCCAAGCCAATCCGATATGAGTCAAGTGCCAAAGCCACCGAGAAAAATCTTCAAAAATAAAGGACAACCACTGTGGCTCATCTGTTGCGTCGTTCACCGAAAATGAAGCGCCACAGAGATCCCTCATATCCGCCTGCTCGCTCCGCTTCCTTAGTCGGTTTTGTCTTCACGACAAAGCGGCCGAGCAGGGGGCTGCACCTTTCGCTCACAACACCAAAAACTGCGAAGCTTTTTTTTTTTTTTTTCTCCTTTCCGTGGCCGCGTTTAGTATGTCCGCCATGAATCGCTACCTGTTGCAGTCGCGGAACGGCTTTGTCGCGGGTACTTCTCGCAGCAGCAAGGTATAATCCACCCCTTAGAACCACGATCGCGAAACGCACAGACCGAGTAGACGCGGCGTGGCGGCCATCTTGAACAGCGTCCCTCGCTGGGTCTCCCTCATCTCACCAAGACTCGTTCTCGCGAGAGCCACGCTAGTACGCCGCGCTACGCCCCTCGCTATTTTCGCCCGCTAGCGCGCCTCCGCTAGCCTCCGCAGCTCCGCAATGTTTCCGCTAGCAGCGCGCATGCGCAGTAGCGTCGTCGCTCTAGCGTATAGCGTAGCGGGAGAGCCAAAACGATCTACTAAAACTCTCTAATGTTTACTTGTCTTCCATTGTAGAGCTTATAAATGACACAGCAGCATTTGATTCGAACCCCGGTGAACTCTCAAACAGGATTCTGTTGTATCTCTGGGTCACGTAATGGGTTCCGACACCGCGCGGATTTACAAGAAAGCCGACAAACGCGCCTTACCATTTCCATGTTGAAAACAGCGCGAATAACACACGGACAATGAGGAGAGAACACACAGGACGAGGCGCTGTCCTGTGTGTTCTCGCCTCCTTGTCCGTCTGTTATTCGCGCTGTTTTTCAATATGGATTCATACCAACTAGCAAAACTTTCGATGCTAGGTAAGTTTTACCATTTCCCCCGTTGACAGCGAGATCGTTCCAAGGGTCGGCAACGACAACTTTGGACCCGTCAATGATGGCTGTGTTGTAGACCATGTGCGTGCACGGCGCAATGTCCAGTTGCTGCGGCGTGCTCTTGCCGTGGCCCTTCCGGTAGAAGGACCAGCTGTTCCAGTAGCAGATGACCTTCTTGTTCTCGGAGGTTTCTGTCAGAAGTACAAGTGCAGGTGTTGTAAGTGGTGGCGCGAACTCTGCATGCCTTACTGCTCTCAACTTACCGGAGAGTGCCACGCAGCAGTGGGTCATCAAGGCTAAAAGCGTCAGCCACTTCATCTTATCTGAAAATCATGAGTAGAGGTTTCATCAAAATGTTTCGATTACCAAGTACACAGATCTTAGGGGAAACAAGAAATGGTATTTTTAAAAGCAGCGACGCAGGAATTCTACAGGGCTAGGTTTACTCTTTGTGAAACTAGTCTCGCGCAAGCATGGTCTTGCCTTACAACCTGCATTGCAGCAATGAAGTGTTTTCAGTATACTGAAGAGTTCGCTGCCATGATTGTTGGTGCAAGAGAGCGGCGGGATTGTATCCAGCTTCCTCGGAGTGCACATCGCCTGTCGTCGTCCCTATGGCTCATGGTTGCACGGAACACCTTTCTTGAGACGTGTTCCTTTAGCGCTAAACGAAGGAAGGCAACTGCTGTGTTTTTTCATCGATGGAACTGTAACAAGGACTCATTACATTTTCTAGTGAATGGCAAATGAGAAGACGCTTTTGGCCGCAATGACAGCGTGTAGTAGAATAAACCAGAATACGACATAATTTACAGGCGAAATGTTCATCACGCGTATTCTTTGTCGTGTCTTAAACCAATGGGTTGTTATAGTGTCATGGGAACTTAACAAGTACAGTTTGTTTCGGACTAAAGTTCGCACCCGGTGCATGTCCCCACACCGTGCATTGTCCGCATCCGGTGCTGAGTGGACACACAAATCTCGGAGCTCACTTAGACAAATGTCTGCTTTCTTAGCCCACAAAGAAGCTCGTATCGTACATAATTACTGACATACTCCGTTATTCACAAAATTCTTCACGTCTTGTCATAATGAACGATCTTGGCAAACGAACTTCCTGTTTAGTTCGTACCTGTAGTTAGTCCGCACCGCGTAAAATTTCTACTTTCAAACATCTAAAACCAGCGGACCAGAGTGCGCAAAATACGGTAGTGCGCTTTCTATGTGGGCGTTATCACTTGGTATAATGCCCGTGCACGGCCGTTATCTGAACCCTCGGCGTATTTGTGCGTAGCGCGGGGAGGATACCTATAATAATAATGATAATAATAATAATAATAATAATAATAATAAACCGCATTTCCACGCATAGTCTGAACCACAAGACAAGGATACATAAAATAACTGACAACACGAAACAAAGTCTAAACTTTTCAATGTTAAGATTGGTCTCACGGTTTAGACTCTGATGTCTCCTAATCAGTTTGCCTGCATAATTTTTCCTCTTGCAATAATAACATATCTGACAAAGCACGTGACAATTTATTGCTGTTTGAGCATGCAACGAGTTTGCGTTTAATCAATGCGCCGTTCCTTATTTTTTTCACCGTTTCATTAAGGGTTTAGTTCAATAGTAGAAAAGCGTATCACTGTACGATCATTTGATGTGGTGAAAGTAACAACGTAGAGGGTGTCCTCAAGCGGCGATTACTTTCTACATAGCCGAATTGTCGAATGCTTAATTTATATCGAACACAATAACATGATTACAAATATAGAATTATCAGGGTTGAAACGAGCTCTCGAGCAAATGGGCAACACAAACACGTACTACACGTTCAAAACCCTCTGTGTTTGTGTTGTTTCTTAAAGAATCACGGACAAGGACTTCGGGACATTGTGTTTTTCTCGTGGAAAATAACGATTTTGAGTTTCATAATGATCTTTTCATTTATGTGCTTGCTATATGATTCCGGGCTATTAGAATCATCGGAATCATTACGATTCTCAGTGATTGTGGGCAGAAATGCAAGATATTGCATAAGTTGCCCGCAAGACCCAATAAATATATATATATATATAGAGAGAGAGAAAGAGAGAGAGAGTTTTTTTTTTTTTTTTTATTCTTACACATTTGTTTAAAAAAAATCGTGAAATTTAGACTAATGCGGTTTGTGCAGCTGGGTTATACGGCCAGGCGGACATTATGTGGGTGGCTAATCTTTGCGATAAGTCGGCTAATTAATTATAATTTGTTAACTAACTTTTTAGTTAGCGGAAGTAGACATATGGTCTTAATTAGCAACTTGTAGAGCATCATCGAAAACCACTAAATCAACCATTTTTAGAATGATATAACGCCGGGGAAGCATTTTATAGCGCTCTGTAAAAACGCTCCATTTGGACGCGTTTCTAGATTTCGGTTTCTTATCGGAGCGCATCACCGCGCCCGCGGTCCTGCTCCCCAGTGGCTGAGACGCGCAACACACGTGCGCCCTACTTCCCTCCATTCTACGCGGGAGGCGAGGAGGTGGCTTCGCGCCGCGACCACCGGGAAGCAGGATCGCGGGCGCGTAGATGCGCTCCGATAAGAAACCAAAATCTAGAAACGCGTCCAAATGGAGCGTTTTTACAGAAGGCTGTAAAATGCTTCCCCGGCGTTAAATCATTCCAAAAATGGTGGATTTAGTGGTTTTCGATGATGCTCTACAAGTTTCTAATTAAGACCATATGTCTATTTCAGCTAATTAAAAATTAAGTAACGAATTTTAATTAATTAGCCGACTTATCGCAAAGGTTAGCCACCCACATAATATCCGCCTGGCCGTATAGCCCACCTGCACGAACCGCACTACTGTAGCTTTCACGTTTTTTTTTTAACAATTGTGTAAGAATAAAAAAAACACCATACATATATATATATATATATATGATGGGCAAAGGAATAAAACGCATGCATTCCTGAGGTTAAAATTAACACAAATTAATGAAGTATTATTACCGTAATTAGCCTTCAGGGGAATGTAAAGACTCTCTCTAATCAATTTTGAAGATGTTTTGCTTCGGTGCGAATGTTTCCGAATCCCCTCAGGAATGCCCGTTATCTTATACTCTTCATTACAGTTAAATCGTATGAATCCGCTAATTCCAAGTCTTCTGAATTGCTCCAACGCGTGCTCCCCTTGGCTTACCTGACGGTGGGATCCGAAAGGGTGAACGAAAGTGTTTCGCTCCGAGTGCGAGAACGCGCTATATATGGAGGCTTTGCTTAAATGTGTCTCGAGGTCAGGCTATATTTTTCATTATCAGGAAAGTGCTGATAGGCCAGCTAACACGGTACCTCAACAATGCAGCAGAACATTTAGTGTGGGAAAGCTCGAGGACTTCTGGGAAGGTCGTGGGCGTTCGTATGAACATAGCAGATGGAGAAGTCCGGATATCTCGAACTTACTGGGTTGGCCGAAGGCCACGTGGTATTGACCCTGTAATGGCCATCTTATCAATCGGAACCTCTATGCGGCCGAGGGTGAAGCTGAACGGCAACCACCGTGCAACCAACGTGCACAAGGGAGCAAGTCGGGCGGAGGTTGAGTCGTCCTTTGGAAACCCTCAAGTGGCGTAAATGCTGGACAAGGAAGTTGAGATAAGCTGTTTGCTCGGACTTAGTTTATCGGCGTCAGTATCGATAAGTGTGTCACACCACGAAGCAAGATATAACCATAGAAATAAGATAAAAAAATAGAGACAAGCGCGTGAAACTTCAACACTGTGGAAACCCGGGACCGAGTTTTGCATGATCTTGTAATATACGGGCATATATAGCAACTGTGATATATCGGTTTTTATTAAGGTTTAAACCTTTCAACAGCATATCTTGGCGTTTTGTTTGTGTTCACCATCTACCGCGACGTCTAACTCCGAGCGTGGCCAGAAGCAATAGGTTGTGCAAGTTCGTCTGCCCCTTGCTCATCTCCTGCGATTGTGTACCCTTCCGATGCGCCCACGTGCTTTTGTTTGCCCCCGACGTCAACCACTGACTGCGCTCGCTTGGTTGCCTCGTCACTGTGCGTTCAATGCGAGTTCTCCAAGTTGTCTTCTGATTGGCGTACTCCTATATGCGTTCGGATGCGCCGAAGACGCGTTTTGGAACACTCGCTCGCCGTATTGGCAAAACGACACGCAAACGTATAGACTGAAATGCAATGTCACGACCCATTAGTGAGTCTTAGTATTGCGTTTACGAGCAAACGCAACCGCTGTGCGTTTGCGTTAGCATTGCGTTCTCCAGGCTGCGCATGAGCGAAACAGCGATGCGCCCATCCAAGGCCGCAGTTTGGGCTCCGCGCATGGGCAGTGTGGAACGCGCAACGCTAACGCAAACGCACAGGGCTTGCGTTCGCTCGTATACGTAATACTAAAACTCACTATTCTTCGAGCTTGACTGTATCAATTGGCAGTAGGGAGTTTTAGAATAGCGCACGCTAAAGCTTTCCGTACGCAAAGAATTGCGTCATCGCCACTGCGCTCGCGCCGAACGCTAACCACGTGCCTACGCAAAGGGTCTTCGCGCTCCTCCAAGGAGAATTCATGATGAGAAGTTGGCTACAACAAAGACGAGCACAATTAAAAAATGGTGGCTCCCAGGACCATGGCTGTGGCTGCCTGGCGGCGGCATCCTCGTTACTGCTATACTTAATACGGAACGACACTGCACTCGGTTTGGCAACGATCACCGGCAACTTGATGCCGGTGATCGTTGCGAGACCTGTCTTGCCGAGGCGACAAGACCTATCTTGCCGAAGCGACGAAAGCGAACACGAGCGGTCGACCTCTCGCGTCGCGTTCTCATGTTTAAACAAATTTAAAATGATACTCTAGACCAGGGGTGGCCAAACCGCGGCTCGCGAGCCGCATGCGGCTCTTTGCTAGTCCAAGTGCGGCTCGCGGATCCCTCGTGAGGGGACCCCCCCCCCCTTCTTCGCCCCTTTCCGCGTCTTCCCAGGAAAAAAAAACAAAGAAAGGATTTCAGAATAAAGCATACTGCAGCTTGCAGTTTGACAGCCTTGTGTTCCCATACGTACAACCGTACAGCCTTGTGCTCCCATACGTACAGTCAGACTCTGAAAAAAATTAAGTTCCCTCCCCCCCCCCCCCCCCCCCCCCCCCGCGGCTCTTAGAAGTTTCGTGGTTTTGCTTGCGGCTCTTAAGCCAGGTCAGGCTGGCCACCCCTGCTCTAGACCAAAAAAAAAAAAAAAAAAAAAAAAAACTTGCTTTTACTCAAGTTACAGCATTTTGTATGTGAAATACAAATTGACTGTATCTTGGCGGCGTTGCAAGTGCGAAACGCTTAGGCTTTTGCGTCACGGCGGAAAAGCGCTACTCTAAAACTCTCTTAGCGTAGCGTGGGCTAACGAAAGCGCTAAATGTAGCGCTGGCGCGCGCTAAAATAGCGTACACTATTCTACAGCTCCCTATAGTAACACACAAAATGAAACACAGGAAGCGCTTTCTGGCCCAGTTTGATTCACTCCGTTGGATCGCAGCCCTGGGTAACACTCAGACTTAAATTATAAGAAAGTATAGAAGTAGGCGCACAAACAACAACGACCCTGTTCATCAACACGACATAGCCGGTAAATCGGATCTTCGGCGATCCCAGCCATTTTTAGCCAAACAGCAATTTCACCAAAATGTCACGATGAGTCGGTGTTGCTCTGAGTGAAACAAGGTTGATATTATGAAGATTCCTGCATGCGGGCAGTGTTGCTTGCTCGACTAGTGAGTCGATGCCTTTATCGTCCGGTGCATTCGCCTTAGTTGGCACATTCGAAAATGAAATTTGTAGCCCGCCGTCAAGATAGGTCATAATAGGGTGCCCTATGTCATAGCTGCTGTGAAATCTGTAACCGCCGTCAAACTAAGCCAGCTATTTTACTTTATGTATTCGAGAGAGAGAGAGAGGCAGGTATCTTCAACTCTGTTCTATTTAATGGTAAACTAGAAAGAGAAAAAAAAAGAAGACAAAGGAGTTTGTTACTAACCGAAACAAACACAGTGCCCTGGGTTTAGTTATTTCGTTGTAAACCAGAGCTTATCAGAGGTCTCAAACTATGATTATCTAGGGCTATTAATAACCAAACTTTTAAGACGGAATGAACATTTTGACTATGCTACATTTAAACTATCTGGAAATGGTTTTATATAAAAAAAAATGAAACTTCAAAATATTTTACTTTGGAGACCAGGTTAGTAGCTTTTGAAATTATTATGCTGCCAATTTAGGAACGTAGGAACATTATTTCCGACCTTTAACGAATCAAACACCACAAAGTGAAACAAATAAAAATAAAGGGGCTAGGTTTCCATTTAACACGGATGAGTGGACGTTACTGATGTAGCCCATAGACCTAACTTTTATTACTGGCGGAAAACAAATTGTGTACGCAGGCTAATCTTTCTGCAGAAAATTATTCATGACCATTATATAATTAATCTTGGTAATTAGATAAGGTTTTTTCACGGCTACTTTGTAAGAAAACGGCATCTAGATTCCTCATAGCAATACATAAAGTGGTTTAAATATTTTCCCCACAAGTGGTACAGAGCGAAATGGGCCTGCTCGTGATACCGTATCTTACATAAACTGTTTCTGTATTTATTATTTCCCCTCTACGCTGGTCGGATAATGTCTTCGGCTTTTCTGACTATGCTATCGTGCTATGTAAATGTGTTACCTTACTGTTGTGTACCCACCTGCCAGAATCCTCTTCTGAGGTTGGCACCAATCTTAAATAAATTAATACAGATATCGAAGTACCTTAAACAACACTATATTTTGGCTAAAGGATTTATTATTCAGACGACTAAAAATTAAAGAAATTACAGAAATTACGGAAAACCGAGGCCTATGAAATACACTTTTGACGAAAAGTTTACATTGCTACGTGCAGCGCCGATTTTTTTCGTCCATTTTAGATCGAGCCTGGTGACTTGGGTCACCCTATATTTGTACCAAAGGAATGAAACAAAGCAAATCAACTAGCTGTCTCAGCAAGTGCGTTTTAGTTCAATGAAATTGGGAACCGAAAACCTATCGGCGACTAAATCATGATTTTATTCACCTTGATTGTTTCTGTCCTGATGGTTGGATTAGCTAAAAAAGAAAAAAAGTTCTGGAAACTGGTTGAGTTAGCAAGAATCATTAGTTCCGCTTAGTTCAACGGAATAAAATAACGACAGTCAAGCAGTAGACAAAAACGCCGTTCGAGGAATTGACTGTTCTTTCATATTTCAAGATCACATTGTTTTATTCACAAATCTAAAATCGTAGCATGCATCTGCTAAGACATGAATTCTTGCGAAGCGGCGGTAAGAAGGGAAGCTCTTTTCCACCACTTGCAGAAATGTCGTCTTTGTCCGACGCAAGGATGGCGACGCCACCGAGATTCATTGTTTTTGCAAACGCAGCCTAGAAAAAAAAACACATAAAAAACAAGGTAAGCATTTTTTTTCCTTAAGGAATCGAAGTTAAACCAAAAATGTAACGTTTTACGCACCTTTGCTCTTACGCTTTCAGCGCTTTCAGCGCTTTAATATAGCTAACTCAGCTCCCCTGGTCAACGGCGTGCGCTGCCTGAACGTCATTGTTGTAGTTAAAAGAGCACAAACACCCCCGAACTTTTTTTTTTAATTTTTGCCAGGCTATTTATTATGGTGTCGGAATATTACCCAATTAATATTTTGCTACTCACGTATTTTTTTAATAAAGCCGAAAAACGCAACTGCTCGAAACTGAAACCGAAACCCTCGCACTGCACGGAGAAGTGGAGAGGAGAGAGTGATTGGCGGAAGTGACGTGGCTACACCCGATTGTGGTATTGTTTTTTATGTTTTTTTTTTGTTTTTGTTTTTTTCGCGCGCAGCAGACGAAGTGCGTTGTGGGATCCGTTCGCCGTCCGATTCCTCTGCAGTTATGTTTGTTCCGCTCGCTGTTCTGTTCTTCAAGATGAGTTGTTTTGTACATTCAAATGTTAGCAATTAGTATTGAGTGCCCGTGGTGGGAATTCCCCTCATCGGCTCCGAAAAGAATACTCCCAAGATGTTGCGTGAAGAGCTGCATCGCATGTCCTGGATCTGAAAGGGGCATTGTGCGGCAGAGTGCACAAGTTTCCGAAAGATCAACGGGTCGGGATCAATGCCTTGCTGCAATTCCTGTAGAACAGTTACAGGAACCTCGGAACCCCCGAAAGCGGACGCTACCCGATTCATATGCTCCTTGCATTTTCTGGAAAGTGACTACATTGAGTTCGCAGGTGTCAAAAATGGAATCCCATACCATTTAGTTCAGCGACGTATCGTCCACACCAACCGTTTTTTTTTTTTTCGGTGATAATTGTAAAAAAAGAAATGTGAACATCGCAAATTCTTTGACAGACAAAAAACAACAACAAAAAAATGGTACGCCCACACAGTGATCGAATTCGTGCCCGCTGCGTGTGAAGCGGAAGTCTTTCCACTTAGCTACTGAAGAAACTCTCATTCGTAGTAATGCAGCCGGTCGACTGTATGTCGGAAAGTTTGCTGTCGATTTTCCTGCAGTACATGCGCTCCCGGCTTGAAGTAGGCCAGCACCACGCATTGGTCACATTCGCACCTAGTAAAAAAAACGTACGCGTGCTAATTCAACTCGAAGTACGCACTTCGTGCTTGACGTTTCAGCAAGCGATGTCTTCAGCCACGAGAGGGGACGCCGGATCGGCGACGTCTTCGTGCAATCGGCTTGCTGGTCGGGCATGTGGTACAGGATCAATATCGATTTTTTTGATCGGTCCAAAATTTCTCTTTCGAAGGAAGACAGAATTTGCCGGTACGGTGAACGACAGTTCTGAAGTAGAGGTTCCACGCCCGTCGTCCGCTGCCATCCGCTAGTCCCACGAAACGCGAAACGACGCCATGTTGAGAATTATGCAGTGAACGCACAGAATGCTTCCGGTTGTCTGTGCTACCTTTTTTCTTTTTTTTCAACCAACGTATTTGCAGCTTTTTGGAAGCCACTAAAAATGGGTTTCATATATTTTTCTATTTTTAATTATGACTGTGTGCCTTCAATGACCCACGACTTTGATTAAATTTGGTGGTCGTGTCTGAACCTTAGGAAACGGAACGTGACCACGGAAAAGAGAATGAGCGCGACTCAAACCGGCCAGTTCTCGGTCGGCGGTTTTCGGGCGGAAAGAAACCGAATTTCGAGCCGCAAATTCTGTTCTGGGTAGTTGGGCTCTCATATGTCACGTACAACTCAAAACTTCGGCGAGCATAAATACCCTGTCAGTGTCCATTTAAGTGTTCACTTGTCCGCTTTCAAAGATTCGCAGAGCTGCAGAGTTTTGAGAGAAAGCTAAGCACCGGTACCCCTTGGAGCGGATAAGTCGTGTTTACGGAGAATGCTGGCAAAATTGACACTTATTTCCCAGACTGCTTCGCGTAGGTGTTTTTAAAGCGGAGCTCTTTAGGCGCCCGTTTCCGGCGTGAGCGGTGTCGCCGTCGGCGTAACCACGCGTTGCATGATGGGGCGTTTCCCATAATGGCGTCACACGTGACGCCACCGCGCGTTGCAGTATGGGTAAATATCCCCGTTAAATTTATCGTAAAAAAATTCCTCGCTAAATTTAATGGGAAATTTTCCTCACTAAATTTAGCGGAAAAATTTCCTCGCTAAGTTTAGTGGAATCTGTCCCGCTATATGTAGCGCGAAAAATTCCCCCTAAATTTAGCGAAAAAAATTCCCCGCTAAATTTAGCGAGAAAAATTCATCGCTAACTTTAGCGCTAAAAATTCTTCACTAAATTTAGCAGGAAATTTAGCGAAAATTTTTCGTTAAATTGGAGAGGAGCAGGAGATGAGGAGGGGTGGGGAGGTAACGGATGGGGAGAAGGGCATGACCTACTCTCCGGGCCTTTCCCTCCTCCTCCTCAAGAGCTGCGCTCTAATTCGGCGTTACAGGAAATTGTACACGACCTCTATTTTTTTTTTCTTTGCTGCTGATACTTTGCATGATTTTCTGGCATGCTCCATTTTTAACTAGTTTTGACTATATCCTCTTTTGAATAAGGTTATTATTTGGGTACGTTGAATACTTTTCTAGCACCATGCAAATTTTTGCTTGCTACTTTCCCCCGTACGGTCGCGGTGGTCCGACTTAGATTTTGGTACTGTAATCCAGTAGCACACGTGTGCGCAATCTGGGAGCTGCTGCGTCAATGATTAGGGTCCGTCATGGCTTGGGCATGCACTCCGTAAGCATGTATTTGGAGACGAGGGCAGCTGCGTCAGCTTTCGACGTGAACTCGGCTCAGCTCGTACGAAAAACGAACGCTGCGTCACCGTTCGGCAAACACTCGGATCCAATCACACACTCGGTGCCCAAGAAATGGCGACCGCCAGTGTTGCTCGACTGAATTAAAAAAAAAAAGGTATATTATTCCTTCTGTTGCGGATGTTGGAGGAAAATTCTTGAAAAAGCAACATCGTTCTAGCAATGTTCCTTTTTCCGCCTCTTCTTCACCGAGTCAGGGCAAATAAGGTGCTGACTGTCGGAGTTGTAAAAATCCAAAAGTTCACATCGTTGTGTTCCCTGAGAACTCGATCTCTAGGCACCTTTAAAAACCCCGTGTCTTAAACACCGTTCGAAAACTCGCCTGGTTGTAGCACAAGGCGCTTGGCGTCTGCGTGTATGGTCCCGCCTGTCCGACATGTGCGACGAGCTTCCTCGCGTCGCACGCGTCCAGCGAGCGAGGATAGCGGTGATAGCTTTCAGCGCACTGAGAGCCGCAATCCCATCGGTGTATAGCCACACACCCTCACTCCTAGGCTCACTTCCAGGCGGCGCAGCCTGTACCGTGAGCCACGTGCTCCTCTGTTCGCATTTCATTTTTTCCCGATAGTACATACGATTAAAGGTGTGAATTGTTAGAGGTAGAATATATAAACTATTTTTTCAGACGTCCACGTAACTTTTCAAAGCGTCGAAAAAAAAAATAGGCTGTGGATTTTATATGATGATTTTTTAAGTGTTTTAATATCTGCTTCCACGGATTTCTCTTTTAACCTGACCGCTTTGCATATCTAAATTGCTCACGCATACCGTGAAGCAAACATGTCGTTCAACAGTTGAATTTGAAGGATTCGATTAGCTTACCGTGAAATAGAACTTGAAGTTAGCAGTATCCGTGCTTTGTATGTACGCTCATTTCCGCGAACGATCTTCACAACCCAGCCCGCGCATATTAGTCAATTCAGAAAGATAGCAAAGGAAGCGCCATACGCATAAACGCTGAAAATAGCACCGGCCAGAAACCCGTTTCTGGGTTTGTCTATGCATCGTGTGTCAAGCTACTTCTTGAATGTCTTGCCACGCTTCATACAAAGCACGAATATCCCAGTAAGTTGCTGTCCTATCACGTCGTTAAGTTCCCGTAACGTAGTCGATTGTTGTCAAGCGGCACTGTGTGACAAGCTTACAGGGTAGCGATCGGTTATAGACACGATATTGCGGCTTCGAAACGTGTTTTCGCGTAACTATCGCCCGCTCTAAAAAGGCACGTTTTAGGGCAAGGAGCGCGGACTTGCTCACGGTTATCGCACTTGCTCTCTTGTCAACGTAGCCGCCAGTTCTATCTCTCATGTAGAAGTCGTGCCAAGAATTCCGAGGGTTTGCTGCTTCTTTTAATTTCTTTATCACGGCTGTTGTAACGCAAAAGAGTAGGAAGTCACTTTAGTCCGCTACTGCGTTCTTTTACTACCTGTTATCCGAACTGCTACTTTTGTTCTTTTCTCAGCCGGTTCCACGTTCTCACAATATGTTATCTTGAGCGTTGCAAAGTATACACGCTGCAGACGGTTTAGGTGCCCTGTAAGCATGGGGCGGGGCTTAGCGGGCAGCGACCTCTATCTTCTGTACCTAACTTTGCGTCTAACGGCGTAAATATTGCTGGAAAAAAAAAAGTTTTTTCGTTGTAAAAGTTTTTAAATACACGTTTGTTTGTCTAGACCGTTTCGAAAAAACTATTTTTTCATAGGAGTATTTTTTTAAGTGTAAGCCTGAGTGTACCAAAGGAATTCAGATTATCCAGGGGCTTTATTGGTTCTTCAGTATTTTAATAGCACCTCAAGAATTTTTAAATTATCAATTAATATGTTTTCATGTAATAATTGTTTTCCGCTGAGAACCATATATATATATATATATATATACGGCATGATGATTGCATCTGTTTACTCATGAGTAAATACAAGACCTATTTAAAGTCTTTTACGTTCATATTTGTGTCTCTTTGTCTTCACAATCGCTCCTAGATTTACATTCTGTGGCGTGCATCTCTTAGCAAATCTTTAAGTTTCAATTTTTCGTGTTTTTTGTGTGTTTTGCCTAATTATGGCTTGTTTTGTATCTTTTATTTCACTTTGGTGTTGCTTATTTTAAAATATAAGCATAAAGATTTTCAACTGTACACTTACTCGTTTATGCAATATTTCCACGTATATTGGCTTAGTGAGGCTGGTAGTTGTTGAAGTAAATAAATGCATACCATGGTATCATTCCGAGTATCATTCAGTGGTCAAATGAAAACATTAGAAAAATATTGACCGAAAAGTCAGATCTAGATTAAGCGAATAAATTTGGACACCTACTTGCTAGGAAGGCGAGCGGGAGTCAGTAAACATGCAGCATAATTGAGTGAAGTGAACTACAACAATAAAACGATATTGTACCGTGCTGTTCGTTTGTTGAACATTTATTGCAATAACTGCGAACACAATAAGATGGCTGCGGCTGTGTCTCCTTGAGAAGGACGTTCCCGTAAATGAACTCAAGCCGCTGCAAAGCAGTAGAGCTCCACGTTTTATTTATATCCTGAACGGTGGGTGCCACAGAAGTTTTCTAGTGCTTGCTGCGCGTTCATGTCTGCCCGAAGAGCCTTGTAACTCCGCGCCGTCCGATACTCCTGCAGGGGCTGTGTCAGGCTGCTTGGTTGAAGAGACAGCCAGAGCCACGTCGTGGAACAAAATCAAGAACCAATCAGTACAAATCTTGCACTCCAAAACAAACCTAGTTGTGTACTGTCTCCACCCTAAATACCAATTACTGGTGTCTTTCTGGCTAGTTTCATCGACCTCTGGTATCTCTTTGATTATTTCCGCATGCTGAAATTTCAAGCGCAGTGCTACCACTGAGCGGGGCATTTCAGCATGTTCAATGCCACAGCGCAGATCGTTTTCTAGGTCTAAACATAATTTCAACCTCGTCATTCGATCAATTCTCACGCCGAACGTCGATATACTTACCAGTGAGGGTCAACCGATGGCAGCAATTGACTCCCCACTGCGGAAAACTGTACACACTTTTTTTCTAGAGTACTTAATTATAAGAACTGTCAACGCAGTTGCTCTATGCGGAAGCTAGGAAAGATCGACAAACCATCATTTTTTTTAATAAAGAATTATACACACTAGCCATATAGCACACGAAATAAGAGAATATGCTTCATATGTTGTTCCCAGAATGTGTGCCCACGTGTTATATATCCTCCGTAGTCACATTAGAAAAGATTGATGCTTGAGATATTAAGATTTGCAAAAATTGCGAAACCAGATATCACATTGTGGCATAAAGCCTACCGCAGGTTCGTGTACATTATACTAATATTTGTAATATTGTCCATGAACTCAAACCTGAGCTACTTGACTTCCGTCCTCTGTCCGGCGGAACTCATGAAAGCGCCTGTAAAAGTTAGAAAAATATAGGACGTTAGTTCACGGTTGAGGGAAAAAAACAGCGGCAATTGGTGCATTAATTTTATATTAAAATCTGAAGCGGGGGGGGGGGGGGGGGGGGTAGGAACGATATTTACGTACATTGTTCCAAACCACAGCTGTCTGTCTACTTTTTTTATTTAGTTCTAGTCCGGTTGTATTATTGGAGACCTTAGTTTTGTAGCATTTCTAAGTCCAAATGCAGCTTTTTAGCTCAAAGTAATTAACCTTATTCTCCATTACGCTAGGATTCACTGATTTCTACTCGTGATGAAACGCATTAACTTGCTCCTTCTAGGCGACTGATGCCGCTAAAAAGGCCGCCAGGTCCGAGACTCAATCTTAGAACCTTCCCGAGTCGACCGTCAAGATCATTTGACATAAATAAAACAATTACTCACCAGCAACGAGGAGGGCGACCAACGCAGCAGCAACGACCCTCATTATTTCAGGATCGATGATGCTGTGCGCTACTCGAATTATTTTCTGCATCACTGACATAAGTAATGATAATTGTTAAAATTGCTTCATTTATAACAAGGAAATCACACTTAGAAATGAGTTTCATGAACTACTTGGTGCATAATTTAAAAAAAATGCGAAATATTATATTTTCTCTATTTTGAACTTATTCCGTTTATCAACACAAATTACGCTTTCAAGGCAGCAGTATTATTGAAAGTTTATTTATGTTTACTTTTAATAAAGCGAGCAAATAATCTTTATTTTTATTGGACGTTGTTTGATTTGTTCTAAAAAAAACACAACAAGAATGGAGATTGAAAAAGGATATGAGAAATCAGTGAAAAATCGCGCAACTATCAGTTAGCACTCCCACACCACTCACCTTTGATGTGCTGCGAGCAAATGATGCCGTCGTGTCTAACCGACGATCGAGGTTCTTATATAACCACTGTCGAAAGAAAGCAACAAGGAAGAGACATCTGGATACCGTTAGGGTTTTCCCCTCTCGAATTAGTTGTGCAATACCGTTGCAAACCCCGAACTAGCAACCTCTGTCGCTACTTCGCCCTTCATTTTTGTTTTGTGAATATTTTACGAGGAGAGTATCGCATGCCTGCTCTGGAAAAAGTGCCCTGAATCTTTCTGGGCGCATGCGGAAAGTCCTGGGAAGTCGTATTGCCAAGTCTTGACTTAACATTTTGATCCACGTTTCAAAAATTGTGTTTTGAGGGCTCAGTTACGTTAGCCTACAATCTACAAAGTGGTTTTTCACGTGCATTCCCGCAAAACGTGCGTTGTTGGTTCATCAAAGCGATTTCATAAAATTCGTCAAGCGAGTGAAAAGGCCCTAAATATGAGGTTCGCATTGAAAATAGGAAACGTTTGGGTATAGTTATAACATGGGCGAGCCTGATGTTCATTTTGCGAAGGTTGCAGTGGCTAGGCCTCTTTTTTATGTACGGAAGATTTTTTTTAACGACCACAGTTCAAGTTTTTAAGTAAACATTTTTCGTATACACTGGCATGATAATGTTTATTAACGACCTCCAGCTTTATGAAGGCGGAGACGCCATTCTATATATACCAGCGCCATTTCCCGGCACTTTTTTTTGTACACTTCAAACGGTAAACACAAAAACAAAAAAAGATTGTCGAAGCACGGTGCTAAACGCCAAAATCAGTGAGGGAAGGACCTTGAGCCAAAAATGGCATGGCGTAAATGCCGAGGGTTCGTCGCCAGTGGCCATTGCAGAGCTGTAGGTTGTAAGAGCACCTTGTCAACCTCGCCGTGGCGCCGGCGGCCACGACAGACCAAGAGAGGCGCGCGTGTTCACGTGTAAGACGCGCCCTTAACCAAAACAAAACACACACACACACATACAGAAATAGCGATGCGTCATCGAAATTCAAGAGAAGCAAGAGCGGCACGAATGAGAATGGTGGTACTTGGGTAGCTGGGAGGTATCCAGTGCTTTAAAACTTGTTGTAAGCGAATGTCATCTCCCGAAATATATGTATATATATATATATATTTGCTTTTAGAAGTGATCGCTAAATTTGCTACAATGAGATGTGATCCGTGTCATGAAACTCTAATCTTGTATGCCTATCTACGCCTTCTTCAACTTACATGGGGCAGTGGTTTAGCGTAATGTCATGTATACATGAAAGGGGCGAGTGTTACTTGTAACTGAGCCCGGGAGCTCATGAGGAACCGTCAAACTGCGCATAAAGATACCACACCACTAACCATAAAACGAATGGGACGCAGCACTAAGCTGCGTCCCATTCCTTCATTTGTTTGAACTTAAAATCCTTTAGATCTTACTTTATCACTGACATTTATTTTGAAACCTTTGAAATTAAGTGAATATAAAGATGCAAATGTCTTAATATATTCTTTGAAAAAAAAAAAAAAGAACCGTTTAGCTGAACTGCACATAAACATATAAACAATAGTGTGGACATTTAAAGTGTTCAAAATGTTACGAACGTTGAATATGTACACTCCGTCTTTTTATTGTGATTAATACGCGCCTATATCTAATCCTTGTTTTCCGCTGAGAACTGTATCTGGTGCGATGCTCTCATTCTGTTATATTTAAACGGCCTACTTAAACTTTTTTTTAATGATCGTACTTTTGTTTGTTGTCTTCATTCTTGTTTTTTTATTTATTGTTGTCTGTTTTGTTTACGATTGATATGTCTTGCTTCGGACAGACGAGCGGCGTATTAATTCTGCCCAAACCCCTTGTACATAAATTCCCAGTTGGTCGATCTGTTCTCGATCCTAACCGTTCATTGCGCCAGAAACGCCCGTGTTGGGTTTTCTTTTCACCCCTACGGGGGCCGGTGTATTTTATGGAGGGCTCATTTATGACGCCGCATCTACATGGAAAAAAGGAAAGCATAATTACCAGTGAAAATGTAATAGCTTTGCGTTCAATCACCTACAACACTGAAGACAGATTGTGAAACTACGTAAGTAGTTTATTGAACGGCCATCGCAAGGGCTGTAAACACGCGGTTACAGAAGTAGATATGTTTCCGAGAGAACAACATCCCCGCAAATAAGCTCGCAGGCTACCGAAAAGCGCCATAGCTCCGTGTCTAACCTATCAATGTCGAATGCCTCCTCACATTTGGGGTGGGAGAGTAGCGTCGTTTTTTTCTAGCGCCTGTAGCACGTACAGGTCTGCTTGAGAAATCCCGCGCAGTAACCTCCGCGTCTTCCGATGCTTCGGCAGTGCCTGTGACACGCTCCTTGGTTAAAGGGGCAGCCAAAACCACGTCCTGAAAAAACACGTTTATATCGAATTAGCGCAAATATTACATTTTAGAAAGCCCGTGCACGTATACGGTACAAGAAACTTAAAACACAAATCATTCACATCAGTTTAATCAATTTTGCCAATATAAAAAAAATACGATTGGTGTCGCGCCGCAATTGCCATAAAGCAAAGTGCAGAATATATCCTAAAATTATTTCAATTGTGATGGAGATTATACCAGATTTTTAGGATTAATAAATCAAACATTTCCCGCTAAAATCATACATTTCCCACTATATAGTGCACCAGAGAGAAGACCACTGTGGCTGTTTTTGGTCACTGGAAATAAATACTTATTTTTATTATTTTAAGATATTCCCTCATTTTTTTAATTAATTGTTTATTTATTATTTGATGTTTTTTATGTGCATTTGTGTTGCATTTACATTATATGATAATCAAGCAAAAATGATGTCTATCAGGATGAACACAAGCAAAACAAAGTGCTCTTCTGAGCAAAAAAAAAAAAGCATCGAGCTTGATCTCCACCTTCCACTTCGTTCGTGAGCTACGTAACGTCCAAATGACACAAATATTCGGAGAAATAAGTAAGAAACAAAAACTAGAAAAGTAATGTCATATTGCAATCAAGTCAAAACTCGAACCAAATCAAATACCGTATTTTTTTATTTTTTTCTTAAGTAACTAAACAAATCTACCTGTTTTCGTTATAGTGTGACGGGGATTGCTGTAATGCGAAGTTGTTAATAAAACTGTACTTTACACTTACAGTAATTCCTTTTTCCGCATTGCTATCTGTCATCCAAAGAATGACCGATCAATGTGCCATGTTAAAGATAAATCTAGTGGCGCAGAATCACTAATTTTAACTACAATCCCGTACGAAAATGTCAGATGGGAGCGGTCCCAGTTGGGGTCCGCGGAGTTCTGAACTTCTGGACAGTTCCGATCAGCGCGATTCTGGGCGTAACCAGTCGAATCCAGTGAGACGCAACGCACTGGAATCGCACGGTGATCGGTGAATCTGATCCGCTCCCCTTGTTCCAGTAGGGTCTGCTCCCAGCCAGCGGCTCCCAGCTCGCAGCCAGCGGGCGCGCAAACTGTGGGCGCGCATATGCGTGACTGGAGGAGGGGAGGGAGGGGGGGATGGCGGCATAGGATGGCGGAGAACTTTCGCCACTTTCGCGGTCTCTCGCGTGTCACGTGTTAGGGACAGGCGCCTCCGCTGCATCCCCTACGCGGGCGCTGCGAGCGGGCGTTCTCCGCGCGCGCGCCCGGCTTTGTCTCCCAGTCAGCTTAGTTTTGTTCTTCGCGCTCGTTGCACGGTCGCTCGGCGCTCGACCGGCGTCGACGTTCGTGCGGGCGCACGGATACTGACGCGCCCATCGTTGCCCTGGATGGATACCTACTGACCTCGGCTTTGCATCTTTATTCAGTGTAAAGCTGCCGACCCATTGCACTTTGGCTCGGCATCTGGATGCGCTTGGCGCTGGTGTGCTTGGTGACAATACTTGGACAACTCGGATACCGCTTGCCCGCCGGAACTTCCCGATGCACTCCATCACTGGATACTGTGCTTGTGCGTGCTGTGTGTGTGTGTTCCGTGCACCGTGTTTGGCGACGACGGCGACGACGCGCGCCTTGCATTCATTGTCTGTTGCAGTCAGCGGCAGCGCTTCGACAGTTTCGGTTCTCCGCTCCCGTCGGACTGCCGGCCGGCGGCGACGTTCGCGCTGGGGGCGCACGGATACTGACGCGCCCATCGTTGCCCTGGATGGATACCCACTGACCAGAGCCACTGACCTCGGCTTTGAATCTTTATATAGTATGAAGCTGCCGACCCATTGCAGTTTGGCTCGGCATCTGGTTGCGCTGGTGTGCTTGGTGACAATACTTGGGCAACTCGGATACCGCTTGCCCGCCGGAACTTCCCGACGCACTCAACACTGGATACTGTGCTTGTGCGTGCTGTGTGTGTGTGTTCCGTGCACTGTTTAATGACGACGCGACGACGCCTGGACGACCGTGTGCGCCGCCATAATTACCGCTGCGCTCACCACTGGACTCTACAAAAGTCTTCCGTGCGATGCCCTTAACCGTTACAAGCGAGAGATCGTCGCGATTTCAGACCCAGTCCGCCTGAGTCTGAAATCACGACGTTCTCTCGGTTGTAACGGCTAAGGGCATAACGCGAAATTCTTTTGTAGATTCCAGTGGTGAGCGCAGCGGGAATTCCGGCGGTGCAACGGTCCTGGGTTTAAAATTGGGACTGGAACTGCGCGGTTCCAGGCTGGATACAAGCTGGTGCCCCAATTTTGGGTCTAGGCGGTACCGGCATTTTTCATTCCGGCCTGAATCTGACATTTTCGTACGGGATGTTTTAAATCAAATAAATATCGTATAAATAAAATAAACCTGATTTTTAAAAAAATATATATATATATAATTTTCTTGGCTACGCTTTTCTTTTTCTTTTTGTTTTTGCTACCCTGGATTAAAGATTTAATGACAAAATCTTTTATCTTTTTTGCATGTTCGCCTATTGCTGCACGATGCTCCCTCGCGATTCTGAGAGGCTACCGACCTGAAGCAACAGCACCAAGAGTAATCAAAGCCTGAATACGAGAATTTCGACGTCATCACGGTGAGATCGAGCGAAGACTGAGATTGGACACGAGTGCTCCGTCAGTGCTCGGCTGGGACTCGTGACCAATCAACGCGCTGAAGTACGCTCTTCATAATGCTCGGGTCCAATTGCCGAATTTGCGCCATCCGGCTGTGATGACGTTCCATGGAGTCGCATGAGCTCTTTTTAGTTCACTTACGAAGATGCGACCAATCCAGAAGTGCCGCTCAGGTAACAGTTTATAAATACTTGAGATATATGTAATTATATGTTGTGCATCGGTATTAAAAAAAGAAGTACACGTGTGCCACTACAAAACTAGATTCACAATTCAGCGTATTCACAGAATGTCTACCATATAGACGCCGCCTGTTTTCTTTGTTTGATCTTGTTATGGTGCGCTATACTTGTGATCTAATAACTGACTCAGTTCAAAGATATTCGCCGATGAAGAAAGGCCGAAAACTTTTTTTTTTTTCCTTTGAAGTGTTTCCGTCACTGTTGTTGGCTCCGTGAGTAGCTCTGAACGTTTGGTATTCGGACTTTCATGGGCTCGTGCGCGCACGCTTTGAAGATGAGCCTTTAAGTTTCTTAATGTGGCTGTGGCAAATTGGATGGCTACCATTTGATTTTGGTATGAAAAGAAACATAAATCATTCCGACAATCGATTTCTGCGTGCGGCCAGCTTTGTCTACTGGGATGTGAAAGGCGTTTCGAGCAATCACAGTAGCTCTCTACGTGGTAGCTTTCCACGCATGCTAAAAGCGGCATAGCACACGGTCGGAACATTCGCAAAATATTGAGACCAGCGCATGCGCAAAGCCCATCGATTCGGTATTTTTGTTTCGGTAATAAGCGCCCAGAAGAGATCTTTGAGGTTACAATGAAGCATAGCACACTACATAGGAAGGATGTTGCTACCGGCTAGATTGTCTAATTTATGGCGCGTGTTGTTTCACTCTTAGTTGAAAATTCTGGAGCTTAGTTGGATTAAAATGCTTGTAACAACTTCACAAAATAAACTAACATCCCCTTCTGGCCTAAAAATTACTGTACTTTTTTTTTTTTTAATGATACGAAATAATTGGGGTAGTGTAACTCACGAACTCGAACGTGAGCCACTTGGTTTTCTTCCTCCTGTCCGCTGGAAGTCTTTAACGCTCCTGAAGAAGTTGAGAACATGCGGGACATTAGTTCATAAGTTCATAACTCAGAGCTCAAAAAGCAGCTTCCGAGTTCACAGTTTGAGAATATAATGAAAAATTGCCAAAAATTTACTCACCAACAACAAGAAGGACGATCAAGGTAACAGCAACGACCCTCATGATTTCAAGGCTGATAAAACGGTGTTATACTTGACCTGGTGTTCTGCATCATCAACAAAAATATTGAGGACTGTTAAAATTACTTTAATTATAACACAAAAATAACTCTTAAAAATGTGCTTAATTAAACTGCTTGCTGTACAATAAAGAAAACAATATATATATATATAATTTTAAACTTGGTTTGTGTAATAATTAGGAGCAATAAGCTTACAATGCAGTAGTGTAAACTAAAGCTATTTCATCGGTTCTTTTTTTTTTCAACGATCAAGTAAGCTTTTTTTTCCCCCTTCGATGAATTAGGGCTGCTTACAAAAGTTTTTAGTTACAGTTCATGTTAACCCACAACACTACTCTTACATGTTTTTAGGTTTGTTTCACAAACAACAGGAATGGGTATCAATAAAAAAATATAGAAAGCAGTGAGAAGCGGTGCCACCATCCGTTAACAACCCCACTCACCTTCGTTGAGCTGTACGCAAAGGTGACCGTGGTGTCTAACCGGAGTCCAAAGCTCTTATATGCTTGCAGTCCAAACAAACCAACGAGGAAGAAGTCCTGTTTACAGCTAGGGTTTTTCCCTTCACAATGCCCGGACTTGCCGGTCATTGCAGTGCCCGAAGCAGTCATCTCCGTCTTTACCTCCGCCCGTAAGTTTTGTTTTACACATGTTTTACGGCGAGCGCAACGGAAATCCGGTGTTGGAGGCGTGTCATGAAATTTTCTGGGCGTACGCGGAAGATGTACCTGGTGTCATCTATTTCAGAGCTTTTATTCGATGTTTTGATCCGTGTTTAAGGATCCTGTTTTGGGTGTTTTCTTAAATGGATCATAAACAATCTAAAATGTTGCCTTACCTGTACTTTTTTTTTTTCTAAAGGATGTCCGGGCCCACCCCTGCGATTCTATAAAATATGACCAGCAAGCGATGAGCCCCCTGAAAAAGGGTTTAGTTTGAAATGAGAGAAAAAAAATAAACCTGTGACGATGAAATGAGAATGACCCTGACGTCAGTTTTAGGGCAATCGTAATGTCTGGGCATTTTTACCGGAATCATGTGGTCGCTTTCTTTTAAGACTAGAGTTGTATACTTCTCGTGAAACATTTTTGTTTTGTATAGATGCACAAGATCGCAATAGAAAGGAGCCTCCAGCTTTGCCAGGTTTAAAGGCGAGTTTTACGAGTTTTTTTTTTCCTAAATTGTTTGTTAATCGTATCAGTTCAATTTACCACATGACCTACATACACCACTTGTATAACAACCCCCAGTTGCAGGGGATATTAACTGTCTTAACTCAATATTTATATCATTTAAGTTGTTTTTGACTAATTTGTATTCTCACTGTGAATCATTACCTGGGCATCCGATTTTTAAGGGCACACACAGACAATAAAAATGTAAATGATTGCATGAATTAATAAATGAATCACCTCACGTTTGTAAGAGACCGAAAGCCAGTAGTTTGACTTCGACATTTCTTCATCTCACATTTTCAACTTATTGTTTCACATCAAAAATCTAAACCGAATTTTCTAGATCCCAACCATTTTACGTTCCAAAACCGTCACTTCTTTTGGAAGCTCACAAACTCGTGGGGCTGCAGTTGGGAAATGTTTTGTCTTGCATATTATATTGCCGCGTGCATGATCGAGAAGATACGGTTTTCCAGTTCATCTAGAAGATTCGCGTACACACTTACCTCGAGCATAAACGATAAGGAGGCCAGAATGACCTTTTCTAGTCATTGTCAACCTAGCTCTTTCTCGAACATTCTAAGTAGTCGAATATTTGAGATAACAAGCATAGTAGATAAAGAGCCGAGCGCACAATTGCCGATTCATTTACTGCTTCTCTCTCGCAAAAGCCAGCTGCTACGCCGACGCACCGTATCTGGTTGCTACTGCCGTAGCCGCTCGTTCGTTGCTGCTTTCTCGACGTGTGTTCTGCTTTTTAGTTTCTGGCACAAGTTCGCCCCCCCCCCCCCTTGGCCTTATATCTTTAGTTTATTCCGTTTTCTTCTGCGTCGTCGTCTATCATTCGTGACGATAGCAACGGTGAAGCGGACTAAACGCACAATATTAGTTTCTGTTAACGATTTCGGCTTTGCCAGGTAGCAAGCAACTTATAAGTTGTAACGTAGTACTTTCGTTTTTTCGCTTGAGAAATAAAGAGATTTCTTATCTGTTGGGGTGTTATTTTCCAGCAATTGGTGTGCGTGTGAGTATCAGTTTTAAAACATAATTTTAGGCTTTCAATAACAAAGTTAATTTAGAGCGGCCTTTTGGACAAATAAAAGTATATTTTTTATAGGCACATTATTCGCACCGATTGCCACTAGCATAGATGTTGACTAAATGAAGAAAAGGTAAAACAAATATCCAGTGGTAATTTTTATTAAAAACTTATTTTTTTCAGTTCTAACAATGCAATATGTATACGTAGCGTTCTTTGCTTTCATGTGAAAGGAACGGGTTCCAGGTACTTTTCCTTAAACTCCGTTTCGTACAACACTGCAAGAGCTTTATAGGGCCATCTTAACAACGACCTTGTTTACTTCCATTTAGACCGATTTCAATTACCACGTTTTGCTTTCGGTACGCTTCGAGAACGCGCTGTAGAAAACTTTCCGCCATTTGCCCCGTTTGTTTCCACATAAGCGATTCCTCATTAAAGCCGTTTTTCAGGCGCTGACACGACGCAGGAGCTTTGCGAGTCAGTGGCCCCGTCGAAGACAGAACCAAAAACGTACTTTCTGAGATGTTAGGGTTTCGCATAAACCCATGTATACCCGATTTTTCGTCCTTTGGAGTCCCCCCTGCGGCATCTGCTGGGGCCATTTGTGCCGCTGACGAGCCGACTTCTTAACCGCCGGCAACTATTACCTTCAAATAGAGACCAACAAGTAAAACATCGAGTACCAACCAATGCTCCCTATTTATGTCGCCAACCACTCCAGCTGGCGCAGTCGATCACAAAGCTAAAAAAGCTCCGGCGAGGCGGAAAATTTTGCCTCCTCGAAAATAAAATGATAGGACGAAAGCCTTCCGACATTGATCTCACAAGATTTCGATGAGGAAGAATAGCGCGAGACTTTTCGTGGAAACAAGTAATCGCCAGATTTTTTGATTTTTTTAATTTAGAAGTTGACTTTATTATTTTTTATTAGTGTAGCCTGAAAAGTGTTCTTTTGTGGCATTAATCAATGAGATAAACTTTGGCCTCCGCCCTTTGAAATGAGGAAAAAGTACCCATGTCGCATTGGCGCTAACAGTGTCCCGAGGTGTACGTAATGCGAAACCGCCGAATATTACGTGCTAACTACCGACAGAATATTATTTTAGTTTCCTCCCCACTGGAGAGGGACGCAATTTGAGCCCTCTTCGGGTTTTTCTTTTAGTCCCGCTCCCAGCTTCTCTGTTATTTTCTCTGCCGATTGCATCGTCTCGGAAGTGACTTTGAGCGTTGTGAAGCGGGCAAAGTGTAGACGGCCTTAGGCGAACGCAATACGACTGCGTTTGTATTCATTTATATTGTTGCTCGATAAAAAGGCAGCAGTTTACACTTTGTAACCAAAACTAGGCATTGCACGTCTGAGATTGTAGGCTTTTCTGTGGCGATCATGCTGCCTAAGCGAACGCACACCGAAGTCACCTCCCAGCAGAACTACGGGGGCATTATATATGATGCTTTGTATTAATACAGCTATAGTCTCTACCGGTCTAAGACACGCAAGGCGTGCCCTGAGCACCATATCGTCACTCCTGAGCTCATATATTCTCGAAGGCCGAACCTCGAAACCAGAAGCGAGCAAGCCACGATCTGCGTTCCTTCAACTGTCTCACTAAAGAAGTGGCCGTTTGGCAAAGCGAGCAACTTTGCCTTCCTATAGCCCGCGACACAAGCGTCACTGACGTCTCAAGAAAGGCGGGCCGTCGCGTATATTGTGTGTTCCCGATCCTCGCTTCTTCATTGGTTCTTCGGTCCTCTTATCGGCCACTACCGCATTCGCGCATTGGAGCCGGTGCGATCATAAGAGAGATTTAGGGAACCGTTTTTGCCCATCCGATAAAGTATACGATGGGCCTTTCGGTATACCGACTCCGCATGTGCTTCCGCAGAAGACTCGCATATTCCTTGCTCGTACCGGAGGCCCCATCGTATACCGTATCTTCGTCGTGCAATAAAGACATTATTATTATCATTATTATCGGATGTGCAAAAACGGTTCCCTAGAGCTCTTTTATGAGGTCAGGACTCGTCGCGCCACGTGTTTCTTAACAATAAATATACTTTTGTACAGGAATGAATGAGTGGAGGGATGGATACGGCTGAACCATTCTAATCGGGCGGCGGCTTACGCCATCATACCTAGGCTTGTAAGTTTTCACGCTTAACTCATTTCCAGTAAAATGACGATACAAAGATAGGCCGGCTAGAAGTTTCCGCTTCAAAGTGAAAACAACAGGTAGCTTATGTTGTGATGTTCTCCGAATGTCAAGGAGCACGGTTGTCCCCGGATTCACTCTGCTTCTTTCGGCTAGTCAGGGTCGTATTCGTTCGAATGTTGAGATTCGTTATTCCTTTGGCCGTTTTCCTCTATTGTAGCTCGCTTGGAAAGACTCTTTCGTACCCTTTCAATAAAACTCGTTTTTTTTTCCCCTCTTCCTCTCTGCTCGCCTAGAATACGAAAGTCAAGGACAAAGATCAGGACGTTTTGCTGCCTACTCGCGCAAAAGTACATTGCGTGTTTTTGTTGTTGGTTTTGTTTTGTTGTTTTGATGAATCGCAAATCATTCTTGAGTATTTCCTCCTTTTTTTTATTTACAAGCTACATTTCTCGGTAATTATTACGGTTTCTTGGAACTCCTTGTGAACTAGGTGCACACACAAGCCCTGGTCTTCGTTTCAAGCCTTTGACTTGAGTGAATAGTTAATCTTAAGGAATTTTGCCACAGCTCTATTTCTCGAGGCTTACTTTAGAAGTATTTTGCTTTTGTGAATATTTGTTCTTTCGGAAAATAGTGCACACCAATAAACCGTAAAGTCTTTTAAAACCTAAAAAAAAAAAGAAGAATATTCGAGTGATCAAGTTGTTATAACTAACTGTTGGAGAGTGTACAATATCACGATTTATTCTTATGTCAACTAAATTTGTATAGGTACACAATAAAAATAAGAATCCAGACATATTCCTTTTTCACTGCAATTCACCTGCACATCCTCTGCACGTAATCATACACGCAGGCATCTATTCTGTACAAGGAAACCTTTACCTATGAAGCAACTCGGACTTGAAACTTTGTTCCAGAAGGGACCAGGGTATCGGAACAAAACGAAAACCAAAAACGAAAAACGAAAAAAACGATATTTTTTGGCGGAACGGAAACGTAATCGAAACGTTATTTATTATTTTGTTCCAGAGTGAAACCGAAAAATTTTCTTATCGGTTTTCGGTTCAAGGGAAAATATCAGGTATTTCAGTAATTCGTTTCACGCAGCGAAGAGACTGCCGTTGGTTTGTACCATAATTAAAGAGAAAACAAGCATCGCCCCCGCGTCTAAACTCCGGGCGAACAAGCATAGCAAAAACAAAGACAAAAACTACTACGAGAAACAAAAAACATGACGCAAGGCACCATTGCTTCCCACCAATGAGAGCCCGGTGGCGCGACGCCTTCACACGCTCGCAATGCTCTCCTTGGCTCTTGCGCCCTCTCCCTCCATGCTTTCTCCGGACGACACAGACAGACAACAGATCACGGCAAGCGCGGGAAGTTTGTGACCCGGCGTTGTAGAAGTCCATCTTTTGTTTTTCTACAGATACGGCAGTCTGAGACTCTGTTGCAAAATGTACTTCTTCATCCCTATGGGCCTTCAGGGCCTTCTCGGCGCTGAAATTTATTTTATCGGACCAGAGGTCCTGCCTTTCACCGAGCACACTTGGTGACGTGCTGCTTCTGAGATCATGCTCGGTGCCTTGATCATGATCTCATTCTCAAGGTAATGAACATGATCTCAGAAGCAATGTCGTTTCCGCAGATTCCTCTAGAGCACCTGAATTATCTATTTTTGTGTAAAAATAAACGTTACGTTCCTTTTAATTTTTGCTGCGATTTTTTTTTTTTTTTTATAGAAAGAAACCGTTACGAACCGTTACGGAGCATTATTTTTTCGTTCCGGAGAGGAAACCGAACGGAACTTTTTTGTATGGAACGAAAATGAAAACGGAACGAAAAACATTTCGTTCCAACACCCTGGAAGGGACAATAATAGGCCATTATCGATACAATTTAATCCAGGTATAATAGTACAGGTATAATGTAAAAATTAAATAGCGCAAAGGTTAGACAAAGGACAAAGGACAGAACATGTAGACAGGACAAGCGCTAACTCACAACTGGCGTTTTAATAGAAAAGAAGAGAAGGAAGCAGCATAGGATTCAGCGGGAACAGTGAGCGGGAACTTCTAGTCTTCTCAACTTCTTCTTTCTTTAAGCTACAGCCTTTTCTTAATTTCAGTATATTTCCAGGAATTAATTTAGTTACGCAGCTCCCCTTTCTCTCATTTTCTTCTATTTTCTGTTATTCATTCTTGTATATACCTTTCACTTTTTCCTTTTATTATATATCTTTTTTCTTCCTTTTTCGGCGTATTTCTATGCTGCTTCCTTCTCTTCTTTTCTATTAAAACGCCAGTTGTGAGTTAGCGCTTGTCCTGTCTACATGTTCTGTCCTTTGTCCTTTGTCTAACCTTTGCGCTATTTAATTTTTACATCATGCATATCCAACTAGCCCACCTCAATATCTTAGTACAGGTATAGTCTCGGAGCTAGAGTCGCAACAACCAAAACAAATCCCAATGCAGATCGGAATTTATTTATTTTTTGTCGAAATGGCACGTCGTTCGGAATGCGCTTTAGTGAAGGACGTCGCCCTCACCTTAATATGCAAAGAACTCCAGGTATCGAGGCTATTGCTTCGATCTCAAGTAATTCAGACATCTTATCTGTAAAACTTGACGCTGTGTGATACCTCAACGCTCAACACAAAAACAGGCAACGATATATGAAGTCATATAGAAAAAAAAATGTATTACTAGTAGGCTGGACTTCACCGCTTGGCAATGCCAGAACGTCTCCGGCTTCTGTTTCCCGGAACGGCGCAACAGCAGTGACGGACTCGCTCTTTGGGAAACTCGGGAGGAGTATTGGATTTGTTTCGTAATGGCTTCGGTTTACCCGGGGTTCCTATATAACTCGTCGTGTCGGACATTTCTCCACATTCACCTTGGGAAAAAAATCCGCCTTACACGTAAGTTTGCTTAGCTGCCCGTACTCCCAAGAGGGCACATAGACATTGTAGGGTGATGCGATTTTTGTTTCTGATATTAGGTTGACATCCATCTGATAATTTTAACAAATGTCACGCTTTAATCTATGCTGTTGGCGATTTTCACCGCGTGTTTTTTAGCATTCTCTGTCGGTTTCTCTTTTAGACCGCCAGGCGCCGACGCGCTCGAGAAGGCTGGAGTGCGAACCTGGCGCCACAGCTTTCTGTTCTAGCCCCTATACTCGTTTTCACCTCAAGAACAGTAGTAAAAAAAGGTCCAGCTCTTCGCGCAGTATTACTCATTTCGCCCTTCATGTAGATAATTAAGATATATGTAGGTATATTTTAGATTAGATATATGCTACCTTAGCAAGACGTACACTTTTCAAACGCCAAAAGCATTGCTTCTTCCTCTGACAACCAAATCGTGTGAGAACTACTTCGCGTGGCGTATGAACACTGCGCAAAACTGCCTTTTTTTTTCTTGAGGTGGAAACGCGTAAAGATGTCGTCGGTTCCGCTGGAGTCGCCAACAGTCGCCAACGGGATGAGAAGGACAGGAAAGAGTTTCAGACGTTGCGCATCTAGCGCGATCTTCCTAGCTTCGTTAACACCCTGACGTTTCGTGAGGTTCGAGCGTGCACGAACACCTAGCTAAAGAACAACGGAAGGCGACGAGTACGAACTGGAGCCGGGGGAGCACGAAAGACACGCCGTCGCCGTTCTAGCTCTGCCAGTAACTATAAAAGCGTGTACATTTTTAACCGGCTCGTCTTATTCGAGTCGGTTCAGAAACACGACACGGAAAGCTTAGAAATCGGAAAAAGGAGGAAAACCTGCACGTTTACTGACCTCTCGGTTGTGGTAGGAAAATAAAACAAAAAGCTCTTATCGTGTGTTTGGAAATAATTTCGTTAAAAACAAATGCATTACTCTTGTCTTCTTTTTTTTTTTTTTTTTTTTTTTGTAGCTGGGTGATTTTAGATAAGATCGACCAAAGGATGGCTAGTCGACATTTTCAAATCAACTGATGTTTTTATATGTTATTGTCTAGTGTCTGGTATGAACGAATCCAAACTTAGTTTTGACTAGAAAAAATACTTGGGGACAGGAAAAATCGTAAGGCATGAGGTGGTGGACAGTTGCATTAACGCGCACTCATGGAGGGGGCCCGTTTGAGAGTGAACAACTAAAGCGATAAGATTAGGAGAACTCTAATACGTTTTAGGCGCAAACTATGGGTATAGCTTGCTTGTAATATAAAGTAATCATATTTATTTAAAATTTATTTATTTTTCTAAAAATTGACAAACATGCCTGCTCGAACGACAAATGGCAAACTTTGGAGGTCTGTATCTCATGAAATAATTTAATCATTATGATATAATTTGCAGATATTATTCTACTAATATATAGCTAATATTTAAAAAATAACTAAGGTATCTGTGTGATACAATAGTTAGGATATATTTAGTCAAACATGGAAAAAAAATCAAACAAAGAAAAATTCCGATGCGAATAAAAAAAAAACACCACCCTCGATTTTTTTTAAATTTAGGTAACCTGTTATACTCTATTTCGGCATTCATTTCCATTAAAACATGTTGCATCATTTTATTGACAAAGAAGATACAACTCCCCAAAGTAGGGTCCTTTTTCAAAGCCTACACTTAGCAGTGTTTTATACAAGAACTGACTCTGAGTTCTAGTTTCATGAAACCAACACACATCTTTTATATATTTTTATTCAGATGAGGCCAATGATAACTAAAGAAATCGTTCACATACTTAAATTAAGGAGAAACTACTGTGTACAAAGAGGTATCATATTACGGACTAGTGATCCGAGAAAAGATCATGCAGCCATCGGCCACTAGGAACTTCGTTTACTTTATTCTCCTGCGACACTATATGCTATTCCCTCTTCCGCTCTACCTTCATCTCTCTCTCTCTCTCATATATATCCCTGATATATATCCAGAACAAAAACATGTTCAAGCACTCCCTTTCTGCGTGGTAGTGTTCTGTGGCTAGCAAAAATCATTTCCTCGCTAAGCTCACGATTATGGCAAAATAGTTGCCGGAAACCGCAGACGACACTCGTCGCTAGTTCTGGCAAAACGGCCGATACAATTTTTTTTTCGCATTTCCCCGCTCGCTGTCAAGGACAAGGGGGTTCGCTTCAACCAGCAAAACATGGCCGCCGACGCCTGTTTACTGAGCAGTCATGCCTGTCGCCATCTCACTCGCTGGCGTCACGGGCGATAATATCAGGCACAAAGGGGCACACCAACCGGCAGCATTATCCCCAAATACTCGAGCCTCGCGTAAATACATAGAGTGTAAACGCTGTCGCCATGTTATCGTAGTAAGACCGCCCCCCCCCCCTCCCCCAACGGGGGACTGCAGTACGCGACGGCGTACTAACACAACGGCGACGATATCGACATCGCGGGCTCCGAATTTGCCCATAGTTCTACTCCACGGGCATTTCTCGAAACGCTTGATATTGTGTACGCCCGCCTGGAAGGATTTCAGGCGCGTAGTTAAGATAAGGCGGTTCTCCGCGGCAAAGCAATTTCACAAAAGCTTAAAAGCGGCGGCGACGCGTGTGCGGTGAACGCTTGTAGTTTTGGTGTAGACAGGGTGTGTGTGTTCTCGTTGTTGACACCAGCCGGCGATAAGGCACTGCAGGCGGTAGCTCAGTGCAGCAAGGGCTAATCCGAGTGACCATCAACGTAACCCCACCGCCAACCCCTCGCGAACCGGTCGCCGACATGGCTCAGGCTGTGTCATGAACCACGTGGTAGAAGCTCGGGTGCTTTCATATCAGCGCGTGGAGGGACGACAGTGCGATTCCGGAAAGTCTTTTTCGAAGGCCGCTGACCACAATTTTTTGTCTAGAGACTTTCCCTCTTTCTTCCTTTGACGTGGATCAAGCTTTGCCGACAGCCTCAGTTGTGACCTCTCTTTTCAAATGTACGCTTGCAGTGAGTGAGCTCCTCAGCCTCGGACTTGTCACTTGTGCACCCAGTAGTTCTTTCACTTGGCAATTATAGGCCATCAGTTGGGGTTTAATTTCTATTATTTATGTATACATTATGAAGACGTCCTGGAGCTCCGAACGAGTGTTTTGTGCAGATTACTTTTGCAAACACAAAAAGACTATACCAAAGCAGCGGAATTTTCGAAGTGTTGGCGAGTTGGACCTAAACTCGTTGAAGCAAATTCTTCCGCCTGACTGTTCCACCAAAGTGAGTGCGACGGACTACCTGTGCTACCATTGCTTCATGCACATCACTAAGGAGATCTCGATGCGAAGCTCAGAGCACTGCCCTGACATATTTGTGCCAGCTGAAGAAGCAATTGAAGATCTAAATCGCAGCATACTACCTACAGATGTGTCGCCGCTGAGACAACCAAGCGTCGTAAGAAGTCGGGACAGGCCTGCCTATGTCAAGAGAAAGCAGACAGAACTGGAGCAGGTTGCTGTCAAGAATATACGCTCAAGGCTACGTATTGCGTACGACAGGGACGCACCATCGGGGTCGTCCGAACCAACATGCTCCACATGCACTGAGTGGGTGGACAACTTTCGGCAGGCCTTTGAAACCGCCACCTCTCTCCGGGAACGTTGTCAACTGCTTACACTCCTGCCGTCAACACTGACGAAGAATGAGGTTCAAAAGATGATTCCACAGGCCTCAATGTACCTCATCAGTAAATCCCGAAAACTCAAGGAAAAGCATGGCGTGTGGTATGAGCCGGATCCTTACACGAGGTGCAAGGTGAGCCCTCAGAACCTGTCTGCTGCCCTAGAGTACTTCACGAAAGACGAGCTACAATGTTCGCGCCAAAGTCCCAACCAGAAGGACGTCATCTCTGTCATGCTCAACGGGGAGGAAACGTTCGTGCCAAAGCGCTTCATGACACGCTCAATACGAGAGGCCTTCCGTATATACAAAGAAAAGCATCCCGATTCCGGCGTTGGGCTAACGAAATTTTATTCGTTGCGCCCTAGATGGGTCCAATGTATTCCACACCAGGAAGTGTGCGTTTGTGTGCGCTGCGCCAATTATTATCTTTGTATTGCCGCTCTAGAGAACGTTACAGGCTCAACATTCAACACTGGTGAAATGAACTCGGCATTTCTGTGCGACCCAGCAACAGAACTGTGCCTTCAAGGAGACTGTGATCACTGCCCAAAAGGCCAGTTTCTTACACTCCAGGAACTTGATATCCCGGAGGATGAAGAGATTGTGCTTGCAACATGGGAGTCCGGCGACCTTGTGAAAAAAACTTTGGAACCTGAGACTTTCCTAAAAGTCATCCAAGTGACGGTTGGAAGTTGGGTACTTCACAACCATATCCGGCAAACGCAAGGTAAAGCGATCTACGATGAAAAACAGTGCATGCAACGCGGGAGCATTGTCTTTCATTTTGACTTTGCTGAAAACTGGACCATCGTGCTTCCTGACGAAGTGCAAGCATATCACTGGAAAAAAAAACAAGTTTTTATATTTACATGTGTAGTGACGACAAGAAAATCTACAAACAGCTTTGCCATCATCAGTGAGGACCTGTGTCACGACGCCGCTCACGCTTGCTTGGCTCTAGAAAAAGTGAAGGAGTGGGTTGAAGACAACGTTGCGGTATACTCGTACGTGACGTACGTAAGTGACGGCGCCGCCAGTCATTTCAAGAATCGCTACCAGCTTCACCAATTTGCAAAGGACGATTGCCCACAAGCCCAGTGGTTATTTTCTGCATCTGGACATGGGAAAAATGCATGTGACGGAGTTGGCGGACTCGTGAAGCACCAGGCCACGCTGAACAACCTGAGAGAACGTCCAGTAAGCGCAATTCAGACGGCCAGGACAATGGTGAGCGTTCTATCAAAGAAACTGAAAGGCGTGCATCTTGTATATCTGGACGAAAATGGGGTTGTTCGGTATCGTGAACAAAAAAAAGAAGAGTGGCTGACGGTGCGCGCCTTCCCTGGCATTCAGTCTTGGCACGCGTGGCGGCTCAGCAAGTCATCAACAGAAGGGACCTGTGACGTATATGTAGCACGGACAGTCGGATCTGCTTGGAAGCAACTTTACTAAATGGGTACAGCGAGGAAAACCTTAGCGTAAAGTGCCGAATTTGATTTCCCAAGGACTGCTCATTTTGAATGCAGGGACATCTTATTTATCACATTTTTCTTCACGGGGTATTTACCCTACTGTTTTTGTTGGTGTTTACTAATAATTTTTATCTGATCACTATAAAAAAATCCCAAAATGTTATCCTCGAGCAGGATAAAATATATCGGCTTGCCACGATTCATTTATACACCGAGAGCATCGAAGCTGCTCCAGTTAGGCACTATGGCATCCGTCACCTGAAATTGTTTGTAATCGTAAATACACAGCCAACCTAAATATCTTACTATTATATCTTTGTTTTTGTGTGTGGAAGTAAAGTTATTTATTTTACTCTAGATGTAAAATATACCGGAAGGTACAACTTCACACTGCATCATCTTTTCTCAAATCATTAGTCTCTAATATGATACCACTTTGTATGCTCAGCTTATGTAAAATGCTGTATATAGTTTCTCCTCCCTTTTACTGTGTGACCGATCGCTCTTTTTATCAATGACCTCATCTGAATAAATGTATATAAAAGATTTGTGCAAGTTTCATGAAACTGGAACTCAGAGTCACTTCTTGTATAGGACACTGCTAAGTGTAGGCTTTGAAAAAGGACCCTACTTTGGGGAGTTGTTTCTTCTTTCACAGTGCAATGATGCAACATGTTTTTAATAGAAATGAATGCCGAAATAGAGTATAACAGGGTACCCAAATTTTAAAAAAATCGAAGGTGGTGTTTTTTTTTTTTATTCGCATTGGAATTTTTCTTTGTTTGATTTTTTCCCATGTTTGCCTAAATATATTGTAACTATTGTGTCACTCAGATACCTTATTTATTTTTTCAATAATAGCCATATATTAGTAAAATAATGTCTGCAAGTTATGTAATAATGATTAAATTATTTCATGAGATACAGATTTCCAAAGTTTACCATTTGTCGTTCGAGCAGGAATGTTTGGCAATTTTTAGAAAACTAAATAAATTTTTAATAAATATTATTACTTTATATTACAAGCAAGTTGTACCCATAGTTTGTTTGTAAAAAGTTTTAAAATTCTCCTAATTTTATTGTTTTAATTATTCACTTTCAAACTTGCCCCCTCCATCAGTGCGCGTTATTGCAACTGTCCACCTCTCCCTGCCTTACGATTTTTCTTGTCTCCAAATTTTTTTTCTGGTCAAAACTAAGTGTGGATTCGTTTATACCAGACACTGGACAATGTCATATAAAAACATCAGTTGATTTAAAATTGTCGACCAGTCACCCTTTGGTCGATCTTATCTGAAATCACCCAGCTATCTATATTTACGGCCTGCAACCTACTGGACCCAAACACAAACAATACGACAAATGTTTTTAATGCGCTTATAAGTCATTACACATGAATTGGTGAACTTGATGAGTGTAACACGTTATGTTATACTTTTGTACTTCTAGCCGTTATTGTTTTCTTTTTGAGGAGGCCAAGAAATATCTCATCACAATGAAGGCCGTTACTATCGCTCTCGTCGTCGTGATGATTGCCGGTAAGACCCACTTTTTAAGAAGTTTTCTTATATATCTTGACGTTTACGGGCAGCACTCGCTAACCATCCTCTTTATAATATCAGGTCTTATCGGCACTTCCTGCGCGCAAGAAGACGATAGCCAGGTGGCTCATGTCAGAGTTCGTGAGTACCGACTTTTGTTTTGTCTCATTCGAATATTATTAGGAGCATCTTCAATGTTTCGAGAATTGGGGTCCAATATTGCTGGAATTATTATGAACGGGCAGAGGAACCGGGCTTTAAATACACCAGAAAGGCAACAGCAGGCTGAGTCATGGGGCCCTAAACTCGTCAAACACAAAGTTGGATGTCGAAAGTTCGCGGAGCGTGCCGATTGGACGTCGGCCGAAAAATCGCAAAGTCATCGTCGTGAAAGGCCAATTGGTGCGTTCCGTCAACTTCGGCCACAATTTTGCGATTGACAAGCTTAGAGGTCTTGATGTTCGAAACTCTTCTTTTTTTCTGTAGCTTGTTTTTTGTTTGTTTTTACTTTGCTTTTATTATAAACCGTGTTTACTTAAAACACCAATTGAAACATGCTTTGTTTACATAATCTAGCAACTTCGACTAGCTCACAGATAATAAATATCAGGTTATGTAAAAAAAACTATATTTTGTCGTTGTCTTTTTTTTAGAATTAGATAGACAATGAAAGACCTACAATATTGGCCGTCAGTGACCCATTAAAAATCGTGATCTGCTAACACGTAGTGCCGCATAATGCACTGAATTCTGGATTATACTTTTTTTTTCAGCTATAATCCGCAACCAGTGTCTAAAGTCTGCACGTAACGATTTTGATACAAAGTACACCTTGACAAGTGCCTGCTTTATTAGCTCGAAAGAAGCTTGCATCAAACATTAGTAATCAAGAACGTAATTTGTGGTTCCCTGTATCCGCCACGTCTCTTCATAATAAGATATCCATACTTTGTTTCAGTTTAAATGGGTACTAAGGTTATTTTTTTCTTCAACTACCCCGAATGACTATACTTTCGGAATCTCCGGCCTTTAGCATTTCCTTTATGCCATTTAATATCGCGAAATTCAAAATTGTTGTTGTGAAATCGGCAAGTGAAAAGGATGCCAAAACCGACATTCAAATACACCCGAACTTTTGCGTGCCGTGCCGTCAGTGAAAGGCATGCTTGCAGGTCTAGCGAGTAGTCTAAAATGGACTACGCCCAGCATTTGTTTCGTGCTCCTGCGCGGGTGCTAGAGCAAAGTTCCGAAGCATTCATTTGACACCACGAAACTGCTTATAATCAGTTGGGAACGAAGTCTACAGTCCAAAGGGTGAACCCCTGCCTTCCTCTGACGTTCCTTTTTCAAATTTGCCAGTAGAGACTTTCAGTTTGAAAAACACGGTGAGAACCAAAATAAAAAATTCAATAACCTCGCGAGAAAAAAAAAAAAATACTTGTGGCCCAATACTGGAGTGACTATTTCAGCGACGTCTGTTGGCGTGTTCAACGACGTTTTGGGCAGGACTATGCAAAAAACGGCGCTAAGTCCAGAGCGATAACAGAACACGTACAAAAACATAAAGAACACCAAGATGGTGCGCTTTTGGCGCTATCTGATTATTAGGCACTGAGTCTCCTGTGTATGATTCCCTCAGCGATGACAGAACACGTACAAAAACATAAAGAACACCAAGATGGTGCGCTTTTGGCGCTATCTGAATATTAGGCACTGAGTCTCCTGTGTATGATTCCCTCAGCGATGACAGAACACGTACAAAAACATAAAGAACACCAAGATGGTGCGCTTTTGGCGCTATCTGATTAGCCCCATTAGCTCCTAGCGTCGGCTGCGTTTGGTAAAACGAATTAAATTTAAAAAAAAAGAAACTAAATACCTGCATAGTCCGCATCACCTAAATTTACGCTTTGCAAATTTTTAAACATATAGGTCACAGATTATCGTCTGGAAGATGCGATACACGATACTATACGTACAGCACCGATATATCCGTGTAGTGGACAACACTCGAAATCCCGTATCCAGTGCACAAGTCGAATACCTTCAAGGTAAACGTAGAGTATGTGAACACTTTCCTGAATTGCCGCAGGTCGTGGGTTCGGCTGTCCACTCAACCAGGGGGCGTGTCACAACCACTGTAGAAGCATCAAGCGCCGGGGTGGTTACTGCTCGGGAATCATCAAGCAAACCTGCACCTGCTACCGGAAGTGAAGCTGCAACGTGACTTCCGCTATGAGTTTCCTCCTGCGTCCCCGCCATGCCCGGCGGGGTTCTGGTCAACTTTTTCTAGTCTGCGAATTCCCTTTCTGAATCGGTCGGCAATTTAAACGATGTTCGAATGCACCATGACATTGAAATATTGGTGACTCTATCCCAATAAACTGACGTAAACAGTTGTAAGCCTTGCCTGAATTTTTGTGCCCTCGATGGTTTGTGGACAATAATATATGCGTTTTCTTTTTTACATATTAATTATTTTTGAAGTTTTGTTTTGGGTGGAATGGTGACTGACAAGGAGGGGAGCGGCATACAGGCCACCAGACAAGACGACCGTCGCCCGGCCGATCGAGAAACCGGCCGTCTTCCCCAGAACCCATTCACAGCGCTTCGGAACTTAACTCAAGTCTTCGACGCGAGAACGATTTCCAAAAAAATATGTCGATTGAGAAGATGAGCAGTTTGTAATACGGTGGTTCTAATCCAATTATAGACAGAACGAAAGACCCCTTTTCAAACCGGCATAGAAATCTGTTGTTGTGAAATCCTGAAGTAATCATAAAAAAAGTAACGATTACTTTGTCCAGTAAGGGACAATTACTTTTCTTCTTAAATAATCAAGTAATGTAATTTATTACTTCTTAGCCAACAACATTTGTAATTGTCATCGATTACCTTTCTAGAGTAAAGTCTACAAGACTGGTTTCAGGCACGAGCGGAAGAAATGAAGCTCTGCTTACAATATTGCTTCGAGGCGAAGCGTGCTATTAAGAAAAGAACCGGAACATTTTCGACCTGGTGTCAACTGGGGTGACGGCAAGATTAAATTGTAACTTTGACGCCTTCATGTCTGTCAGTGGTTGGCACCGACAGTTTATGAAACACGTGGCGTTGCCTTCGGCGACTATACGCAATAGGTGTTTATCTGACTTATACCATGCAACTGACTTCAACGACGCGATTTGGAAACGGCGCCAGATTTCACGGATGAATAAATACTGCTTTAAAGGCCTTCTTTATTCTTTATTTCATGAAGCCAACAGAAAAGCAGATGGCGTTCGGTGAGGCAGCAACGCCGGTAAGGTTACTCGATCACCTGACTCAGCGTATACCACTCCGGATAGAGCAGTTTTAAGTTGCCCACAGAAACCACCGCAAAGAAACTATACCATACATCTTCGATGTAACGACGTAACTTGTGTCAGGGGTGAGCAGCAAGTGCACGAACAGAAGCCATGGCCGCCAACAAAAGATGTCGAGGCATAGGCCTATAAGGGTTGCCAGGTGTTTGAACTCCAACCCGCCAAACATCTACGAGATCTAGCCCAAAAATAGCCAAATGTCAATCCAGAAAAATAGCCCAAAAATAGCCCCAAACAAACTTATCATTTGAAACGTTTATTTTGAGCAGAAAAGACACATAATACATTTTTATCAATCAAATGCTCCAGAAATGGCGTCCCTTGCACGTTCGGCGAACTTCCTAAACGCTCGTACAAACGCATGACAACATACCTTCCACTGTATTGGGACGGGTGACCAGAATGACGTCACGGTAAACTATGCAGAATTCAGACAACCGCAAGGAATCGCGCCGTCACTTGCTGAGATGGAGGAATAACAGCGCATGCTTGTATTCGGAAATAAACAATTGCACAAGGCGCGCAAAAAAAAGACGAATTTGTTTGCTGTCGCAAACTTGTCAGGGTTAAGGGACTGAAGCACCAAATGTTCACGTAACTTACTCTAAAAATACATTCGAACCTATAAACCCAAGTGCTTTCAGGCATTTTGGTTCCAGCACAGGTCAGAAATAGCCCAATGCACAGGTCAGAAATAGCCCAATGCACAGATTAGAAATAGCCCAATACTAGCCAAATAGCCAACTACCATTTTTCCCGCCAACTGCAAATAAAACTAGCCCAATTTGGCTATTTATAGCCCAACCTGGCAACCCTGAGGCCTATCCGCACGACCAAGCAGGCAGATTGAACACGTTGACGGCGACGCGATCGTTGGATTACCACCTTGTTACACGAAAGCTACCGTAAACAAAATAGAATACCGCCTCAACCTGGCGAAGTAGACCCGATTAGGTAAACGGCTGAACATCGCTGCCAGAAACCTCCGTCCCTCGGTGTCGGCGTGTTGCGAGTGGCGCGCCAAAAGAAACAAATAGAACCGATTGCCATCCATAATAACCCTGACACTTAAAAACAATAAAGAAAAAGCTAGAAAAACAGAACAACGAGGTCGATTGACAAAAATAATCCCTGGAGAAGTGGAACAAAGGGGACAAAAAGCAAACACAAATCTCTAATTTCGGTGGCGCGCCAGTCACCTAGCTGTGTTTGGAAATTTGTGCTTGTCTTTTGTCCCATTGGTTCCCCTTCTCCAAGGGTTATTTTTGTCATTCTTGTCCAGCTCGCTTGCACCTTTGCAATTAATGGCATCATAATCAAGTCGATTGGCCGGCGGCGTCATATGAAATTTATTTGAGAGGCATCTGCTGGTAAATTCTGATCCTGGCACCGACTGTAGGATTTGTTTTTAAATGTCGCTGAAGTTAAATGGCATGTGGTTCATTGATTATATGTTTAAACGTTATGCCGTTTTCTTCGTAATTTTTTCCACTTTAAAAAGCATGTATAAATTAGAATATTACTCGGGCGAATTTTTTTTTTCAGTTTATAAAAACAAATAAGAAACCAAACCCGACGAAAAAGGACAATCGGCAAGCGCTGACTTCGAAAAACCGAGCAGCTCTGTCAGAACGGGGACCGAACAGCGGCTTGTTGAGACGACTGCGAAGAAGTGACCCCGTTTCGAGTCCAATATGACGGCTCGCGATTCTGCAAACTTCCGTTCGCGTCGGTGGTATAGTGGTTAGCATAGCTGCCTTCCAAGCAGTTGACCCGGGTTCGATTCCCGGCCGACGCAGTTTTTTTTTTTTCTTCCCCAATTTTTTTTGCGATTACGTCTTGGAACTTATGAGCGTATACACTCTCCGCATCTAACCTCCGGTCTGCATACTTGGTGAGCAAACATACAGGATATGTTGTTTTATCCAAAAAGAAGGCAATTCGACATATCTTATACCCGGTTATCCCCCGTAATATCGGTTGTTATTTTCTTGCGTCAGCTAGTGCATCACAGGCAGATAATTAGAGGTGGCACATCGGAGCCTATTTGGAAGATATTTCGGCTCAAGACGAGATGTACTAAATGCTGTGTTGAATAGACTTGAGATTAGAGTTAAATATCTGAATCCAAGGCACCGAAAAAAAAAAAAAAGAACCAAAGGATTATGAACTAGAGCGTAAAAATGAAAGGTTAAGACAGTACACACTCGCGGGACTGCGGTCAATGATTAATGTTCCATTTGAACACAAAGTCAGAACACGTATGGCGTTGCTGACATTTTCAAATGTAACGAAGATAATGTAGCAGGTGTGTTTAGAATTTTTGTTTCTTAGAAGGTTACGTATTACTATTTTGCACTGTCAGTGATGCATGGTAGAATGTATATAGAAACGTTAAATAAATCTATTATTAATATTATTATTGTTATTGTTATTATTATATTAATATTATTATTATTTTTTTATTATTATTATTAAAATAAAATAGATACCTATTTTTTACCATTAGCGTGCAGTCGCGATGCTAGATGAACCAGTCACGCTCGTGATAGGAAGTCGCACAATTTTTTTGCTACCACTCACCCAATGGCTAACCTCACTCAGAATAAATACTACAAGATCACTACGGCGTACTTATGTGTGGGAGAAACTGCTAACACGTGCCAAAGGCGCTGCTCAGTAAGATAAATCTTTCTTACAGCTAAACCTCGTGATTACTTATTTATATAAAATAAATTATTCGAAGCCGAAGTTCAAAAAAACAATTCTGCGTTTAAAGGTATCGCGCATCTATTTTTGTTGAAACCGGTAGCAAGGTTAGAAAGCTTTCACGCTAAGTTACCGAGTACGCCTGCAGCAACAAAGTAGCTGTAAACAACAAGTATGTTGACATGATGTTAAAGGGGCGCTGAAACACTTCTTGAAAAAAAGCTAGTTAGAGGTCAATTCTGGCGTATTCTTTTCCCGTGTATCTGAATATCACGTTCATTTTCCCCGAAGAAGTACCTAAACGCGAGAAAACACCAAAAACCTCCGACCAGTCGTCACGTCATACCAGGATCGGCCGCCAAGCGCGTGTCACTCGTTTGGGCAGCGGGTGTAATTGCAAGCGTGCCAGGTGTATTTATTCCCCCGCACTGACACCAATTGTGACGTCTCTTTCTGACATTTCTGAAGATAGCAAGAGTACGCGTGCATAACTTTGTTAGGCGCTGTAGATGCGCAAGAGCGGAGATTCCGAAAACGCCTAGTATGACGTCACGCTAAGGGAAGGAGGGGCTTCAGCGGCACTTTGAAAATTAATTTCTGCAGCCCCCCTGCACCAAATTGAAAAATAATCTCGATATTCGTGATCCTAAAGGCCAAATGAACACGATTTAGGTGTTTTTCCTCAAATACAGAACCGCTTCAGTTTCCCTTTAAAACACCTGAGACTGGGCGTGAGAAAACGCAGCGTTAGGGACTGAAAACTAAAAAAAAAAAAAACGAACCAGCAAACGCGGGGCTTGAGCGTCAACCGTCGAACGTTGACGCGGCACTCGTGTCCAGTCCGTGTTTTCCTCTTTGGGTGTCGATTTGCTCTCCAGGGGGCGTCGTTAGACGAGAAAGCCTCCACAGAAGGAGTCCGCACCAGTGACCTCATTCTCCGAACAGCGATCACGTGATGACACTATTTATAACACTCTTATAAGTTTTCGTCCTCTATCGGTATTTGCGTCTGCGTCGGTGGTATAGTGGTTAGCATAGCTGCCTTCCAAGCAGTTGACCCGGGTTCGATTCCCGGCCGACGCATCTTTTCTTTTTTTTTATTCTTATTTTGTCCCTGATTAGTTTGACTTATGATACCGAACCCGAAAGACATACGAGCGTCGTGCAGATACACTTTTCGTTCTGCTTGGGTGACTTTATTGAATTGTGTACCATCGTCTGCGTTCGGACTCAGATTTTCAAGTGTTGTTTTACACCAAAAATTGGCGGTTGTTTTTACAGAGTTGTAAGTGACGTCGTTGGGGAGTTAGTCTCTGTCTTCATTCCGGTTTCTCTAAATGTCTTTTCTTTAAAGAAAGTGCTGTGCCTGCTTTTAATGTTTGTTGAACTGAATATGTCCAATGGAACTGAACTAGAAGACAGAAAGGTTTTGTTTCTGGCATTACAAAACAATGCCACAATCTAATACTATTTATATTTCGTTCTTTCTTGATCTCCATATCTAAATAAATAGTACGTAAAAGAATCTTATTATGTGTTTATAGAGTTATTACTCAATCAAATAATAAAACACAAACAAATCTGAGAAGCGCCTTTGGGTTTTATCAGCCCAATTCTTGAACATCAACTAGCACCACTAGGATAATTTTCGGCAATACTTAGGGAACTGGCAAGAATTAAAGGGGCGGTGCAACGATTTTCAGACTTTGGCCAATTAACTGCGGAAATTAATCTTCGTCACCTATGGAACGAAAATTAGAAAACCGCAGTTTCTTCCGAGCGCTAGTTCTTATTTAAAAAAATCAAACAAATCGAAGGTCGAAGTGCCTCTCAACTCTCCACGCCGACTTTCGAGTGACGTACTCTGGGTGTTCACGTGGTTTCCCCTTGGGCCCTCTCTTCAGAGACCACAGCCGCTTCCTCTGCGATTATACTTCAGCCTCTGTCGCACTTACTATCAAGTTCACAACTGCTTTTTCCTTCTATACCGGAACTGACGTCAACGTTTTAAAGCTCTTTTGAAAAGCGCGCCCTCCCTGCGGCAGCTGCGGTGATCGGACGTGTTTCCTGGTTCTCCTCGAGCATCCGAAGCTAAGTGCCAGTTTTTCTTCTTTTCTCTCTCTTTTTTTTTTTTTTTTTTTTTTGAGAGTTGATTGGAAGTGACTGTCCGGTAGCAGTATAAGGTTTGAAAAGTAGCAGTTAACGTTAGTTTCGCAAAGTAGGCTCTGTTTGAATTTTTGGCGGGAAGGAGTCGGCATGACAAGGGTGGGGACGGGTCGGTGCAGTGCGAGGGGTGTGGGAGGTGGTGTTACCTAAGGAGACGGGTTTTGGGAGCCTGGAGGAGGCGGCGGGGATGAGTTTCGAGTGTCGGCTTTGTGTGAAGCTTCAGCAGGTAACTGGGGAATGGGAGGGTAGAGTTCGGGATATTGAGGTCCAGCTTTTGAACTCAAAAGGATGCGAGGGGTGTGGGAGGTGGTGTTACCTAGAGGAGACGGGTTTCGGGAGCCTGGAGGAGGCGGCGGGGATGAGTTTCGAGTGTCAGCTTTGTGTGAAGCTTCAGCAGGTAAATGGGGACTGGGAGGGTAAGTTCGGGAGATTGAGGCCCAGCGGGTGGGTCTCGAGGCCCAGGTAGAGGAGCTGACTAGGCAGCTTAATCATGAGAGGGAGCAGCGGGTCGGCCTCGAGAAGCAGGCGGAAGAGCTGGGGGAAGTATGGAAGGCGGGTTTAGAGGAGCGTAAGAGGGAGTATGACAGTAGGGTAGAGCGCCTGGAAGGGGTAATTCGAGCGATTGAGAGTAGCGAGGGAAGAAAGGAGGAAGTGTCAGTTCTAGCGGGACGAACCATCAGTCTGCAGGCTGGGGTCCCTGGTGGTCGGGAGCCCGGCCTGTTGGCTGGCGGGCTCGACGACGCTGGAAAGCTGATTGAACCTCAGCTCAATGGCGCCTTCGAGCAGCAGGCGTCGGGCAGTCAGGTGACAGGAGATAAGTCGCAGGACAAAGGCGCGCAGGCACCAGGGGGATCTAGGGTACTGGTAGTGGGGAGCTCTAACGTAGCACGGGTTAGGAAGGGTGTACATAAAGCGCGAGACACATGTACGACGAAACCTACCGATCCGACGTGCGGACTGCCGGAATGACCTTGGGGGGAGAAGGTTTTCGTAGCATTGAAGAGCGTTGAAAACCCTCGCCTCCGACCGTCGTATTGCGCGGTCGGACGTCGGATCGGACGGTTTCGTCGTACATGTGTTTCGCGCTTAACAGGGTGAAGGGAGACCAGAGGGTAACCGTAGAGGTCGAGCCAGGGATGTGTATGGTGGATGCTATGATAGCAGCATGTGAGGGGGTGTGGGATAACCGGGAGGGAAGGAATCTAGTAATAGTTCATACGGGGCTTAATGATGTGCTCAAGGGTAGGAGCCAGAACCTTGGAAAGCAGCTAAACGTGGGAATGCGTAAGCTGAGGGACGTGTCTGAGAATGTGCACGTGGTTGTGTGCACCATTCCAGAAGTTTGGGGGCAGTCCGGGGCAACGGAGAGGAGGGTTGTCGAAGCCAACAGAGTAATTAAGGGTATAGGAACCGTGCGGATCTAATTCAAGCCCCGACCAGGGCGCCCCTAGCGGCAAACGGGTCCGTTGCATCGGGCATCTTCTGCCAGTCGCTGCGTTGGTTGTGCGTTGTAGTGGTTTAGCGCTGTAATTTCTGAGATGGCTATTCCGCACCAAGAAAGCCGCCACAATTGCTGCGTAGTCGGCAAGATCGCGCACGGCACGAAGTACTACATCGTCCCTTCGAAGCCGTACGAGGCGGAGTACTGCGCGACCTGGGTACGACTTGTGCGTCCATACAGGTTAGTGCATGGTGTTTCTTACCTTCATCGCGCTTTGTTTAAGCTACTGACGAATAATACAATTAACTTTTCTTTTCTCTTCTAGCGACGATGGAACAGCATCGACACCGACGGCAAACTCTAAAGTATGCAGCAAATACTTCACCGGAATCGAGAAGCGGAATGCGGTCGCCCTCCTAAGCCTACCGTTGGCTGTTTCCATCAGCCTACAGGAAGATAGTAAAGAGAATCGCGGAACGGCGCGAAAAAAAATCGCCCAGTTATTGTCAAGCTGATTCAGAAATAAACGTAATAATTACCGCAGTCCACTCAACGCCAACAAACTTTTTTGCGGGCGCGCTTAATTTTGTTTGCAAAGTACGGCGCTCCGTGACATCCACTTGTCCGTCGAAACGGACCTCCTTCAAGTCGCACCAGTGGGGGATCCAAGGGGGGGGGGGGGGGGGGCGGTGGGGGCGATCGCCCCCCCCCCCCCCAAACGCCTCGCCATTTTTTTTTTTTTTTTGTGGAGCCATTGCTTTTTCCATTTTTTTTTGTCTTTTTGCTCTTTTGAAGCACATCCCTTGGTACGCCAAAAAGTGTGGCGGCAACGCGAAGGGAGTGACGCTGTTGCTTCACTTTCAAGAGCATTCGTAGTGTTACGTATGCGCCATGAAGCCCCTGTTGTCTTTCTTTTGTACGTTTTGATCCTCCTAGACACCGAGAGGAAAATATGACTCAGGAACAACCAGGAAACTGGTACATTATTGACACACGCGTCATACAATGCCACATTGTCGCGTTTTGTCTCGCGCGTATCCCGTTACGTGAATAATTATTTCCGTAAAAAAAAGCGCGCTGAACACTCAAATTTGGTCTGCATGAAGCTAATACAACTTAGGAATGAAATTAAATTATACCTTGGTAGAAAGTCTGTGCCAACCGGGGCGTACTTCTCGAAGCGAAATCTCGCGCGGAATTATGCACCTCTTTGACGGGCGGTAAACTCGGCAATCTCAAATCGGCATTTCTTTTTCTCCGGAAAGGACTTGCCAGAGGCAGTCATTTATGGCTCACGCAAAGTGAACAGGCTAAGGCACGCCTCAGTGAAGCTTGAAACTTGTGTCTATGTGATAGCTGGCACTAAACAAAAACTTTCGTTGGGTGCCTTCACTCCAACTGTCGCATTTTGCCCCGCGGCTCATTTGGCCCATCTTACCCTACTTCACTTTGGACAAACGCAATCTATTAGTTTTGGAGCTTCCCCCACACGAGTGTTCGTGCGGTCGAGGTGTTTTTTGACATATCAGTAGTAGTAACCAGGCATTGTGCGCAGCTTTTATCGGCGCCCAGCATGCTCGGGCTCACAAGCGCTTAGCTTCGAAAGCATACACTGTAAGAAGTAATCGTCAAATTTACGGCGCTATACGCTAATAAAAACTAGAAGTACGCCGTGAAGAGGAATTATCTGAAATGCACCGTAAACGAGCAAAAAAACCAAGAGGGAAACGCAAAACTTTATGGAGCAAGAAAACAGAAAGAAAAGACGCGCTTCGCTAATTGGTCACCACGCTTGACCTTTCGGAAGCTGCGGGAACCCAGAGAGTCTCCTCTCGCCCCTTCACCTCCTTTCTTTGTCCGCGCCAGCCGCGCCAACGCAGAACGTAACTGCCTTAACTGAAAAAAGAAAAAAAAAAGAGAACTAAGAGCAAACAGTAGAGCAACAATGCGACGAGCTAGAAGCATAAACAAAAGAAAGGTACGTTGGTTGGGACAACGCGGAAAGAAGTGGAAAAAGCTGACGTTCAGTTCATTTTCCCGCCTTCCCACCCGTCTCCGCGCCATTTTGTCCTCGTTCGTTTGTGGCATTCCCGGATTTTCATGCACCTGAAAATTTGGAGCGGAAGGCAACTGGATACTCGAGACAGGTATTTCACTATCAATCTGCTGCTTGATTGGCAAGGATAGTGTAACGGCGGCATAAATACAACACTCTAAAAGATGTTTACTTGCAGAATTTGTAGTTTCTGTTCAAGCACGCTTGATGGTTGTGCAATTCGATGAGCACGTTTTCAGCTCTCGAATTCTTCAGTGTGTGGACGAAGGGGGTCCATATCACAAGAGCGAATGACATTTGAGCGAACGGCGACATTTGAGCGAATGGTCGTTTTAGCGAATAACGGGGGCGCGCGTTAACCCATCCGTCGCGCTGCGCTTTACGCCGCTTCGCGGCGACAGTCTGCGGCAACTCATTACAAAAAATATAAACTCACTTGGCCCACCCGAAAACGCCGCTTCGCGGCGTCCGACTATTCGCTAAAGTGTCGTTCGATGAAACGTGGGCGTTCGCTAAAGCGTCATTCGATCAAGTGAGTGCCTCCCCATTGGTACGCCTAAGGGAAGTTTGGTTTGTTTCGAGGAGTTTCGAAAGCTTTCAGTGCACTTTGCCACCATGCCTAGAGGAGTGCCACACAAGGGAGGCTTTGCTAAAACATCTAAAAGGCCACATCACCGACAGTATTTTGTTTTTGTGTTCGTGCTCCAACTGTCAGAAGGTGTGAAATCATAGTTCGATCACGGCACATTTGAACTGGGTGCATTTACGAGTGACGGGTTTCTTGGGCGACGGCGCATCGCCTGCAGGCCCGCTTCAGGTTGAGGACTCTTCGACTTGGTCGACTAGTGCGGATTCTAATGAAGACGGTGCTGTTAACGTGATGCAATCACCTAATGATAACTACGACGTGTTAATGTCTCTGTCTGCGGGAGAAAAAAGGAAGGCCGTAAAATACGACCTTGTTTTTTTTTGTTTTTTTTTTTTTGTACCTGAAGTTCAAGGGAACGCTTCTTATGCCGGTATCAACAGTTCAAAAAACCATTTATGAATTTCAACGTCGGCATTTCTTGTACAAACAATACATGTTCGGCCAACTTGCTGAAAGCCTTCAAAACCTGCTTGGTTCAGTCGAGGTTCATAACATCATTGAGTTCATAACATCACTATACAATGATGTTATGAACCTGAATACTACCACCTTTCTCGCCGTTTAAATTGCACCGTAAAAATAACGGCGCGCTGTAAATTTTTTTTTTACCGCAAATTTGAAGGCCGACCGTAGATTTCTACGGTCCCCGTTTAAATTTATCGTAAACCAGATTTACAGTGCACCGTTATTTTTACTGTACAAGTTTGGCAGCATCAGCTGCCTGGTATCTGACCGTAAATTTTACGGTCAAATTTACAGTCAGGACGCTACAGTGTAGCGTCCTGACTGGTGCCCCATACGAGCAGGCACGTGTGGCGTGCACGTGAATATAGCTTTGGTAGGCTTGCAATTGCACGTGATTTTCCGCACGAGCAGAGACATTGCGTTGGCCAGATGCCCAGCTTTCTGAGGCTATGCAGTCAAAAGTACGGGAGCGTACTTTTGACTGCATTGGTGTGCGTAGCCTTGGTGTGCGTAGCCACAGAAAGTTCAGAGTTCATCCCCTACAGGTAAACCGACACAAAAGCTCTCAAGATCTATATTATGTTATCAGAGTTTAGTAAAAACGATGACTCCAGAAAAAGTATAAACACTCCCCCCCCCCTCCCCCGTTTTACGCCGAGGAACCGCCCCCCCCCCCCCCCCCCCCCCCCAAAAAAAAAAAAATGGAGGTCTGGATCCGCCCCTGAGTCGCACACGCGGCCAGATTCATGAAACAGCTTTCTCTTCGTCATATTGGCACCACGGAAGAAGCTTTCTGGATTTGTAACTGCCTTAAACCCCGTCGTAATCACCCCGGGAACACTGTCCGCTGTGCTGCTAATCGCCACTGCTTCCCCCCGATGATTCTGCACCGGCTACCGAAGAAGCTTTCCGGATTCTTAGTCGCCCACTGTCCTCTGTGCTGTTCGTCACTATTACTTCGCGATGATTCTGAGCCGGCGGCACCGGCTTCCGAAGGAATTTTCCGAACTCGTAACTGCCTTAAATTCCGTCGTAATCACGACGGGGACACTGTCCGCCGTGCTGTTCGTCGCCATTGCTGCCCGATGCTCCTGCGGCGGCTACCGCCAGGTCGCGGCGAACAATAGGTGACCGCCGCGACACGGCCGGCTTGCTCGCTTCCTATGAGTCGACAGCTTCGGTACGACGTAATGGAAGTAAACAGGGAAGTGTACGAGGCTGGCTCCCGCCCTTTTGCAGATGGCATTCACTACAGTGAGGCCACGGGTTACAGGGTGGGGGATAGGATGGGCCGCACGGTGACTGCTTTTTTGGGGGGACCGAGGGCTCTGGGGGCACTGAAGTAACTGAAAACCCAACAAAGTCAGGAGAGGCACCCAGGGTTAAAAAGAGGAGAAAACGTAAGAACAGGTATAAACAAACAGCACAATCAGACATTGGATATATTAACATGCAGGGTGGTAGAAATAGGTTAAAATGGGAAAATGTAGAGGAGCAACTAAGAAAGGATGATTTAATGGTGTATGGGTTTGTGGAAACACATCTCAGAGACATCGAGCAGCCACCTTGCAACCCTGACTATGTGTGGGAAGAATGCAACAGAATGGAGGGAATGAGGAAGGGAGGTGGAATTGGACCATTTATTAAGAAAAATATGAACTTTCAAAGGATCAGAAAGGAGTTCGCCGAACATTTGTGGCTGAAAGGAAAAGTCGCTGGGGAATCAACAGTCCTTGGAGTTGTTTATTTATGGACAGGAAGAGGTGCTAAAGAGGAAAACAGAAAAATGATTGATTGCATATCAAGAGACATTAGTGAACTAGGGGAAGGCTCCAAAATAATTATTATGGGAGACATGAATGCCCATATTGAGGGTCTGGATGGGTATATGGACTCAACCGGAAGCATGTTACTAGAACTGGTGGAAAAACATGACTTAGTTTCATGTAATACCAGTCAGAAGTGTGACGGGCACATAACTTGGGAAACTGGCAATCTACATTCAACTATAGATTACGTACTCATGTCACACAAAATATATGGTAAGTTACAAGTAATGAAAATAGATGAAGAAGGTTCCAAAAGTCTTGGTAGTGATCACAAACGTATTAAGCTGAATTTTGCCAGAGAAGTAAATGCTGAAACTAGACAACATAAATCAAAGCAAACTTTCTGCAGCGACAAAGAGTTGGAAATAGTTGTTGAAAGAATAGAGGCAGCAGTTTCAGGGCAGCGGTATACAGATTGGACCTATGAGAGCCTAACTAGGCTTTTTGCTCTGGAACTAGACAAAGTTCAGAGTAAACGAAAGGGGAAGCAAGGACATAGACTAAAAAGCTGGTGGGACAAAGAAGTGAAGCAAGCGATACAAAAACGTCAGGAAGCCTCTAGAGAACACAGGTATTCCAAGCGTAGTGGGGAGTCCGAAACGGAAGTAAAAAGAAAATGGGACAATTTTATAACATGTCGCCGAGAGGCATCCAGTTTGATCAATGCGAAAATTCAGAGAAAGGGTGAGGAATGGATGAGCTATGTAAGTAAGAAAGATAGAAGCGCTGCCAAGAAGTTTTGGGAGCACTTGAACTCACTTGGTGAAACAACGAAAGCTAGACAGAGGTTCACTCTCGCATCAGGGAGATCAATTAGAGGGAGATGATGCGATACAATATATAGGAGCAGTGATGGAGGAGAAATTTCGGGAACGGGTACATGTGGAAGATAGGAGAACCGAAGGAAGTAGCAGTCCAGTTTGTGACATCGCGGATTTTGGACAAAGAGAATGGAAAAAGGCGGAACGAAGAGTCCCTAGTGGCACGTCGACAGGCACAGATGGTATCCCTATCAAGCTGGTGAAGAATTTGGGTCCTAAATCTAAGGCAAACCTAAGGGAGGTAGTGAGTACCATGATAACAAAAGGAAATATTCCAGATGAATGGAGGCTTAGTAGGATGATTATGATATATAAGGGAAAGGGAGACAAGTCTGATATTAGGAATTATCGTCCTATAACCGTGACACCGGTTATTTAGAGGATGGTAATGCAGATTATAAAGAACAGACTGGAGGAATGGGTAGATTGCGAGGGCATACTGGGCGAGTTACAGAACGGGTTTCGGAAACAAAGAAGGTTGGAGGACAATTTATTTTCTCTAACACAGTGTATAGAAATAGCGCAAAAAGAAAACAGACAGCTCTGGCTGGCATTTCTGGATATCAAGGGTGCCTATGACAATGTGAACCAAAGAAACCTGTGGGACATAATGGAGAACTTAAACCAAGATGAAGGACTAACGGCACTATTAAGGAACATTTACAAAGATAACAAGGTGATTATAACATGGGAAGGAAAGGCGACAGGGAAAATAGAGATAAGACGAGGCCTTAGGCAGGGGTGCCCGTTATCGCCTTTGCTGTTCATGTTGTATCTGAGAGGATTGGAGGATAGACTAGAGAACAGTGGGCTTGGATTCAACCTTTCTTACAGTAAGCTAGGCCAAAAAATTCAGCAAACCTTACCGGGATTGATGTATGCGGATGATATTGTACTAATGGCTAACAACAGGACAGAGTTGCAGGAATTAATGAGCATCTGAGGTAGGGAAGGAGAGGAATTAGGTTTAAATTCAGTAGCGAAAAATCAGCAGTCATGATTTTTAACGAGGATGAAGTTGAGAGGCTGAAGATACAGAATATTACAGTTGAGAGAGCTAGTAAATACAAGTATCTAGGAGTATGGATATGTGATGGTGCAGAATATCTCAGAGAGCATGAAAAGTATACAATAGGTAAGGGCAACAGAAATGCAGCTGTAATGAAAAATAGAGCACTTTGGAATTACAACAGGTACGAGGTGGTGAGAGAGATTTGGAAAGGGGTCATGGTGCCTGGCTTGACTTTTGGAAACGCAGTGCTATGCATGAAATCCGAAGTGCATGCGAGACTAGAAATAAAACAGCGCGGAGTAGGTAGACTGGCTTTGGGGGCACATTGCAAAACGCCAAACCAGGGAGTACAAGGAGACATGGGATGGGCATCATTTGAGAGCAGGGAAGCGGTGAGCAAGATAGAATTTGAGGATAGGTTGAGGCAAATTGATGGGGAGCAATGGGCACGAAAGGTTTTCAGCTATTTATACATGAGGAGTGTAGACACAAGGTGGAGACAGCGCACTAGGAAATTAAGAGGAAAGTTTTTGGGCTATAGCGAAGATACGGAAGAGCAAGTCTCAGTTGAGAAGAAAGTTAGGGCCACAGAAAGAGATCGGTGGCTAGAGGGAATGCAGACAAAGACGGCTCTGGAAAGCTATAGATTAAACAAAAGAGTTATTGCCAAAGAAAGCATTTATGACAATTCTAGGGGAAGCTCATTGCTGTTTGAGGCGAGAACGGGTGTTCTGCGAACCAGAACATACAGAGTTAAGTACCAGGAAATTGATACAGTGTGCACTGCTTGTGGAGAGGAGGACGAGACGGCTGAGCACTTGATACTCTACTGTAAAGGGCTTCACCCTATGCCTACCGAAGACAACATAGATTTAATAAAGTCATTGGGTTTTAGAGACAGCGAAGGGAGAGTGGATTTCAAGACTGTAGAGATTACCAAGCAAAGATTAAGTGAATGGTGGCAGAAATCGAGAGAAAACTAGGTATTTTCTTATTCACTGAAGGCAAGGGGGTTTCATAGCCTCACTTTCTTTGCACTGCGGAGTGAATATAGATTTCACATTTAAATATTCTAAGCTGAAATGGTAAAACAAAATGGCTAGGTGGCGTAAGCTACCGCCCGATCCAAAGGGTTCAGCCGTATTCATCCATCCATCCATTCAGCATCCACAAAGGGTTCGGTTCTCGGCCTCTCGTCCCAGTGGGATAAGTGGATCAGTCCCAGAGCCAGTTGAATGGGTGTTCCGTGTGGTGAATAGTGCGTGACGCGGTGGGGATTACCAGGGACTTGAAAGTGGATAGCGAATGCTAACAGGTGAGCAGGAGCGTTGAACGATCGAAACCGACGCCGCTTGAATCGGTGAGGCCTCGCCTCGCCGCTGTCAACCGAAAACGCCGGATCACTTGCGGCAAGCACAGCAAGCAGATTCTCTGTTCAATAAAGACATCATTTCATTTGTCCCTATACGATTCCTTCTTCGAATGTTTTCTGGCCGCGAAGTAAATGCAGCCGGCCGCGCGAAAGCAGTCGCGGACAAACCAACGTACACGTATGTGGCCTCCCCGGACAACTCCATCAAAGGGGTAGTCTCCCTCGAATGCCCCCCCTCACATCGCCACCCCTACTCGTAAGAGCTAGGTGCGGTGCCGGTGCTTCGAGGCGCGTTTTGGAGTGTTTTAGTGCGCACGGAAGGCAGCGAACGGGCATGCGCACTTGAGAATCGTATTTTAGCAAAAAGCAGTCCAGCTCGCTAGGCCTTACTCGTATTGCTCCACTGTCGCTTGCCAGCCGCCATGTTGCTTTTGGGGGTGCTCACTGTGACTACCTGTTATTTCATGTCGCGTGACTACGCATGGGGTCGTTAGTATTACTAAAGGGGGGGTAGCGATATCTGTGACGGCTTCTGACTACCCCAAATGTAGTAGTAGCCTACGACTACCCTTTTGTTCAGAGTGTAGGCCATCCCCTCGACATCAGCCTCACCGTAGCTTTGCTCGTCCCGAGACAACCTACGTCACGATTGCGTCGGATGTCACGTGCTCTAAGCTGGGCCTTCCCCGAGCGCTTGCTAGAGTGGGCCGTTTATAACAAAAAATAAAGCCGCCAGGCTCAAATACAAACGTGCGACTGTCATTTACGGATATTGTGGATCATATTCAACCTATTTTTGAACACGACGGATATATATTTCAAATTTCGTTGAGGTATCCCTTTAAAGGGGTACGGAAACGAAATTTTAGCGCCGATCTTTCTGCATAAATATGGACAGCCACCACCTCGGAGATGTCAATATCGCGCTGTAAGACACAGGAGAACTCATTTTAATCTTTTAAATTAAACGATTTCAAATTCGCATCTGGTGGATGGTGGGAAGTTCTCGTGACATCACTTGTGGCATAGGAGCAGCGCCGTTCTGCGGCAATACGGCGTGCCGGCAGAATTAGCCTAGGCCTGAACGCTTTTGCAAAGCCTTGGCGGAGAAAGCCAAAGCGTAGTTGGCCACAGTGAGCTCGTTCTTGTTGCGGCTCTTTGCACGACACCACCCGAGCGTGCTTCTGGCACGGCCGGTATTAGTTGCTGCGAGTTGCGAGCCGACGTTAAAAAAGATATGTTTGAACTACGCGAGTGTCAGCAAAAGCCACGCAAATACCTGTTCACACTCGAAGCGGACACGCGCGTTTGATCGAAGTGCTGGATTCGCTCTGTTATAGACCGCGTTTCGGTAAGCACTTCTGGACCGATCTTTTGCGATTGCAACTCGATACTGACATGACACTCGGCAAAGAAAGGTTGGACCGACAATCGCGTAGCTCCCACGAACTGCTGTAGCTCGACAGTGACCTACAGCCGAATTCATAAACGGGCCTCGACTCGAACTCGACTCAAACTCGACTCGAAACTCCACTCGAGGCCGGTTTTGCGCTTCATAAACCGACCTCCACTCCAAACGCTCCTCGACCCGAGGAAATACTCGACTCTTCCCTCGAGAATCTCAAGGTAGCTCTGTCGCTTCCTCGAGCCGCTCCTCGACTTGAGTTTGGGGTGTCATGGCGGCCGGCGAGTCGTTCGCGGAGTTCGTGCACTTCGTTTTAAGCGCAGAAGTTATCCTCTACGACGACGCAGACGACAGCGAATCGAGACGTGTGACGAGACGAAATTTCAGAGGACGCCTGAACCCGCCGGAACACTTCAGTGACCGCGGATTTCATGTGCGGTGCCGCTTCACGAAGGCGACCGGCGAGCACTCTGCTGTCTCTGCAAGGAGCGCGAGTACTCAGGGCCTGCCGCACTCAACGATGCTGCAGCTCCTCGTTGCTTTGAGCTTTTATGGTGCCCGGACGTTCCAAGCAGTTACGGGAACCATGTGAACATGCCGCAGCCGACTGCGCCGGATTGCGGAGCGAGTTTCGCGGCTCCTCGCACGGACCATTTTCACCCGCTCGGTGAAGCTCCTGCAGGGCGCAGGGAACTTTAATGCGTTCGTGCGGGGCTGCTGCGAAATGAAGTTTCCAGGGGCGACTGGGTGCATTGATAAGAGGACCCGGCGGTCCCGATGTGGAAGTGTTCTCGAAACAGAAATGGATACTTCTCCATCAACGTGCAGGTAAGTTCACCCCTGTTGTTTGCGTTAGGAGTGCCAAACTTAATTAATCAAACTGTACGCTGAGATGCGATATCGTAGGTCTATAAACTCTGACGTAACGATATCAATCAAAACTTTAAAACAAATCTGTATCCGGCGACAGTTTGCACGACCGAGCGTGAACGTACTCCCGTTCTTTTGAAGAAAAAAAAAAAGGCCTTAAACGGTTGCCGACTCTTGTGAGAGCACATAAATACGTTAAAATAAAACGAACTCCCGATCGGGTTACCGAGCACAATGATAGTAGCGGCCCGAGCGCACCCTCCTTGCAAGAATGATCATGGCCAAAGCACATTTCCAGTGAATGTGGGATCAGACGATGTGTGTTGCAACACAGTCTCAGCCCAGATGAATCTTTTTGATCGTCAGATTCTCAGACATGAAAACTTAAAATAAAATTAAATTAAAATTGAAAATGATGAGCGAATGTTTACTTTCTACATACAGATGAAAGCATTCATTTATTGGCATTCACTAAGTTGTCTGTGCAATTGTTAACTACAACAGTCCCATATGTAAACAGTTTGTGTCTGCATGTGCTTGTGTCGTGTAAACCAAACTGTACGGCGAACACCCACTGCTTAATAGCATTTGTCGTTCATTGAGGTTGTTTGTTTGTTGGTTCTCGGCATTTGTTGCTTAAATGAGACCGCGGCTTACGAGTCCACAGAAATATACAATAATGTAGGAAAGATACGCCGATACCACACCATTCGCAGGTTGACATCCTTCGGCAAGCAGCAGGGTGTACTGAAAATACAACTAGTACCAAAGTCCATATCGTACAGCATACCACACGAACCGGACTGATGCCTGCAGCCATCTAAAAGAGACTTTCTGAAGCTTAAGATGTGCGTGAAGGGACATTATCCACTCACGACAAAAAGCTGTGTGTGTACATCTGAAGAAGAGTGTTATCATACACAGCACTTTCTATCGAAAACAGTAGTCTGAGCAATATTCGGACATACACTACTCCACAAACTAGTCCCACATTTTCTATTCAAACAATAATTGTGCTGTACTGTTCTTCATTTTTGTCTTATGTAGGTACCAAAAGGCCCACTTCTGGACTAGGAACTCCGTGCAGCAAATCTAGGCACTTTCCGTGCCTCGACATGTGCTAGCAGCACAAGCCTGAATAGTCAGCTGTGATGATCTGTGGTGGACATGCACTGCAAAACTTGGCCCACCTGCAGAACGAGCCACTTCCCGCTCTACCAGTCCCACCCCCCCCCTGACGATGCTGAAGGCAGTCTCATCTCCCATCAACTCCAGACCCCGTGGACACATTCAACGGGGCATGGGTGTGGGCTCAACTCGTTGTGTGGTGTTTCCAGTAGGAACTGAATGCAGCTAGAGCATGTCCTTTTTAGCTTAGGTCACCGAAGAATCAAGTCACTGGCCATGTTAAAGCTCAAAATGCAATCGGGCCAGAAACAAATCAACCTTATACTATGGCCACACACTTTCTAATTTGAACCGAAACAAATCCGCCGGTTTCTCAGCTAGTTGGTCACCACAGATTGTTGCAATGTCTTTGTTCTACTCAGGTTCCCGCTGGACGACAGTGTTTGAAACTATGCTGGTGGTTGCTGTTTTATCAATCTTCCAAAAGAAGCAAGACCAACTTGCCCTCTTTGTTGTGGAAACATTTTGCTCGAGAACAATTCAATATTTGTCATCACACAAAGCAGGGGGGAAGCAGGATACAAAGAACGTGAGAAGCCTCAGGTAATTACATTAAAATAACTCAAAATTTTGCCGTGTTCAGACTCGAGACTTCTCAGCGAGTTGTTCAGTGCACATTTGTTCAAAATAAACTTATACATGAGAATGTCTGAAATGATGTCTTGCAGCTGTGACCCCACATGAAGAGCTTTCGGTTAGAATAAATATTACAATAGCGCAGCAATTCCTTGTGAGGACACCTTCGGATGTTAGTCAGTCAAGGGTGTCCTACCTAACAGTTACTTACACAAGCATGCAGGGCCCATGCAGTCAAACTAATGGCATCACACTACGTATTACTGAATGCGAGCATGAATGAGGTGAGCACCGTACCAGGGTTTAGCTGGAACCGCTGCTCAATTACTCTATCACTGTGTGGTCAGCTGCAAACTTGGGCCCAATTGCTACGTCGGCACTGTAGTAGTGTGCAGTGAAAAGGCAGTGAAGTCGAATTTGGGGGTTTTACGTGCCAAACCAACGACGGGCGTCTGGCACGCCCCAGCAGAGAACTGAGGAATAATTTTGACCACCTGGAGATCTTTGGACAAGCAACCAAAATCTCTGTGACACGGCGCCACCTCCGCAATGAAAAGGCAGTGGGCAAGCCTCGTCAATGTTATGTCGACTTTACTCTGGTAGGCGGTGCAAGTTCATAGAGGATTGCGAGGCACAAACCCCCGGAGAGGAAATGAGACGTCTTAACTCAATGAAAACTATGGCAAAACTCTATGACAACAGCATTTAATGAGCGAGGCTGCACATGGACTACACAATAATAAAAGAGACATTACATAAATAACAGTGGCAATGTTTAGGAAACACCTGGCTGTACATTCAAACAGATTCCTAATTTCCATCAAGGAGATCAGTGGTCGACTGCATTAACGGATCACAGCTTGGAGCACGTGGAGTGAAAGCTCGCACAGATGAACATAGGAATCTTGAGTTCAATCTCTGCCTCTGCCTGTATCGATGTGGATGAACATTGTAACAGCATGCGGTTGTGTATCACTACTGTGATTTAAGTTATAGACCCCAGGATAGCTGTGGTACGACACTGGCTGAATATCTCTTCTACAGTGGAGATAAGTTGCTCACTGGGGCTGACTAACTTCCCGTTGTCTAAACAAACAATGTAATTAGTAAGAAAAAAAAATACTTGGTTCCTTTTTAAGTTTTAAAAGAATAGATTTAAAGGTGACGTAACTGCCCTTTTGCATAAAATGTTCACTACAAATAGCCAATCGAGAAACAAGTTAAAAAAATGCTAGGCTTTACTGAACAGGATACGGTCAATACTTGTAACAACTTCAGGTCAGGGATAAAATGAAGTAAGTTACAGACTTTAATAAAGCATTCTTAAACACAAAAGAGAATGTAAAACATTGTAATTACTAAAGAGGAAGATGAAACAAATCGAAAAAAATCAGCCAGCTGTTGTGGCTGGGCCCCGAGAACAAGCAGTTGTTGCAGCGTGATTAGTTTGTTGAGCTGAAGCAGCACAAGTACGAACCAGCTTGATACGCTGCAGCTGATGGAAAACCTGGGCCTGCGTCTATTAATAGGCAACCTGACACTGACGTAGCTCCACCTGCAGCAGGTGCAGCTCCTCCAGTTGGTGCGGCCTTTAGTTGTCTTCACTCGGACAGCCACACATGGCAGCTGAGGAGGTAGAGGAGGCGGGGGCTTGGTTGGTGGCGCAGCAACCGCAACTTCCATGATGCCACCCCAGTCCAGCAGCGGTGAGGCAGGTGAATCTAGGCAAGCACAACACATTGACGCCGAGTGTTACAGGCACGGTGAAGACACCGGAGAACTGAACTGTCACAACGACCTCATTACAGAAATGTTAAATGCCAACTGTTGGTAAACATGAAAGTTTACCTTCCTTATTCTGACCCTTTCCTTTCCGTGATACTGTCAGTAGCGGCAGGGCAGACTCCAAATGGCGAAACCGTCAAAAGAAACAGCGCTGTCATCTCGGACCTTGTCGGCCCTCGGGCACACGTGTGGAGTATTCGTCAAAAAACATGTCATTATCCAGACCCAAGGAATTTACTGTGTTCCTATGTGGCACCCCTAACAAGTCGCATTCATGAAAATGTGGCTCATTGTCACAGTTTTTAGCGTTCCTACGAGACAGTATGCCAAAATCGAAATTATAAACGGAAGAGCATAGACAGATTTTTTTTTATAAATAAACATTAGAAGCTGTGTGATCAAGTAGCAACTAACCATCATGGGTACGTAGCAAATGCAATCGAAAACTTTTACCAGGCATCATGCCAGTCGTCATGCTCGTTCACTGGGGCTTCGGGAATGGCGGCTGGCAGCATTGAGAGCACCGGCCAACCAGCGCGGGCGCTGCCACTGTTGTACGGGCTTGGCAGCCGCACTGCCATGTGGGACACCAGTGCCCCCACAAGGTGGAGGGACGGGCTCATTGTTCAGCGGGTGCGACACCAGTGCCCCCTCCTGCAATGAAAGGCGGAAGAATATCCTGTGACAGCATCCATGAGTTGAGATGTACAGAGCACAACGCAGAAAGAAAAACAAGTCATACTACAACTTATGCGGTACAATTTGTTGTTCGACACTTAACTGCAAGAAATAAAGGCGAAACAAGTGATGTCATACCTGTGCTGTTTCTTGATATGCATGGAAAATACTGGAGTAGCTTAATGTGATCATCGACAACAGTCATATTGTAGACACACAACTTTTCAAATCAATAATGTATACTTCTACCCATATTAAATTTGTGCCAGCTTAATCATGCCAGTACAATGCGCTGGTTAACCTCGCAAATAAGTGACAATGGTTGCACACTAACATGGACACCTGAAAAAAGACATCTGTCAACAACTGGACTGTTCACATAATGGCATTTCTTAGGAGGTTACAATTAAGAAATGAGAGCTGGTAGTCAATTAAACCTGCACAAAATTTTTTTTCTTCAAAAGATTAGCACACAAGGAGATTAGGTGCTACGTCTAATTGACATAGTCGAAACTCCTACATAGCGTAACTTCTACGTGCACTAGTGTCAGTTTCGTGCGTCGCGTTTTTCTTTATACGTCCAGGTTGCCTCTCTAATCTCAAGAAAGGGGCCGGAGGCTAAGGTAGTGTGGCGCAACCAGAACGTTCGCAGCGTAATTTTCGCTTGGATATAGCAGAACACGCAAAGTAAGTTGTCGATGTCGGCATAAGAATCACCAAAGATAGCGACAATTCACCGTCACTGCCCACCTACGGCCTCGACAGTAATGTGCTGGACCTGCTGCAGGTGGCCACAGCAAAGTCCCTTGCAGAGTTATTTAGTACACACGTCCTGTCAAGTGATTTTGCGAACCCGTTGCGTTATTCTGCCCGAATATAGAAATTGCTTACACACCTGTTGCGTGGATGCCCTGATTCTTCTCGGAGTCTGTTTTCTTCCACTTGGGTTTACCGTTGTCCCAACACTCGTGGGCGGACATGCGGCTGGCGCTTATACTTCGTGCAGACTCTTCTACGCGTCAATTTTAGCTTCTTTCGGGGAGTTGTTAGTAGAACGACGAAGAAGCTCCCCTCCTTCGTGGAACCACTCGCCCCTTCTTGTCACCTTCGCTGACCGACATCGTTGTAGGGCAAGGCACTCTAGTAGGACTCTGAAGAAAGAGGAAGGGTGAAAATGCTCGTTCTAGGCGGTGACAGCGAAGCAGATAAGCGGTGAGACGAGGTGAGACGGCGAAGAACGGGCGAGACGCAGAGACGAACGACGGTAGCGAGCTACAGCTGCCTCTACGACGCAAAAGCTGGAGAGTGGCCGCCACCGTTGCCAGACTGGAGAACGCTTGTGGCTGTTTGTCCGAAAACCGGCCGCAACGCATAAAACATGCGCGCTGCGAAGCAGAAATCTTGCAGACTCCCAATTCAATGTTAGTAAAATGTGTCCCTTCAAATAAAATGAACTAATATGTTCATAATTCACACCACAATATTGTTTTCAACTTCGTTTTTTACTATAACCTCGTAACCAGACGCCTTTCACGTCTCCTCGAGTTTCCTCGAGTGGAGGAAGTGTTCTCGAGGAGCTCCTCAGCCGAGGAAACGGCGAGGCGCGTCTGTGAAGCCCGATGGCTCCTCGAGTGGAGGCGAGCTGCTTTTCTCCACTCCAGTGAGTCGAGGTGGAGTGTCGAGTCGAGGCCCGTTTAAGAATACGGCCGTAACTTGGCGGAGAAAGCCAAAGCGTAGTTGGCCACAGTGAGCTCGTTCTTGTTGCGGCTCTTTGCACGACACCACCCGAGCGTGCTTCTGGCACGGCCGGTATTAGTTGCTGCGAGTTGCGAGCCGACGTTAAAAAAGATATGTTTGAACTACGCGAGTGTCAGCAAAAGCCACGCAAATACCTGTTCACACTCGAAGCGGACACGCGCGTTTGATCGAAGTGCTGGATTCGCTCTGTTATAGACCGCGTTTCGGTAAGCACTTCTGGACCGATCTTTTGCGATTGCAACTCGATACTGACATGACACTCGGCAAAGAAAGGTTGGACCGACAATCGCGTAGCTCCCACGAACTGCTGTAGCTCGACAGTGACCTAGTGTCGTGTCAAAATAAAAATGGCATACTAATAACAAAGTATACATACCGTGTTGCAAAGGTAATCCGTATGGCGTTCGTCACCGCTGTCTCGGAACACAAGGAGATGAAAATGACAAGGGGAAAAGATTGACCTCTAAAACTTAGTTCAGGGATCAAACTATTCATCCGGGAAGGGTCCACAAGGGACACGCGGGCATATTCCATCTAGCAGGCCAGCCGGTCATGGGCAGACGTTCTTGGCCAAGGACCGCCGAAGGAACGGTGCGCCGAGTCGGTGTTGCTGCTAGGCCTACTATATTCTGCCGAGCTCGCTTGGTCGGTAGAATCCTGGCCGTTGTAGCTCTTCTCGAGTAATTGTGGATCCTGCGTTCTTGATCGTCGTGGCCTGTTTCAAGTGCTCCTTCCTTTTTTCTTGCTGGTTGAAGTCGGGACGCACGAGGAGAGCACGTAGAAAAATAAATGTCCGTTGGTCGTCGCTACTAAGTAACTGAGCGACGCTGTCGGCCATGTTGATTTGATCGTAAAAGCTGCAGAGCTGTCGTAGGATTCTGTCGTAACCTGCGCAGAAGTTACGACAATTTCGTTTCGAGAATACGGGTTCTCTCTCAAATTTGTCGTACGCACTTTTTCGACGTAAGTTCGCTTTGAGAATCCGCCCTCAGAGCTGGTTTTCTCAGTTGTGCCGTGGTGGCCGACTTGCCGTGGTGCAGCGTGCGTGCAGCCCTTGCACATCTCAAACGGCCACGTTGTCACAGGTCGTAAATCGTCGACGCGACACCAAGTGGCAACGCTCGTAACCACAACATCCACGTCGTAGCCTTTCCCGGGTGGCACAAGTGACGTCACGAATGCGCCCAATATCCCAAGACGCAACGCGCTCTCCGATGGCTGATTTTTGAGCGCGCGCCCAATCGGGCCCCTCAGGGTGAAAAATATAGCCATCCGTTCAAAATACAAACGCCCGATTATGATTTACGGCTATTATTGATCATATTAAACCTATTTCTGACCATAATAGGTGTATTTCAAGTTTCGCTTCACTATCCCTTTAACGGCCAAAAGACTGAACAGGAAGTGACCTCGTTCTAAGACCAGCCGTTACGCAAGGGGAGTATTCTCGAGCCCGTTTGACGGGACGCATTTCGGCCATCTTACGTCTGCGTCGGTGGTATGGAGAAAGAAGAAGACGCCGCTGAGAACGGTCGTGTTTTCGATGTTCTCCAAGGAAAACATACCGGCCACCGGCCGGGGAACCGCTGAGGCTTCGGCCAGTACTACTGAAATGTTGACCAATGAATACCGGACCGTGCTACCTCGTCTACCCACAGGTAACTTGAGCCTGAACTCCGTCTTTCTTCATGGCGATCTCGCCGCACGACCCTACCGAGCCCCAGACTTCCGTGACGCCTTACGAGATGTTGTCGACGCCCAAGATATCATCGGAATAGGCCAATTTCAGATGAGCCATGTCTGGATGGTAACGTGCGCAAACGCCTTAAGTAAAACTAAGCTTGTAAACAAAATGGAGCTTACCGTGAAGGGACGCAGATGCCTCATCATCGATCCCGACACCAGAGATGTGAAGCTGAAACTTCTCTGGTTACCTGTACACATGGAAAACCAGAGAATCGAAGAGGCACTGGCGCCTTTTGGCACGGTCCGTTCCATTGTACGAGAAAAATGGAAGTGCTCTGGAATGGAGCAAATGGAAACGCTCAACAAAGAGGTGACCCTGACACTTAGAGAAGGAATGAATGCAACGAATATTCCACATCAGCTCACGGTCTTCGGCTGTCGAAGCCTGGTGCTCGTCCCTGGTCGGCCACCGCTGTGTCTTCGGTGTAACAGAATTGGTCACATCCGTCGTGAGTGCAGAGTCCCGAGATGCGGCGAGTGCCGACGCTACGGACACGACGCGAGTGAGTGCGTCACCACCTACGCAGACAAGCTGAGGCAGTCGAGAAGCCTAGCAGACGATGTTGTCCACGATCATCTTATGAACATCAGCGAAGTTGTTGATGCCACAGGGGACATCACCTCTTCCCTTATCAAGACACAAAGGACCGAGTCGGAAACGTCTACACAGCGACCAGAAGAACTTCGTTCTGACCCCGAGTCTGCCAGCACCTTGCCAGGACTGTCAACACCAACCGAGTGTGTCACGGAAACGAAGAGAGATTGGTCGGATAGCGAGTTTCCATCCCTTAACGCACCACCTGAGTTACCGTGCCAGCAAGCAATTGCCCGACGCGAACGCGCCACGACGTCCACTGGCACATCGGTGAAACGACCTGCTCCTACGACGACAAGTAACGCGCAGCCCTCCGCCTCAGGTATCATTGCCGAGAGCAAGAACGACGAGGGAAGTGAGGTGAAACGCAAGCCAACTGCGGTGCGAGAGTTCCTCTGCAACAAGACGTCGCAATCTGAAGCTCTGGACGTGAGGAACGATGACGATGTGCTTCCACCCTAACTAGAAACCTTCCTGACATCACCCCTCAGCTTCGCTACCATTAACGTGAGAGGACTGTGTTCACGTGCACGGCAGTCTCAATTGTACAAGCTCCTTTTAAAGGAACATCTTGACTTTGTTGCTGTTCAAGAGACAAAGATATCGTCTGACGAGGATACTGCTCGTGCACTGGACCCCTTCCTCTCACATTACGAGGTATGCGTCAGTCATGCTGATGGCTTGTCGGGAGGGTGTTTTTTGTTTTTGAACAAGAACTTAGGGTATTCATCACTTTCTCACACTGTCGACGATAAGGGAAGGTTCATATGTTGCGATTTTCTTTTATACGGTACCTACTGGCGATTAATTTGCATATATGCCTATAATGACGTTAGACAGCGTCATTCTTTTTTTGAAAGCCTGATCCCATTTCTCAGCACCGACAAACATATTGTTTTATTTGGAGATTTCAACTGTGTGTGTAGCATAAAAGACAGGTCAGTGCCTTCTGCAAGGCCCGATAGAAGTTCCGACATACTAAACACTCTTGCATACGACTATCACCTTTTTGACGTCGGAGCTTCCCAAAATACTACTCTCCGATTCACTCACCTTCATGCTTCAAGTAATGCGAGACTCGATCGTATTTACGTCTCAAGCTCGCTGATTTCACACGTGACTGCTTATGACGTAAAACCAGTTTCTTTTTCGGACCACTGCCTTGTAAAGATCCGTTTTGGAACAGACGCACCGCGAAAGGCACAACCAAATTGGGCTTTATGGAAACTAAATACAAGACTGCTAGACAACCAAGACTTTCAGAAACGTGTCCGCGAATGTTTTAATCACGTGTCAACGAATCAGAAATTTGGCATATTTGCTCAGTGGGACTCCTTCAAACAGGAAGTTAAGAATGAAGCAATCGAATGCGCGTGCATTGCATCCTTTCATGCAAAGAAGGAAGAAGCTACACTTTTGAAAAATCTATGCATGCTTCACGAGTTGGAGTGCGAAACACCTGGTATGTTCCAAGAAGACATTCTTCGTGTAAAATGTCAGCTACAGCAATACGAGCACATTCGTTTACACGGTGCACTAGTACGGTCCCGGTGTAGGCGTTTCTTGTCCTCAGAGACACCCACGCGCCGAGCACTCGATGATGAGAGGCGTAACGGCCTTTCAAAGAAAATTAGAGTTTTAGAATGTAATGGGACACTCTCAGACAATGAAGAAATCATCATGAAGGCATTTGAGTTGCATTACAAAAGTCTCTTTGGAAAAACGCAACATTTAGACATCCAGTTGGCAAAAAACTTGGTTTCTTTAAAGGGCCCATGAAACGATTTTTGGGTTGGGATAAATCATTTTAGATTGGGATTTTACTAATAGCACATTGTTCAGTGGACCAAACGAAAAAAGGTAGAAAGTCAAAAGCCTGACTTTCAGTGCGAAAATTTGAAAACAGAGCGGACTATTTCGTACCTCCTCCCCTTCGCGACCTCTCTGCCTTTTCACTGTGATACATCCGCGGTCCCAAAAGCGCATCATCGGGTCCAAACTGACGTCACACGCAACCGGACCTCACTTATTCCCTTCACCCCTAAGCTGACATTGTGGTGGAAGCTACGCGCTTGCCGGACCAATCAGCCGCCTCCCTTTCATCACCTGACTTCATTCTCTGCAGCCACATTTGTCACGCTCACGTGGCAAGTGTGGCTGGCCCAACGAGTACGTAGCTTCAACAGCACTGTCAGCTTCGGAATGAACGGGGTGGGGAAAGCAACTTTTGTGTGAATTTTGAGCGACGGGCTAATCTTCTAGGGGGAGAATGGATGTGTCCGGATTACACAAGCGACAGTGCGAGAAAGAGGGGTCTCCCCTTTTTCGTCTTGTTTAACTCTTTTGGTGGAATGCGCGATTTATGAGTTGAGGAGGAAAGCTAAACAGGAAAAAGTTGGAAAAGCGTTTCATGACCCCTTTAATGCCCGAGGTAAAGCAGCTTCAGCGAGATCTCCTCAGTGGACCAGTAACATTGGAAGAAGTTCGATGCGCGGTAGACGAGTTGCCAAATTCTAAAACACCAGGACCTGATGGGCTCCCTGCAGAGTTTTACAAGACATACAAGGACTTGCTATGTCCTTTCCTACTTGAGGTGTTTTTGGAGGCGTACGAGATGGGAACTTTACCGCCGTCATTTTATGAGAGCCATACTGTGTTGATCCCTAAAAGTCAAGACCCAGACAAATTACAGCTCATTGAAGGCTATCGACCAATTAGTTTATGCAACGTAGATTACAAAATTTTTGCTAAAATTTTGACAAAACGATTACAGTGTGTCACGTCATCTGTTGTTGGAGACCACCAAACCTGTGGGATTAGGGGGAGACGTATACAAACTAACATCCACGTTGCGCGTTCAGTGATAGAAAGCTGCGTTCTTCATGCCGGTCAAGTCGCCATGGTTCAGGTAGACTTGGCTAAGGCATTTGATCGCGTGTCCCACGCTTTCCTGTTAGCTATTTTACGTCATGTAAACCCAGGACCAACACTTTTAAAGGGTGTTAAGTTATGTTACCGTAACTGTGCCACCAGGCTCATAGTTAACGGTTCACTTTCAAATCGAATTAGTCTGGAATCGTCCGTCAAACAAGGATGTCCGCTATCACCGCTTTTATTTTCGCTTTATTTAGAACCCCTATGTTTAAGTGTACTTAACAGCCCTATCGTGGAAGGTTTCCGTCTCTACTCTTCTGAAGTTAAAGTATTGGCATATGCAGACGATATAGCTTTCTTTTGTGCCGATAAACGCAGCGTCGACAATGTCCTTACAATAACACAAAACTTCTGTGACGCAACCGGCGCACTCGTTAATAAGGAGAAAAGCGTAGGTTTCTGGTGCGGGCAATGGGCCACAACACCATCAGAGTATGCTGAAATATCGTGGAGCTGCATTGCCCCTCAGTACTTAGGAGTTCCTCTTAACAGTATCCGTAACAATGGTCATTACTGGACTGAACGGGTGTCGAAAATCAAATGTCAAGCTGACAAGATGAAATCCAACCAGTGGTCAGTTTTCGGGCGAGCTAAGGCTTGCAATATGTTTCTCGCCGCCAAACTTTGGTATATACTTCAAGTGATTTGCTGTACCAGAAGCCATATTCAAAAATTCCACAGAGTGTTTCCTACTTTTATATGGAGTTCCAATTGGGAACCTACAAGACGTGATAACCTCTTTCGCCCCATCGATGTCGGCGGTCTCGGACTCATACACATCTTTCTAAAGCAAGTAATATCTCGATTTTTATTCTTCAAAACTGCATCTCATCATTTCCTTCGCACTTACTTACAGACGGAACTCGCGAGTGCATTACCTTATTTGGTGGTTACAACGATACCCGCAAGCACATCACGTCCTGTGGGGTACCTCAAAGAAGTAGTGAGCGCGATTGAGTTTCTAACAGCTCGTTTTTCTTTGGAGCATTTATTTACGGTTTCACGCAAAGTCTTATATGCTGATCTGATTGACATAACGTTCCCTGAACCTTTGTATCGAAGCATATATAGTGAAGGCCCTGGAAAAGATGTCCTCAGGCGTGTCCGAAAATTACATGTCTCGCCTACAGCAAAGTCATTCTTCTTTAAGCTCCATACTTCTACGTTACCTGTAAAACCCTGGCTTCGCGAACGTGGAATTTTTGTGCCGTGGTCAATCAATTGTCGCCTTTGTAACCAACCGGAAACTATAGAGCATTGTTTTATTTTCTGCACTGATGCTTACCTTTTCTGGGATGTCCTACAAAGGACACTGAAAAAAGACTTGAATATCAATGCTTACACAATACGTTTTTTGCCCTTAAAATTGAATGATAGCTTTCCTTACGATCTGTTTACATTAATGGGGTTGCATAGCCTCTGGAAAACAAGAATGATTGACAGGAATGCGGACCCTCCCCGATCTACCAAATCAAATTTCATTGAAACCGTAACGCATGTACGAAATGTATTTAACTACCTTGACGAGCGGCCAGATTGGTATGTTCTTTCTGATCGATGCATTAATCTACCTGACTTTTAGCACGTGCATTTTGTATTTATTTAATATTCCTTTCTGTTCCTTCTGTCTGTTCACGACAATGAGCCTATGAGAGTATAAGATAGAGAATCATATGTAATGGAAATTGGGATGTGATAACCTTACCATGTTTTTGTCTTGCAGTTGTCTAATATTTCCATGTAATAAATAAAAAAAAAAATGCGTCGGTGGTATAGTGGTTAGCATAGCTGCCTTCCAAGCAGTTGACCCGGGTTCGATTCCCGGCCGACGCATCTTTTTTTTTTGTTTTTGTTTTTTGCACTTTTTTATAATGACGTTTTTGTGTCGTGCAAGCGATTCCTAGTGTACATGCTTTAGGCGTGAACACGCTGGACGTCTGCGTTACCTGAATCGAGGTGAAAACATCTCTCAATTCTGTCTTAATTTTTATCGACATCTTGTAAACATCGAGATGGGGAACGATAATAAAACGGACGAACACAACAAAATCTCAATCTTGAGATTTTGTTGTGCTCGTCCGTTGTTTTTTTTTTTTTTTTTTTTTTATCGTTTCCTATCTTAGCGATAACAAGATGTCGATTAATTATCAGCTCGCCTGGACTTTATCACTGCTTTATTTTGAGTTGTCCCAAAAAAAATTTACAGGGTTTTTCTAACCGCAAAAATAAACTGCGAATCGCCCAACGCTCAATATCCGCTCAAAGGTAGCACTAGAGCTCCGAACGAGATGCCAAATTTTCAGCACGAGCCGATATTTTATTCGAAAGTTATAAGTGAGTTCTTTTAAAATGTCAATGAGAAAATGGTCGCCCACGGAGCTCTGGAATACGTGGAGCTCTATGGCACTAGAAACCGAAAGCGGGTGAAAATGGGCTCCATTTTCGCATTGAAATGTTAAAAACATCTATTATAACTTTTGAATAAAATATCGGTTTCTGGCTGAAACTTTGACATCTGGCTCGGACCTCTAGCACTATCTTTGGGTGGAGAACGAGCGTTCGGAAATGCGTAACCTTATTTTATTTTTTTTTTTTTTTTGTAAAAAAGAAACAACAGCACTGTATTTTTTTTTGGGGGGGGGGGGGGGGGGGGGCGGGGGGGGGGGGGACATTTTGTATATAATTGAGCGTGTGAAACCGAAAAAAAAAAGTAATCGGGTTTTATTTAGAGAAATACCTAGAGAGGTTATGCACACCTAAGTACAGTCCCTAGATAACAGCTTCCTACATGTAGCGACATCCTTTGAAGCGCTGCGTGACGGTGCAGGTTTAAACTGAATGTCGCCATTTTGTTCCAGAGAAATATGCTTTGTCATATGTAATGGTTGTCATTACTTGTAAAAGAAGTATCCAAGCGACTTCAGAACTAACCACTTCTTATGAGTCGTGAAATGGCCGCGCCGCGCTGACATGGCCGTGCCGCCTGCATCCGCTCGCCTGGACGCCCAACGGGGCGAGGAAAAAAAAAAAGAGGGGGAGGAGGACACTCTAGCAACGACCTCGGCAAATTCATTCATGAACTCGCTCATTCACCTTCATTCACGTTCACGGCATGAATCTGAATGGCCCAGAATGAATTCTTGAAATTGGAAAAAATCATGATGTGATGGTGAATGACTTTCTGACTTTGAATGAATTCGTGATGTGATGGTGAATGAATTCGTGAATTTGAATGAATTCGTGATGTGATGGTGAATGAAGTCATGAAGTCGTGATGTGATGGTGAATGACTTCGTGAATTTGAATGTATTCGTGATGTGATGGTGAATGAAGTCGTGATGTGATGGTGAATGACTTCACAAATCTGAATGAATTCGTGATGTGATGTTGAACGAAGTCTTGATGTGATGGTGAATGACTTCGTGAATTTGAATGAATTCGTGATGTGATGTTGAATGAAGTCGTGGTGTGATGGTGAATGACTTCGTGAATTTGAATGAACTCATGATGTGTTGTTCTTGTGAATGACTTCGTGAACTGAATAGATTTCACTGTGATGTGAATGACTCATTGAATTCGTGACGTGATGGTGAATGGCTCGTGAACGCGATGAATTTGTGATGTGAGTGGCTCGTGAACTTGATAAGTTCGTGATGGGAAGTAACACCGTGAGCTTAATTCTCGACATGATAGTGAATATGGTTATGAATTCAGAATAGGCGCAAACCATGTTACGCAGGTGCTTGCTTCCTTGCTGATTGTTTTCATCCTTCACCGCAAACGACAAGGACCCATTTGACCTTAGCGGTTTGGGCACCAGTCTCGCTGCGTAGCCGGGCGCGCCTCAGCGCGGTGGCCCTTTGTCTAGCACTTTCGCAGTAACAGCTGTAAGGTGAGGGGAGGGGGCTAGTCGTTTTCTTTGGCACTTGGCATTTAATTTTGCCATTGTTCTGAGCGGTTCCTTGCGAATCAATTGAGCTCCTGTATCCCACAGCGGGGCAACGGAGCACATTCACGTGACACGATCGCAGCGCGGCATTGGCTGGGTTGGCGCTCTACCAATGTGCTTTGCATTTCGCGCACTCGAAATAGCCCACTTCCCCGACGGAGTAAGGTCCTGGTTTCAAGTGGCGGACACAAAAAGGCGCCACAGTTCTATTCCGCAAGAACAGCGAACTCGTGAAGGGCTACCAGCCGTGAAGTCGAATTTAGTCAGAATGAACCCGAATGACTTCGTGAATTCTGCGGAATTCATGATGTGATGGTGAATTCCGGTGAATTCGTGTGGACTGTAATGGTGAATAACTTCGTGAGGTGATGGTGAATTCGGATGAATTCATGATGTGATGGTGAATTCAGATGAATTCATGATGTGATGGTAAATTCGGATGAATTCATGAGGTGATGGTGAATTCGGATGAATTCATGATGTGATGGTGAATTCGGATGACTTCGTAAAGTGAGGGTGAATTCGGATGAATTCGTGAAGTGATGGTGAATTGGTATGAGTTCGTGAAGTGATGGTGAATTCGTGATGTGATGGCGAATTCCGATGAATTCACGATGGTGAATTCCTATAAAATCGTGGTGATAGTGAATGACTTCGTGAATTGGTGATCTGATGGTGAATGACTCCGTGAATTCGGAGGTGGCGGTGATGTGATGGGGATGAATTCTTGACGCAGTTGAACGCCGTGATGTGAAGGGGATGAATTCTCGGCGGAGTTTGAAAGCCGTGGTGTGAAGGGGATGAAGTTTTGGCGTGGCTGAACGCCGGGATGTGAAGGGCTGTGACTTTGGGAGGTCGGAGTACCTTGTGACGTGAATGCGAATGAATTTGGAGACGTGATTTTGTTCGTGATGTGATGGTGAATGAAGGGGCTCTAAAATGCCGACCTACGGCAACGATAGACACCCCAGCAACGGTGCTCACGCCTTTGTTGCAATAGACGCCTACTCAGGTTAGAATTAAAACGAGTCTGTTTAAACGGTGCTGTACACGTTACTCTTGAAAAGTAACAAAATACCCTGACTCATTACTATTCCTTGAAAGTAACTAAGTACACCCTCAGGCGATATGAAGGCGAACGCCGGACCCCCGACCGGTTCGGAGCCTTAACCGGTTCGTGCTATCAGAGCCATAACGCGGCTGCCGTGGCTGCTCGCTTTTTTATCGCGCGCTTCACCGAGAGTAAGTACGTGGATCGAGCGCTTTTCTCAGCTCTGCTGCTACTCCCTGCTGAAAGTGTAGAAGTGGGTTTCCGATTTCGGCATCGCTTTTTGTGGTCGCCGTGCCCACGTCATTGCCGGCAAACGATTTGCACATTGCAAGTGAACTAGAGCGGACGTTGTTTGACATGGTTTATACGTGACTCAACCGCTTTCTTCATTCATGAGCGATTGCTAATAACTGCAACAAATGTGAAATGGGCTGTGATTCAGCAATAAATATTGCCGCCCACAGGGCCGAGCAAGCAACGCTCAGTCACGGGCTTCTAGAAGATTCGCGTACATTCTTGCACCAGACGGAACTTTCCCCGCTTTCTTGTTCTCGAAAGTGCCAGGTCATCCTCACCCGAGCGCGCGATGCTCGAACTTTCTTTGCCGAACTTTCGAGATAGCGACGCACTGTAGATAAACAGCTGCCTGCGACCTTGTCGAGTCAGTCTCGCTCTCGCTCTCTGTTACGCCGCCGAATCGCCGCCTGCTTTTCTGATGCCTCGACGCTCTTTCTTTACTTATTTGGTTTGGCACAAGTTCGCCCATTAAACATTTATTTTTCAGTTCACTGTTCGTCTTCGAGCGCTTCAGCAGAAATGCCGCCTCGAGTTTTAAGGGATGAGCGCGTTCAGATCGTTGTCCTTGCTCAGGAAGGACTTTCACGGCGGGAAATATCGCGCCGAGTTGGAAGGCCCGTCAAAACCGTCCAAAGGATTATTGCTGCATTTCGGGATCACGATGGACGCTTAGACGATGCCCCCCCCGTCGCTGTCCCCGTGCAACTGCCAGCAACAGAGGACCGTCACATCCTCGAAGCAGCCTTGGGCGACCCTTTCCGCGCTGCTAGGGGAATCGGAGACGCCTCTACCAAGCTAGCCTATACAGCCGTGTAACTTGCCAATCGCCGCTGCTGACTGAAAGGCACAAGCAGCTGCGGCTTGACTTCGCCCATTCTCTTCAGAATCGGACTGTGGAGGACTGGACCCACGTCATCTTCAGCGACGAGTCTACGTTCTGCACCCAGTTGGACGAGCAGAGTTAGGGCTCTGCGTTCCAGCAGAGCCCTAACTTCTAACAAATTATTTTGGCGTCCACTGCAATGTGTTAATCATCGAAAAGGATGAATAATGATGCCCTCTTTGTAATGTGGCTAATATAACATCGTCGCAAGTGCGACGTGGTTGCTGCCATCACACAAATGGAACAAAATCGTATTCTTCTTTTCGAGAAGCGGAAAGTATAAGTTAGTTTTTTATTTGTTCCGCAGCCTTCCGGTTTAGCCCACATCACAACAAAAAAAAACAAAAAACTACTAAATCACATTGTCTACCAATAACGTCTGAAAGGCTCCTCCCCGATCCTCGCGCTTTCTGCTGGGACTAGTAGCAGAGCTGAGAACAGCGCTCGATCCAGGCACCAACTCCCGGTGAAGCGCGCGATAAGAAAGCGAGCCGCTACGGCAACCGCGTCATGGCGCTGATAGCACGGACCGGTCAACGGTCCGGCGTTCACCTTCATATCGCCTGCGGGTGTACGTCACTCGTTCCGTAACTGGATAGGTTACTCGTTACCGAAAAAGTAAGCATTACGTATATGTCTGGATGGTTCACAATAGTCCCTGCTGCGCTAAGCGGACAGTCGCAGGACGTTGAAGCGACCGCGACACCTATAACCCTCTGCGCTTTTCTAGAGTTACAAATCACGCCCCACCAATTTACTTTAGGTCAAAATTTCACCTAAAGTTTGCCCTTCATGCAGGTGTACTCGTGTGCGGCTGCGTGGTGAAAGCCTGTAATTTTTATTTTATTTTGCTTTGCAAAAATTGAACCCATTAACCGGTTAAAAAATAATAATATCCTTCAAAGCATTAATCGGTTAATCGGTAGGTTATTAGAAAAATTGCTCAGCCCTAATAAAAACTAAACTAACCAGATTTATTCGATATGGTATTTTTCTTATATTTCTTGCAGTTTTAACGCACTAACTGAAGACACTCGTGTTCATCATGCGTATCAAGGTTCTGGTGTGTTTTAGTCCGAATTCTAGAATGATAAATGACGCTCATGACGACAGCTACGAAAGTCATTTCAGAAATAGCGAAGCGGCGTCAGTCATACTTGTTGTTGTTGCAGCAGTGAGTAAACAAAGGGCAGTGACGTAGAGCGCGAGAGGCTGCGTGGAAGGATATTTGCATCTAAAATCTTTCGTCGCTACACGACCATATTTCCAAGGTCAAAGTGAGCCTCGTGAAAAGCTGTTGTTTTCAAAGGATTTTCCATCCAGCTGGTGTTGCGGTGTTATTGTCATTTTCAACGTGCATATTCTGCTGACCTTAGGCAGATTTCAGAGGTGGCTTATTATTTTTGTTTATATAAAGACCATCTCAAACGAAAAGAAAATATGATTGCACAGTTGTTGAAATGCTTTACACACCAATTGAATCAAATCTGTAATACCATGAACGCTAAAAGGAAGAAAATGTTCTTCACTTTTCGATTCCGATTAGTTCTTGTATAGATATCGGCTCGTAAAATTTTCTTATCGCTCTAATTGTAGACATGCAAGTGTGAAACAAACTGTACACTCCCTGTTTATCCATTCCAATCTAAAAACCAACGAGGTGTTCGTTACTGCCAAGGAACGCCCTTAGTGGTGCTGGGAGGTAGCGCTTTCACCTAAAAACTTGTTGAAGGCTAAAAACCACCACCCGAAAACATCCTAGCTGAAAATGTGTAATCAGCATGGTAAAGTTATTTAGGGTTCCAAAATATTTTACACAAGCCTATGGCACAATTTGTTCTTGTATGCTTACTGTAAATGCGGCAGTATTTAAGGGAAACAAGCACAAATCTATTTTAGGTTTACAATTGGCAAGTTTGAGGGTTGTCTATACCAGGGTTTTAGCGAAGACTTGCAAAACAATTCCTATCAATGAGCTGGATGAGGAAAAGAAAAACACTTTTCGGGAACCAACTGCCAGCCATGACGGACATTAGAGATGGAACACTAATTGGCCCAAAAAATACCTATAGTTTACTGATTATATCGTTTTAGCGAAAGGAAATATGATTTCACTAAGAACTTTGTAGAAAGTCCTTGAAAATCCCTAAATCACCCAATTTGCGAGACTTAAACTACGCGTGAAGCTCCATGTGTGTGTGTGTGCGCGTGCGTGCGAGTGTATGCGCGTATGTGCGTGCGTGTGCGCGCGCTCGTGTGTGCGTGCGTGTGTGTGTGCGCGCGCTCGTGTGTGCGTGCGTGCGTGGTGTGTGTGTGTGCGGGGGGGGGGGAGTGCGCTGAAGTTACCACTTGGTGGCGCAGACAGGGAATTAGCAATTCGAAAACGCGCAAAATGTTTTTTTTTTCCATCCGCGCTTGCGCATTGTTAGCCTTGCGCCTCTGGTACCAGTAGTAAATTTGGCGCACACCCGCACTTCGCGTAAGTCCTTTTAAAATTTAATGCTTTAGGATTTCTGATGACGGCCCACCAGTTTCTCATTGCAACCATGTGTTTGTTTTCACAAACTGAAAAATACAAAGTTAATTTCAAAGTTTTAGTACATTAATTAGGTATTATTATTTGTTTCCAACCCCCTGACGTCTGCTGCGGATGGCAGTTTGTTCCCAAAAAGTGTTTCCTTGTTTCTCACCTTGCCCATCGGTAAAAGTTTTTTTTTTTTTTTGTCAATTATTGCTGGAACACTTAGTATGTTTTTTCGCAGCAGGTGCAATGCTTTCCGCCATTGTCACGGATGTATACTTGAACGTTCTGGACTCTAAACGCAACTTACTGTAATACCTACATTTCAACAAAATGCATGATCACGGGCAAATATTACACTCTAAGGAAAAATGACTGCCCTGGGTAGTCAAAATTGCATTTCGGAGGCTTTGACTACCCGAAAGGGCGAGTGACTAGCTTTTGGGCAAAGTCACGACACCAAAACCGCTGTGGAATGACCACTTTTCTACAGGTGACGAGGGGGGCGGTCACTTTCAAATTCGATATTCACGTGCAGGCAGTCATAAATGATATTGAGAACTTAGATAACTACAGAAATACTATAAATTATGTTCTTCCTTAGCTTTCGTGATCCTTTGAGATCCACCAAGACCACATCCGTGGTGCTATTCGTGTAAATTGGTGGAATAAAAATGTTGTCAGCGCAAAAAGCAGCACTGGTTCTCCGTGGGTTTGGTTTGACGTGAGTGTTTGCCGAAATGAGATAAGGATATTCTTTTTTGCCGTATTTTATTGTTAAGATTATTTTTAAAAAATGACTTGTATATCTGATCGTACTGAACCATTGAACACTGAGACCGAGGATCGACAGGGTAAACATGCTCAGAGGTATGTGACTGTGTTGCCAGAACTGATTTTCTCATTCTCTGACTGGTTGAATTTCTGAGCTGTACCCGTCGCGGTTGTGATCTTCCTGCTGTACGCACGTAGCGCGTGAACTTTCCAATTTAGTCGCGGGTTGCAGTTGAGTGGCAGTGTAATAACTGGCTTTTACTAGATTGGTGCGTCATCACGAGTGCTATTTGTGCTGATATAAGCGCCAGATCCAACCCGCGCGCCTCTTTCGCCGTTCGTGTTTTCCAGTTTTGATTTTGTGCTCTATGATTCATTAAACATAAACCTAAAAGTCAATCATTCTTGCCTCGTCACCCGTCGGGGCGTCCATAGTCTTGCCGCTGTACTAGCCCCTCCTGGATGTCTCTTGCTGCCAAGTAGCAGCCAGATCGTTCAACCACCAACGTAGTCGCCTGAATATCATACGCAGGCACGGAGCCAAGGGGGGGGGGGGGGGGGGGGGGGGGGGGGGCATGGGGCCCGGGTGCACGCGTGTGGCGCGTGGAACACCAATCCTTGCATTCTCCTTAATGCTTGGGTAATATAGCAAATGGTCTATTCAACCACGGCCGGACTGGAAGCGCGCGCTGTCTTCCTCTTCTTACGGCCTTTGCAATTGGGGCAATCGCCACCTCCCGCCGCAATTCGCGGGAGGCGCTGTCACCTCACCCCTGGGCTATCCTTTGCCGTGTGCACAGAGCGCGCCTGACAGTGTATCCCAGCGCTGTCGCAACTTGCGGCCGAGATTTTTATAGCCTTTGACACCTAATCTTTACTTTCAGATTCTCAGCCACTCTCTAATGCGATTCTGATGAGCCCAAAACGGTGAATGTTTGAGGCACATCTCCGAGAGATTCGGGAGTAAAAAGTAGTGAGTAGAAACAACGAAAGCAATTGCGGAAAAACTATACTCGCCTTCACCTCCAGGACTTCTGTTGCAACTCAACGGGAGAAGACGAACCCCTTCTACGTGGAGGAACTTTAAATGATGAATAATTTGTACTCTCTCGTGAAATGTAAGCAGGCCCAATCTATGCATCATCGTTTCATAGGCCGCCAATGAAGTCGGTCAGCTGCTCTAGACGAGGGTGTATAGTCTGTACAGTTTTCGCACAGTGCACATTACAGCCTAAAGTGCTTCCTCGAAGGCAGGTGCACATATCCAGCTGATTTTTCGTTTCTGTCCGTGACCGTCTTTGCATGGATAATCAAAAGTATTCTGAGGAACTTGTTGCAAATTAAACCAGCCAAGCGCTTTGAGTGACTGTTGTCAATGCCCTCTGGGCAACTTAGGATTGGCGCGTCTTCAAGATAGGGTGCAACGAGTAGTTGCAGAACTTCGTGCACAATTGTACGCGGAAGGCGCTTAACAACCTTTAAAAAAAAAAAAGCAACCATGTTGTCCAGAAGTGTGAGGAACCTAGGATTTAGATAATGGAGTCCGCTTTATCCTGGCCTTGCAATAAGACGAACAGAGCATCACCTCTGTTACTCGTAGTCAACAGCATAACACAGGCGTTGCACTCAAACTCACTAATGAGTTTCACCAGATAGCCACCGACGTACACCAGACCAGAGTATGTCACAGAGGGAAATGGAGCGCAAGGCTCTTTCAGTTTTTTCAGGTCAGTGGTAACCTACACTGTAAAAAATGTGTGTAAAATTACAAGCATTTTTACAGACATTTTCTGTTGTCATACAGAAAAAGTCTGTTAATGGTCTTTAACCGAAACCTGTTCAAGAAAAAAACAGACAATTTTTGTTTTTACCTCTTTGGATAACCAAGTGTTTCTCCACTTCACAAAAAGCGGTTCTGAGAACGTATTTGACACATTAATATTTTGTTTATGTATTTAGAGAATAAATCTATATTTATGTGAAATTTTAGTGCAAGGATAAACGCGCGCCGTGTTTTCTGCGGTATTAATTTTAGTGCGGAGCTTATTTTTCAAGATGGATGCCGGATAACGGTTCCTCGTGGACGTTGGTCTTCCCGGCTAGACGATTTCTGACGTAAGGTGAGTGCTGTGTATTTTTACCGGTTTAGTAGGGACACTGCTTTGTTCCGTTTGGCTTAAGTCTCCCTATGGGCCCGAGCACGAACTAGAACAGGCAATCGAAATGGGTTTCCGCGGTACTTTAAGGCACAGTGACACGGGCGAGAAAACTTGGGCGCGAATGCCGCTCGCAGCAAGACGCTCCCACATAGCGAACGCCACACGGCGCCTTCCTTACCTTACCGTGAGGAGCGGTGAACCTCAGCGTTTTGCCTCAAGGTCGCGTGCTCTTTCATACTATTTCGAGCAGTTATAAGATTTCCCGAGCTTTTTGGGTGGCCGGGCCACACAGCGGCACGAAAGTTCTCCTCACGCCGCCGGCTGCCGCCCATGCGGGAAGCACTCATCCCCCGCGACGTTCGCACCCGTTTTTGTTGCCCACCGCCGTGCCCTCGACGACCGCGCCTCTCGAAGTTTCGTGAGTACGATGAAAGCGCTGACCACAGAAGTGGGGCGTCCATCTTCCCCTCCCCCATTGTCTCCTGTCGCCTTTTCCCAACATCCTTTCTGCTCTTCGTGAGCAAGGGAGGCGACGTCGGTTTCCCGGTGAGGCGCACACGCAGACACGGCGGAGAATTCAAGGTCACGTGGGCCAGTAGCAGGGACCGTCTCATACATTTGTGAACGACGACGAAAGGCGCGCGTCGTCTGCATTGGTTGCAGCTGAGCTTATCGTTATGCAGGTACGCACAATTCTTGTAGACGATCATCTCGCTATAACAGCTGACTGCTGACGTAATAGTCATCGTTTTGTCCTTCATTCTGCGACGTTGCCGCGCTCAAAAGGCAAGACGGGGATATCTGGGTCCCGCTGAGTTGGCGGCGCGCTGCTGAGAGAAGAGGGGGGCGCGAAACCGTGGCATCGGACGTGAATAAATGTGCCGCTTCAGATTAATTAGTTCGTTTGGATCGCAACAAGCCGCGAAGAATGGCGCGGGGACCAAGTTTTTGTTTAGAAGAAAATAATGCCGATCGAGATGCCTTGCGACTTTACGGGCGGGCCGCGCGGGTTTTCTCGCTGCCTTAAAGGGGTACTCCGCCGATTTTTGAGCTACCTCAACTAACTATATTTTCTGACTCCCAGGCCTTTACCCTTTCTGGAATGCTATTTAATATCGTGAAATTCATAATAGTTATTGCAAAATCGGCAAATGAAAATGATGCAAAAACAGGCATTCAAATATACCCGCCCTTTTCAGGGCCGTGACGTCAGTGGAAGTTCAGCTTGCCAGTCGGGCGAGCTGTCTAAAAAATAGAATATGCCAATTATTTGTTCCGTGCTGGAGCGCGGGGACTGGAGCGAGCTTTCAAGGCATTCATTTGACACCATGAAACTGCTTCAAATCAGTTGGGAACAAATTCTACAGTCCAAAGAGTGAACCCCTGCACTTCCAATGACGTCACCTTTTCATTGTTGCCAGTAGAGACTTTCAGTTTGAAAAACACGGTGAGGACCAAAATTGTAAATTCAATAACTTCGTGAAAAAAAATTATTTTGACCTAATATTTGGGATACTATTTTGGCGATGTTGTTTGGCGAGTTTAGCAAAATTTCAAGCAAATCGGGGACCATGTAGAAATCGGCGGAGTACCCCTTTAAAGGAGGACCAGCAGAGATATTCTTCAGCCTGGCGGAAAGTCCTCCTCGCCCTCTTTTTTTCCATTTCTCTCCTGTCTTGCAGCACGGCGAGGCGGGGGGAAGGGTCCCTTTTTGCGCCGGCTTCTTCTGAGAGGATAAGCCGAGAAAATCCCCATTGTGAGAGACGGGCGATGGGTTTGGCAGCAGCGACCTCGTGACTTACGGGTAGCTTCAGCTCTTATCGCGTAATCTGCCCTATTTTTTGGCGCTCGCCAAGCTACTCCGTTTCACCTTCCGTCCAAGCACAGCGGACGCTAGGAGCCATCCCAGCCAACGCGGCGTGAGGGAGTGTCATGCGACCTTGAGCTCCCTGTGTCGCCCCGCCCCACCGGCAGGTCACGCGACTTTCTCCCGGCGCTGGATCGGCTGGGATGGCTCGTGGCGTCCACCGCGCTCGGACTGAAGGTGGAACGGAGTATAGCCCCTCGGGCGTACAGTTCACGGAGCTGCAAGGCTGCGCCCTTCCAGACACCGAATTTGAGCTGTCGAGGTTGTTTGGCTGTAGCCCGTGGCAAAGGAAACATACTTCGGAGCTGCGGTGCATCCCCACACCCATTGAAGGTACGTTTCATAGATATTCTCGGTTGATCAAGGAGCTTAGAACACATGCGCGAGATGTGGTGACTTCAATATGTGAGGTTGACTGACATATTCACAAAACATTCCATCTTCAAGAGACAGGCTTATTACGCTCAAACCTGCCTCAATTGGGATCGCTGGAAGACAGAACTATGTACCAGGCGCGGGCATCTTGTAGCGGATCTCTGTTTTCTAGCAGCGAGCACAAATTATTGTGTGCGTAACTCACACTATATGATGGCCAACAAATGTAGATGACATTTATATTTACACATCCCAACAACCGCATGAGGTGAGAAGGCAGCAGTTGTGTGTGTCGATATTAAAAAAAGTTTTAGTGGATCGTTTTAGCTCTTGGATAACCGTATCCTACATCAATATATAAGCTATACCCTTTCTGTGAGCATTATTTATCGAGTGCGGCTATCGAATCGTGTCGTGTTATGGTTCAACGTTGCTAAATCGGTGCTATAGCACGTGCTGCCGCTTTAAAGTATTTTTGAGCCATTAAAATAAAAGAATAAACTAAACGTAGGCGATTTTTTTTTAACATGAAACGCGTTTGTAATTTTTCATTGCAAACAGATTTTAGGTATACTGCCACACAGTTAGCAAGGACAAACTATCGCTGGTTTTTCTCGTTTTGTTTTCTTAGAAGTGAATGATGTTTAGAAAACTGTTAATGTGAGTATTCAACCTAAGTGGCAGAGCTTAGTGCTAGACAATACATGTTGCTGGGCAGAAATAGTAAAAAGCGCCAATGTCGCGTTCGGGCTAACACTGCCACGTAGTGTACGAATACCGCTACAAGATCAGCGCAAGCATATTATGGGAATGGATCTATTACAGAATTTGTTTTAATAGGTGAAAGGTTGCCATTCTTATACAAGCAATTCGAAAAAGAATGCTTCTATTGGGCGCCGCCAACGGTTCGGCAAGCTGGGCTAATGAATCGGGAACAATGAGAGCAGCATGCCGGCAGTCGCCATTTTCTCTAAGCGGAGTTTTGAGGCGATTCGACAATCTGTTGTCGCTGAGACGGCGTTCGTTAAAACGAGCCTCTCTAAACCGCATGCCACAACTTTGCGTACACTGTTTATTGAGTCGCACCTCCTTTTTTATCAAGCTCAACAGAGCGCTGTAGGGAGGCAGACAGATGACTTCGTTCAATGCAAACTTTTTTCTCAATTAGTTTTGTTTCAATCGAATTATATGCCTGTATAACTAACGTGGTTTCTCTATACTCCCTGTAGGTGTATAACGTTCAGCGGACGGCCAGATGGAGTGCACCGAATGTTTTTGCGCTCCGTGTATACTGACCCAAGGCCACGTGAGGGTGGGGATGGGCCAGGCACCGTCGTCCAAGAATCCTGGGGTTCGCAAAAAGTATTACAGAATGTACTGGGCCTGCCTGGCAAATCTGGCCGCTTGGCGTGACCCCAGGTACTTGGAGAAGAAGAGACAAGCCGGCCAAGGAGTATATACTAAGCGTGAATTGATGCCAGTGTGCGTAGTTGCACACGTCCGGTGCCTGTATCCAAACCCACCTGGTGTTCCCTACATGGGGCACATGTGGGAGTAAACTATTTGTGTATAAAGTCTCTGGATTCAGCGCCTTTCTTTCTGTGCCTAGTTATTAGTGCAGTGTTAGCACGTTAAATGTCTCAAATCTGTAGTCCACCTTTTTTTCTTGAAACACCTAGTGCGCATGCCCTCTATCCATCGTCCCTGCGTGGGTTCGGGAAAGCGTTTTGCCCCACCAAATTCGCCATATTGTTTGTTCCACTCTGGTGAGGGGCGAGCCGCGTGAGTAACGCTGACTCGTGTAGCTCTTAGCAGGCTCTCGCCACCGAGTCACAAGTCGGTGCCTGCATCGCGACTGCTGGTTTAGGTGACCCGCGTTTCGTCAAGCTGTTTTTACAGCTTTCTTTCCGTGTCACCTTTTCAACATTGGTTTTGTTGGAAAAAAATAGAGGTACTATTATTATTATAACCTCGCGTAAAGTTCAATAAGGGAGCACGACCTCGAGCGTTTTCAACAGCCGGTGGTATAGGTAGCAATGGGGCTGTACAACACTAGAGCGCACGTTAGAAGAACGCCGACATTAGACCGCCGACAGTAGAGCGCCACGACGTTAGCTCGCGCGACATGAGAGCGCCGCAACGTTAGAGCGCACGACTCGAAAGCGCTGCGACGTTAGCGCGCTCGACTCGAGAGCACATCGAGAGCGCACAACCAGTCAAGCGCGAGTGGCCCAACCACTTCTTCGGGCATCGCGTGCTTTATGTAAAATTGGCGGGGATTTACGCCGTGGCATTCGGCAAGGACATTGCGAAATGAGTCGACGAATTTTTTTCGTGTAACAAACCAAGAAATGTTTCAAAAAACTGACAGCAAAAAAAAAAAAAAAGATTATTTGTAGCGTATATTTCCGCAGAAAAAAAAAATGCAGCTGATCTATATAGCTCCATTAGTTTTCTGATGTTATATCTCACAGATTTGAAGGGGAGGTTTTCCTGTATCCGTCAAAAGACTGGAAAGCTTTGCATCCGATAAAACTGCGCTGAGCTTTCCTTCGATGAGTGTTTTACTGAACTTTTTTAGCGGTGAGCTTTTTTCATTACGGTCATGGACGTCAAAATACTATTAAAGTTATGCGAGAAACGTCCCAATAACCGCCAAAATGATAGGGGTCCAAATGCCTGTCAAAAATAGACCAAATATAGCAAAAAGCAAACATTTATTGTATATCCGAGAGACGCACCGCACCACCGTGAAGACATCTTAGACTCGCTGCTCCACTCAACTGCAGGCATTCCCGGTACCTATATGGCCACACCCTTGCCCCCTTCTCTCTTCTATGTCAGCAAACAATTGGTTAGAAAGAGCCGTACCCTTTTTATTTTTATTTTTTTATTAAAGGCATCTTTAATAAATCGAAAATCGCCAATGCTCCGATTCGATGAGTCGCACAATTTAGTTCTGTCTGTGGAGCCGCGGGTACATCCCACAATTTGCAGTGTTCGCTCAACTGGGGTGCGCTCTCGTGACATGCGCTCTGGTATCAAGCGCGCTACTGTCGCAGAGCCTTCGCGTCGCGCGCTCTAACGTCGGCGCTCTAGTGTCGCGCGTTCTAAAGGTACCCTCCCAGCAATCGGCTGCCTAAATTACTATTGGCCGGATTCGGAGAAAAGCTTTTCTTTCACTTTCCGTGCGCTGATAATTTTCCCGTCATACAGTTGGCGTGGATACGTGACGTCAGCAGCGAAATAACACCACACACGGTCCCGAGTAAGGTTCGTACCGTCGGGAAAATTACGGACTTCCTGGTCCGCCTCAAATGCGAACAGAATTTCCTCATCTCAAAAAATCGCAACACGACAGCCCCGAAACGTAAATAACGTTTGCAAAATGCCGACGACAATATATACAACGCAAGCTAAAAACCAAAACTGAAGAAGCCATGGTTATGGTACCGCGGTACAAGAGCGCGATTTCTGGTGCGGATCCGTCTTGAACCCAGCTACAAATATTCAATCCTCTTAGGCAAGTGCATAAATTGCAAAATTATATTGCACATTTATTTTCAAAATAAATAGGGCATGGTGCGCAGAGGAATTGCTAGCTTAGTTTGTTAAAAAAAATTGGAAAAAACGAGAACGGAAAAACAGTGTATCACTCACTAGCAGACAGATATCGAGCCTAACTTAGATAAATATACGTATAACACCGAAACAAATATTGCCAATGCCAGAACACGCGCGGTGCGTCAGAAAATACTCGCAATATACTGTGCGTCAAAGGCTGTGCTTTTCTTGTGAGTCTCGACTGCAATCAAATTAATTTTTCTCTTCAGCTAATCTATTTTTTTATCGAAATTATTAATATCTCGTTCAAGACTCACGAGAGGCACAGCCAAGAGGTGATGTACATTCTGCTGAGCTCTGATCTATTTATGCGCTAAGTGTAAAAGGGTGAGCACTTTATATACTCCGAAACCCCTCGACGGGCGTTTATTCGGAATTTGTACTTCGGAAGATCACACCCTGGTTGAAGCTCTGTCGCAATCGTATGTACCGGTTAGCGTTCACTTTCTCTTGTGTGTCATCTGTATTTGGCAACGACAAAAGATTGTCATGAAAATTGTATATTTGCGTAATAATTACAGGTACATCTTTGAGTCCGCGGAATGGCTTTTTCTGTCCCTTGTCCAGTGATGTCCCGAGCTGGGAAATAAAAACAAACAAACATGTAGAAGTACACACAACAATTGCCCAACTGTTCTAATGAAATAAGCTTGCTTGTTATTATACGTCAATGGTACTAGTTTAAATTTACATTAGGCATACCTATAAGTTATACACTCTCGTCATTCACAAGGGAGTCGTCATTCACCGTGCTGGCATCTCCCAGGGCAGCAGACCGAAGCACCAACTCCCGAATCTTTTGAACGAAGCTGGAGGAAAAGAATAGCGGATTAGTATTCCATGGCAACACTGTACACTTCAAAATATTCTACCTGTATGTCTTCCTGAAGTACTTCCTTTTCCCGCCTTGCCGGTCTGGATGACGACAGTCCTCAATAGAGTAACGTGAAGTGTAGCCTCGCCCAACATGCTCATTCCAGTCTAGGAGTGCCAAGCTCTGCCTCAGTTTGTAGCTTCTGTCCTGGTAATGAATCCTCTTCTGGAGGTAAATTAGCATAGTATTATTGAATGACTCTACATAGAATGTATCCTTCGACTTTACGTAATCTTCCGCGTTCTTGTAGATGGTTGTTGATTTCAGAAATTTTGTTAGAAGTTCCGACGCTAGCGGGTCTTTCACGAGCAGCGTTGTCGGGACATGTCCATTTTCTTTGCAAATTGATTCCTCGCTGCATTTCTCGTGTTTACCTTCAAAATGGTTTACGCAGTTTATGAAAATATCTCTTAGCTTGGTTGGATTCCCCTCACAAGCGGCCATAGCATAGTACGCGTGGTTACGGACCGCTTGGCACTTGTCGGACAGCTCCACGTGCCATGTCTTGCCCTCGTTCCTCTTCGGTCCAGATGAAATTGCAAGAAATCCTTTCTTGAGGCTCTTCGCAGCGTGCCAGCGGTTGTTGGAGTTGGATGGCCCGTTTTTTTCTCTGATTATTTTATTGACTGTGGTGTTGCGGTCGTGTGCGTGATCTAGCACGGAGATCTTTTTAGAATCGAAGTACTCGTACAGCTTTTTGGTACCGAACGCTTCGTGCTTTTGGGAAGATAGTTCATCCTTTTTGTTTACATGAACAATCCCTACAACTTTGTGGGTCATTTGGCCAAGCGCGACGACATCTGTGTGAGTGGAGTTCTTCCGGCAAGCGTGCCGAGCATCAGTCTCGACACTAATTGCTGTCGAAGTGGGGTCATGTTGCTCGGTGGCCCTTGATTCGCCCTCTTGCGCGGCTGCCAGGCTTTCAAGCTTGAGCAACTCTACAGCACCTTCGATATCTACAAGCAATTTCTCCACAGTGCGAGGGGAGTATGGCAATTTGCTAAAATTGCAAAACTTTTCAAACTGCGTCGCCAGAACTCCAGAGGAGGCATACGCCACCGTCAGCAAACAGTCTACAGCCCGGACGGAACCGACAACCGTGCTTGTGTTGAGCACCAGTGAATGGTTAATACACTTACAATGTATTCGTGATGCGAAGCCCCAGGCGGTCACTTTCTCCAAAATAAGACTTTCCTTGCACTCTGAACTATGCTTCTCTACAGTCTGAATGACATTCCATAGCGCGGCTTTGTCGCAAACAACTAGGCATGGATCCCCTACAGGGTCAGGCGTGATCGCGCGCGATTCCGCTTCTTGATGCAGCGGCTTCGGTGTGTTGCACACAGCATTCGACGATCGTTCTTCTGAATTCCGTGTTTCAAGAAATCGTCGCAGCGCCTTGATTATCACAGCTGACAACGAGTCACACCTATTAACGGCTTTGGCTTGCTTTATCAAGTCGTCAAAAGCAGTCATCTCCGAGGTTTCAGAAAAAGTGAGGTTCAGGCTTCGTCGGAGATTGCTACGGTTACACACGTATACTTTTTCAGTTCCATCTCGCATTCGCTTCTTGATCAAGTAAACAGGGGAATCTGACTTTTCGCTCATCTTGGCCTTTGGCGCGACTGTTTAAAGTTCTGAAACAAACAAAGCAAAGGTGATTTAATTAACTGAAGATTATAGGTTGAGCGAACTATTTACAAAATTTGAGGTTCCCTGAGCAGCCTTTTGTATTCAATTCCCCCTCCCCTCACCACCCCACTTCCTTTCCTCTAAATAAACAACGTAGATTATTTCATGAACCACCAGTAATAGAGCGTACTCGCAAAATGTCTATTTGATGTAAGAAAGGCCTTGTTTAAATGTTCAAGCAGTGAACTGGTCTTATTACTGTGCGTGACACGCTAAGCACGAACACAATATTGCCATTTCTACTCAAGGGCCATGCAGAATTTAGTATACAACAACAAACATATGCCTCGTAGGTTGGTGCCCAATGGAAGCACTCCTCTAGGGCTGGGCAATTGATCGATTAACCTTCCGATTAATCGATTAATGCTTTAATCGCGATCAATTTTTTTAACCAGTTAATCGGTTAAAATGAGGCGAACAAAAGTAAGTAAATATACGTTTTTTTCCTTTTTCCTGGTGCCGTTCCCTCTAAAACGAACATACAAACTTGCTCCTTGTTCACCTCGTAGGTAACACCCAACAAACAAATCATTCGTCGTGAGTCACGCGGGATTGGAAGAAAAAAGCGAAAACAGAAGCAGAATGAAAGCAGGCTTTACGGAAGTCCGGTGACCTCGGTCATGAATTTGGACGTTATAGCTACGCACTCTTTTTGAGCACACGCAGCAGCTTTTTTTTTTTTTTTTTTTGAAGGCACGCAAGCATGTTTGCTTACGGGTTTGCAGCGACAAAGCTAGAGCTCTTCCGAAGGCTGCCTTGATCCCCATTGTGGGTCATGCTCCGTCCTTGCGGTCGCTACAACGTGACCTCGCTCGTCCCTCCGCTCGTTCAGCGTGGTGCAAAGCCGGCCGTGGTCGTGGCTTGCTTCAGTATTCGACCCTGTGTTTTATTTGTGTGGTTGGAATTTCTCTCTCGGCGTCGCTTTTGCCTCTTGACGCAACGACCTTGGCGGACCTGCACTGCCCGTGGCAAAGTGCTTCCAGATGTTCCCCCGTTCTCTCGTCGTCTTTGACGAGTTGGCGCCGCGCGCAGCCGGATGGGCTCGTTTCCCTTTTCCCCGTAAAAAGGGGCCTTTCCTTCGCCGGGGATTTTCTGTTTGTTGAAAGCTTCAAGGACGTCGTGAATTAGTGCGCGGGGGTAAAGTTACATGAACGACGAAGATGTTTCATCCTGTTTTTGTCCTTCATGTACTACTCCTATAACACCTTCAGGGACGTCCTCGAGGGATCGACGCTCCTCAATTATCCCCGTCTCCCTTGCCCCCGTCTTTCCTCTTCCCTTCATGTCGCGCCGCAGTCACTTGTTTGAGAAGTATCTCATCACAACACCCTGCGCAGGCATGGACGAATACAGGAGTATGAAGGGCAACCTTTCAGGGAAATTCGGGTTTAAAGTAAACTCCGCGGGCGAAGTTTTTGACTTAAAGAAAGTTCACTGCCTCATCTGCAAAAAAGCTTTCGCATATAGCGAAAGTGTAAGCTCGCTTCAATACCAACTCAGAGCTAAGCACCCAAGCATCTCGCTGCAACAAGAATCATCTGCAAAAAAGCAGACGACTATCGACGTTTCCTCTTCGAGGCCGGTTTCTCTGAAGAAAGAAAAAACTATTGCACAAGCCCTTACATCTTGGCGTGTTTCTTCTAGCCGGCCTCTCAACATTGTGGAAGATCACGGACTAGCGAAAGTTCTTCAGATTGCCTTGGATTCTCCGTCTTACCAGCCGCCGTCCCGTCGTGCAGTGAGTGCCAAGGTGGATGCCCTGTATACCTCGAGACGGGAGCGTCTTCAAGCAGAACTCTCGGCAGCCAGCTTCATCAGCTTAACAGCGGACTTCTGGACCTCCATCGCCAATGACGCCTACCTCGGGATAACGGCGCATTGGATCGACGACGACTGGATGCTTCGATCGGCAACATTGCAGGTGAGAAACGTACCTGAGCGCCATACAGCGGAACAATGTGCCAGTGAGGTATTGGAGACTGCTACAGATTGGGGAATCGTTGAAAAGGTAAAAGCTGTATGTTCCGATAACGCCCGCAACATCTGTCTTGGGGTGGAGAGAGCAAACTTTCAGAGTCTGAAGTGCGCAGCTCACAAGCTTCAGCTGTGCGTCCACAAGGCGCTCAGCGTGACGGGTGTGGAGCGACTGCTAGCCGCCTGTCGTCGTACTGTGGGTCACTTTAAGCACAGTTCGAACAACCAGGCCGTCCTTTCAAAACATGCCGCTGAACTTGGAGCACCTAAGAAGAAGCTTCAGCAGGACATCGCAACACGGTGGAACAGCACGTACATAATGATAACCAGCCTGCTTGAACTGAAGGAGCCTTTGCGCCGCTCCATGGAGGACATCAGTACCATTAAATCGTCGATTCCCCACCTCACAGACGTCGATTGGGACATGTTGGAGCAGCTACGGGAAGTTTTGAAGCCCCTGCTCGACATTACTGAGCTCCTTGGAGGGGACAAGTACGTTACTCGGTCTGTACTTATTCCAGCCTTAAAACTGCTAAAGAATAAAATAAAGACGAATGACTGTGACCCGGCCTTCATCTGCCGCTTCAAGGCCATGCTGGTGGACTCTATCGATGAGAGGCTTCGCGCGTGGCCGCAATACAACGACTATGAACTGGCAACGTGTCTCGATCCTCGTTTCAAGAGCCTCGCATGCATCGAAAAAGATCGCCGCGAACTTGTGTGGGAAAGGCTTTCCCAGCTAGCACATGCGTCTTCGGACGATTCTACTGATCTAACGCCCAAGAAAAAAAGAAAATACGTTTTCTCGGAGGAAAATGAAGAACCCACCATCGCCTGCCAAGTGTCGCTTTATCGATCGATGGCCAAGGTGACGGACGATGAACTGGACCCACTAGAGTGGTGGCGAGCTCAGGGCTCCCTGTTTCCTCAAATTGTGCCAATTGTGAAGAGTGTGATGTGTGTCCCAGTCACCTCAACGCCCTGCGAGCGTCTGTTCAGCGCAGCAGGGATGATCGTCAACAAACAAAGAAACTCGCTCCTGCCGGATAATGTCAACAAACTTCTTTGCCTCCGCAGCTGGGGTTGTGATCTGCGAGCGCGTTACATCAACGTTTATTCTCAATTAAGTTTGTATATATGCGCCGTTTATCATACAATAAAACAAATTGTAAGGACAAAATGTCTACTTTTGCTTTTTACTAAAGTCAACCGATTAATCGATTAATTAATCGATTAAAGGGTAGCGATTAATCGGGTTAAAATTTTTAATCGACGCCCAGCCCTACTCCTTACCGAATTGATTATATAAAAATAACAACTTTTCAACTATAAAAAATTAACACCACTTTTTTTTCCCTAACTTTGCTGATTTACTCCGTTTCCGTTGATTGTGTAGCGGTACGCGTACATTACGCGACACTGTTCGCGCGAACAACATCGGCGCTTTTTGCTATTTTCCACAGCAATGTATTGGCTCGCACTAAAATCTACCGCTTAGGTTGGATACTCGTATTAACAGCTTTCTAAACATCATTCCTTTCTAAGAACAAAAAAAAAAAAAAAAAATAGGGGGGAGGAGAAAGACCGGCGATAGTTTGTTCGTGCTAACTGTATGGTGTAAGGCGCCTAAAATGTTTTTATAATGTTAAATTACCATTCTGTGCCACATTAAAAAAAATTGTCTGCTTTTGCTTTAGTCTTTATTTGAGACACAACAAATACTTCAAAGCGGCGCGCGGCCCGTGCTATAGTACCAATACAAGCAAAGTTGAACCATAATACGACACGCTAGACTCGCCAATATTGCGTTTCCCACTCCATAGCCGCACTCGATAAAGGATGTTCACAGTGAGTCTAGCTTACATATCGTTGTGGGGTACGGGCCGTACGGTCATCGAAGTGCTAAAAGCGACCCACTAAAACTTTGATATTGACATCCACACCAGAAATGCCCTCTCACCTCAGATGGTTGTTAGAATGTGTAAATATGAATTTCATATATTTTGCAGGCCATCATGTTCTGCGAGTTAGACACACAACAGGAGATTCTAGTAAATCGTTTTCAAAGGCCCACTACCACTTTAGACGCGCGCTTCAGAGAATGCATCGAAGTGGCAGCGCGAGTTTCCGCTAAATATAGCGTGGCCTGAAAACATACTAAAGTTCTCCAATAATTTGTGCCCGCTGTACGAAAACAGAGATCCGCTACAAGATGCCCGCGCCTGGTACATAGCAATTTGCGGCAGGTTTGAGCGTAATAAGCCGGTTTTTTGAAGATGGAATGTTTTGTGAATATGTAAGTTATCCTCACATATTGAAGGCACCACATCTCGCGCATGTGTTCTGAGCTCCTTGATCAACCAAGAATATCTATGAAACGTACCTTCAATGGGTGTGTTGATGCACCGCAGCTCCCAAGTATGCGTTTATTTTTACACGGGCTACAGCCAAACAAATTTGACAGCTGAAAATCGGTGACTGGGAGGGTGCAGCCTTGCAGCTCCGTGAAACCTGCCCCCGAGGGGCTAGGCTTGGCGAGCGCCAAAAAATAGGTCAGAGTACGCTATAGGAGCTGTAGGTACCCGTAAGTCACGAAGTCGCTGCTGCCACACCTATCGCCCGTCGGTCAGAATGAGGATTTTCTCGGCTTATCCTCTCAGAAGAAGCCGGCGCAAAAAGGGACCCTTCCCCCCGCCTCGCCGTGCTGCAAGACAGGAGAGAAAGGGAAAAAAAGAGGGCGAGGAGGACTTTCCGCCAGGCTGAAGAATATCTCTGCTGGTCCCGTACACTTCGCGCTCTCCACTTTTGCCCGCCTCGTCCTTTCCTATATCCTCTCCACGTTTTACCTTGCCCCAACCTGGCTCCCCCTCGCAGCTTAGGAGAGGGGAGCGCTAAGAGGATTATCTTCCCTGCAGAAAACCGAGGTCCTACGTCGGCCTTTAAGAAAGGGCCTTAAGAAAGTGTCGGCTGGAAGCAACGCTAGGGGTATACAAACGTGTTAGAGCACAGATGATGCAGTGGCGGTTGGTGCCTTTCGCGTATCTTACTAGCAAGTTAGTCTGGAGTATTTCCTACGGCGAGGCAGGTGGCGAAAAAAAAGGAGATAAAAATAATGTGAGCAGTTATCGACCAATTTCAATTCTTCCCTTATTTTGTAAAGGCCCTGATAAAGTAATGCAGTCCCGTCTCGTACAATTTCCGAATAAGCACGATTTACTCTCATCTTCGCAGTTTTGTTTCGGAAAAAAAATCGTTCCACGAAATTATCTTTCTTGTCCAAGAAAGAATATATATTACAAAATTTTGAAGAAAAAAGAACAGTTGCTGGCGTATTCGTAGATTTTACTGCAGCCTTTGACTTCGTGGATCATAACATTCTGCTTTGTAAACTTAATTACTATAGTATTCGAGGGTTTTCGTTATCACTCCTAGATTCATACTTGAGTCACCGCTTCCAGTATATTAACATTAGTGGTCATTCCTCCGATAGAAAGCGTATTATTTCAGGGGTCCCACAAGAGAGTATTTTAGGGCCCCTTCTTTTTAACCTGTACATGAACGATATTGTGAATATAGACGCTGTTACTAAATTTGTAATTTATGCAGACGACACCAGTATATTTTTTTCTCTCTTTAAATAGAAATTAAGTTGTGGATGTTGTTAATTTTACGTTGTCAAGGTTGGCGGCTGGGGCAAAAGAAAATGGACTAAGTATTAACTCTGATAAGAGAAAGGCTATTTTCTTCCGTCAAAAAATAAACAAATTTTTATGCCGAGGCCTATAGTATTTAGCTCAAGTCCGATGGAGATCGTGGAAAATTTTAAAACACTAGGTTTTTTTTTCTTCTGAAAATGTGTCATGGGATAGCCATGTAAATTATTTTGCTTCCAAATTGTCTCGCGTTGTTGGTTTAACGTATCGCCACAGCCAAATTCTACCAGTTTGCGTGAAAATAATTATTTACCATGCTCTGTTTTACTTACTCCTGAGTTATCAAGCGTGAGGGCATGCTTGCAAGAAATTCAAGCCGCAAAGATGAGTAGGAAGTCTACAGCAGTCGAATATGAAGGTGCTCCTCTTCTACTGCTGACCGTCTTCGAGGAAGACAAGGACCTCTTCTACAAAGTAATCGAGGTAAACATTGCAAGCAAGATTTTGCAACCCTATTTTTTCTCAGCATTCCTAACAGGTTACCTTGTAATTTAGTGTGTAAATATGACCATATTCTGCACAGTATTGAAATTAACATTCTCATGTACGGGTAAATGCCTTGTCTGCTACGGAAGGTTTTTTTTACGCTTATTATATCCGTCTGCACTCAAGAAAAAAAAATCTTCAGAGCCTACGCACTATACAAATTCAACATTGCAAAAATATTTTATCATAATTTGCGCCACAGCATGAACTAAAATTGAACAGGCGATTCTTTTTAGTATCGGACATATAAGGCCAATCGTCTTCTCGCATGCCTTTTATGGCACTGAAAACTTCTTGCGTAAAGAAAACCAAATTACAAACCAAAATACCTATGTATGTGTGGAACTCTCCCTCGATAACAGGAAACTGGGTGTGACGATGACTTGGGAGACATGCCAGGCTCTCCCTTCATTTGTGCAAAAGGTATAGTTGCAAATGATACTAGCAGACAGGTAGGCATTGCTAAATTATGACACATTTCAATCAGGAGGGAGCTTTGTGACTGCTAAGTCGTTCACGATATGCATCGACAGCCAGCCAGTGGTCCACACGTCCAGCCCGTGCCAGGCCTTCAAGCTCGTGTTCTTTGCTCACTTTGCCTTCAACGTCGTTTACCGCATGGAGGCAAGCCTGTGTTTGGAGTTCACGCAGAGGTAGGAACGAAAGTGTCTATTCATCATTTCGTAATTTACTGAGTCGCGATGAGGACTGACTCAGCACCTTTCGCGCTTTTGTGTCGTGCATAACTTCCAGTGGCAAACAACAAAGCGGCGTTCGAGCAGTTACAGGAGAGCCTTTATGAGGGCAGTGATGTGATTGCTGCGCCAATTGCGCCAAACTGCGCCAAGGGGCTAACCCTGCTACATCCTGCTACATTTTGCCGAAATATGGGTAATCTGCGCCAAGCCTGCGCCAAAAGACCAATTTTGGTAGTTTTTCAAGACCGAAACTAAACCGAGTACCGTAATTGAGCATGCGTGAGGTAGATGGCGCAAGGGGCCGCCCAACAAAAAGTACCCTTTATCAATCGTCCATCTGGTTTTAGTTTTTCCCGCCACCTCTCGTTTCACGCTCTCGTCGTTCATGTGTCTCTTCTCGCGCCTTTTTAAAAAAAAAAAAAAAACATTTCAACGATAGACGCGGGGTGTGTGTTGACGCTTCAGTGCTTCAGTCGTTTTACAAAGCGCTCCAAGTACTTTTTGACCCTGACTCGCGATGTCTTGTTTTGACCTGACTCGCTCAGGTTCTTTTTTTATGTGTGTTTAGCTTGCACCTCGCCTCCCGGCCTGACAAGCAGGTGCCGCTGGACTGTTTTTTTCGTCATATTTTGCACACAATTTTGGGAACCAGCTGGCGACGAAGCGGAGTGGCATGGTGTCTGTTTCGATCGAACAGCCATCTCCGCTCGCGCGACGAAGCACGTTCAAATGCAAGCCTGCTAAAGTTGCCCTCATGTGCATGCGGACATAACTGCACGACAGAGGCACCAGCCGGGACGCTTGCAACCCATTATTTTACGTTTGCTTACTTTTGACGAAACTCTGGCACGTCGGGAACCAGTAAAACGGTGGCAAGCGGTTTTTCGGAATTGCTCGGCAACGCCCACAGCACTGTTCATTTGTGGCATGTCTCTGTCTCTTTGGAGACATTGAAAGTGGGAAGTTATTACTAGCCAAAGGCAAAGCGAGGCTTGCAGCAGCCTTGTAGAAAGTTTCAAAAAGCAAAAAGAAAAGAACCCGCTTTGTCTTGTATACAATTTCGCATTGCACTGCGGTAGTTACGTGTTTTATCAGTCGGAGACAGCTTCCATTTATTATATTATATAACTATACAGGTCAAGCTAATGCTGTGATATGTACTAATTAGCTGGTCATTTTCAAATAAATAGTTTGGTTCTTATTTATCTATAACGGTACATATATATGTATAATTTAACTGAAGCATTGCAAAATGTGTCATGTCATTGGCATTTCAGTTACATGTTGAAAGACTCCCAGGTGGTGCGGCGAGCGAAGTGGCCTTCGTTCGTTCAGCACTTAAAACGAATAGGTTTATTTTTCTAAGAATATCTGCTCCAAAGGCCACTTTTACTGCTCCAAAACACCGTTTTGGCTGCTCCAAAAGGTGCTCCAAAACGGCTTAGGCCAATCACATCACTGTGAGGGCCCTTTTTAGTTATAAAACTAAAAAATAAAATGATAAAAACAGAAAAAAAAATTTGCCTTTGCCGATTTTGAGTGATTGATTACCGATGGATTGAAATCGGCTGCTCCTTGGTGCGAGCTGTCTTCAGCACGCAGCTGTTAGTGGAAGTGAAAGGCACTCTCCTTTCGAGACGAGACAAAGGCGATCCTGACTGTCACCGCATGACCCGTTGCAATTAGAGCACGCAACTCGGTAACCAAGTCCCAGGCCAGTCCTACTCAATAAAGATGTTCATAGATGTTAGTATGTTAAGTGTCATTACAAAACGCGACCTCAAATATCTGTTTTGCGCTGTTCATGAGCTTTATATTCTATTGTGATTGTGTGCATCTCCTGAAAGTGGCTCAACCTTTTAGATGCCCAGTCGGGAAGACATGCAACCCTATGCCTCTTTGTCTGGTGCTGTTTTGTGGCAGCCTTGCACACAACAGGGGAACTCACTCATTGAAAACCGTGAGCGGACACCCGGTAAGAAGTCTCGTGCTAACGCGGAAACTCCCAAACGCCGGGCATACAACGCACGCTGAAACGGCCGTAGTACCAGGGAGAACCACAGGTACCAGAATGCACCGCGGGAGCGGTGGTGTCGCGCAACTCCTGGTGAGATCAGTCTATTTGAGGGAGGCTTATCGGAGAGTAGGCGCCGTGTAACTGAACTTTTGGGTTGCTCGTCAAAAGAGCCCTAAGCGGTTGAAATTAATACACAGTCCTCCACTGCGGGGTGCCAGATGCCCGTCATTGGTTTGGCACGTAAAAACCCAAAATTTGACTTTTGTTTTCTTGCTCTAGGGACATTGCTGCAGTAAACCCAGGAAAAGGTACGAAGGTTCAACGAACGAAATCCAAACAACATTGCTTGACGCCCAAGGTTGCAGCACTGGTGACAGCGTTGCCTGATTATGACTTCTAAACATTCAAACATGAAGATACATGTGCCATGCAGGCGTCCAACCAGCATAATATTTGCTTTCTTGTTTTGTTTTAATAAAGGTTTTAATATTTTATAGTAATTTATCTGAGTACAAACATTCTTCTGCAGAGAATATTTGCTTAATGCAGGTATAATAGGAAACAAGGATGAAAAAAAAAAAAGAAAGGTAACACAGCCCAGCCTGAAAAAAAAAAGTTGAAAAAACCGGCATACTAAAAAGCAACCCTACGCCGTGTCTTCTCTATTACTTGGCCCTCGTTGTTTGGTGACTGCCCCAAACGAGCAAAATTAAACTCTCACAACCATCTGTTCCCTGAAACGTTGTTGCCATTTTAGCTTATTAACAGGCGCGACAAAGCATAGTTATTACAATTATTTTTAAATTTGGCAGATTTGATATTTGACGGTGGAACAAGGCGTCAGCCACCATGACCTTTCTGCTAATATATTACTACGCGACAGCTGTGTACATAGGCCTCTACGTAGCAAAGCGTGCATACTATCAAAGGTAATAAAATACATCCAATTGCGTTTGCTACAATGCATGCTTCAGTAGCTTAGAGGCCTAGTAACACAGCTGTCGCGTTGCAATATATCAGCAGCGAGGTGGGCTTTCACAGTCATTGATTTCACGAAACTTGTAATTTTATAGGAATTATCACCCCTCGTATTTCTCTGTACCTGATTTGATGGAACTTCTTATTTTACATAAACTGTCTGTGCTGTTATTTTTCTGGCGTTGGTTTAAAATAACTTGTAATTTTAGAGAAATCTTCTGTGCTAAGATTTGATTATACATGATGATTGAAACCTGAGACTGTGGTTTGAAAAACGGAAACTCGTGAAGGAGGAAGAATAAGGGACAGACGACGACTCCGTTTTGTCTGTGCCCTTTTCTTCATCCTTCACGAGTTTCCGTTTTTCAGACCAGTCTCAGGTTTTAATCATCAAGTATAACTTACACCAGCTGATTTGAGTTGTGTAAAAAAACAGAAATTTTCTGGCAGCTGGCCTGCCAGAAAATTTCTGCAAAGCTCTGTTCCCTGTTTTTGATTTTTCTGTTATTTAACATACTCTTTCTGTTTTTCACTAACAGGTAATTTCTGTAAAATCACATGTTCTGCGAAAGAAGTTTCACAGGCCTTGTAATTTTACAGAAATTATCTGTTAGTTAGAAACAAAAAGTATGTTAAATAACAGAAAATTTTAAAAACAGAGAACAGAGCTTTACAGAAATTTTCTGGCAGGCCAGCTGCCAGACAATTTCTGTATTTTTACGCAACTTTTTTTTACAGTGTACGAAGCTCGAACACCAGTGCAAAGCGGCTCGAAGCGACTCTCCGAGGGGGGTGAAGTGGGGTGAGGTGTTTGCGCCCCTGGCGGTAAGCAAGTAAACTACATGCGGGGAAAAAATGCCATTGACTCCTAGGTGATTGCAAAGGCCGTAAGAAGAGAAAGAGCGCGCGCTTCCAGTCCGGCCGTGTTTCAACCGGGAGTTGCACGGCCACTGCGCTGGCGCGTTCGATTCATCTCAGTTCTAAACGAGTTCAGACCCAATCCCTCAAATTCTTGCACCGGCTCCGGAGCCATTTCAACGTCCGTGCAGAAGCAGACGACAAGAGAGACCCGTTGCTCTGGGGCAGGGGGCGCGAGCGCGTTCCCAAGACACACGACCATGTTATGATAGCTGCACCATCGAGGTGGCTCAGTAACGTTCGATTTTGCACGTGCCACGTTCGAATGCAAGCACCTGTCAGCGTTTGTAGATGCGCGATCACAAAACTTCAAAGAAAATATCAATAAAAATTTAAGAAAAAAGAATTATGCAGCCCGTGGGCCGCAGCGTCCCGTTAAACATTCCTTTAGCGGTACTATTTGCATCGCTTTCTTTTATGCTTCCGCGAGCACATACGTTTCACTTTACGCGACAGCGAAGCCAAAGCTACTGGCAAAAGCACGTTCCCCCGAATGATGCTCGCACGGCACGAGCGCACGTGCTCCTCAGGGACACTGAAAGCTCGCGCAGCTCGCTCTTGTAGCGTCTGCTACGCTGGCACATATAATGGAACGGAGTATGAAAAACTGTAGTGGGGAACCGAAATAGCGCAAACGCGAGCCAAATAAGGAGTTTTAGAATAGCGCCCGCTAAAGCTTTGCGTACGCAAAGAATAGCGTCGTCGCCACTGCGCATGCTCCGAACGCAATTTTAGCGTGCGCTATTTCTCGGAAATGGCGGGCGTACGCAAAGAGTCTTTGCGCTTCTCCTAGGAGAATTCGTGATGAGAAGTTGGCTAAATCCAAGACGAGCACAGTTAAAAAAACATGGCGGCTTCCAGGATTATGACGGCGGCTGCTTTGGCGGCGTCGTGAGTGCGACGTCGGCGGTATCCTCGCGACTGCAATTTTCAATACGGGACGACATTGTACTCGGTTTGGCAGCGATTACCGACAACTTGATGCTTGTGACGCGCGAACATTTCACGGCGAAGGTATGATGTGCGAAGGTCAGTACACGAGAGCTCTCTTGCCGAGGCGACGCAAGCGGACACGACCGCTCAACCGCTCACGTCGCGTTCTCATGTTTAAACAAAATAAAATGCTACTCTGGACCAAAAAACTCGTTTTTTTCTAAAGTTACAGCATTTCGTGCGTGAAATAAATTTGTTTACTGTATCTTGGTGGCGTCGGAAGCGCGAGATGCTTGGGCTTTTGCGTCGCGGTGGAGAAACGCTATTCTAAAACTCTCTTGCGTCGCGTGCGCTAATACAAGCGCTAAATTTAGCGCCAGCGTGCGCTAATATTGCGTACGTTATTCTAAAACTCCCTAATATTCTATTTCGCTCGCCTGAGCGCTGCTCAAAACTTGAGAACTACGGGCCTATAGCAGACGACACTCCCCGTCCGTCTTTGCTCGCGGTGCCATTTCTCAGAGCTCTTGCTCAAAACGAGAAAGGACGGACAAACACAAACTTTGGAATTTTGTGTTTGTCCGTCCTTTCTCGTTTTCTTCCTCAAGTTTAACTATCCATACCAACCCGCTCGTTTTGTCACTTGCTCAAATGTCTGCGATGTTTAACATTAACGCTGAGGCAGAGGTTGCATTTCCTTTCATTCATGATAATAATGTAGCCGCGGTGGACGCGAAATTGAGATCATAACCGAGGGTAGGAATTTGGTTGTTTATGATATTCTGAAAGCGTTTTAGGCACCTGCTCGCGTAGGTTTCGCTCCTTGTGGTAAGTGTTTAAATATTGGCTCACGTAAATTGTTTCTTATTGATCCTATGTGGGGATCCACAGTGTGGATATCCTTCCTTACAGACACGGGACAGGTATTGCACCTTTGATAGTCCCCGCCTTCAGTTGCTCTTGGATGCATACTGACGACTCCGATACATTACATACGTCTCGTATTTATTACATTGGCCCTCGCATGCCCCGTAGCTGAGCATAATACTGCATGCTTTGTCCGCCGGTATCTGTGGACGCCCACTAACGGGCCTGGAAAAAACGCCGAGAATCGGCATTGGCTTGGCAGTTCCACGCAGGTCTTTCTTGAGACTCAGAATAAACGCTTCAACTTGACACCAAAGTTACGGTCGATAACTGTTTATTCCCAAAACGCTATCGTCAGGCCTTTGTCTTCGAGGTGACCGCTAACGACCGGGGGCTGCCGCCAGTGACTCCCGACGCAAAATCACCCTGATGCCGCGAACCTATCGTCGAAATGCGAAACTCGAGAGACTTGGAATGAATCTATTATTGCTAAATGAATGTGAAGGACGAGCGCTTATGGAAACGACAGGAACAGAACGGCCGTTAAAAATGCGGACAGAAACACATTTCGTGCAGAAAATGTTTTTAGTGCACTCGAATAAAAAATATTCACAAAAAGGATTCCGTTATTATACTTTAAAACTAAGGAAACGTGAATGGTCTCATCGAACCGCGACTAATTAAATGTAGCATACAACGTGGCGTGGAAAAACAAGAGCTAACAGCTACAGACGACACCCTGCGCTTCCTCTCAAAAAGCCAACCACAGCGCCAGTCCTAGCGCGGCGGCTGCACTGGTTCTGCGCCGCCGCTGCACGACTCCTGCACGACTCTGAACTGGGACAAAACTAGCTCAGAACTTTCTGGCCCAATCGAAAAGACCTAAAACCCGTCCTCGTCATTCATATGTCGTCAGTCCCGCTTGGCAGGATTGTAGCGCGCAGACGATAAAGCTGGCGCCACCTAGTGACGACGATCGTAATTAGTGCATCCTTGACCGGGTATGGGCCTTTGACGTTGTCCTGGCTCCCCCCTTTCTCTTCACCCCAAAATAAACAACGTGACGCCAAGGAGGATAAAGTACTATACTCCGCGACAACTTTTCCTGGCAATGCAGTGGAAGGTACAGGCCCGCGTCCCCTCTCCCATTTTGAGTGTACGCAGGCTCTTTTCCTCCCCCATTTCCGGGAAGAGGAGGAGAGCCCGCGCGCGCACACTCAAAATGGGAGAGGGGACGCGGGCCTGTAAGGGGGAGGAGGAGAGCCTGCGTACACTCAAAATGGGAGGGGGGACGCGGGCCTGTAAGTACCTTCCACTGCATTGCCAAGAAAAGCCTAGTCATAAAAAGTTTAAACGATATTGTGCCCAGCGTGACCGCAGATCTGTCTGGCGATTGGTGCGCGTGACATGTCACGTGCGAGATGGATAGTTGATGGTAGGAGGATTCCTTGCAGGATCGCGCGCGCTCCGTCGGGTAGGTTTTGACGGATCGAACGCTAGACGAAGGCTAGCTACGGTCACGTGTTGTGGTGAGAGTAAGGAGGAAAATGAAAAAGAGGGGAGGCGTCAAGGGAGCATGGCTTGTGGAGGCTACGCGGCTGACGTCATGCCCTCTCCTACCCTTCTATTCTCCATGACCAAGACACGTCGCGCTGATTCGATGGTTGATTTTGAAGTGCTGGCTAGAATCCGTCGGTTGAAACGGAAAATATAGCTAACCATCTGCTGAAAATACAAGCGTGGGGTTATCATTTACTGATATCAAGGATCATATTTCACCCATTTCGAAGCGTTCCGGGGATATTTCGAGTTTCAATTCTGTACCCCCTTATACTTTAACGAAATTCGAAATATAGCCGTCGTGTTCAGAAATAGGTTGAATATCATCCACAATATCCGTAAATGACAATCGCACGTTTCTATTTTGAGCCTGATGGTTGTATTTTTCGTTATAAACGGCCCACTCTGGAAAACGCTCGGACAGCAGCCAGCGGAGAGCACGTCACATTCGCCGCAATCGTGACGTAGTTTGTCTCGGGACCTTCGTCCAGACGCAGCGGGCGCTGCAAGCTATCCCAGCCAATCCCGCTCTGTCGACGTAGATACGCTTTCCGCGCGTCGCTGTGCCCCCTCTCCAAGGTCACGTGACTCGTGAGTGCCTACGACTGCGCCACGTACCATGCTCGGTTCCATCGGTGTCCCCAGAGCCGGAAACGCTCGGCAAATGAGGAACGGCATTTTTACTACGTCACGTGGCCTTGTTCCATTAATTCCATAATCCATACCATAGCCTCCTCTATTCAAGTGCCGATTTTAGGAGGATGGCCTAGTCGTTCCAGCAACCGAAGCGGCTGCTTTTGTACGGATTTTGAGTGACGGGTTAATCTTCTATAATCTTGTAGAGGGACAATAGCGACTTCTGGGTCACACGCTGATAGCACGGACCGGTCGAGGGTCCGGCGTTCGCCTTCATATCGCCTGCGGGTGTACTTAGTTAATTTTAAGGAATAGTAATGAGTCAGGGTATTTTGTTACTTTTCGGGAGTAACGTGTACAACAGCGTTTAAGCAGACTCGTCTTAATTCTAACCTGAGTAGGCAACAAAGGCGTGAGCGCCGTTGCTGGGGTGTCTATCGTTGCTAGAGTGTCCTCCTCCCCCTCGTTTTTTTTCTTCGCCCCGTTGGGCGTCCAGGCGACCGGATGCAGGCGGCACGGCCATGTCAGCGCGGCGCGACCACTTCACGACTCATAAGAAGTGGTTAGTTCTGAAGTTCGCTTGATACTTCTTTTACAAGTAATGACAACCAATACATATGACAAAGCATATTTCTCTGGAACAAAATGGCGACATTCAGTTTAAACCTGTGCTGTGTGCTGTCACTCTCTTCCCAAAACCGCTTATGGTCAAGAGATCCAACGAGTCAAAAGGTCCAATAATGAATCTTTTGACTCGTTGGATCTTTTGACTCGCCAGGCACGAGTCAAAAGATCCAATGTGGGTCAAGAGGTCCAACGAGTCAAGAGATCCATCGAGTCAAAAGATCCACGGCGAGTCAAGAGGTCCAGCGAGTCAAAAGGTCCAACGAGTCAAAAGATCCACGGCGAGTCAAGAGGTCCAACGATTCAAAAGGTCCAACGAGTCAGAAGGTTCAAAAATGAATCTTTTGGCGCGTTGTATCTCTTGATTCGGCAGACGCGAGTCAAAAGATTCAATCCGGGTCAAGAGGGCCAATTACTCGAGAACCGCCGAGCCATATTGAAAGGGGGTCGCGAAAAGCTCCTTACCAGTTTTCCCCTAGTGCAAGGGGAGACGTTGAACATTAAAGATCAGAAAATATTTTTTTACCAAGTGCCGTACTTTTTGTTGAAAAAAAAAGAAGAAAAAAAAAGTGAGACAGATTTAAGTTTGACGCGCCGCTCAACTCCCCACCGTTTTCCGGCTGGAGGCCGGAAAACGGGCCAGAAGGGGTTACCCGGGGCCGGAGGCCGGTTTCGTGTCGCTGGCTTTGGGGAGTGGGAAGGGAGCGCTTTTCTTTGCTTCGTGTAGATGCGCCACTAAAACTTTGCGTGACAAAAGTCATGAATATAAGTCTTTTGTCGCGTCTGTTCACGTTTTCACGACAACATTAAAAAAAATGTATCCTCAAATTGAGCAGGTACTTATTGAACTTGCTAACTCTTTCACTCAGTTCATGTCACGCGCGTATTTTCTTGGCCGGCACAAGTGGTTGCAGGAGGAAAGGGGAATAGTCCCTTTTCTTCGCGATCTCTCGAGGCTAGGGAGGGCCGGAGGGGATTCTCCTCATGTTGTTGTGGTTACGCTGAACCGTGACTTTTTTTCCCGAAAGCAATATTGTCATCGAAGACGAAGCAGAACGAACATACAACCGCGACGAGAGGACCTGCTTTCAAAGCGCGGCACCTTTGTCTTTAGGTGACTTCGATTTGCCTGGAGCCACGAATAATTAGCGGGCTAGCAAGCAGACAATAGACTAATTGCCAACATCTAAACAAAAAAAGGCAGGCGAAAAAACGATCTGAGTGGCGATGTGTGTAAACAAAGTTATTCAGGACCTAAAAATCGGTGAGCTTGTGTCCGGAGAGATAGTATACGGCGAGCTTTTCACAGCGAAGCTTTTTATGACTAGGGTTCTGTGGATTTTTCATGTGCGTGACCAAAAACTCTACGCTCGCACCGCCGCACGCGCACGCCTTCCCCGTATCAAAGATTCGAAGTAAATAACCAAAATAAAGCATTGACGAACGCGCGTGCAAGATGCCATTTGTTTTAGGTTTTTGCTTTAGAACAGTTACTGCTGCAGACGCCGGCACGTGCGGCGCCTGGAACACCATTCGCTGCATTCTCCTTGATTCTTGGGTAATTTAGCAATAGGGCTATTCAGTAGATTACTTATCAATAGGCACCATTTTCAAGATCAGTGGACTCTCAGGTAGATAATAACGGTTTATCAAAGATGTGCCACTATGCGACCTGCGGGACGGTGGAGCAAACCTCACCGGAGAAAAACTCACCTGAGATAAGCTCACTGGAGAAAAGCTCATCGGAGAAAAGCTCACCGCCAACTGTCCTACGCTGACAAAAAGCTCACCTGAGAATCTAAGAATCGAGCGTTGACTCAAGTGAAATACGCTCACTAAACTGAAGTATGCTGTGATGGCTTATGCGCATGCGGTCATTCTGCCCTTCACTAGCAGAATATATTTTTAAAATATTATAACATCGTGTAACACGTTAGACGTTGCCCGACGAAAATAAAAGAAATAATTCCGATAGAAGGCTAATTTTCAAAAAAAAAAAAGAAGAAATGTCGATAGAACGCTAATTGAAAAAAAAAAAAGCTCGTATTTCCTCTATCCTGGCTACGTCAGAATTAAATATGGTGACACACAAAGACGCTGTTCCATAACACGCAATCACGAAAAATATATTTGAGGTTTCTGTTTATTCAGTGTCAGGTCGGTTTGCCTTTGAGGAGCGGCGACACTGGTTTACGCTGTAGACGAGAAATTTTGACAATGCAGTACCACTACAAGCCTGTGGTCTTTAACGTGCATCACGCAGTAGGCATACATGACTGCACGCATGCCACAAAAAATATGTAGTATGTTTATGATAATGTCTGATTCATCATGTGGATATTTTTTCTTGCGCCGTAATTGCGCTAATTCGAAATTATAAAAAAAAATATTATCACATTTTTGTTCGTTCTACTAAAGCTACGTCCTACTAAAGCTACAGCGCAACCAACGCTACGAGCTGACAGGACCCATTAAGCAATGGTGAAAACAAAACGTGTTCATGGCGTGCGTCGACTTTTTTGTGCATGTTATTACAGGCTAGTCCAATCAATCGCAGAGTTCCTCATGGCTTTGCACTTTTAGTGTGCGCGTGTGCATTTGTGTAGCGACTTTCAAGCTAGTACAGCGGGCAAATTTTTTGGGGAATTCCTGCGGTAGTCAAGCATACAGCACGAAGAGCTTACGTTGGTCACCAGCCGATTAAAATGGAAAACGCACAACGCCGTGACATAGCCACCCATTTAGGATGCCATAACCTGTCGTTCTCGAGGCCACTGCATCATCTTCTCCCACCATCTTTTTTTTTTTTGTTTGTTATTATTCCCAGGATCCCAACTCGTTACAGGGCAGTCATCGTCACCCCCTCCTAGCCACCCAAAAGCCGTCATTCCTCGTTGTTTGGCTTCTCTTTCTTTTCCTGCTGTTTTGGTTACAACTTCCTTCGAAGCCCTTCACCCCCCCCCCCCCCCCCCCTTTTTTTGTTCCCCGTTATCGGACAGGAAGTCAAGAGGGCCAACAAGTTAAAAGGTCCAATAATGGATCTTTTGACTCGTTGGATCTTTTGACTCACCCGACACGAGTAAAAAAATCCAATGTGGGTCAAGAGGTCCAACGAGTCAAGAGGTCCAACGAGTCAAAAGATCCACGGCGAGTCAAGAGGTCCAACGAGTCAGAAGATCCAATAATGGATCTTTTGACGCGTTGGATCTTTTGACTCGTTGGACCTCTTGACTCGGAATCCCCAAAACCTGCATCGTCACGCAGCGCTTCAAAGGATGTCGCTACATGTAGGAAGCTGTTATCTAGGGACTGTACTTAGGTGTGCATAACCTCTCTAGGTATTTCTCTAAATAAAACCCGATTACTTTTTTTTTTCGGTTTCACACGCTCAATTATATACAAAATGTCGATTCCGAGTCAAGAGGTCCAACGAGTCAAAAGATCCAACGCGTCAAAAGATCCATTATTGGACCTTTTGACTCGTTGGACCTTTTGACTCGTTGGACCTCTTGACTCGCCGTGGATCTTTTGACTCGTTGGACCTCTTGACTCGTTGGACCTCTTGACTCACATTGGACCTTTTGACTCGTGTCGGGCGAGTCAAAAGATCTAACGAGTCAAAAGATCCATTATTGCACCTTTTGACTTTTGAACCTCTTGACTTCCTCTCCGATAACGGAGAAAAGGGGGAGGGGGGGGGGGGGGTGAAGGGCTTCGAAGAAAGTTGGAACGAAAACAGCAGGAAAAGAGAGAAAAGCCAAACAACAATGAATGACGGCTTTTGGGTGGCTAGGATGGGGTGACGGTCACTGCACTGCAATGAGTTGAGATACCGCGAATAATAACAAAGCAAAAAAAAAAATGATGATGGGAGAAGATGATGCAGGGGCCTCGGGAACGACAAATTTTGGGATCCTAAATGGGTGGCTATGTCACGGCCTTGTGCGTTTTCCGTTTCAATCGGCTGGTGACCAACGTAATCTCTTTGTGCTGTATGCTGAAGGCTGTATGCTTCGTGCTGTACCGTAGTAATTTCCCAAGAGTTTTGCGCGCTGTACTAGCTTGAAAGTCACCACATAAATGCACACGCGCACACTAAAAGTGCAAAGCCGTGAGGCACTCTGCGATTGCATTGGACTAGCCGGTAATACCATGCGCAAAAAGGTCGACGCACGCCATGAATACGTTTTGTTTTCACCATTGCTTAATGGGTCCTGTTAGCTCGTAGCGTGGGTTGCACTGTAGCTTTAGTAGAACGTAGTTTAAACACGGGAGGAAAAAAAAATCTGATAATATTTTTTTTTATAATTTCGAATTGGCGCAATGGCGGTGCAAGAAAACATGTCCACATGATGAATCAGACACTATCATAAACATACTACATATTTGTAGTGGCGTGCGTGCAGTCATGTATGGCTACTGCGTGATGCACGTTAAAGACCACAGGGTTGTAGTGGATGACTGCACTGTCAAAATTTCTCGTCTGCAGCGTAAACCAGTGTCGCCGCTCCTCAAAGGCAAACCGACCTGACACTGAATGAACACAAACCTGAAATATATTTTTCGTGATTGCGTGTTATGCAACAGCGTCTTTGTGTGTCACCATATTTAATAAGGTAACACACGAAGACGTTGCCAGGATACAGGAAATTCGACCTTTTTTTTTTCAATTAGCGTTCTATCAACATGTGTTCTGTTTTTTTTTTTTTAATTAGCCTTCTATCGGAATTATTTATTTTATTTTCGTCGGGCAACGTCTAACGTGTTACACGGTGTTATAATATTAAAAAAAAATATGTTCTGCTAGTGAAGGGCAGAATGACCGCATGCGCATAAGCCATCACTGCATACTTCAGTTGAGTGAGCGTATTTCACTTGAGTCGACACTCGATTCTTAGATTCGTAGGTGAGCTTGTCTCAGCATCGGACAGTTTGGCGGTGAGCTTTTCTCCGATGAGCTTTTCTCCAGTGAGCTTATCTCCGGTGAGCTTTTCTCCGGTGAGGTTTGCTCGCTCCGCCGCCCCGCAGGTCGCACAGCGGCACATCTTTGATAAACCGTTATTATAAACCTGAGAGTCTACTGATCTTGAACATGGTGCCTATTTTAAAACATCTACTGAATAGACCTATTGCTAAATTACCCAAGCATCATGGAGAACGCACGGAATGGTGCTCCAGGCGCCGCACGTGCCGTCGTCTGCAGCAGTAAAGGCCGGTTCACACATACAGCGGAGCGCTAAGTTAGCGCTACGTGAGCGCTCCAAGGAGCGCTTCATGGCGCGTGATGTAGCGCTCTGTTAGTGCTTCAGAAGCGCTTTGTTAGCGCTCTGTTAGCGCTACAGAAGCGCTCTCACGCTCCTTGTGCCGTGCTTGCTGCTGCGGAATAGCGCGTGCACGGCGATTCCTTGGTTGTTGTTTTTCCTTTGGCATTGAAAGAAGAGGAAGTAAAAGAGCTGCTCTCTAAGCAAAGGGTCGGGCAGGCGACCCATAGTCATGGACTCTGAGCGACTAATTGATTGGGTACGACATCAGCTTTCCATTCGATATGTGTGACGCTGGTTTTAAGGACACGCAGGTAAAAATAATCGCCTTCGAAAGAGCTCTGTCTCGGTCCCTCAGCCTATAGACCGTTTTACTGAAAGAGGGCGAGAGAGAAAAGGGGAGAGGGCTACCGGCGCTTTCCCCCTTTCTGATTGTGTAGAAAGAGTGAAAGTCCCCGATGAGAGGCTTGGCCGGTGATGGGTGTCTGCAGTGCAGGAACTTCGTTCGCACTTTCTTTTCTGTTTTGAACTCGCAAACTTAATTAGAGCCACGGGCTTCGATGGCAACAGTCCCCCGGTCATCGGGACACCATTGCTCGGTCATAGGGTGCACGAGTAAAAACAGAAAGCGTCGAATACTGTCCGAGGACTTATGTAGCTTGCGAGGAATCCAGCAAGGCGAGAGCGGCTGCAATGTCTTGCGATGCAATGTCGGGATCACATAGAAGGCTCCATCGCTTTCCATATGACCCCGGTTTCAGGCGGCGGTGGATTGAGTCCGTAAACCGAAAAGGCGTTTCCTCAACGCCAACCTCTACTGTGCTCGGAACATTTTGTGAATGGAGCGCGCAGCGAAAGCTGTACCGCCGATGAACATGGGGTACACTCGCAAGGTGCGTGCGAGTTTTCTCGTGATAACTGCTGTTCGAGCTTGTGAAAGTTTGTAACTGAATATATCTTAAAATTGATAATTTTCAGTGGTGACTGGCTCGATTTTATCATCTACAACACTTAGTTGAAGGCTCGTTTCCGCCGCCGGATGAGGCTGGAAATTTTTGAAATGGTAGTTCTATCGGCTTTCCTCAATCGCGATCTCCTGCGTGATACCAGAGAGCCGGCAAAAGAGCTCCTTGGAGTGGCGCTGGTATGTTGTTTCCTTTGATTGGGCGATTTGAAACGCCGGACAGTCGCTGCAGGGTACGCCTCGTGTGTTGCGATCTGCGTTTTCGAGCCCAGTGTGCAAGTTTCTTTGTTCGGGTCATGGCATCCGTCAGTACGGCGACGGGGGGAACAACGGCAGTGAACGTGCCAGCGATAGAAATTGGAGGTGAGTACTCAAACTATTGCATCAAATAGTAAAATTATTCGTGGCTGCTTTGAGACTTACTGCGGTAACATATAAGTACATCTAGAACGTCCTCGTCGTTCATCCACAAGGAAATATAAGAACACGGACACGAAGATAAAAGCAGCGCAGCAAAACGATCAGTAGCAGCTCCGGGTGTTTACAAAAGTTAATTGAGGTTCCTGTTTCGTGTATCGCTTGTTGATTACTAAAAATGGCTACGTTGAAATAGGCTCATTGCAAGGAAAAATTGATAAATGGTTCACCATTTCCAGTCATCCAGAAAGCGATGGAGCTTAAAAAACATTACAGCCGCACTCGCCTTGCCGGATTCCACGCAAGCAACTATAGGTCCTCGGACAGTATTCGACGCTTTCTGTCGTTATTCGTGCACCTTATCACCCAGCAATGGTGTCCCGATGACCGGGGGACTGTCGCCATTGAAGCCCGTGGCTCTAATTAAGTTTGGGAGTTTGAAACAATGAAGAAAGCGCGAACGAACTTGGGGCGCTGCAGACATCCAACACCGGCCAAGCCTCTCATCCGGGACTTTCTCTCTTTCTACACAATCAGAAAGGAGGAAAGCGCCGGTAGCCCTTTCCCCTTTTCTCTCTCGCTCTCAAAATGGCGCTGCCCACGATAAAACGGTCTATAGACCTTTTCTGCAAGTGCGCCGCCATCTTGAATTGACGTCACTTCCAGTATGGGCGAAAACATTGTTTTGCCTTTGCCTCGCCAATAGAAGGCATTTAGGATATAAGCGCAAACGTCACACTTTGTCGTTTCGCTTCCCCTTTATATTTTTACTACTTGCAGGTTGAAACGCTGGATTATTTTTTAGTCGCCCATACCGGATACGCCTATTAGGTGGCTGGAGTCGAGAGTACAGAGAAAAGGTCTATACACTCCGTGCGGGAACTATAGGGGGCGCTTTGAAAAACGCGCGCAGCGCCGCTAGCGGAGGAGCTGGCGTTCGACTGTGAGGCGCGTTCAGCAGCCTGCGGCGCCTTTTCGCATGCCAAGCTGTGGCGGCGGAAGCGCGCACGGACGAAACTTTTGCTTTTTGAGCCGATAAGTTGAGGGTGACGTTGCATGAGTGCTGGGGTAGACCTAAGAAGGGCATCTAGCTGTTCTCCACTTCTTATATATTGAGTTTGAGTCGTTATTAGGGGTAATTTCTCTAGTTGCGGCCGAATTCCGAAAAACAGGACGGCCGCCACCTTGATTGCTCTGGGTGGGAAATTTATTTCGCTCGTCGCTGTAAACCCAAGACTGCTGGAACGATGATATTTGGAGGCGAGTGAGATGTTTACTAAGTTTGTGCACGAAGCGTGCACAAAGTGCACTTTGTGCACGAAGAGTGCACAAAGTGCACAAGGTGTGAAAGTTAGGTTTCTAATGAATAAAGAAACAAAGCTGTACGGGATATCCAATATTCGACCCAAAATGTTGTGCTGTAGCGGGCTGTGTAAAGCGCAGATTTGGGCACACAGGTGCTTGGTCTTGACAGTAACATGACACAGCACTTATTATACAAAAAAAAAAAAAAAAGGTGGCATAGGGAAACCAGGTGAAAATTTGGTCTGGGCGGCGCAACTCAATGGGAACCGGCTTTCACCATAAAAAGGCTGTCAAGAGAATATCACTGGTCGGGGGAGGTGGAGACTTTAGAGTTAGGAAGGGACTAGGGTGGACTGTACTTCCAATTGAAACAACTTTACGAAAGATGGTTCCAAAGCCGAGAAAACAAAGTTGTCGGCCAAAACACGGTTTGGCCGCCAAGGGCTTTTGCGGTCTGCTGTTGTGTAATAACCTGTTGTGCGAGGTGCTGATTTTCGGCGCACAGGTACTTTGACATGACCGTCACTTGGCACAACACTTATTATAACGAAAAGAGTTGGCATAGCGAAACCAGGTGGAAATTTAGTATGGGCGGCGTAACTAAATGGTAACTGGCTTTGACCGTCAAAGGCTGTCAGATAATACCACTCATCGTGGGAGGTGCACACTTTACAGGTAGGAAGGGACCAGTGGACGGTAATTCCAGTTCGAACCACTTTGCAATAGGTGGCTCTAAAGTCGAGAAAAAAAATTGTTGTCTACAGAACTCGGGGTGTCAGCGTTTCCACATCCAAAAGGAGGCTGACCAAGAAAGAAAGCACTTAAACTTCCATACTCAAACGTCGATTCTCCAGTGATTCCGAGTTTCATTGTTGTTTTCTTTAGATTTATATTTGTCACTTTTTTTACCGTTCGAATCTTTCTTCATGAAGTACAGATTGCGTGCCATACTTGTCCGGAAATATCATCGACACGGACGATGGGGACGAAACTTCTTTGGAGGGCATTCCTCCAACGAAATTGGCACTGCATACCCGCGAGTGTGGGATGGCGTTTCAGTTCGTCCCATCGGCGCTAACATATGTAGGCGTTACTGGTACGAAAACAAACGCAGAGCGCAAAGCGGCAGTGTAGCTAGAATATGTCAGCCGTGCCGACACAGTGGCAGATATGATCGGGAGACCAAATTTCTCGCGTCGTACGGCACGGCTACATCGTTGTCGCTTTTACACAAAACATCGGCGAGGTGAAAAACTGTGAAACTTTGTCTCCACGAGATACGACGCATAACTATTGAAGCACTTAATGACGCAGCACAGGCAGCAAGCACTTCATGCTGTGAACCCAGCGCAACCGCACCACTCCGACTTCAATGCGTACCAATGTACGCGGCGTGGTTTCGGTTTCGTTTTCTCTGGGGCTCTCACTGCCTACCTTCGGTACCGGCCGCGCGGCGGCGCGCCAGTCGCGTCGCACGGAGTGTATAGACCTTTTCCACAAGCGCGCCGCCATCTTGAATTGTCGTCACTTCCAGTATGGGCGAAAACATAACTTTTCCGTCGCAGCGCCAATAGAAGACATTTAGTACATAAGCCTAAGTGTCACACATTCTCGTTTTGGCTCCCCTCTATTTTTTTACTGGTTACAGGTTGAAACGTTTTACTATTTTGTCGTCGCCCATACTGGAAGTGACGACAATTCAAGATGGCGGCGCTCCTGTGGAAAATGTCTATAGGAACAAGGTTCGCCGGGTACCCGTCGGTATCTCGGTGGCGAAAGATTTCGCGCACCCAGAAGGCTCTTCTGGGAGTTAAGCCGTCCACACAGATATGCACGAATGGAGTATGTAAGAGCATTTGTCGCAGTTCTATTTCAGCATCCCACATGTCCGCCATGGTGCTGCTGATGCACACCCAACCACAGGAACCGAAACTGCAGTGCACCTGCTAATCCGCAGCACCGCGGTACAAGAAGCTCTAATGACGCGCTAACACGACGCTACTGAAGCGCTAACAAAGCGCTACTGGAGCGCTAACAAGGCGCTACTGGAGCGCTAACAAGGCGCTACTAAAGCGCTAACCACGCGCTATATTCGAACGAAGTCACGCGTTGGAAGCGCCACATGAGCACTCCTTGGAGCGCTCACGTAGCGCTAACTTAGCGCTCCGCTGTATGTGTGAACAGGCCTTAACTGTTCTAAAGCAAAAACCTAAAACAAATGGTATCTTGCACGCGCGTTCGTCAACGCTTTATTTCGGTTATTTAGTTCGAATCTTTTGTACGGGGAAGGCGTGCGCGTGCGGCGGTGCGAGCGTAAAGTTTTTGGTTACGCACACGAAAAATCTGCAGTACCCTAGCCATAAAGAGCTTCGCTGTAAAAGCTCGCTGTATACTATCTCTCCGGACATAAGCTCAGCGATTTTTAGATCCTGGATAACTTTGTTTACACACATCACCACTCAGATCGTTTTTTCGCCTGCCTTTTTCGTTTAGATGTTGGCAATTTGTCTATTGTCTGCTTGCTAGCCCGCTAATTATTCGTGACTCTAGGGAAATCGAAGTCACCTAAAGACAAAGGTGACGCGTTTTGAAAGCAGATCCTCTCGCCGCGGTTGTATGCTCGTTCTGCTTCGTTTTCGCGGACAATATTGCTTTACGGAAAGAAAGTCAGGTTCGGCGACACCGCAACAAAATGAGGAGAATCCCCTCTGGCCCTCCCCTAGCCGCGGAGAAATCGCGAAGAAGAAAGGGGACTATTTCCCTTTCTTCCTGCATCCGCTTGTGCCGGCAAAGAAAATACGCGCGTGACGTGACTGAGTGAAAGAGTTAGCAAGTTCAATAAGTACCTGCTCAATTTGAGGATACATTTTTTTTTAATGTTGTCGTGATAAAGTGAACAGATGCGTCAAAAGACTCATATTCTTGACTTCTGTCGCGCAAAGTTTTAGTGGCGCATCTACCCGAAGCAAAAGAAAAAAAAAAACAAAAAAAAAACGCTGCCTTCCCATTTACTAAAGCCAGCGACACAAAACCGGTCTCCGGGTACCCCTTCAGGCCCGTTTTCCGGCGGCAAACTGGAAAACGGTGCAGAGTTGAGCGGCGCGTCAAACTTAAATTTGTCTCACTTTTTTTTTCTTCCTTTTTTCAACAAAAACTACGGCACTTAGTAAAAAAATTGTTTTCTGATCTTTAATGTTCAACGTCTCCCCTTGCACTGGTGAGGAGCTTTTTGCGACCCCCTTGCAATATGACGCGGCAGTTCTCGAGTAATTGGCCCTCTTGACCCGCATTGGATCTTTTGACTCGCGTCTGCCGAGTCAAGAGATACAACGCGTCGAAAGATTCATTATTGGACCGTCTGACTCGTTGGACCTTTTGACTCGTTGGATCTCTTGACTCGCCGTGGATCTTTTGACTCGTTGGACCTTTTGACTCGTTGGACCTCTTGACTCGGCGTGGATCTTTTGACTCGATGGATCCCCTGACTCGTTGGACCTCTTGACCCACATTGGATCTTTTGACTCGTGTCTGGCTAGTCAAAAGATCCAACGAGTCAAAAGATCCATTATTGGACCTTTTGACTCTTTGGATCTTTTGACTCGTTGGATCTCTTGACCAGAAGCGCAAAATGTCCCCCCCCCCCCCCCCCCAAAAAAAAAAAAAAAAAAAATACAGTGCTGTTGTTTTTTTTTTACAAAAAAAATAAATAAATAAAATAAGGTTACGCATTTCCGAACGCTCGTTCTCCACCCAAAGATAGTGCTAGAGGTCCGAGCCAGATGTCAACGTTTCAGCCGGAACCGATATTTTATTCAAAAGTTATAATAGATGTTTTTAACATTTCAATGCGAAAATGGAGCCCATTTTCACCCGCTTTCGGTTTCTAGTGCCATAGAGCTCCACGTATTCGAGAGCTCCGTGGGCGACCATTTTCTCATTAACATTTTAAAAGAACTCACTTATAACTTTCGAATAAAATATCGGCTCGTGCTGAAAATTTGGCATCTCGTTCGGAGCTCTAGTGCTACCTTTGAGCGGATATTGAGCATTGGGCGATTCGCAGTTTATTTTTGCGGTTAGAAAAACCCTGTAAATTTTTTTTTGGGACGACTCAAAATAAAGCAGTGATAAAGTGCAGGCGAGCTCATAATTAATCGACATCTTGTTATCGCTGAGATAGGAAACGATAAAAAAAAAAAAAAAACAACGGACGAACACAACAAAATCTTAAGATTGAGATTTTGTTGTGTTCGTCCGTTTTATTATCGTTCCCCATCTCGATGTTTACAAGATGTCGATAAAAATTAAGACAGAATTGAGAGATGTTTTCACCTCGATTCAGGTAACGCAGACGTCCAGCATGTACACTAGGAATCGCTTGCACGACACAAAAACGTCATTATAAAAAAGTGCAAAAAAAAAAAAGAAAAGATGCGTCGGCCGGGAATCGAACCCGGGTCAACTGCTTGGAAGGCAGCTATGCTAACCACTATACCACCGACGCAGACGGAAGTCGAGCGAATGGCGAGCCGTCAAGCAGGGTCGAGAATACTCCGCTTGCGTAACGACTGGTCTTAGAACGAGGTCACTTCCTGTTCAGTCTTTTGGCTATATGCCGTTTAAAGGGATACCTCAACGAAATTTGAAATATATCCGTCGTGTTCAAAAATAGGTTGAATATGATCCACAATATCCGTAAATGACAATCGCACGTTTGTATTTTGAGCCTGGAGGCTGTATTTTTTGTTATCAACGGCCCACTCTAGTAAGCGCTCGAAGAAGGCCCAACTTAGAGCACGTGACATCCTCGTTACCATGGCAGCCTCCGCTGTTTCGTCGACCATTTGGTCACACTCGCCAGTCGCGCTCGCGCTACTCCGCTAATCCTCGTTAGGGCTAGGGAGCGCCCACCGCTCTCGTTCCGACGGCGAGGTTTCGGTGTGCGATGCCGGTCTGTTGCGTTCCATTTTGTCGAGAGGACTCACGTTTCGATAAACGCAACGCATACTTCCTGCTCGCAACTTCAAAGCATGAAACACCCGAATAAAGAGAGCGACAGCCACGACGACCGCCATCCCGCTGAGCCTCCGACTCCTCCGACTCCTCTTATGAACGGAAACGGAAGTGGCCTCACAGTGTTGCCGGTGTGTCGAAACTACGAAAACTCAACGTTGTGTACGTTTAGCGAAATAAGAGGTGGGTCAAAATGGCGGTGGGAGAGGATCTGGGAAAGGGTAACAAGAAGTTGGTGCCACCCTAAAGCGGAGCGGAAACATGTAGGCAGCTTCGGTCCGAGCGCGGCCGATGTTGTGCGCCGAAGAGCCAATCGAAGAGTGCAAAAAGCGCAGCGTCATGGCGTGCTCTCTGCGCTTGATAGGACTAGCCGGTGGAGGAGCGCGCGCAGAGAGACGGCGAATACCTGCTGGTCCTATCAGCTGCAGAGAGCACGCCATGACGTTGTGCCTCTTTCGCTGTTTGATTGGCCCTTCGGCTCATTACATCGGCCGCGCTCGGACCGAAGCTGAAACCGAAGCGGCTGCTTTTGTACGAATTTTGAGTGACGGGTTAATCTTCTATAACTTGTAGAGGGACAATAGCGACCTCTGGGACACGCAAAAGGGATTCTCGGGAAGATGGGAGTTCCTCCTTCCCCTAATCTCTCGAGGTGACCGGAGGCGAGACAAGCATCACTAGGGTGCCTACATGTTTCCGCTCCGGAGCGGCCGAAACATGTAGGCACTTTAAGCATCACCACTACCTGTCAAGGTTCCTAGACAGTCATTACAAACGAGGCGTCGGCGACATCCACCAGGTGCTCTTTGCTAATCGTTTAATTCGGTTTAAAATTCCTTTTCGTCATTTTTTTAACAAGATATTGGTGTGTTCGATGCGATACTGCTTCTTTGAACACGTATAGACAAAAAAATAAGCGCCGAAATTTCGTTGTAGAATCCCTTTAACAGCCAGGTTAAAAGATTAAAACTGTCAGGATTTCCATTAGCCTTTTTGACCGAGGTGGCAAGCTCCCTGTTAAAAAAAGCTAAAGGGAGAGAAAGAAAGACTGAATTCGATAAAAAAAAAATGGTGGTCGTTCCCTATCTTCATCAGGTTTCCCATAACCTTAAACAAGTCGGAGGTCGCTATGATGTCCCGGTTGTGTTCTTTGCCCCAAAAAAGGTGGGTCAGGTATGTGCAAAGGTCGGTGCTATTGCCGAAAAGCGGTCAAAAAACCAACGCACCAAAAAGCACGCTGTGCCGTTTGTGGCTTGTGTGTCTGGCGTGGTTTATAAGATTTCCTTGTCTTGTATCAAGGTGTACGTTCGACAGACGGACCGCTGCCTAAATGATAGACTTAGGGAGCATTCGTATTCACTCAGGGCTACAGTCGGGGGGTTGTTTCTTTTACTCTGCAGGGGCTGCATGTGCCAGCCTAATTCTAGTGAAGCCACTGTTTTGGATATACATAGAGACAGGGTGACAAGGGAAATTATCGAGGCCTTTTTTTATCTCAGAACTTGGCGGAAGATGCGTCAGCGAACCGTCAGTGGCGTTATCTAATAAAGAGTTCGGGTGCTTGCGATCGACTATGGCGGGCATTACGTAGCCACTGATTGGACCTATTGTGACATAATATGCTGCTTGGTTGGCACGTTTGTGTGTGTCTATATATTTTTATCTGATTAAGATTCTTCTTGTTTTCTTCCTTCCCCTTTTGTGTAATAAACAACAGTTGTTGGTTCAGCGCCGTCCTGTTTGCTCCTGTACTCTTGTCCAAGCCGCTGTTTCTTCCCAAGATGTTCACCTCAAACCAACTAGCCCAACACTTTACATTGTTAAAGGGCAACTCCGCTCAATTCCAAAAATTTTATGCTTATTTGCGATTATATTTCCCAAAGTACTACTAAACAGCTCTACGTCTTCGGATTCGCGAAATGTGGAATATGATTTGTGTAATCTTAATTTAAACATCAGCAGATACCGAAACCAAAACTGCGGTTGCGTCAGACAATATTAGTCTCGTGTCGTCAGAGTCAAGGCCACGCACGGCACGTCCAGCCACGTGGTCTTGTGACGTTCGTGGCGGCGAGGTGCAGGACACGTGACACGGGCAGGCCGCTTCGGATTGCGCAGAAAGTGACGGCCCGGTGGAGGGGGGAAGGGGAGAATAGGAAAAAGGAGAGGGGGAGGGAGAAACCGGACATGGGGAAAAAGTTGGGACAGACGACTCAAGCGGGGGAAGCGAGTCCGAGCGGGAACCGCGCCGAGAAAAGTGCCAGGGAGCGCGATGGAGAGTGCGCAGGAAACAACGCACCAGAAAAGCACAACGGAAAGGCCTCCCGCTGGCGTCAGCGTCCCAGGCCCCCGAGCCCTGAGTAGCCCGGATCGCCTCAACCGCAAGGCCATTCGCTGGCGTCAGCGCTCAAAGTCCCTGAACCCTGGGAGCCCCGGAGTCAACTCGCCCACGCAGCAGCACAGTGACGGAGAGTCCGGGACACCACCCCTTCAGAACGCCACGACGGTCGGTGAGCTGCGGGCAGCAACAGCACCGACTTCTATTATTATTAAACAGTAAATATCGTTTTCGCCTCGTCTCTCCTCAACTCAGCGTGGGCCCACCACAGCGCGTCTGTGCCTCCCCTATGGGGGTCGTCACAGCATCCTTTATGCGACGGCGGGCGAACGTAGAGCAAAGCGCAAGTGTCGTCTGCTCTTCAATTTTTGGCAATGTAGTTTGCTACAACATCGTGTGGAAACTTGTGAAAGACTCCTCCCAGGCTGGCCAACAGGTAATTGGAGCAGGCGGCAACAGAACATCGTGAGTCCATGGATCTTTTGACATTCATCGCAGCTGGGCATCGGAGATGCGGCCCGCGCTCTTATCGTAAACAAAACGACCGTCTCAAGCTAGAGCAGCGGCGAGACTAACTTCTCTCAGCTCCGAGAAGCGCGCAGGGCAGCGCGAACTAGCGCATCCGTGTTACGATGATCACGTGGACGCCGTTGAGCCAACACCGGGAGGAGAAAGTCATGACGTCATCATTCAATTTCGTACTGAGAAGTAAAAACAAACAAAACCTGAGAATAACGTAGACTTGCCTCTGACGTAGTGGCTCGATGTTGGCTGCTCCAACTCCATGGCCTGGCGGCGCACGCTCAAGTTGGCAAATTGCGGTGACTTGGCTTATTTGAAAGTTTGCTGGCCAGTTTGTTAAATATACAGACGGAATTAGATCGTAATATGTTACATGTGGTAGAGGACTGCATAGTTTTCTAAATATCAAAAATGAAGCGGAGTTGCCCTTCAGAAAAGGGAAGTGGGAGAGCGAGAAGACAGGGACAAGAAAGAGGGGGGGGGGGGGGGGGGGGGGGGGGTACGGGCGTACGAGAGAGTCAAAAGGCTACGAGGACGGAAAATTGGGGAGAAAAGCCGACAAAACAAAGGATTGAAACCGCCCGGTAAAAACTCAAGTGGCTCCCAAAGCTTGCGGGGCTCTCGCCAAGGCCAGGAACTAGATACGTGGCCTCCATTTTTGAAAGACACAGTGGCTACGTTTACATGGATGCGACAGCAGCGCATCGGATCCAGTTAACGAATCGAAACGGTCCATGCGAACGGCTCGGATCGGATCCGATCCGATCCGCCGGTTTGAGATGGTCAATAACGAATCGAGTGCTCGAGCGAGGGGTCACGAGGACGTTGCGTTGCACGCCGGTAGCGGACGCGGACGTCCTGGACCAACAAGGCGGCAGCGAACTCAGCTGGCGGCAAAGCTCCCCGTGCGGTTTTCACTTACAAGGAGATGGAAACATTCCTGGCACTAATAAGTGAAATGCGTGTTAGCTAATTACTGGACTCGCACCGCCAGCGCAACCTACCCTGCTGCTCAAAAGAGCACACGGTAACATTACATTACCATTCTATTTCTCTTCATAATTGCTTCGAACGTCCGCGAGTGCTCTGAAGACGCCGCAAGAAATCGTCTTAAACGAGAAAAAAAAAGTCTTAAAGAAGGGGAAAAATGAGAAAGAAAAAAATAAATAATGTGACGAGCATCTGTACCTAGAAATACAGATAGAGTCGCGATAAAAAAACAATATTAATAATGAATGCTGCATTGGGCGTAACGTAGTAGTTATTCACGATATGTTTGTGTTTACATCATGCATCGGCCGTAAAGCGTAACATTCAATAAGGTTGCGTAAGTTACACAGGACATAACTTTAACTTTTACTTCCGTCGTACGTATACCTTTCATTTTCATTTCGAGTTCCGTCAGACGTAACTTGAAACCTTGGGGTAAAGTTACGTCAGATGTAACTTTAATTTTTATTTTGAGTACCGTCGGACGTAACGTGTGTGACACAGGCAAACAGCTCAACTATGCCAGATGACTTAGTACTTTATTAGGGAGTTTTCGTAGATCGTTTCCGCTGTCCCGCAACGCTCTCCGCAACCAGCTACGCTAGCCGGAACTCTACAGTCAAGGCCATCGGCGCGCCAGCGCAGTAGCGGCTGCTTCGTTGCGGAGGGCTTAGCGGAGGGGGAAACGCGGTCTACGAAAACTAGCCAGCTCTTGGGAGGTCCAACTGCTGGTCAGGAAAGGACGCAGCGGCGTAGTGACGCTATGTATGCGTCGGAAGCGGTGTTAATCTTGAAGAAAGGTGGCAATGAAGACGGCATGATGAACGCTTGTACCCGCGACAATCAGCGAAACAAAATAAAGTTTCTGAAGCGCCAGCACCGCTGCACTTCAGAAACCCCGGAAACAATAAAAAAAGCCACGAGGTTTGCATTGTGATCATTCGACACGAGGTGCCGCTATTGGTCGATCCGAATTAGAGTTCCTGTATAGCTACCTACGGTAGCAGAGTTGCGCATTCAGCCTCGGCGCGTGGCCGTAGCGCCGGCTTTCCCGCACGAGCTGGATGCTTTGCTCCTCACGTGACTAAATTTGGCGAATAGCGGCGCCGCGCGCGCCGCCGCGCATGGAAAACAGGAGAGGAGGAAAAGGAGGCGGAAAGCAGGGAAACATACGCCGGGGCAAGAGAAACGTCGGCGGAGCGACCGTAAAGGTGGCTTTCTTGCAAGCCACCGGATGTTTTGCTCCTCACGTGATGGATCTCGGCGAATAGCGGCGTGGCGGCGCGGGGAAAACAATTGCGCAACTCTGGCTCCCGTAGGGAGCCAGAGTTGCGCATTTGTCTCCTAACTTACCACGCCAACGTGACCACATCACGTGACCGTAGCTAGCATTCGTCTAGCTATGGGGTACTAGAATACACCACAGTCTAGCCTTCGATCTGATAAAACCTATCGGACGGAGCGCGCGCAAACCTGCAATGAGTCATTGTACAATCAACCATCCATCTCACACGTGACATGTCACGCGCACCAATTGCCAGAGAGATCTACGGTCACGTTGGCCACAACATCAGTTAAACTTTTTATGACTAGGCTTCACCAATATTGCAACGTGCCCTCTCCTAGTACTTCTAACCTCCTTGTGTTGGGCTGATAAGCGAGGAGAAGAGTGGTTGTTTGGGCGAGTTGGTTTGACATCTTATACAATCTTGTGCGCAACAAAGACGAGGACAAAAGCAGAGCACAACAAGGCGCGCCTTGTTGTGTCCTCTTCTCTGCTTTTGTCCTCGTCTTTGTTGCGCACAAGATTGTATAAGAAGCGAGGAGAGTAAGGAAGAAAATTAGGAGGAGGAGAGGCGTCAAGGGAGCATGGCTTGTGGAGGCTACGCGGCTGACGTCATGCCCTCTCCTACCCTTCTATTCTCCTTGACTGGTTATGATCAGACTTGTACACGTTACTAAAAAAAGTAAGGAATTAGTTACAATTACTCAGGTCTGAAGTGTAATTTATTACAATTACAATTACCCTTCCTTAAAAGTAAGTGACCGTTACTCCAAAAATTAATCCGTTATTTCGCGGCGTTACTTTCACCTTTACTGCACTATTAATAAGAAACGTAGAACGGGGTTATGGAACTGTTTATTGTTTGACGAAGTCACACTTTGTTGGTCTTTAGCGGTAGCTCACTCTCGGAAGTTGCATCCGACATCATTAATCACTTCTTTGTAAATATGTCAGCTGCCACGCTAAATACGCCCCCCCCCCCCCCCCCCCCCCCACACACACACACACACACCGAGGCGCTGGATGGGAGCGTAGTATTATAGCGCAGAAATGCTTGACGCACCGCATCGTACCTCTCAACTGAGGCGATGGAGGCGCACACTGCGTCCTGGAGGAAAGGCGAAGCTTCATTCTGGGAGATGGAACTTGATGCCGTTGTCATTGCAAAGCTGAAGTAATCGCTGGGCTGGAGGAGTGGTCCGCGCCGTCTACCTGGGTAGATGGCGCAACAATCGTTGTTGTCTATTATGTTCATACCACTGACCTTCACCAGAGGGGGCTGGATGGCCTGCGCGAGTATAGGCTCCTTGCATTGACGTCACATCGCACACATTTGCACACCAAGTAAAAGGAGGAGAGGGAAGCTGCTTTTGTAAGAATTTTGAGTGACGGGTTAATCTTCTATAATCTTCTGGGAGGAGAATAGCGACGCCTGTGCAAATCCGGAAGGCACAAAGGAGGGTCCTGATAAGTGGGGAGCTCCTTCTCCCCCTCTTCTCTGGAGGGTATCGGAAATGACGTCATGTGCAAGGAGCCTATACACGTACTCAACTCTCCTACGTCACGCCGCGGTGGTGGCGCGTCGGTCACACTTCCGGTCTGGGGCGGTGGGCAGAAGTGGGCAGAAGTCGCCGTGCGGGACATGGATTCTTGTGTTCTTTCCGGATAAACCAGACAAAAAACCTCCGTTCTCGTCAAAATGCTGCGACGGGGACTGTACCAAATGAGTCTGGAAAGGTTTGAAGATCAGTTTTCATGTGTTTCTTTCCGCTCCGTTCGTCCGAGTACGTGGATAGTAGCCGTGAAAAGGGTAAACCAGACGCTGTCGAACTACGATTGCTTGTGCGGGCAATACTTTGTGGTCGGCAGATGTGTTTGTTTTGTTCCAACATGAAGGAGAGAAAACCGCCAAGTTGTCCGGGCCACCCGCGGGTTCAGTGCGTCTTCAAATTCACACGGCCGCATGATCGTTCGAACTTTCGTCTGCTCTTTCGAGCCTGCTTTTTGTCGTCTGCTCGTTCAAACAAAAGCGGCCCGTAGACCAAACTTTGACCCGGTGATTGCAATAAGAAGTAATTGCAGGCCTCAAAAGACTTATGTAGGCTTGTGTAAAAAGTAGATACAAGATGTTGATCGTTGGTACCAGTGGCCATCACCAACTTGTTACGCTTGGTCTGTTCTCGCTTCCGAATTTCAGTATCGACGTCGATCATCGCCGCTACCTTCTACACTTTTGCAGCACGAGCGACGTCGCGACCGGAAATGTCATGGTTTCGGCGTCCATTTTGCACCGTTCACGCGAATTAATTGCCGCACGTCAAATTATTTATGCAAAGTTTAGCGGTGTAACGAACCTTGATAATTTCGCTCAGGCAATTAAAGTGGTAAGACATTGCTATGAGGACGTAGAATATACAATTCTAATGCGAAAAACAGTATGCAGACTCACACAGACGCCGACAACGTGGCATTCCAATGGTTTGTTGACGCGGGACGCGGTGCTTCTTGCCCGCACTCTGTCGTCTGCTCTTTCAAACTTGTCTGCTTTTTGTCGTCAGCTCGTTCAAACAACAGCGGCCCGTCAACCAAACGTTGACCCGGTAATTGCGATAAGAACTAAGTGTAGGCCTCAAAACACTCTTATGGTTGGTTGGGGTAAGAAATGTAAACAGTAGATACAAGAAGATGTGAATCATTGTTACCAGTGGCCATCACCGATTTATAATGCCCGATTCTACTTGAGATTTTCAGTACCGACGTCGACCATCTCAGCTACGGTCCACGCTTTTGTGGCCCGAGCGACGTCGCAACTGAAAATAGCGAGCAGAATCTCATCGTGCGAGTCAGGCATTAGCGCCCATTCTGCGGCGTCCATGAATCGCCGCAAGTCACATTATTCACGCAAAGTTTTGCCTCGTTAATTTTGCTGAAGCCGCTCAGGTAGTCAGACACTTTTAAGAGGACGTAGAATCAACAATTCCAACTCGAAAAAGAGCATGGGGACTCCCACCGACACCGAAAACAACGCAATTCAATGGTTTGTTTATGGGCGACGGCGGGCTTCTTGCCCACCGTCCACCGCGCATGCGCGGCGTCGGTGGCGTCCGCTAGGGGCGCTCCGGTTTGTTTGTAAACATGAGTTGGTGTATACTTGGGCCAGATTAGGACCCAACTGGGAGAGTTCAGCGGATGGGAGGAGCTTACGGCCCGCTAAGTTTAGCGGATTCAACGGGTTCCGCTCCCGCCATGATGTGCCCCCCGCCTAGTGGGCCCCAATGACGTGCGATGTATACCCGTGTAGGTTTTGTCGTTCGCGCTTTTGTTACCGTTTACGAACGGCACTCATTTATAAATGGGGAATCGCTCAAAAACGCCTGCCGTCCGACACAGCTCAGCGGCCTTTTACGCATTTTTCAGTGGGTAAGTTCGATTGTCTGGATCGCCCCCCGACTGTTTATTACATCACAAGGTTTGTGCACCGTTGTGCTTAATACGACGAACCGATCGTGATTTTCCGCCGTGCTTTTTCACCTGCCGGTCTTTTGTTGTTTTTTTTCCGTTTTTTCTGACATTCTTTGGTTTGCAGTGAAGAAGCAGCGTCGGCATCACGTTGTACTTGAGCTTTTTTAAATTGAAAATCGCTTTCGAATTCACTGCCTGAGAAGTGCACCTCAAAAAAAGAAAAGGGCTTGACAAGTAAGTATTTACTACGCGTATTAAAAAAAAAAAACAAAGGTATCGCTAGCGAAACAAAAGCGCTTGCGAGAAGGCAAAGCGGAGCTACGAGGCCACTTCTAAAGACTCGAGCGTATGCGAGAAAGCTACGAGAGCGAACTGCATACTTCGAACGTGCCTACGGAGCGCGTGCGCTCGTACAGTGCACGCGTCGTTCAGCGCGACGTGCACGTGCTTGCAGCGATCGGCCCCGCTCGCACTTATACTGAACTACAGTATACACAGTTAAAAGTTCGCAAGCTAGGATGCTCGCAAGTATCAGGTCTTGCGCGGCAGGAAACGGCTTCGTGATCAACGGGCACTGTCCCCTGACGCAGAGCCGTACTTGACGCTGCCGCGTCAAGTCGCTGCACAGTTTTAGTCAAAATAAAACGCGTTTAACTCACAAAATAAATTAGTTATAATATTACCTCGCACCATCGAGAACTTGAAGTCGGCTTCCACTTCGCCCTCTTTGTTTTGGCCTCCCGGATCTTGTGCCTTGCACGGTTTTCTTTTCCTTGCGGGAACCGGTACATCCTTAACCCTTTTTTCGCCCTGTTCGAGCACCCAGCGGCACTACAGCACCCCATTACGTTTTCTTCTAACGTCTCGCGGAGCGCAGAACGATCATTTTCACCGTCGTCTCTCGCTCCACCCTAGTCAGACGGCTGCCGGCTCGAGACGACAAGGCACATCATGGCGGACGACGAGACTCGGAATGCGATGCGCACAGTTGCCAGACTGTTCGATCAGTGCTGCCAGACTGGCGGCTGGATCAATAGAGCGCCGAACTCTCCCAGTATTAGGGGCTCTGGGACCAGGGTCCCTACACTCGTCAAACACAAAGATTCTTTGTGTTATGACATAGTGGTGGGAGGAGCCCAAAAGATTGCCGCGGAAGTCTACTTTTCTCACAAACTCGCAGATCCGTCTATCTCCGTGACGTTTTTCATTGAAGGGAGAAAAAAAAATCCCTACCACTCCCTAGGCGGCGAACAAGAGTAGCACGGGATCTCTAACACAGTGTATAGAAATAGCGCAAAAACAAAACAGACAGCTCTGGCTGGCATTTCTGGATATCAAGGGTGCCTATGACAATGTGAACCAAAGGAACCTGTGGGACATAGTGGAGAGCTTAAACCTAGATGAAGGACTAACAGCCCTATTAAGAAACATTTACAAAGATAATAAGGTGATTATAACATGGGAAGGAAAGGCGACGGGGAAAATAGAGATGAGACGAGGCCTTAGGCAGGGGTGCCCGTTATCGCCTTTGCTGTTTATGTTGTATCTGAGAGGATTGGAGGATAGACTAGAGAAGAGTGGGCTTGGATTCGACCTTTCGTACAGTAAGCTAGGCCAAAAAATTCAGCAATCCTTACCGGGATTGCTGTATGCGGATGATATTGTACTAACAACTAACAACGGGACAGAGTTGCAGGAATTAATGAGCATCTGTGGTAAGGAAGGAGAGGAATTAGGTTTAGAATTCAGTAGTGAAAAATCAGCAGTCATGATTTTTAACAATGATGAAGTTGAGAGGCTGAAAATACAGACTATGAAAGTTGAGAGAGCTAGTAAATACAAGTATCTCGGAGTATGGATATGTGAGGGTGCAGAATATCTCAGTGAGCATGAAAAGTATATAATAGGTAAGGGCAACAGAAATGCAGCTGTAATGAAAAATAGAACACTTTGGAATTACAGCAGGTATGAGGTGGTGAGAGAGATTTGGAAAGGGGTCATGGTGGCCTGGCTTGACTTTTGGAAACGCAGTGCTATGCATCAAATCCGAAGTGCATGGAGAACTAGAAATAAAACAGCGCGGAGTAGGTAGGCTGGCTTTGGGGGCACATTGCAAAACTCCAAACCAGGGAGGACAATGAGACATGGGATGGGCGTCTTTTGAGAGCAGGGAAGCGGTGAGCAAGATAGAATTTGAGGATCGGTTGAGGCAAATGGATGGGGACCAGTGGCGTACACAGAGGGGGGGGGGGGGGGGGGGGGGGGGGGGGAGTCGGTGAGGTTACTGACTCTCGGGTTTATCAATATCAAACTTCGTGGAGAAGTTGTAAAAAAAAAAAAAGGAAATAAAAAAGGGAGGGAATATGCAATATGCCAGTTATGACATAGTAAAAATAATAAAAAATATGTAGTTTTAACGTCTTTTATCTAATATGACTGGAAAATAATCAATTAACGAATATCTTTCTTTACTTCTACTTTTATTGGTTCGCGAGTGCCCCATGTCCCTCTCGCGGAGCCACCAGGGCTGGCTTGTTGTCGCCACGAAGCGGCCCCCGTGTCCCCTGTCTTTATTGTTCCTCGAGGGCCCCGCTCTGGGTGCGTACCATGCGCTGTCCCTCGCTCGAGCACAGCGGGGCCCCTCGATGTTTTGTCGCCTTTTTTTATTTTGAGAAGAAGCGTCGGGACTGCTCTCGCACCGTGACGAGAAGTTTTTCCTTGAAGCGGTGTCCGACTGACGATCGACAGTTAGGGCGTAGGTTTTTAGGACTTTTCGGTGATCTATGCACGTGTCCTTTCTTAATTGTATTTTGTATTGTATGTGTTTGTTTTGTACCGCGTGGCTCCCATTGGTCTAAAAAGAGCTATATCTGATTGGCTCCTCGGATGGCGGGAAAGGTCTTAGAAAAGTGAACATACGCGCCTAAAGGCGCGGGATTTGCGGTTTAAGGTTCGAGTACGGAAGTTGTCATCGGCAGTTTGAGAACCGCGCGAGATAGGGGCGCGAGTGTGCGACCTCCTGCCTCAGGACGAGAGCCAAGTGCAATATGTGAGTGTGTAAACCATTTTAGATCGTCCCTTTGTTGCGTTGTGTGACTTCCTTGACTTTCTTTTGTGAGCGGACTTCGGAAACCTTAGAAATCGACACCAACGAACAAATCGCGTGAGATTTTTGTTGGCTAGATAAGGTTAAGATAGGGAGTGCTTTATGGTGGAGCAGCTTTCCAGTGCTTATCGTCTATCCATCAAGATGTTCCGCGTTTCTACTTATGCATCATTGTTTTATCAGCCCCGATGACTGGAGGCTTTGTGCATTGGAGTCGTGCTTCATAAAATATTTGTTTTTATGATTCTTGTTTTCTGCTTACTCTGGTGCCTTCTTTTGACGTGACTTGTAAATATAAAAAGTAAATGGCAAATGCCTTCCTGGTGGGAAATTTCCGGGGCATCATTTTTATGTATCATAATCATCCCAAAACCAATATGTCAACTTTATTTTAATTACTAAATAGAAGAATCCATAGTTATTAGGAAAAAAAAAGGAACATGCTTTTATTTTCTTTTGGACTTTCTTTTCTTTTATATCTTTACTTTACCCTTTACTCTCGTTGGTCCGGCCCCCCGCGAAGCGAAATCCTGCGTACGCCACTGATGGGGACCAATGGACACCAAAGGTTTTCAGCTACCTATACATGATTTTGTAGATCATAGACACAAAGTGGAGACAGCGCACTAGGAAATTAAGAGGAAAGTTTTTAGGCTATAGTGGAGATACGGAAGAGCAGGTCTCAGTTAAGAAGAAAGTTAAGGCCACAGGAAGAGATCGGTGGCTAGACGGAATGCAGACAAAGACGGCTCTGGAAAGCTATCTATTAAACAAAACAGTTATGGCCAAAGAAAGCATTTATGACAATTTTAGGGGAAGCTCATTGTTGTTTGAGGCGAGGACGGGTGTTCTGCGAACCAGAACATACAGAGCGAGGTACCAGGAAATGGATACAGTGTGCACTGCTTGTGGAGAGGAGGACGAGGCGGCTGAGCACTTGATACTCTACTGTAAAGGGCTTCACCCTATGCCTACCGAAGACAACATAGATTTAATAAAGTCATTGGGTTTTAGAAAGAACGAAGGGAGAGTGGATTTCAAGACTGTAGAGATTACCAAGCAAAGATTAAGTGAATGGTGGCAGAAATCGAGAGAAAACTAGGTATTTTCTTATTCACTGAAGGCAAGGGGGTTTCATAGCCTCACTTTCTTTGCACTGCGGAGTGAATATAGATTTCACATTTAAATATTCTAAGCTTAAATGGTGAAACAAAATGGCTAGGTGGCATAAGCTACCGCCCGATCCAAAGGGCTCAGCCGGATTCATCCATCCATCCATCCGGATAGCGCGCGAAAAAGACCATGGCTCATACGTGTGACGTCACGACAAAGATTACGAGCTGCGACCAACATGTTTGATGGTCTCTAAAAAGCACGGCGGTGACTTGGGATAATTACATTCTAAAATCGACACCGTCGATGTTGACAATCAAATGTCGTTATTATATCCGCCGATAAAGCAGCATTTACTAAAAAAAAAAATACGTCCCTCCCGTTCCTTTCCTTTCTCTCGGACAATAGACCGATCTCACCAAGCATTCTACGCGTGCATGACGCCGCCATAACTGTAGTGCGTAGGAGGCAGACGCCAGTTCACACGACAACTCATGCTCCCTCGTGGTCTGCTCGCGCAAACCTCCAGCAGGGTTGTCGCGCGTGCAGAAAGACTACAGCTCCCACGATGCATATCGGCAGTGGTGGCGTACTCAAACTGGCTGGTGAGATCGGTCTATTGGATATGATCAAAGTGTACGCAGCCGAATGCGTTCTCCGCCTTCGGGAGGATTTCGCCTCCGGGCAATTGTTCTCCTATCGGTGGCGAAAAATAGTTTTATTGATGTTTTTTTTAAGTAGTGACTATTGGCCACGTAGGCAACTGAAACTGTTTGTGTGGTCGGCTTTCCAACATTAGCCAAACTAGGATTAATTCTTACTTCATCAACGGAAATAAGAGTAATGTCAGGTTGGCAATATTCACGGTGATGTTTTCAGAACGCGATAACTCTAAGCATCCATCGTACACAACCAAACTTGTCACCGTTGATTCGAACGCGCATCATCGAGTGTGTCGTTCACAACGATCCTGACCCTGGCTTCAAGGGTAAAAACTATAAAGGGACGTCATTGAACGCGCCTGCACACTACGAGCCGTAAACAAGTTTCTCGTTTGAAAGTCGGTCATGGCCGCTTATGAGTTCATGGAACGCGAACCGTTTTAATTCCAGAACCTCTACAACAATTATTTCGAAAATTGCACGCTGTGCTGTTCCTCGTCATAAAGGAGTAAGGGGGGGGGGGGGGGGGGAGGGGGAGGAGGCGACAACCCCATTTTCAGACCATAGCGTCCTATATACTGCCCAGACATTTCAGCAAATTATAATAAAAAAAACTTGGTGGAAGGAGTATACCCTTTCTTCCCCTTCATCCACCCCTTCCCCCCAGAGCCTTCTATGCTCCCCCCCCCCCCCTCCCCTTCCCCTGTACCGAACATATTGTACGGCACTTTCTGACCCCTATTTTGTGTGTGTGTGTGTGTGTGTGGTTGTGTTTTGATCGTAACCTTTTTTATTTCCCTTCCCCCTGTTTTTTCTCGCCATTCCGAGTCGCCCCCTTATCTCTCACACTACCGACGTCTCTACACACACCGCCTCTGGGTGACCCCGACAGCGTTGTTAAGAGTGGTGGGAGATGAGCTCTAGTGCCGCGTACACTGCGCACGGCTCCACAATATCACAAAGTTTAATCTTCGCCTCAATTCCGAAGCGAAGATCTGGGTCTCAAATAACTCCGTCCCAAAGTTGTGAAACGTCCCTCTGTCGTCACCAGTAACTTCCTCAAAACGACGATTTCGCGATGAGAAAATTTAGAGCATTCAAAACCCGCCTAAGGACAATTTCGACAGCATTGACTTTAACGCGGCGTTCTGATGAGGGACACGCAAGCACGACATCATCAGTACAGCCGCTCAGTCGCCTGGCCCCACGGTGCTGCTAGCGCGCGCTTCGATGAAGCTCGCTACGACTTTGTGATTCACAATCTCTCGGGAATTCGAGCACAGAGAATTTGGGATGATTGGCATCTCGTCCCGCGGGACGCCATCGTCGCGAGAGTCCAATCAGCACACTCTGAGAACGTCAACCCCAACTTTGTGTTTGGCGAGTTACCCAGTACGCCTCAGGGCAAAGTCCTAAACATTCCAACCCGATATCGTTTTATGACCCCCTTAACCATCAATTCCCCGAGCGAACGCCAAAAGAACCTATAGATGCACGAGAGATATGTTCAGATGTTTCGAACATTCTCGTAAGCCAACTTGTCTTCTCCAAGACATTAAATCGTACATCAGAAGGCCATCGCTAAGTCTCCAACTTTGTTGTCCCTGTAGCATTGATGCCTTCTAGCACTGGTGGCAGAAGCAAGCTCGACAAGTTTCCAAAGACGGAGCGACCGGAAGTCGCTTGAAACGCAAGACGCGGTTCATGTTTGTAAACAGTAAAAGGGTCTACGAACTGAGCACAGAAAGAATAAAACAAAGTCGGTACAAAAACGACAAACATTTCTTTCAATTAAAAAAAAAAAAAAAAAAAAAAAAAAACTTTTCGTCGTCTTTTGTCCCGATTTTGCTTTATTCGTTCTGTTGCCAGTTAATTTGAGTTTATAGAAGCGAAGATAGGTTTTTGTATTTAAGCGCAAAATAATTGCTTCCCCGTTATCTTCGGAAAATACTCTAAAAAGTATCACCGTTGAAAAGAACCTACCCATGTAACAAATATGGCACCATGACAGAACAGCACACGACAAAACAGCACGCGACAAAACAGCACGGTCAAAACAGCACGCGTCAAAACAGCACAGCGTCAAAACAGCACGACGACAAAACAGCATGCGTCAAAATAGCACGCGACAAAACAGCACAGCGTCAAAACGGCACAGCGACAGAAGAGCACGTGCCAAAACAGCACGGCGTCGAAACAGCACAGCGTCAGAACAGCACAGCGTCAAAATAGGACATTAAAAATACAGCTAGGGTTGGGCGTTTTCGGTTTTTATTATTTTGAAACTCGGCGTACATCTGTCGGTTTTTATTACAAGCAGAAGTTTTCGGTTGAGTGCTAAAAATATTTGTGGACGGATAAACTTTTCAGTTCTTTTCGGTTTATTGACGAAAACCAGTATGCTGACGAAAATGCAATATTTAAAGGCGTTTGTTTAAAATGAATAGTAAGTAAACCAGGTACTTGATTTCTTATTTGTCGCTGTCTGTGGCAGCCGACGCGACCTGTTCTGCAAGACACAATGGGGCGCTATCATGATCTGATATCATCTTCGTGGGCTTTACACCATAACATGATTTTTACTACCACTTCGGTCGGAGAGGCGAATATCAAAATCTAAAAATTGGCAAGCATTGTACTCAGTGCGTCTTTCCCCCATTTTCACGACTGCGAGAGGTGGTTAATTCGCGCAGACCAAGAAACGACCATAATGCAAGCGTATTTATGCCCTCCTCTAGTAGACGGTAGCTAGGGGTGTTAAAAAATGTGCGGCATTTACGGATGCCCTTTAATTTCATTGTACAGTCCACGATTAAACTCTCTTCTTTGAACAAAGAATTCGGCACACAAATTCCTATCAGGTGAAAAACCCAGATTTCGTCATGAAGACCATTACGTCGGTTCAACTTTTGTTGAAAGTTGAACCGATCTCGGAGACAAGCTGAAAACTGCGAAAGGAGGTGGTCATACGGTCAGTAATGAGGCACATTTCCCCACCCACCCCTCCAAACGCCCTTGAAAATACTGACCTTTTTCAGTTAAATCCGAATTTGTAAAAAATATTTCGTCGTACTTTTACCGGTTTTATCAAATTAAACCGAAAATGCTGAACCCTAAATAGAGCCTATGGAGTTAAAAAAATGCATGTCTCAAAGAAGGCACTGTAAAGGAGTGGAGGGTCTTGGCCAATTCCTCCAAGGTCAACTCGTCGACGGCCAATATGTCGAATCCGTTCTCATGGGAGCAAGTTGGGAGCGGGGAGTATACTCGATGCGCACATGAAGGCTCCGTGGGCAGTACCGAAGCCTCCGCTGGTGCGTATTATGGCTCTTTCTCGAGCAGTTTGCTGGGTATGTCGTCTACAATAAATAAATAAATCGCACGGCAACGTGTTGTTGTTAGTTGTTAAAAGAAAAAAAAAAGAAGTGTGTGCGACAACGGTGTGCTTAGCGTTAGCCCATGCTGTACGGCAACAGCATTGAGGCTATGGCATGTTTCTGCTTCACCGGTTTCCACTCGATCGAGGCCCTTCGTCGGCAATAATCTGTGAATTTAACCCAAAACAACTTCTCGCCTGCAAGCTGCAGCTGCGTGTTTCCGGGAAATTTTGTTCATGACGAATGAACCCCACAGAATCCGTGCCCATGGTACATCTTGAATTCGCTCGACATTAAGTTGCCTTATCTTCCCGGTTCTATCAATTCATCTGTAATCGGCGCATCTCCCGCTTTTATTCTTTTTTTTTTTTTTTTTTTTTTTAGGGGGGGGGGGGGGGGGGGGACGTTTTACGCTTAGGTGGTAATTACGAAACGACGAGTACCCTCACCGGACCGCCGAAAACCAGACGGTTCATAACTTGAACTTATGGATTTCTTTTTTCCAATAACTTTTCCTCTTTCGCTGGATCTAAAAAAAAAAAAAAAAAAAAAAAAAGACCTGACAACGCGTAAACATCGACGCGAAGATATCACCTCTAACTACTCAATCTCTTCAGACATCGGCGCAGTTAAGTAGTAGTAACTACTGCTAACTTCGTTTGTTTTTAGAAATCACAC